>NC_071355.1:245616932-246318182 GCF_943734655.1 Sabethes cyaneus | reverse complement strand
GGGCCGACTTCCTTATCCGCTTCTTCCGCCACATCCGCCTTCACCACCGACCGCTGCAGCAACGGCACCGGTTGTCACTGCCCAACCATCACCGGCATCATCATCAGCACCATCATCATCATCACCATCATCGTCAACATCATTCCAAAGCCCAGGTATTCAAAATCTCTTCTCAGCGATGAATGACATGTTTGCGCGGGGCCGTATGCCGCCGCCGAGCCGGGACGATTCACCGGACTTTCAGGGTGTCATCACGCTGGATATGGCCAGCAAAATCGTAACTTGGCTGCTCGCCAACTTCCGAAACCACGCGGTGATTCGGGAAATTTTCGGCAGCACTTCCGGTAATAAGGTCAACAATGTGCTCGAACTGCTGCGCCGGTTCGGCGTACAGATGGAATCCCGAAGCGGAAATGCCGTCATCAAGGTGGAGCAAACGCTCGATATCCTCATGTTTATGACCTATTTGCTGCAGGTTGCCGGAATGAATAATAATTACTTTCTGAACTCGTACTGATTGGGGCCTGGCAGCCGGTCGGTAGTGGTCGGTGTCGTTTGGCGAAGGAGTTCAGAACCAAGTCTAACAGTAAGCACGGTTCAAACGTAAATATTCGATATTCTCGAAGAGACATGAATAATGCTTAGGGCATTTTCCAGTGGAAAGAATTTACTTTGAAATAAAGAACATTAACTTATATCGTAAATGGTGAGCAACGTTCAGTATAATATCACTGTCAAAGCATTTGATTCGCGATGCTCAAATCAGCTGTTCTTGTTCTGGAATGAACATCGAACGACACAGGTGATATCGAGAGATATCAGGTTCGACCTTGCGAATAAGTGTAGTCTATCTTTATCTGAGACGGCAGCTCCGTCACGAAACTAGATACCGCCGATCTGATAAGGCAGTATACTTAAAATAATACACCTGTAACGAACAATTTGGAGAATAATATAGAGAATAACAACCGGTACAGACCTAGGCAAGGCAAACAAAAAATCACAGTGATTATTGAAAATTCTACCTAAATCAACATGTGAATGTCTGGTTTTATCAACAACTTTGGCCGTAGTTTAATTTGAAAGTGGTAAAAGCTTAAATCCAATTCGTAGAGTTTCAAAAACTCTAATAGATATGCAGGCAACTGACCGTCTGAAGGATTCGTCTGTGAACTAGTTTTTGAAGACGTGTTGTGCGAGTTCTTGCATGGTCAACAATCAAGCCGATCGCCCTTTTTTGTGAATAGGAGAAACCACTCTTTCTGTCCATAGATAGATATAGAAATGCTCCACTTGGTATGTATACATATTGGAGCAGCTAAGTTAGGATATGCAAACTTGTCTCGGAGCGAACGGAGGAATATGTAGGCGATGTATCCCGCAAATTATACCTGAAATGGTAGACCCATCGGCAGGATGTAGGTATCGCAACCCCGGTAAGGTAGTATACAGAAACTCTTACGTACCGCGAACATTGAAAATGGAAATACGGAAAGGATCAATCGGTATTGGAAATGGTAAAGAACAAGGAAACGATTGAAAACTTGGTACCTGGAATGTCCGAGCTCTCCATGAACCGGCACGAGCTGGCTTGCTTGCACGAGAGCCACATCGTCTCGGAGTGGAGATCGCTGCTACTCAGGAAGTTCGGTGACCAAATTCCGAAGAAAAGAAGTTCCGTGCACTAGACCCTATTGCCAGGCACTTCTTTCAAGTATGTACCACACATCCACTACAGTGAGGTAGAAAGGCAGAACATGGAATCGGTTTCGTAGTGCTGGAAAAGTAAAAGCAACGAGTTATCTGATGGTTAATATATGTTAAGAATTAAGGGCAAATTCTTCAACTACAGCCTAATCAAATGTGATAAATTCGATGAAGACTAAAGACGAGTTCTACTACAGGCTCGAAAGGACCTATGGAGAGTGCCCAAAACGTAACGCGAACATCATCATCGTCGTATGTAAGATTTGGGCAAGGTTGTCGAACGCGCATTGAAAGGACCCTGCGTTTCAACATCCAGCGGTTGACGGTAGCTGACGTAACAGCAAAACGCGTTAGAAAGCTTGATCAACGAATCGCTGAAAAACTGCCGAATGCCAGGGAGGGACAGATTAGAAAAACCAGCTGTGAACAACAGTCGGGGAACTCGCAAGGAGCTGTGCGAACCCAGTATCCAAAAGGTGACTAAAGTAGGACAAATACGATGGGCAGGACATGTTGGAAACATGCCAGAAAACTACCCTGCAAAGATGGTGTACAGATGGCAGCACCGTCAGCGGGATTGGGACCTTAGGTTAACAACTTACTGTACCCAAAAACAAAAAAAAGCTAATAAAAATGAAAGAAGAAATCGATCTAGATTATTGGCAACGACCTTTAGCATGAAAACACGAATCAAGTCCGCAAGGCGGCTCAACTTGCAAGGGAAGCTGGACGTCAGAAGCTTGAAATCCTGGGGCTGAGCGAGGTCCGCTGGCTGGGTTCTGGCGAACACTGGCAAACGAGATAAAAATGCTGCTCGAGAAAGAGCAGTTGGATTTCAACTGAGCTCAGGGGACCATGCGGCCCTGATGAAATGGGAACCAATAAACGAAAGAATAATTGTTACCAGATTCAGAGCACGGGTTAGAAACCTTACAGCAATCCAGTGCCATATGCGCCAACAGATGCTGCCGACCTGCAGAAGAAAGACAGTTTCTACAGCCAACTCAACAGCGTGGATGAGAAAATTCCGAAGGGAGACATTCGGAACGACTTGGGCGAATTCAACGCGAATATTGGCTCAAAGAATGCAGACCTTGAACGCGTCATGGGACGCCAAGACCTAGGAGGAGACATGAGCGAAAACGGAGAGTCATTTACAGACTTTTGTATTCCTCCATAGACCAGCACATAAGGTCACGTGGGTTTCCTGCGACGGTCGAACAGAAAACCAAATTGACGACAACTGCATCAGCTGAAAGTGAAGAAGCAGTCTTTTTGATGTATGCACCTACTGCAGCGTCGCACGTGTCCAGGACAACGGGAGGAGAAATTTGCGTTTACGATGTCCGCCGTTTGGAGAATCCCGAGATGAAAAGTGCGTTAGTCGAACAACTTGAAACCCTAGTCTCGGAGTTGCCATCTGGAGGAACCATCGAAGAGCAATGGACCGGCATCAAGAACGTCTTCATCACGTCCAGTGATGAAGCCCTCGGCAAAGTGCGAAGCGGATGGAGGGCGTGAAACTTCGGAGTATGATCGACGAACCTCTTTTCGTTATATTGCCATTGGGATGTTCATCGAAGAACTGCTTGCTTTTACTAGCCGACTACCTCACCCTTGTTGGTTTCCCTTTTTGTCCCTACACTACACATGTCAGTTTTTGGGGTGTTGCCCTTATTTACGGGATTGGCTCATTTTTTGACTCCTCACGATCTCTGTTCTCCTGATTATTGTATTTGAATAATTTTGCAGGCCGTTGCTTTTTACTTTCCACCGCTTGCCGGTATACCCTGTCAAATTAACCATTTTGTGCACTCGGGTTTTACCGCGTTTATGATCTGTTTGCAACCAATTGTATCCGCCCATCTTCGAAGGTCGAAACACCTAACCCCAAAGAGGAAGTTAGAGCGTTCCGTAGGGGAAGTTTTTTTCCATGTGTGGACTCATTACTGCGACCAGTATAGTTGATCTATTGTAATATCGCCCGGGTGTTTGCTGTATCAGAGTGGCAACTAGATACGAAAAACCAAATTCCCTGATTTTTCCAGGTTTTTCCCGGTGTTTAATAAAATTCTAGGTTTCATATTGCGATAGAAATTTTAACTGAAAATGTGTTTCGATCATTGGTATTTGAATTGTTTATCAATCTACGAGGTATTGAGAATAATTTCCCCACCTACTCTATTTCCCTAGGCGAATTCTTCAATCACTTTCTCTTATTCTGCCTACCAGCAAATTATACTCCTCCCGTAAGTTCCTTATCTGTTCTTTTTCCCGCGCAAGTTTATTCGCAAATTCAGGCGCAAGCGGAGTTTTAGTGCCCATTGCAGCTAGCTCTCGAACCCGCCGTGGCGCTTTTCCTGCCAGCCACGCGGAAATGTTCATATGTTTAATTTTTGTTCTCCGAGCCATAAGCCATGCAAAAAAGCAGTTTAATTGAGCTAATTTTTAATTTTACTTTACCACTGGTGGCTGTTCTACTTTCTGACCAACGCAGCTTATTTCACTTTGTATGGATTGATCGGGATTTACTCTTCCGGGTCCAAGCTAGAGCCAAAAATTCGTAATGTGGCAGGTAGGGTCGCTACACCCGTATTGCGGTTACAACTTCTAACATTCAACTGTATGGCAAGTTTAAGCACTGCTGTGAGTCAGTGGAATTTCTCCAACATTTTTCTCGAAAGCCAAATTTCGCTGCGGTGCCACTGGCATTTACTTCGATGTTCTGCGAATTATGTCACATGCCGCAAAATGTCCGTCCTGAAACTTCAATGTCATTCGATTCGACATTGACTAACGCCAAACGAAACGCGCAAAGTGAGTGCAAACTAAATTTGTTATATCACTTCACTTGCCTCGCAGAATAAGGCCCTTTGCAAAACACTGAGCTAATTATCGATAACCCAATCTATCGCTTGTGTACCGTACTTATTTATCTATTTCTAAGTGTTCTTGACTACTCAATGAATCGATCATTGGGGTTGTTTGAAAAATTCCCTGATTTTGTTAAAAATTCCCTGATTATTCCAGGTTTTTCCAGGTAATTTCAAATTCCCTGACAATTCCAGGTTTTCCAGGTTTTTCCAGGTAGTTGCCACCCTGTGTATGACCTGCACTGCATTTCTTTTTGCTATAATCGCTATTGAGTGAGCGATGTGCTTATTAAATGTTTATGCGTGCTTGTGTGTATTGGGTTTTACCCTTCCTTCAAATCAAAGCTTGATCTACTTTACCCACTTATTCCTCGCTGCCAGTACTATCCCATATTATAGCCGTACATGGCGAGGACTCATTCGTTCCTCTGACCAGTACACTTAACTATAGGAGGGACTTTAGCACTGTCAAGAGGCTTCTGTGGGTAAATATATAGAATTCAGTATAAAGAAAGGGTGAATGAGTGGCCTGAGAATAAACCCATGCTAAAGCCACTTGACATCGAATGGCATGATTCTACTAAGATTCTAACCCACGACCACTCACTTGTCAAAGCAGACTTGGTAACTTTGGTGATACGGAGCCCCCTAGGGGAAGTTAGAAGGCGCGCGTGCCGTATGGAAGTCGTAGAAAGTCGAACCCCACAGTGAAGAACTTTTATCGCTACACCTTCGTGATATCGCCGGAATATGAACAATCTTAGTGGGGATCGGATAACCTACCCCGGTGGAAATTAAGTTCGTACACGGACAGGGAAAAAGGGACTCATGCGAGTGCTGAGTGCAAGCACGAGGAGTAGTCTTATCCAGCCATAAGCCAGAGTGACCCGAGCGCTTGCCGGTCCGATGTTCCTCTACCTAGTCACCGCCTGCAATCCAGGTTAGGAGCGACTCATGATTATAACGAATTATGTAAGGACGCGGACGGGTCACTAGAACACAAACGCTGACGACTGGATGGAGCCAGAGTGAGATGTCGGCAAGAAAAGGACGGATGAACTTAGGAAAAGCACTCAAGCAAAGATGGCAGCTCCACCACGAGACTCGGTAGCGTGACCCCAGTAAGGCAATCTACCTAAACATACATTAGGACGAACAAGCAAGGACATTCGATTCGGAACATTCGACATGGACAAATGAGGCGAAATAAGAACATGGAATGAATGCCTAATCCCAGGAACTGCAGATCGCTGAATTTCGTGGGTGGTGGGAGGGTACTGCTCGGATGATAAATGGTTGAATAATGCGCTCCAGAACCACCATGAGGTTCCACAGCCTTTTATTCAGCAACTCCTTTCTCAACCTCCTCGTGGTACCATCCGGGATACGTTCCTTAGTGGAAATCGGACAACCGGTGGAAACTAAGGTCGTATGCGGACAGAGAACTTCTCTGAGAGAAGGGGGCACTCATGCGAAGGCTGAAGTGTAAACCCTCCGCCTGCAGGACGGGTCTTCTTGACTCCCAAGAACCAAAGTAGAGGGCCCAAAGCCCCTAAAGGAGGATAGTTTTAATAGCTGTTATCCATGGCTATTATGTAAAAACTTGAATGGATAAACCCCTAATCCAAGGTGTGACGCGACCTGTAAATTCTCTCGCCGCAACGGGGCCTGTGGAGTACCAGCGCGCCCTCCACAGTAATTTGCCCTTGCTGCATCAAGCCGGTCACTGATGCAGTGGACGATTTCTTACCGTGGATGCTCTCTCTGCCGAAAACAAAGAAACGAATGAGGTGGAGAGGAGAGTAGGCGAGGAACAGGACTTGAACGATGCGCTAGCTGAGGTTCAGTCCTTATCCTCGCCTATCCTCAACACGCCGACTCGTTGTGAGTCGACAAACGAAGATGTGGCTCCAACTCGCTACTCACGGGTCGATCTGCCTGATCTCTGACTGTGTGCTGGAGGGTGGGCTGAAACAAAAGGAGAGCCGAATAGTTATGGCCAGTGGGATGGCTGTACAATCGCTCAAACAATATAAAAATATATAACGTCGAGTATCCACCACTGGGTTACTCAAAAGTTGCTGAGTCTCAATAAGAGAGATCTCAGCTAGCTTACCGGTCTTGCGACAGGACATTGTCCGAGTAAATATCATTTACGGAATCTCTGTTTCGTACAAGATGATATTTAACCTCGGAACACTTGCTCTGCAATCGTGGAGCACAAATAGTACGCAGACCGCGGTATCTCAAAAAGGGGAGATCTGGTTGGCGTCGCCGATTAGGGTACGAGGTTCATAAACCTAGTCATTCCTGTAAAATAATAAAACGGGGCATACCACAATAGTTCAAAATACTGAACGCAGTGGTATGAGTCCCCAGCAGAAGAGGGAAGAGGGATCACCATCAATGATGAAACCCTCGGCAAAGTGCATAGCGGGCGGAGGGAGTGGATTTCGAATGAAACTTAGAGGAAGATGGACGAGTAGAGAAAGCGGCTAGGAAAGCTGCCCGTCCGCGATACGCCGAACTAAAGAAGGCTGTTAAACGAGTTTGAAAGCGGGACAAGAGAGCCTTGACTAGCTCCATAGCCGAACAAGGGGAAACCGCCGTTTTAGTGGCGCCAGGATGAATACAAAAATGCCGCGAAAGGACAAAGCTGGTCAGCTACTGACTGACCGCACAGAACAGCTTAAGCGATGAACTGAACATATTGAACAACTCTTTCGAGTTTCAGAGACCAACAAAACCAGCAGCGTATGACGCCTACAGTTCGTCGAAATAATCGCGTCACTCAGAGGCGCCATCACTAGATGAAATTGAAGCAGCCATCAAAAGTACGAAATCCATTAGAGCACCAGGGATAGACTGTATTTCAACCGAGATGTTCAAAACTGACCCATCTTTGTCAGCCCGGATGATGCATCAGCTTTTCAGCAATACTTGGGAAACCGTAATTTTTCCGGTGAACTGGATGCAGGGTATATTGGTCAAAGTCCCTGAAAAGGTGACCTAACTGAATGCGGTAACTGAGTGGGCATCACGTTGCTCTGTATTACCCCAATTTTCAATTAAAACGTTAAATTCGTACTGCTGTATGCCTGCGAAACGTGATGCGTCTCAGTGGAGACAACGTAAAAACTGCAGGTATTTTTTAACGGGTGCCTGCGATATATCATTCGTGCCTGGTGGCCTGACAACTGAATATCCAATGAAGAACTCCATCGTCGATGTCATCAACGGCCGATAGCAACAGAATTTCGTGAACGTAGGTGGAAGTGGATCGCTCACACCTTGAGGAAAGAAGCGATCGAGATCTGCAGAGAAGCACTCGACTGGAATCCACTGGGACAGCGTAGAAAAGGCAGACCCTGATGCTCATGGCGACGGAAATTAGCCGAGGACAACCAGACTGTATTAATTCCAGGATCGAGGTTGTAGACGAGAGTAAAAGCCAAGGCGGGTAACCGTCAGCAGTGGAGATCTCTTGTTTCATCCCTTTGTTCTGCCAGACCGGCGGACATGGACACATAAGTAAGTAGTTTCCTTTGTCGTAAAAGTCTACCAAAAATATTGGATGATGTGATCCGTGTTGTCAGAGCCTCGCATGCCTGGAATAAAAGAGCTCCATAGCCGTTCACTTCAGCCTCTTATCCAACAACTTCTATCCCTTCCTCTGCTTGTGGTGAGCAAACTTAGTGGGGATCGGGTAACCCACCGCGGTGAAAATTAAGGTCGCATACCGACAGGAAAAAAGGCATTCATGCGAATGCAGTCCCACGTCAAATTGCATCACGAAAAAAACGCTGTAGAAAATTACCTAGTTGACCGATTCTTTCAGACAATAAAATATAACCCATTAGTAAGCTTTAGGCATATATATTTGATTTAACTTTAATACCATAACCGTATGCTCGTAGCCTACGCTTAACTTCACTCATAAGGTTCTGTACAACGTGTGGTTGCAGCTTCTTCTGTAGGACGGAAGCTCACATTTTCTTCACGTCTTCCTTAGAATTGACCTCCTTGGGATGCTTCCGTAGTGCCTGCTTTATAATAGCCCAGTATTTTTAATGAGCCTTAGTTCTGGTGCGTTGGGGGGGGGGGGGGGGGGGAAGTAGCTGTTGCGGTCTACTGTAAACTGTTGATTCTATCGCCTGCCGTGTCTGTGATGTCGATCAATGACCAAGGTGACGTCAGCCGCAGTCCCGTTTTAATGGAACTGTTGTTTGCCGTGCTGATTGGACTTTCGAGGTGGAAAATGCCGAGTCGCTGTTGAAACTTCAAGAACCAATGTTCACTTTAGTTTGACGAAACCAATCACTGTGTAACGTCTAGTCCAAGCGAAAGCGAAAGAAACTCTCTACACAACCGACTTCCTAACTCAAACAGACAGTTCAGTAGGGACGGCGGAGGCAACCCAAGAATCAATAAGGGTTTTATTGCACTCTTATCATGATATTTATGACCAATCAAACTAAAAATGTTACTTAGAAATCTTCGCCAGACTATAAACGGAGGCTAGGAAGATTGGGTTATAAATCAATGCGTCTAAAACCAAATTTATGAATTTAATAAGGCAGTTGTGGAGTCTTGTTTTATACAGCCCGCTGTGGTTCAAAGGTTAACCAGTACATGCAATCCACAAGGGCCTCCCCAACCTAAAAAAATACTACCCCCAAAGCCATGTTTAATATTAGGCGCCAATGTTATCATCGATCCACGTGTTAAATGATAGGACTGCAAGGTACTAATTTTTCGATATTTAACTCGCCTCGTTTAACTGTTTAGTTGACCTACCCATGATCTGCCATATCTAATTTCGCATTGTTTTAGAATAAACAAGTTTAAAACTCCAGATATTTTTTGTGCTTACTGTTATATGTTAAAGCGTACATTTTGCAACCTAACATTTTTCGAGTTTTTTGTTGTTGTTACGAGAATAAATAATGCCCCACGATCCAATACTGAGTATTCTACTAACAATACTAAAATGAAATCAAAACTAACTTTAAACAATAGATTGATTAAGCGAGTCCCTTCTCCAATCATTTCGAGCCATCGACTGAGTACTTTCGCTTACCTGCAAGTCGTCATTCGAGCATTCTAAACTTCACTCCCTCACCGCCCAATGTAGTTTCAATGCACTGAAAGCCGGCCTCCCGTAGATCGTTTGTTAGCTCGGTAAATTTCGGTTCGGTTTGGTAGCTGTCCGGTAGAAACACAAGCGCACAGCCACCACCACCAGCCCCAGTCAGCTTGACGTGGAATCCTGCGGATTCGGCAAGCTGAAAAACCTTCTCCAGCGCTGGATGACTGACACCGATAGCTCGCAATAGATTGTTGTTGGTCGAGACGAGTGTACAAAGTTCTTTGAACCGATCGGTTTCGTCTTCCAGAATGGAGACTGCATCGTTGACGAGATGTCCCATAGCGTCGAAAATAGATTCCATCATTTGCGGGTGTTTTTCTTTCATCGCAAAAACGTTTGCTACCATTTTTGAGGTCGATCGGTTAACCATTGTGTCCACAATCAGCAGGCGGATGCGCTGTCTAAGCGTAACCGTTTCGTAAGGCACACCACGCGTGAACTTGATCAGATTACCGTAGGTGCATATGGTGTTGTCAACTCCCGACGGCCGCTCGTGCATTACGATCTCCGAATCGAATCCCCATTGGGAGATTTTTCCCATTATCACCGGATCGTTCTGCAACGAGAAACCGCCGACATTGGCAGCATTGAGCTCTTGTTTAACAATTTGCGACAGCACAAAGGTGCCGGCTGAAAGGCAAACACCATAACCGGCGGAACTGCCGAGTCCGGCACCGATACTAATGACCGATTTGATCGTGAATCGAAACCCAAACGGTAGAGAATTGATCCCTTCCGCTTGCAGTACACGGTTCAGCATGTAGAGAGCTGTACCGAGAGCGAAACGTTCTTTAGTGGAATCAGCTGCCGGTTGGGTGGTTACGTATTGTTGGAAGACAAACGTTTCGGTGCATTTCATTTTCTGAAGAAAATCCAACGGTGCAAGGTTTGCTCCACAATCATATTCGCTTAGGAAACGATTGAATGATTCTAACGATAGCGACGAAGTGAAGGGTATGGAAGCGAACTCGAGTATTATTTCCGGTTGTTTTAATTTCTGAAATGTTGAAAAAAATATAAATAAACTAAGTGGAGACTGAGGGGAATAGTTCGAACCGTAAATGTGAGGTAGGTTCTGAGTCCAATAGGACCGGCAATTGCTGGTTTGCCGTAGACAACGGAGTGCTCCCCGTGGAGGATAACCTTCCCCGGGGCTGATATTTCAAAGGCATCTAGTGAGGACATGACCTGGAAATGTTAGGCTGCAAAATGACACCGAACACCGGTTGAAAGTAGTTGGACGTTAGTGACCTTCCGAAGCCCACTGTTCCGGTGTGTACGTTTTCTGCGAGAATGCGTGAATGGTTTTCAGTTCTTCAGCCAGGGCAGCGTTTACGAGTCTGAAAAGCGAAAAAAATATGGAAGCATGAGTGAGTGCCTGAAATGGTTGATGAACCATGATTCTTACCGGTGTCGTTGGAGAAGCGCTTTTCCTTGAAACTGTGGTGACACGATAACAGCACTAAATTTTCCTCCACAACCATCAGATTCATCTGTTATTTCCTACAAAAAAAAAAAACAAGATACCTAAGTCACAAATGTTTGGTTAAAAAAATATCCGATGTCAAATTGAGTTGTTTTCGTACTGTTGTCCATAGAGACGGCTACTCGCAGCCTACTGCATATTGTTGGAATTCTTCAATAGAATAGATTAACATAATAAAAAGTACGAAACCTTACGAAACAATGTAATCAACGCTCTCAGTTTATTTCCGTTTTCTTTTGTCTGACTTCTTATGGCTAGTCACATTTGAATTATCGTTCGTCACGAACTGTAGATAATTGTAGTAGATAAAAAACAGTACGAAGTGTGCACAGCTGTACGCCGAGATGAGAAGCGGCCACAGAAAAGGCAAATGCCGGGGAGGTTGAACGTAAACGAAACAAATCAGAAGTATCACTTGTCCTACTGTGAAAGTGTAGAACCCGTGTAATAAAGCCGTGTTGACAAGTGATTTTTTGCCAGGACGATTTTGAAGCAATGAATTTAAGTTAAAACAATCCAACAGGAAGCTCTTTTTGGAAGACTGAAAATTATTCAGTGCAAACAGAGATACTTTAAGTACTCCAAAAGATAGAATTGTTAACGCAACATAAGCACTTAATAAACTGTCTTTGTGTAAGAGAGGTACCATGCTGAAAGTGGCCACCTGCAGAAACCAAAAACACTGAAGAGGGCATAGCTGAAACAGCAGCATCACCGGTAGGGAAACTAGCAGAATAGACTTTTCGTGAACTTGAAAACTAAGCAGAAAGAAACCAAGTGACGAATTCACTAGAGCCAGTAAAAAATTTCGCTTCGATGGTCTGAAAAGCAGAGCTAAGCTGCTTGGCAAAACAGCGCACAACGTGCAGCACAGACAAATCAAAGCCATCCGGGCGTTTTCGAAATTTCTGAAACAAAAAAAAAATGTTGCAATTAGGATCATAACCGAAAATAACATAGTTTTAAATTAACTTACTTTAATTTTATGAAAACATTAACAATGCACCAGATATTCGCAACTTTATCTTCAAAAACACCCCTCGCAATCGGAAACACTCGATGAATGACCTGAACGGTCGAATCAATCGAACCCAACCAAGGGCTCCATATGGCGGCAAATGTTAGCAGAACTACCGTGCCTAGCACGGTGAGATTTAGCACGCCTTTCTTAAAATCGAATCCTTTCGAATGTTGAAAACACCATCCCAGCAAATAGAAAAAGAACGGCAGCGCATGATACAACTCCATCTGCTTATAGTTGAGGGCGGCCACAAACAGCGCCGACCCTAGGAGGTTCCTATCCGCGAGCAATGCTGCAATCGCCAACGCAGCCAAACCGAGTGACACGTTGTTGTACTGAAAGTGTCCATTATCGATCAGGATTTGACCAGGATATAGGAGCGCCACGGCCATGCCAAGCAGATCACTGCCGGTGGTTTCACCACCGAAAATTTTACGACGAACCACATAGCAAGCCAACACGAGAGCCGGTATGTACAACAAACCATCCACTAGCAGGACGGTGTTCCTCATGAAATTTTTGTGTACCCCCGTAGTGATACCGCGCGATTCATGCAACCTCACGAAAGAAGGATCCTGTGCCATGGCCCATTTTCCGAGCAGAAAACTATGGTAAGCCGTCAGCGGGGGATAGTCCAGTCCCCAGTACAGGAGATCATTGTCGGTGCTGTTCTCGTACCACTGTCTCACTGGAAGGTTTACGGTAACTTCCTGCCAATGTCGTTGAGCTTCGAAATCGCCATACATTGGCGGTTTGCTTTCACCCGAGTAGGAATGCAACGAAATGACGGCACGCAGGAGTATCCCGGTGGCCACTAAAGTGATTAAACTGACGCTGCTTATGGCCATCGTCGAAAACTGGTGCCGGCCTGCCGGCAAAACTGTTTAAAAATGTTCCACGTAGCGCAACTGCGAGGTAACTAGTTTAATATTTCTGTTGTTTATAGGCACGGTGTTTTTTCATTGAAATTTTTGTTTGAAAATAACATTTTATTTCAATTTTTACATGGACAAAAATGTTTATTCATGAGTAAAAGGAAACAGATGGAATTCAAAAATTTGTTTTTCTATAGTTTGATATACTTTATCGAAAATGTTTAAAAATATTACTGTAATTCTTTTAGATTGAGCCACCGACTATTACATTTTGACAGTCGAAGCAGTGGCTAAAGCGCATTGTTCACCACAAACCGCATTATGTTACAGACAAAATATGTATACGTGTCCGATTAACTTACCACATGAGTAGCTTGCAGTTTCTCGGTCAACTTTTGCCTCAAATACTCCTCTGTGTATCCAGACATTTCGGAAATAGATTCAATGTAAGCACGAAGAGAAAAATGGTATTGTTAATAGTCACGTTTTTAGGATGCGCTTACCGCAGCTACTGTGTTTACCTTTATCACTGACAAACCAGAACCCGACAAAAGTGAAGCAAAAAATGTCCTGCAAACAGAGAACGAGAACAAAACGCGTTTTGTTCTCACCTCTCTCGTTTTCGTTGCGCAAAGATAATTTTTTGTCTTTCAAACCCTTGTTTTTTGTCACGCAATGAAACTCCGACAAAATTTGTTCGTGTTGCCAAACGATTTAAAAAAGCAACATTATAAAGGTGCATTTTTTTAATTTTTGAAACTTGTGAGATTGTTTTTCAATCATTTCATTGAATATATTCGATATTACCATGAACTCGCGCTGGCTGGTATGACTTCCTTAATTTTGAACATTTTCAAACTGAACCCATAATATGACGAGGTGACGATTATCCAGAGAACATAAAATTCCCTGACTTTTCCAGAATTAACCAGAAATAATTTCTCCTTAATTTCTCTTTGATTGATTGTTTTACAGTTTTTGCGTTGTCTCCGCTGAGACGCATCACGTTTCGCAGGCATACAGCAGTACGGATTTAACGTTTGAATTAAAGATTCGGGTTTTCGTACGTAGAGTGATCTGGTTTGAGCGCCAAATGTTTCGCAGACCTGCAAAGGCACCCCTGGCCTTCCTGATCCGTGTGGCTATATCAGTCTTGGTACCACCATCTGGCGTTGTTTGGCTACCAAGATATTGAAAGGCGTCTGCCTGCTCAACTTGTTGTCCCGCTTCTGTGAAGTTGGTGGAATTGTCAGTGTTCACTACCATTAACTTAGTTTTCGCTACATTGACTGTGAGACCTGCTGCCTGGGAGCTCTCGGAGAGGTCGTCTAACTTGCTCTGCATATCGTTTCGGCGTTGTGTGAGCAAGACAATGTCGTCGGCTAGGTCGCGGTCATTTAGCTGCTCTATCGTTAGAGGATTCCAAGGCAATCCTTGGTTTGGTCAAGTGTCAATTGATTGCTCCTTCTCATTCAAAACGATGAGAAACAGAAGCGGTGATAACATGCAGCCATGTCTCACGCCAGTAGTGACCAGTACCCAGGTAACCAATAAGCATTTCCAATGCAATTTAAATGTTAGCCAATAAGCATTTAAGTTGCCTTAAATGCTACTTAAATGCTATTTTGGCAAAATATGCGGCTACTTTACGGCTAGCCCTCCTATAGTGCTGGCAATGCTTATTTGCAGCTAGTTACTGACAAGAAGAATTTAAATAGAATTGTGGATGCGAATTTACAACAGTTATGCAGTCAAAATGCTGATAAACAGCAACCTGCAGTATAACACGCCAGGGATGCTAATAAACGATTGATTTACTGCTTATACTAATGCTTATTGGTTACCTGGGTAGTATAGGGTCGGACAAGACGCCGTTCGTTGTGCAAAACCTTGCACGAAAACACCTCGTTCCTAGTCTCGATGAGATGAGCCAGCTTATCTGGAACTTCTCTACGCCTAAGTGCGCCCCAGATTTTTTTTGTGGTTGAGTCGGTCAAATGCTTTTTTGAAGTCAACGAATACCAGCAGAAGAGAGTCCTGGAATTCGTTGATCTGCTCTAATATAATATAGAGCGTTATGATATGGTCTACACATGATCGACAGCACCGAATCCAGCTTGCTGTCGTCGGAGAATATCGTCAATCTTCTCCTGGATTTGGTTGAGAATTACCTTACAGAGTACGTTGAGAGTAATACAGAGTAACGTGAAGCCACGCCTGTTACCGCATTTAGCTAGGTCTTCTTTTGACGTAGGACTACGTCTTACGGCAAGTTTTGAGATAGGGTGTCATTCCAAAAAATGAAAAAATGCGGGCGTCACGAAAAATGAAAGGTTTTGAGCGCTAATAGCTCAGCGGTTTTCCGATCGATTTTCAATATTCTTACGCCAATCGATCGGAAAATCTTCTAAGAATTGACCCAAATGAAGAAAAGTATGGATTCTTGATGTTGAACTATTGAAAAATTGTAAATAATGAACCTATGTTTTAACAGAATTCTCGCTTCGTGATTGGTTGGAAGATTCTTTACGATGATCTAAACCTATACCAATTTGATATCTGTGCTTGGGAAGTAAGGCAAAACAAGTGACAAAGCTTCCTCATTTCAACAAGATTTCTTAAAACCGCGGTACAACCTAGACCATTTTGATGTCCTTGCTTGGGAAGTACGCCAGAGAGAGTGACAAAGCCCCATCGTGCCAACAGATTTCTTACGAACGCGATTAAACCTAGTCTAATCTGATGTCTGTGTTAGGGAAGAGTTCCAGAAAAAATGACACAAGTTCGTTGTCCCAACAGATCGCAAATTCTTTACTGCGTGACGATTAAACCTCGGCGAATATGATATCTGGGTTGGAAAAATGTGCTACAGCTGTAGTGTTCGGTTATAATATGACTCTGTACTGCCACAAAAGACGATCATTAAGACTGTCGCAGTGGCCTTTTAAACCAATGCCCTTCTGGCATACAAAAAAAAATATCACTCTGTATGAATACGCAGGCTTGCCGTTTCATTAGAAGTGTAGTGAAAAGATGTGCTGTTGATAAAATAGGATTGAATTGGTAAAATCCTTTCAACGTGGGAAACCATGGATAATAAAAACAATCTTTAATTTCAGTAAGGTAGCAGGAAAGTAATAGTTTGTGTTCTTGATTTTGTTCAATTGTTTCCAAATGCACATAGAAATAACTCTGAAATATTTGAGAATTGAACGTATGCAATGTTACTACTTTGATAAATGTTACATACATAGCATGTATATATGTTGCATATAGCATGTATACATGCAGAATCGAATGATTACAAGCATGAATAAATGCTGCTACTACAAAGAGACTTACGTAGTCCTGCGTCACCTATATATGCGGTCGTGTCTTGTACACAACCCGTCTGATTTTTAGGGACTTTCTGGGCTGTGCTGGGCTGACAAAGATGCGTCAGCTTTGAGCTCGTCTTTTGAGCATCTCGACTGAAATACAGTCTATCCCTGACACTCCATTGGATTTCATGCTCTTGATGGCTGCTTTACTTCATCCTTCAGGAGATGGACTGTCCTGTATATTATTTAAATCGACTAAAACTGAAATGTATGATGGGAAGTGGTTCTAGAGAAAACAACGTTCGTCTCCTTCAGACAAGGATTATTTATAGCAATGAACTGAATGTGGTTGATGAGTTCATATATAGGGGATCTCTGGTCAACGCCGGTAAGAAGATTCAACGGCGCATTCAAGCTGGAGGTCAGGCTTACTTTTCCCTCTACAAAACGCCCAAAGCTGACGATGTACAAAACGCTAATCAGATTGGTAGTCTTCTATGGGTTTGAGATTGTGACTTTGCTTACGGAAGACATACGTGCACTTGTCGTATTTGAACAAAAGGTGCTGCGGACTATTTTTGGTGGAATACAAACGAAAAGCGGACAGTGGCTCAGTCATATTAATCACAAATTGTAGGCACTACATGGAGAGATTCCCATTGTACACCTGATGAAAGACTGTGGCAGTGAAATTTGTTCTTTTCCCAACGCGCTCGATGGCTCGACCAGGTTGAAGCCGACTTACCTGTGTCCAGGCCAGGGCCTTTAATTATCACCGAATTTCAAACAAAACAGAAAATCTTTTTTCTCAGCATACATTGTTTTTTATGCCTCTGAGTTTCGTATGTACATCTCCACAGCGATTTTCATCGTAGCATACAAGTTCAATATATCGTGAAAATAGAACAGGAGAAAGTGATTTTCAAATCCACAAGGTGATATTCACTTCAGGAAAAAAAAAATTTTAAATGCAGTAAATGAAAAGAAAAATCTTATGTCCAACAGCTGAACGCAATAGATGCTAAATAACAACATAAATTTTTTTTATTGATTTTCACTGCTCAAACGTGAATATCAGTTTGTTACAATATCACAGGGCGCTGATATTATATATTCTCGTGCATGAAGTTCATGCTTGCTGTATATAGTTATTATGTACGTTTGATCAAAGCAAGCAGATTTTCAATGCAAGGTAGACTGATAATCCAGAAGTTTGGACGTTATGCTGATGAATATTAACAGCACTGGTCCAGGCGCTCAACGAATTGACGGAGCACAGTGGAGCAAAATTAATGATACAGTCTGTCCAACAGAGAACAGGTGGGCTCGGGCGAAAAGGGGCTGCGCGTATAACTACAGTAAGAAATGTCGCGTCGCGTCGCGACCTTCACTGAAACAAGAACCATGGTATTTCGCACCATTTTACAGAAAACGTAAATCATTTCGGCGTAAATCGTTTGTAAGTACCATGAAAAAACTATTCAAAGTTACAATGATTCTTGTACAAGTAACATGTTTTCAGATGATTTTGCCACCTTTCATGTAATGTCTAGTAATTTTGACTACGACTTTGTTTTGACCAGAACACTGCTTAAGTTAAACAGAAATCTTTTTTGAAAATATTGGTAACAATTACCATGATCCTTGTTTCAATGTTTGACCTAATGATCTGATGTAGTCCTATACGCCACCCATTTGTACAACCCTTAGGGCTGTATACCTTGTAGTTTTTTGAAATGACACCCAGCCAAACCTTGCCGTAAGACGTAGTCCTACGTCAAAAGAATGTTTTTTTCGTTGTACATTTCTGTTCAGGGTGGGTTCATATATCGAAAATAAAAGTTGTCGGCAAGGTTGTCGGATTCCATTATCGCATTTGCTTTTCACCTAACAACTAGAGTCAAACTGTGAGTGCACACAAATTGGAACTGTCAAAGAGAACAAAACAAAAAAGATAACATGCTTGTTGCTAGCTCTTCTGCGCTTACCACTGCTTCAGACCGATTTCGCTTCGTTCGACGTTTTGTGTCTTGAGTGTCGAACAGATTCGTCCGCCCCGCCGTCAGTAAACTTTCGTAACTTCGGGGTACATATAGAAAGCGTGTTTAGATTTCTACTCTGAGCGCCATGAAGTGCCACTACGAGGTGCTAGGAGTTGGACGTACGGCCGACGATGACGAAATCAAGAAGGCCTATCGAAAGCTGGCGCTACGCTGGCATCCCGACAAAAATCTGGACAACCCGGAAGAAGCCAACCAGCAGTTTTTGCTAGTACAGGCCGCTTACGATGTGTTGTCCGATTTACAGGAACGTGCCTGGTACGATAACCACCGCGAGCAGATTCTACGAGGTGGACACACGAATTACGAGGATAATTCGTTGGATTTGTTCCAGTACTTTACTACGGCTTGCTACAAAGGATTCGGTGATGATATGGGAGGATTTTATGCCGTTTATGGTGAGGTGTTTCATACCATCGCGTCGGAGGAAATTGAATTTCTTGATGATGAGGAAGATTTTGATGCGATACCAAAGTTTGGTAACTCCCAGAGTGATTACGAAACGGAAGTCCGACAGTTCTACGGGTATTGGGAAGGGTTTTGTACGAAGAAAAGCTACGCTTGGCTGAATCCACACAACATAAGCGAGATTCGCGATCGAAGAGTTTTGAAGGTAATTGAAAAGGAAAACAAGAAAATTCAACAGAAAGCTAGAAAGGAAAGAAATGAAGAGATACGATCGCTTGTACTGTTTGTTAAGAAGCGAGATAAGCGCGTACAAGCGTACAAGAAACTGTTGGAAGAACGGGCTGAACAGAATAGGATAAAATCCCAACAGAATCGATTAGAGCAAATCCGGAGAAAACAGAAAGAGATTGAGGAACAACAGAAAAACTCATCCAATGTGTTCAATGAGGCATACGAAGAACAATTGAGGCATGTTTTAAATGGAATAAAGAGAACTGGTTTGTTAAAAAATGATTAATTTTACATTTTGCAGGAAATTGGAAGCTTCCTATGCGGACATATCGGATCAATCGCATGACGAAGGGGATCAAACAATGCAATCCGTCGGAGACGCAATGGCCGGACTAATAGTAAGCCAAAACGAAAATGGAGAAGAAAACTTTTATGTTGACGACCTCTATTGCGTAGCGTGTGACAAAATGTTCAACAATAGGAAATCTTTCGAAAACCATGAATCTTCTAAAAAACATAAACAAAACATACAACTTCTTAGGGAACAAATGAGAAAGGAAGACGATGAGTTGGCATCCGAGATGCCAACAGAAGAAAAAAGCGATCCAGAAGTGAGCGATGAAGAAACCCAAGAAGTGGAATCCAAACGAAAGAAGCCAAAAAACAAGAAAAGGCTTCCGAAAAATGTACAAATTTCTGAAGACCACGATGAACAGCCGCATGATCTCCATTTACCAGGTGCAATGAAAGAACCTGACAGCGGCGATGATTGGTCTGATATGAAAAAAGGCAATAAAAAAGGAAAGTCCAAGGCTAAGGACAGTGGCCAAAGTAAAACCAAGGTGAGCAGCGCGGCGGCTGAGAAAGCTCCAGATGAGCAGCCAAAAGAACAGGATGAAAAAACGGAAGAAAAACCTGCTGACGATGGGCGACCATCAGAGCATAAATGCGTTACATGCAATGAGAAGTTTGGATCCAAAAATAAACTTTTTAACCACTTAAAGCAAACCGGCCACAGCGTATATATCGACAAACTAAAGGCTCAAAAAGCCGAAGTGGACAAGAGCAAAAGTGGTAAAAAGCGGAAGTAGTGATAGTATTTTAAAGTAATTTGTACATAAATCAAAGGCTGTTTGTTTTAATTTCATCCTGCGATGAAACAATATACCTAAACTACTATTCAAAAAGAGGGTTTGCACCGTAAACGTTTTAGAAAGCACCAGTAAGAAATGCTAAGTTACATACGACATTTTGTGATCCACTTATCCTAACTGTATTGTAATGTTTCAACAAGACAACACGCAAAAATTGGACTTTCCTTGTATATTATTTATTGAATTGAGAAATTACCTTTTATAAATCTTCCACTCAAGCCTTGACAAAAACCGACGGACCAGCTTGCACCGCAGCGATGTTTTCCGCTTCTCTGGGTGCGAAAAACACCTGCCGTTCGACACCATCCTTGTTGATAATACCGATACGGCAGACGCCTCCAGAGCTGCCATCATGGTACATTGCGTGATAGATTGCTTTCTTCACAAACTCCACGCATTCCTCCTTGGCCATACCCTCGCGGTAGTGCTCCTTGACGAAGCCATAGATGAACGAGCTTCCAGATCCGCCGATGGTGACGCTCTGTCGAATGTGCATTCCTCCCAGCGGAATGGAATAAACTTGTCCGCCCAGCTTTTTGTCCCAACCAGCCACGATAATACCGGCAACTAGCGAGTCCCGATAGTTATAGCAATACTGGCGGAACTCATTAGCAGCGTCTGCCACCAAAGACTGCTCTCCGGTTTGATTCCTGAAGAAAATAAAATCTTATATCTGAAAACATCTGAAGTTAAGTTTAAACATACTCATGATAGTAGAGAGAATATGCCACAATGTCAGCAATCGCTTGCGTATCAGCAGCAGATCCGGAACGGCAACAGTAAATATTATTAGTCAACTTGGTTAGCTTGTCCGTTACACGGTTCGCAACGTAGGTTCCAGTGCTGGTACGAGAATCGGCCCCAATAACGACACCACCATCAAATTCCACGGCCATAATTGTGGTCTGAAAGGAAAGCAGGGTGCCATGAGACGGCAGTTTCCGATAGTTAACCTATCATGCAAGCGGAATGAGTCCGGCGAACTTACACCAGTACTGTGGGGAGCATCTCTCCAGTCGTTAGCACAGTCCATTTTTATTTTGTCTTTAGGAGCACGTTTATTACTAAAAAGCTACTAAATTTACGCTGTTTTGAGCAGAAAACACAACTCAATACCGAAAATGTTTACAGAATCGACTGCACACGGGAAAATAATGACAAAGCGAGTTCGAATTGAAACTTGAAACCTCTGTCATAACGCACCGTAACGCATCATAACGCTTTAAGTTTGACTTTGACAGCAAATGAATGATGTACTATGTACAAGAGGAAGGGTAAGGCGAAAGATCCAAATTCTTAAGAGGATAATATTTATAAACGACTAAAATTTTAGAAAAATTAGTTATATTTTTCATTTCAGATTTTAATTCTGCAGTCTTTTCCGCTTATTTTGATATTAATTTTGAAATGATCCGACCACGGGAAGTGCCCGAAAAGCGATCATACACATACGCATTCCAGTACGGTGTGAAACAACCTCGACGGAATAGAACGCCGCTCCTGAAAAACCACGATTTTCAAACTTTATGTACTTTTTACTCAGAAACTACACAACGTATTGGAACAAACTTTTTTTTTTGTTTTGTTGGTAGGAACTGGACAGACTTTCATAACTTTTGCACTTTGTCAACAAAATACAGCTTGAGAATAACGAAAAAGAAGGAAAGATGGCCAAAATATAAAGTTCTGCTTCTTTTTTCTCTGGTTGTGTTTCGTTTACAAAGCTCAAAAGTTATAAAAATTGTTGTCAAGCTATTACCAACAAAACAAAATAAAAAGTTTGTTTTAATACGTTGTGTAGTTTCTGAGAAAAAAGTACATAAAGTTTGAAAATCGTGGTTTTTCAGGAGCGGCGTTTTATTCCGTCGAGGTTGTTCCATACCGCACTGGAATGCTTATGTGTACACTCAAAATAATTTTCACGTCGAAATTACGTGAAAAGTTATGTGATTATTTTCCATCTACTTACTTACTTAATTGGCCTAACGTCTTATGACAAGGCCTGCGCAGTATAATTTCTCCATCTGTTTCGGTCCATGGCAACTGATCTCCAATTCCGCGGGCACCCAGTGCTCGCCAGATCTCGCTCCACCTGGTCTTGCCACCTCGCTCGCTGTGCCCCTCTTCGTCTTGTTCCTACCGGATTTGATGCGAAAACCATTTTTGCAGGATAGTTGTCCGGCATTCTAGCAACATGTCCTGCCCAACGTATCCGTCCAGCTTTAACCACTTTCTGAATACTTGGTTCGCCGTAGAGACGCGCGAGCTCGTGATTCATTCTTCGCCTCCATACACCGTTCTCTTGCACTCCGCCAAAGATGGTTCTTAGCACCCGCCGTTCGAAAACTCCGAGCGCTCGTAGGTCCTCTTCTAGCAATGTCCACGTTTCGTGCCCGTAGAGGACAACCGGTCTAATTAGCGTTTTGTACAGTGTGCACTTTGTACGGGGGCTCAGATTGTTCGATCGCAAGTGTTTGTGGAGTCTGTAGTAGGCCCGACTTCCGCTGATAATACGTCTTTTAATCTCACGGCTGGTATTGTTGTCCTCTGTTGCCAGCGAGCCAAGGTATACGAACTCGTCGACTACCTCGAACTCATCCCCGTCGATTACCACGGTGCTGCCCAAGCGAGCCCTGTCGCGCTCGGTCCCGCCCGCCAGCATATACTTCGTTTTAGACGTATTTATCTGCAATCCAATCTTCTCTGCTTCGCGTTTCAGTCTGGTGTACTGATCTTCCACCGCCTCAAATGTTCTGCCGACAGCATCCACGTCGTCAGCAAAGCAGATAAATTGACTGGATTTATTGAAAATCGTGCCCCGCATTTCGATCGCCGCTCGCCTTATAACACCTTCAAGCGCAATGTTGAATAGCAGGCAGGAAAGACCATCTCCTTGTCGAAGTCCCCTGCGAGATTCGAATGGGTCCGACAATCCACCCGAGATTCTCACACAGCACTGGATCCCATCCATCGTAGCCATGATAAGTCTAGTAAGCTGACCCGGAAAGCCGTTTTCGTCCAAAATTTATTTATATTTTCCATCTAACTTTTCCCGTACTATTTACGTGAATTTAACGTAGTTTGCATTAGTATGCGTGCATTTACGTAGAAATTAGATAGATGTTATTGTATTTTCCTATTCTCCAATAATGTTCAACTGAAAGTCACGTAACTTCCTGTTGTAGAGAAATTTACGTGATTTTTCACGTGTAAAGAACGTGTGGATTATTTTGCGTGTATGATCGCTTTTCGGGTACTTCCCGTGGTCGGATCATTTCAAAATTAGTATCAAAATAAGCGGCAAAGACTGCAGCATCAACATCTGAAATAAAAAAAGAACGAAATTTTCAAAATTTTTAGTTGTTTATGTCCCCTCAAAGATCGATCTTGTCAGAAGTTTAAAAAATTGAGTGCGTTTTAAAATTTTAGTGGTAAATTGTTAATAACCCCGTTAGGTTGTTAGTTGGTAGTAGGGACTGATGTGTTAGTGCGCCAGCCGCACATATTAAAAAGGATTTTTCGGAAATTCATGAGCAATAAGAATAGGGGAGTATTGTCGTGGTTGGGCCACGTTTTGGAAATCGCCCATAACTTTCGTGCCAAAAGGAATTTTGGAAATCTAAATACATCGTTGCAAAGGTCTAAGAATAAGGTAAATTTTCGGAAAGTTTTGAACCGATTGCTTGAAAAATAAAAAAGTTATAAGCACTTACGTGAAGACAAAAAATGTTGTCATAGTCGGGCCAGGTTGTACAGGTTGGGCCACCGCAGAAAATCTAAGACATACGTATTGAAATTCTATATAAAGACATGAATAGAATGAATTTCGTGAACAACGGCTTATATAGGTACAAATACCCTATTTTAAATTGCATTTTTGCGAATTTTTGGCGATATTGCGTGCGAATATTGCATTTTGCGATCGGATTTCTATCTTATTCGTTAGGAAAACGAAATGTGAAACCGATTATGTGCATTGTCTGCATAAACAAATGATGTCATGTTGAGAATGACATTTGAACCATTTTTAATTTGCACGTCGTGCAAACCAGCGGGGTTCAAATTAAAAAGTGTTCAGATTAAAAATGGTCAAACGAACGGGGGTCCACGGTATTTATAGGTTTCTGACAACGAATATCAACTTCACCTTCCATCAGGACTTCCCAGTAAACCATTTGGTTTATTTATCTCGATTGCAACTGAGATATACGAAATCATATCTGAACGAAAAAGTTATATTTCACGCCATATAAGAACATATATGTACTTGATATGTACCAAAGTGGAGGCGATATACGTGCGAAAATTTTGGCAATTATTTGTAATTCTATTTTGCGTAGTTTTTATAACACGCAACTAAATACTCCTGAATATATGATTAAGATGTAATCAAATATTGCAATCGTCTACAGCCTGAATTCGTTAATTGGGCCACGACTGCACTCCAGCTGATTCGCTAATTAGGCCGACTGACAGTTGTTAGAAATTTCTAAACTCGCAAATTCCATACAATTTTGACATTCAAGTTGTCACATAGCCCAATTAGCGAACACCCAATTAACGAACCGCCCAATTAACGAACCGCCCAATTAACGAACCACCAATTAACGAAACTTTGCTGCTTTATAATTCACAGTCATGAATTATACAATTCCAATGTGAAATTGACATGAAAATGATTTAATGTGAACTTTCTATTACGATTTTGTGTTATCTGGGTTTTCCCTCCAAAAATACAATACTGATGCATGATGACTCCGGATTTATCGAGGGATTTATGCAAAATTCAGTTTGTTTCAACGGAAATCTGTATGAATATCGAAAAAAACCGGTAATTCTTTGTGTATTGCAAAAGCAAAGGTTAAAGTAGTTTTTACAAAGGGCTTTATGCATTCATTTGTGATCCTAGTGTTTTTTTATTTTTCGTGTCAGTCACACATATGTATTTCGTTTGAAGCAGAAATAAAACACTTGTTAAGTAATTATATCGCCCTTTGTGTAACTTTTGTGCACCTTGTTTTCAGCTTTGTGCAAATTGGTTATTTAAAAACGCGCAAAAACCTCTATTAAACTCCATTACAGCTTTGAAAGCAGCTATTAGCAAGCCCGCAGGTTGATAAAATCACCAGATTTAGATGC
This sequence comes from Sabethes cyaneus, assembly GCF_943734655.1. Lineage (NCBI taxonomy): Eukaryota > Metazoa > Arthropoda > Insecta > Diptera > Culicidae > Sabethes > Sabethes cyaneus. Next base: position 246,292,759 of record NC_071355.1, on the reverse strand, counting down.
TTAAGAGCTGAAAAAAGGTTTTTATTTCTAAAACTAAACCATCATAGTTCAATCACACGTTGAATAAATTCAGCTATAAAAGCGTTTGATCAACCTGAAATTGGTACTGGGGTAGCTGCTTGCAAAGCTGCAATGGAGCTTAATGGAGGCTTTTGTGTGTTTTTAAATAACCAATTTGCGCATTGCTGTCAGTTCTATTTTTAGAACGAGAAATAATTTTGCAATGCTCTTTCAATCGCATGTTAATACGCATGTTTTGAGCTGTTCCACTTTAAGTTAGCTAAATTTTTTAAGCGTATAGAGCGTGCACACGACTACTAACCAAAACATGATATCCAGATCGTCATCGAGGATTTCAATTCCCAGGTCGTTAGGAGGAGGAATACAAACCGATGACTGTAGAGTTCAGCGTATACCAATGCGGCATGGATGCACAGTATCAGTGGGCGGAACATGGAAAGACACAGATAGAGAAAACCCCAACGAATATAAATCAAAAGTTCTACCAGAAATAACGCATCCCGCGAACAATAAACCATATGAGCAGGACGCACCGATTCATTTTAGGAATTTGGTCAGATTTGTGGAAAGCAATCATGCCGGTTTCGTTGAAGAACGGTCAACGATCAAAAATCTTTACGCTGTGGCACGACAGGTTTTCCAAAAAATTCAGAGTACTCACGCACCATCTGTTTACCGATTTCAAAGCAAGCTACATATGATACCATCGACCGCAAAGAACCATGGAAATAACGGTTGAGAAAAGCTTTGCAAGAAAGCTGCAAGTGCAACCCAGTATTCAGTGAAGTTGTGCGAATAGGAAGGACAGGGCGTGTTGACCGGATGGAATTAGACGAGCTTGAAACCCAGCGGTTAGCAACGGCTAGATCCAGGAGCGAAATCTGGCGATTAGTACAAGATGTCCGAGGAGCCAATAACCGAGCTTAACTGAAAATTATGCTTATCAAGCCATATTGTACGAAGGAAAACCAATTGAATAAATAATATATAAAAAGAAGACGTGCGACTATTTACTATATTAATAAACTAATATAGTATAACTCAGGAACAAACGTATTTTTTCAAGTTTTTCTTTGCAATTATTATCTACAGTAAACATTTTGGTATTAAACTTTAAAAACAATTTATTTATCGTATCAGAGTTTCGTTTGATAATTCGTCAAATTTGAAATTTACACCGATTTTAGTAAATCTGCTTTGCTTGTATCAACAATTCAGCATGGTGTAAAATCAATCAAATTGACACCATCAAACATTTATTATATCTGTTCGTTTGTGCTATTGCAATCCTTCCCATTATTGGAAACATAATTGTTAGGCTGCGCTTCTATCTATTTATTTGATGACCAACAGTCAGTTATGGAAGGAATTGTCACAGAACAAACAACTGTGACAGTAACGTGGAGAGAAAATCCTTTTTCATTCTCGTCTCACTCTCTGTTGATGTTCTCCCGGGAAAATCTCAACTATACATGTATCCTTTACCACCATCGGAATGTCACTTTTCCGACCTTACCCAAAGCAAATTTGCTGAGTTTGCTTTCATTATCTCAACTCAAGGCAGAGCTGAAACGCTGCTACCCGGTCACTGCACTTGTTGTCTCTCGCGAATTTTCCAGCGAATCCACTCACGTGCGCTAGCATATTGGCAGCAACCGACCGACCAGTGCAGGCACTGTGAATGAAAATCGCGAGAATGAAAGAGACGGAGCGCGAATTATGCTGCAAATGTTGTTGTTCTTTCCCGTTTTCTCCAACGGGGAAATTCTGGGAAAATCATGCGTTTTCACACCAACACCAGCGAGCAATAATGTGACCGAGGCGAATCACAGCCGTTTTCGCCTGCTGGTGCTACTACTCGAGCGACATTGGTGCTGTGCTGTGCGAATATACATGCTAGTGGAGCCAACAACAGCCAGAAGTTCCTCTCTTTGCTGCGGCTAGAGCTGATGGTGGCTCGTTGCTCTTAGTTGTGATGCGGGTTGCAAAGGCAATAGGCGCGTGGATAGTTCGTTCACGTTGTAGAGTGGTAAATATTTTCAGGATGTGTTTCCTTTTCCTTGCTGGGGTTTGGGGTTCTATTTCTCTGTGTGCGTTTAGATGATGGCTATTTCCGAATATTTCTAAAATATTTGCATTTTAAGACGTTGATTACGGGATTGGGTTAAAGTTTTACCTAATATTGAACCGGTGTTATATCGAGATAAGCCTTAAGTTGTGCTGTGAAAACCAGATTCAGAGTAAAGAAGCTTACACAAAGTGTGTATGTGAATATCCTGACGAGTGCGAAAATTCAATGAAGAGTGAATGGTAGAACCATGTGATTGCCCTTAAGAGCAGAGGTTTGCAGTTTTATTCGGAATGCCTGCAGGCTGGAGCTTTTGTGGGAATATTATTTTCCGGCGGTGTGTGCTGTTTTCCGTACGCACATCTCGTGAGCTCTCTTCCGGTACAGGCCAAGTTGTTGCGACGCAAGAGTGACGCAGTGAAGTGAGATTTTTTTTCGCACATCTGTGATGGCGTGTGATGGTGTGTGAGCGCAAAAACCATCGATTGTGCAGCGAGGATAGCGAAACACACGCGTTGAAATGACCTGAATGATTGGTGGGTACGTACGCGGTACGGCCAAGCGCAGGGGCTCGCTGGAGGCTTGCCAGGACCAGCTTCCCAAAACTGGAGCGATCTCTAATTGGAATGGAATTCGTTATGCTAAAATTGCGACAAAAATCGATTAATGGATTAAAAATCTCTGTGCTGCTGTGCTGCACATTCGAGTGGGTATTCAGTGCCATATCAAACAAAGCTGATACACCTAATGCTGCAATGAATGGGCTGGTTTGCATTTGCAGACTGAAGGATTTGTGGTTTCTGTGGTTCTCGTTTTATCGTCGTCGGGTGACAGAAACTAAATGCTGAACTGCTGAGTGAAACGTGCTATGAGGATTTTAAAAATGTTTTCCGAAGCCCGGTTCAGAAAAAGATGTGCCTTTTATTAGAAAAATTTATATCTATTGGTAAAAGCAATCGATAATTTCAGTAGTGATTGTTCTTGAAATTGGTTCAGGACGGATGATGACACTTTTTATTACGAGTTTTATGGTATTTTTATTTCACGGGATTGTTTCCAATTTTGTTATTTTTTTTTTTTATTCTATATTAGAGAGGTTTTCAGCCTGCGGCTGGTTCGCCTCTTTTTGTTATTTTTGTTATTGGATACTGTGGGTTATAAATAGACGAGAAGCTGAAGCAAAATAAAAAATTTCCCAAGCAACAATGTGAGTTTTATTGTACTTTTATGGCGGTTTTCATGACCAATTTTGGGCTTAAATGCCATCATAAGAGTGTAGTAAAACCCAAATTGTTACACTGTTAAGCTTAAAATTCCACAGCCTGCTGTTTAGAGTACAGAAAAAATACCTAAACGTACTCTTCTACCACTTTTGGTTTGTCGCCGTCAACGATTACCGTCCGCGAAAAACGCACGTTCGTCTCATTTGACGCTCTGTCATTCATGTATTTGGTCTTCGACGCGTATATCCCAAGCAACAATGTGGGTTTTATTGTAGTTTTATGACGGTTTTGAAGACTAATTTTGGTCTTAAATGCCATTATGAGTGTGTAATAAAACCCAAATTGTTACTTGGGATTTTAAAGTGAAACTAGTCGTCACCGATTCTGTAAATTTCAAAAGCACTTTATCTGCTCGTCTGCCGCAGAACCCTTGCCGCATCTCGATTCTATGAACTCTAACAGCCTCTCCTAGCCGAGATTCGAATATGCCTCAATGCTAACTGGGAGGCAAAATTTTAACATTTGTCTTCCATTATTTCAATCTGATTCTGATGTCTAATGTAGAACACTCAATTTCAACCAAAATAGCAATTAATTGAAAATAATTCCCCATTTCCTAAATAAACTCCTTACGATTAGGTTATGTCAGATTTTTTCTTGTTACGTAACGAACGAAATTGCGGAAGTTAAATTAGGAATGACCATAGAAGGTAGTAATGACCCAGCAGGTCTAGGTGATGCCAGATCTACGGGTTTATCCGTAGTTCTACGGATTTTGGAATTTTCTACGGACCTACGGATCAAGTGCTCAAATGTACGAATTTTCATAAACTTTGCGGAAACGATTGAAAGTATCATTTTGTGACAAAAAGTACGTGTACGCTCATGCAATGAATTGTATCCCGAAAAGCATAACTTTATTCTTTCTAAGAGAAAGAAGCGAATAGAATACTTTTTTTTTTAATGAGAAGTGTCTTAAAAATGGAAGATTTACTTTATTGCTGTTAATAAAAACTAGCATTTTTCGCTTTGACGGCAGATATTTATAGTAATACTGATATTTTCCTGGTTAAAGTGCGGCAAAATGGCTAAATATTTTCACTTTTTTCGCGCATTTTGGCAGCTCCGTAATTTGATTTCTGTAGTACGATAGAACTTTAAAATCAAGCGAATAAGGTTGTTCTTTTTAATCAAGCATATGGAATCCTTGTTCAGGATGCATTAATGTTCAATATGCTCTTTTTACGCGACAAATAAAAACTCTTGGACCTTCAGAAAGCGATGAAAAAACGACTAAAATAAATAGAAAAGACACCGAAGAGCCGGCAAAAGACAGAGGATTGTTGACGGAAATGTGAAAAGAAGCCAATGGAACTGTGATGAAAAGATGTCAAAAATACGATAAAAAACAACAACAAAAATGCAACAAAAAACCACGACAAAAAATGGGAAAGATATATTTAAAAACTGTCAAACAGTCGATAAAACATACAAAAAAGAATATGCGACATCAAAAAGAAGCCGAAAGATCAACGAAAAGACAAGAAAAATACAACAATTTTGTTGTCTTGGCAACAAGCAGGACGAGAGATGATAAAAAGATGACAATGAAAACGAAGAAAAGCCGGCAAAATAAAATACGAAAATACGATGGAAAGATGACAAAAAAAACCATGAAAAGACGATAAAAATATAACAGAGAAATGACAATGAGATGACGAATACGGAGAAAATACAATGACGAACAGACAATGCAAGGTAGTGAAAATACGATGAAAGAACCATGAAACGACAGCAAATAATCGATGAACAGGCAGTGAAAGGCCTGCTAAAAGATATGACGTAGAAGTGAAGACAAGTAGGCGAAAAGTTGAAAGACGACAAAAATACGGTTAAAAGCCACCAAAAACGTTACAAACAGCGACAAAATTGTTAGAAAAGCCATACAAAACGACGAAAAGACTGTAAATAGATGTAGCCTTTGGGTAAAGGTATTAGAGAAACAATTAAAAGTCAGCAAAACAGTGACAGGCTGTGCCAAAAAAGTTACTAATGATGATGCCATCAAGCCAAAAACGCCACAAAAAGCAATAAAAATTGACAAACAAATCACTGAATAGAGACAAAAAGGCGATCATAGAATACCAGATGTTAAAAATAACGAAAAATAACCAACAAACGTTAAAAGACAACAACAAAAAAACGAGAGGTCAACACGGTGTAGTGGTTTTTTGTGTGTGTGGATATTATCACTACGACCAGCATTTTGATCTATTGTGATCATGGTGTAGTAGTTAGCATTCACATCTCTCACGTCGAGGACTCGTGTTCAACTTCCAGTCCCACAGAAACCACGAATGACCCAAGCTGTTAAAGTGACTATAATTACATTAAAACAAACAAAAACGACAAGGAGACGACAATTACGGCGGAAAAGTTGACGGAGTACACTTAGCAAAACAAATAAACGAAAAATTAAAGACAAAATACAAAATAACCAAACAACGAAAAATGAAAGAATTCGGAAAAATAAAGGCTCCTAAAGGCGAATGACGAAAGTCAAGATTATGCATTCTTGAATAATATAGAGGAAATTTGAAATGTATCATAAACTGAATTCGATTCAAAAAAGTATTAATTTGTTTCAAATGCAATCAAGAATACCTATGCGATAAAAATGTCACTTTTTACCAAACTGATAAACACTTTATATGAAGAACAAGTGTCGATCAACCTTCCATTTAAATCAAAAGTTTGATAAAAAATTTGATTTAGTTTTATAATTTATAACCCTTTCTTCTGTGATTAAAACAAGGATGGTAAAATCACGGATTTTTCTTCAGCAAAACCTGACATCGCAAGGAAGTCAATCGAAAAATCGGGTTGCTGAAGACCAACAAAGTCGCCGGTAAGAGCTTTGCAAAAATGACCGAAAAACGCTAAAAACGACCCAGTGTATGGTTATGCTCAAGATTTGGAAGGATGAGTAGGTACGAGAGTAATGGATGGAAAGAGTGTTTTTTGAAACGATGGTTTTACAATTGAGGGACGGTAGGGGAAAGTAATGAAAATTTTTTGGGAAAGGGTGGAAAGGAAGGGTTAAGCCCCCCATAGGAGAGATTTAGCCCCCCTAGAAAAATTGACTTGACCGACCAATAAAACGGTCGCAAAAATTTCCGGGACTACAGCCCCCTAGAAATGAGCGCTAGTTCCGCCAATGCTTACCATGCTCGAGCAGAAGCTGCTACGGACGAAATTTAACGGAGTACAAACTGAAAGCGGAGAGTGGCGGAGGCGTAAGAATCACGAGTAAGAAGCACTGCTTGGAGAGATTCCCATCGTACATCTGGCGAAAGTCAGTAGGCTACGGTGGGTCGGACACGTCGTGATGATGCCGGACGACAGTAGGACGAACACGTAGTTCGAATCCTGTGGATAAACCGGTAACGGATCCTTGTCTTCCTTCATCGATAAATGAGGAATCGCTAGAGTGAAAAAAATGACTGCCCACTCTATCTTCGCTAATTTTAACAGGAAGTTCACAATACTTCTGCCTGATGAGAAGTCTAATAACTCAATAACGCTCAGCTACCGCTTACTATCGTCGTCGTTACGGCTATGCAAACAAAGAAATAATTTAATTTGATAAAATCCGAGAACGGTTTGAAACTCGCTCAGCTGTAGACAAAGCTGCAAAAAACTGCTAGATCTGCAAAGCTTAAAAAATGCATGCAACGACTGATGCCACACGTTATACCCACTAGGCATGGCCGTTGTCATCTTGAAGTTCTTAGTAGTGCGAGCCGTGCATTCGATGGTTTTTTGCGACTCGTTCAGCGAATGAGGATGAGAATCTCTAGAAGCTTCACCGATGCCTGGACGAAACAGTTGGTTAAACCCTCTTCCGCATCTCATATGAGTGGAATGTGGGAGAGAATGGTACGTAGTGTTAAAGAAGCAATGGTGTTCTTGGATGATGGACGGAAATTGACTGGTAAGATTTTGAGAACTGCTTTCGTTGAACTAAGGGAACAATCAACCCCTGGATGAAGTGGAAAATCGATGTGCATGCAGACCTTATATTTCTACCGGAAGACAAACAAAGGGCGTGGACGAAATCATACAAAATTTTTCAAAATCCTGCAAATTTTTATCAAACCACAAAGAGCTTGCTAGACCATAGCCCCTCTAAATATGACTTAAATAGGTACTACAGACTAGATTAATACTTAACTTTCTCCTACCGTATTATACTGTGACCTAGGCAAGGAGTTGGTAATAGGATTTCACATTTATTATGCACTTCAAATGTCCGACAAGCACCATATCGTACAGCTTTCGCACGCTGGGTCTGATTGGTGCTTTTTACTGAATGGGGTTCATTTTGGCTGCTTCTGTTTCCAATAGCAGCGTTTCCCAAATAGAAATTTGCCAAATAAATAACTTACAACGAAATAGTAAACGGAAATCCGCCATGGGGTTCGCGAACCAATACAGGTTTGGAATCACTGTCCTGTAGGTTGGCAGAATTAAATGACCTTTGCACGATGAATGTTTGATTTCGACCTGTCCACCTTTTTGGCCACATCCCGTACTGAAACCTTCTTCTCTTGTCCGAACGCCTACATTATTTAGTGCTTAAATGCTGGAAAAACTCAACCTCGTAGGAGCAAGCGTACGGATGCGCATGAAACGCTAAGTACCTAATATATTTATACGTTTTGCTTTTTGCCATAAACATTTTTTTGTTAATTGGGGATCAGTCGCACAATAGAATGTATTAATATTTTTTTGGAAATAACTAAATGTAAGCTGTTCAGGAATTCAAGTTTTTTTTCTTACGCAGTGGCTTCTACTGTATCATTCACCCCCGATTTTTCTGCAGGCCATATTATCATATTTTCTCTTCAGCAGTTGTCAAAAACTTAAGCATAATCATTGACAGAGTTGGTAGAGTGTACATAGAGTTGTACATTGTACATGCTCAGAAAAAAAAGACTGGTTTGAGACATTTCAAAGCGTAACACGGGGCAAATTTGGGAGGCAATGAAGCTCTTCGAGAATTTTTTTAATGGAACACATTTTTCTTGAAGGTGAATTCAGCTTTTTACACCCCAATCCCGTTCCTGTCCACAAAATTACCTTTCTAACTCGGCTGCTTTCGAACTTAGTAGGTGATAATTTGCAAATACGGTACATCCTGGCTCACGGAAATTATACCATAAAACCTCTCATCTGAAGAAACATAATTCGGTTCCACCTTCAGCCGCGCAGGAAGATTTCTGCCAGAATGGAAAACCATAAAGCTTGGATAAATAGCGCTATTTTCCGCATTATTGGCTTTTGTATTCACAGTGGGCTGATTTGAAGGAAATCCGATGGTTCACCTGCCGGAAAATCGTAGGTGAATCATACAGTAGAAGCCACTGCGTATGAAAATAACTTGAATTTCTGAACAGCTAACATTTACCTATTTCCAAAAAAATATTAATACAGCCTATTGTGCGATTGATCCCCAATTGACAACAAAATGTTTATGGCAAAAAGCAAAACATATAAACATATATTGCTTAGCGTTCCGTGCGCATCCGTATACGCTTGCTCCTCCGAGGTGGCAGCGGAGAAAATCAGAAAAGCTTCAACACTCGAATCAGGAAGGAGATGGGCTATTATATACGCCGTCGATAAGCTTTCCCTTACCGCAGAAGTTGTGTAGGTACCTACATCGTATCTGGGAAGCTCAGCAGCTGTGTCTGGCTGGCCGTGTCTGGAGGAAGCTGGGAAGAAAATTGCGATCTTTATCAGCGTATGCTAAAATTGCCAGGGAAAGGGCACATAAACATAAAGAAGCCTTTTATTTAGTGGCAGTTGGCTGCCTGGTGTGGCAGCCGCTTTCGCGTGACTTTGTGGACGCGCTGTAGGGATTTTTTTTTTCATTGAAGTTGGATGCTCGGCCCTTATCCAGAAGGGAGGAAAACGGATATAAATAAATTGCAATATTTTCTTTGGATTTTCCTTTTCATGCTGGGTGGCAAGCTGTGCAGAAGTTTTCGAGCTTTTGAGACAACTTCCTTAGTCGACCAACTTTATAGTGTGTATCATACAACATCGGGGTTTTAGAGTGAGTCTAGCTCAAGCGTTAATCGCTAATCGGAAAGAAAATAATATCGAAGAATGAATTGCAACATAACTCAACCATTAATTATCCGAAATATGACAGAGGAATTTTACGGGCCCTCATCCTCAGATCCGAAAGCCATAAAGTGCTATAAATAAAATGGTGGAAAATAAAGTCTACACTCCAGCTGGGCGAGTTTTTGCGTCAAACTAAACCCCTAGCTATGTACTTCTGTACATCCGAAAGGAAAATTGGGTTTCGTTATTTGCCATACTATATGTGGTTTTATTCGGTTTTCCGGGAAACTCTACCATCTGGTAAAAAGTAAAAATTATGCTGGTACGAAAGTACGGAATAGTTTCTACCGCTCAGCCGGGGTCCACTCAGGATGCTTGAAAGCGGAAGGTACCGCCCAGCATAGGTGATGATACTCCCTCTCTCTCCCGCGCTGTGTGTGGTTCGTACAGATGATGCCAGTGGGAAGCGGAAAAATACCAAAGCTGAAAAGCTGATACGCCCGCCGGTTCGGGATGGAAACGAACCGTGTCGGAGTGAAAATAACACAGGGCGTCCGCATCGGTTTTCCATCCGGCGGAGAAGAAAAACAGTCAGCTTGCTGATGTGCGATTTTAATGAAAGCGTTAAAATTGGTTGCGCATACATACTAATTCCTTCGTTTTGGTACCTACGGGTCAGACTGCCGACCGGCCGAAGGACTGGGAAAGAAAGGGGTGAGTATTTGTTCTCATGTATGAATTGCGAAACGGGAATGAAGGATTTTTAGCTGCAAATCACTAAGAATGAAGGTTGCGAAATGGTAAAAAATATGTAAATTGTTCGATGGTAAAGGCCACTAGCATGCCCAGACTATAATAATTTGGGGTGAGTTGTCCAGCTTGCAACCTACAGTGTAGACTCAATATTATTTCCGATTTTCCTTATCTAGTTTTAACTGTCATCTAATTTTGTACGAGTATTGCCGATTCTCTATCTTAATTTAACTTATTGTTTGACAGCTTGGCTTTATCAAGCTAATCCTAATTTTATTGTAGAATTTCTTATGATTTCATCCACGTCCTTTGATTGGCTTTTGGTATATATAAGGTGTTCACATCGCTTTTCCACTTCGTCCAGGGTTTGATTGTAAAGAAATACTTTTTGAGAGTTAGAAGCTATTTAGGAGCAACATTCGCAGGTTTGCTGCCTATACATGATACATTTATTGAAACTGTTGCGGTAGTTATATTTGCTTTTAGCTTTAGACCCACAACCTTTTAGCTATATAAATTGAACTTAGTTTTAGATCTTCCATTCCGTATCTGCTTGCAGTTGAGTACAGTCGAAAAAAAAGGTGGAAAATTTCAAACCGTATTTCTTTTAATAAAACATGGTTAAGTTAATAAGTTAAGGTTAATGGTTAAGTCGTAATTTGTTGGCGGCCATTTTATTTTCGTGTGCTCATCATGTTTTTTAAGGGCCAAACAGAATGCTGCGTCAACGCATCCGTCAGCGTCAATTTGACAGTTTTCAAATTGACGCTGACGGATGCGTTGACGCAGCATTCTGCTGCGAATGCTTTACTCTTTTCTTGTATTACGTGTGTGTTATTTTCTGTATGATATAAGTGACCGTAATAAGAATATTATAGGATTGTTAGGAATCTAATGCACATTTTTCATTCTCATTATCATAGCAGGAAATAAAACAATCAAATGCTCGTTTTGTATTGTTTTATGGTAAGTGTCAACGTAATTCTAACATTCTAATGTTTAAAGCATTACCTCAACATACCATAGCAAACTTCCCTAATAAAATACTGATTATAAAACTGTACTCCTGATTGTTATATGACTAATGTGAGACATTAATAAATTGATATAAATAAAAGTATCGTAAGTGTGCTACTTGGGTAAGTTGAATAAGTATCATGTATCTCTAAGTGAGATATGTGCATTATTCAGTTTGTCAACATTGTCGATGATTCACAAACTCTGTTTTGCGAAAATCGCCAAGAGAATACTATTTGAAAACATTTTAATGTTCTTCTCCAGACCAGATAAACCATTTTACCGTTTATTCGACATAAGCTGAGATATCGCAAAAGGAAATATGATCTTACCAACTGCGACATCTAACGGGACAGTTCCGAATTTAAACGATCATTTTCAAATTCGTCTTGTTTAAACACACATCTTTGTCAAAAACCGCAACTTTCTATCGACTCATGGTCATGAGATATCATCATAAGATTATAATTTGACAACGTGCGCCACCTAGTGAGACAGTTTCAAACTTTGTTATACATTACCAAATGTGTCTTGTTCGAACAAATAACTTGGTAGAACACAGTAACATTCTATCTCGTCACAACTCTAAGACATTAAAAAAAAAACAATATGCTCGTTATAAGCGCCATCTATCGTATTAGTTCCGAATTTTGTTGTCCACAGTCAGATTGATCTCGTCCAGATAAACAACTTTGCCAAAGACAGCAACCTTCAATCTCTTCTCAGTCCCGAGATATTAGAGATTGTAGTATCGAAATTCTAGAATCATTTATTTTGGTCGCCATTTGCGCCATCTAGCGAACCAGTTCTCAAACTTTATTTTTCGTTTCTAGATGCGTCTTAACTAGATAAACAACTTTGTCGAAAACCGCAACCTTCTATCTCATGCCAGTCCTGAGATATAGACAGTATTATTCGCCGTGTACTCAGTACACGACGCGACCGCTTACGTCACTTTTTTTAACGCGACCGCTCTAGGGTTAACGTTCGGTCCGGCACGATGCCGCCACCCGCGGTATTTGCAACAGCAAAACTCCAGCCAGCCCTCGCTATTACTCAACTCTCGCCGGCATCAATTTCGAGCGGCAACATGGTGTATATAGGAGATAACGTTAACGTTATCAATGCATCCATTCGTGCTCTACCTTCACCAGCTCTTGCGATGCTTGAGCGAAGTATGTGGAGAAGCTCTCGGTCTTACGTGCGTCCCATGCTGCTCGCGCACAACAGCCGAAACACGGCGACCGCCGAATCAGCCACCATATGCCAGCCGCTGGTGGCAACCGACGACAAGCCTGACAAGAACCAGCGCTTACGCAGATGATGTCAGCGCTGTCGTCACCAGTGTTGGCAAACTGGAAGAAATGAGAAGCTTTTTCAAGCAGTTTGAGCATGCAGCAGAGGCGCGGTTTCGTAGGAAATTATCAGGCCCAAGTTTTCACCATCCGACAGATATTGCAGAACTGTCAGGCGTACAATGTACTCGAAAACAGCAAACGATACAACTCATCGAGAGCAGCTATGACAGCTTATGCACGAACACGGTTTCAATAAGATTTATTGAAATGTTGCAACAACCCACATAATAGCGTTTTGCACAGGCATAAGTACAGGCGTTCGTTGGATTCTCGCTTCATATAGATTGCTTTATTTATTTTTTTTTTCAATGGTAATCGGTACATTCACGGGTGAGGGTTATTTTTTGCTGGACCAGCATAGGAAAATCAACCCTCACTCGGTTTGTTTACGTTTGCGACATTCGCCCTTTTGTTAATTCGATCTTCAATTGCAAACGCATCAAGGGTTTAGTATCGGACATTCGCGTTGACGGCATTAAACGATATCTTGCACACTCATAGAAATGCTAGTATGTACGTGTGGGTGAAAATTTGCCAAAATGTTTCGATCTCTTGCGCTCTTTAAGAACTTCCTATTTCGCTTCACCCCTACAGTAAACTTTTGGAGGTGGCAGCAGCTTACGTTCGTCAACGCAAATTGGTGGAACGCTTCGCTAACCAAGGACATGGTGTATTGCTATCTCTTTCTCATGTAGGAGTGAAGAGAGCAACTTTCAAATGGTCCTTGGCAAAGGGGAATTCCCAGCAAATTTTTTGGTTCCTGTCAAAATTAACATTTTGGTACCTATGCGTGGAACATCGAAAATGTATGAATTTGACAGCCACTTCTCCCCGTAGTTCGCTACTATAATATGAATGTACCGATTACCATTGAAAAAAAATAAATAAATAAAGCAATCTATATGAAGCGAGAATCCAACGAACGCCTGTACTTATGCCTGTGGAAAACGCTATTATGTGGGTTGTTGCAACATTTCAATAAATCTTATTGAAACCGTGTTCGTGCATAAGCTGTTATAGCTGCTCTCGATGAGCTGTATCGTTTGCTGTTTTCGAGTACATTGTACGCCTGACAGTTCTGCAATATCTGTCGGATGGTGAAAACTTGGGCCTGATAATTTCCTGCGAAACCGCGCCTCTGCTACTTGCTCCAACTGCTTGAAAAAGCTTCTCATTTCTTCCAGTTTGCCAACACTGGTGACGACAGCGCTGACATCATCTGCGTAAGCGCTGGTTGTTGTCAGGCTTGTCGTCGGTTGCCACCGGCGGCCGGCATGTGGTGGCTGCTTCGGCGGTCGCCGTGTCTCGGCTGTTGTGCGCGAGCAGCATGGGACGCACGTAAGACCGATAGCTTCTCCACATACTTGGCTCAAGCATCGCATCAAGAGCTGGTGAAGGTAGAGCACGAATGGATGCATTGATAACGTTAACGTTATCTCCTATATACACCATGTTGCTGCTCGAGATTGATGCCGGCGAGAGTTGAGTGATAGCGAGGGCTGGCTGGAGTTTTGCTGTTGCAAATACCGCGGGTGGCGGCATCGTGCCGGACCGAACGTTAAAACCCTAGAGCGGTCGCGTTAAAAAAAGTGACGTAAGCGGTCGCGTCGTGTACTGAGTACACGGCGAATAATACTGTCTATATCTCAGGACTGGCATGAGATAGAAGGTTGCGGTTTTCGACAAAGTTGTTTATCTAGTTACGACGCATCTAGAAACGAAAAATAAAGTTTGAGAACTGGTTCACTAGATGGCGTAAATGGCGACCAAAATAAATGATTCTAGAATTTCGATACTAGAATCTCTAATATCTCGGGACTGAGAAGAGATAGAAGGTTGCTGTCTTTGGCAAAGTTGTTTATCTGGACGAGATCAATCTGACTGCGGAACAAAATTCGGAACTAATACGATAGATGGCGCTTATAACGAGCACATTGATTTTTTTTGAATGTCTTAGAGTCGTGACGAGATAGGATGTTACTGTGTTCTACCAAGTTATTTGTTCGAACAAGACACATTTGGTAATGTATAACAAAGTTTGAAACTGTCTCACTAGGTGGCGCACGTTGTCAAATTATAATCTTATGATGATATCGCATGACCATGAGTCGATAGAAAGTTGCGGTTTTTGACTAAGTTGTGTGTCTAGACAAGGCGAATTTGAAAATGATCGGTTAAATTCGTTACTGTCCCGTTAGATGTCGCAGTTGGTAAAATCATATTTCCTTTTGTGATATCTCAGCTTATGTCGAATAAACGGTAAAATGGCTTATCTGGTCTGGAGAAGAACATTAAAATGTTTTCAAATAGTATTCTCTTGCCGATTTTCGCAAAACAGAGTTTGTGAATCATCGACAATGTTGACAAACTGAATAATGCACATATCTCACCTTACCCAAGTAGCACACTTACAATACTTTTATTTATATCAATTTATTAATGACTCACATTAGTTATATAACAATCAGGTGTACAGTTTTATAATGAGTATTTTATTAGGGAAGTTTGCTATGGTATGTTGAGGTTATGCTTTAAATATTAGAATGTTAGAATTACGTTGACACTTACCATAAAACAATACAAAACGAGCATTTGTTTGTTTTATTTCCTGCTATGATAATGAGAATGAAAAATGTGCATTAGATTCCTAACAATCTTATAATATTCTTATTACGGTCACTTATATCATACAGGAAATAACACACACGTAATACAAGAAAAGAGTAAAGCATTCGAGCCCGATGAAAAAAGCAAGCTGTATTCAAATGAGTATCAAGAGAGTGCACTTCTGTCGTGTTGTCGCGTTACCAAAACAAATAGTTTTGGTTTTATCATCACGCACGTATGTTCGAGTCTCGACTGGGCGGTGCCGCTACAGAGTTGATAGGATCTTTGCGCTAGCCCTGTGATTTTCCTGTACTCTAATAACCGACAGCGAAGTCTATCGATAAAGAAGGGTCAAGTTCTGAAGGATGTTTATACCCATGGTTTTGCTTTGCTGATAAATCTAGATTTTACCAGATTTTTTATTGCATGCCAGACAAAGTTCTAAATCTTCCAGATATTTGGTAATGTCCCGGATTTTCGCCAGATTTCTGTTTTTCCGTTCTGCAAAAGAGTCATCACTCCTAATTTCAGACAACGTTTTGTATCTGCGTTGAACAAAACTGGCAAGGCGTTTCCCGAAAAAATCCTCCCCATCGGTCAAATTCATCGCCAGATTTTGACCAGACATTTTTTCGTGTTCGCCAGATTTTTAAACCTATTAGCGACCCTGGGAAGAATAGGGACTCAAACACTCACTAAAATATTTTTGAACAATGTGATGGAAACACAGCACGGGTTTCCAGGAATCTGGCTAAACGATGTAGACGACGAAATTACTTCGTCAAAAGAATTTTGATCAGTCTGTGCTCTTCATCTTGTCTTTTGATAAAAGTTGAAGTATCATTTGCTTCTGTCAGGAAACCATAAAAATAAAAAGCTATCCCTTTCGAATGAGTTTTCGGATCACCTGCCTTAGCTTTTGTTGCACTTTTCTGCCACGTTTTCCAAAACGTAAATAAAGGGATGCAGGGGACAACAAATGCCACATGCGATTATTTACACACTTAATGCATTCAGCGAAATTTTCAAAAAGATAAAAAAAATAGCACCATTTTTTGTGTGTCCTTATTTTTAGTCTCTGGGCATATGTTTAAAAACGTGAACTAGATCTAGTCACAAAACAAATATTAGAATATACGTAATCTTTGTAACAGATTTCGATGCAAACGAAAAGATTGAAGCGAAACTCTCACTACAACTTGAAACGAACCATACATCGCCTGAAGTTTTCTGACTTGCAGAAATTTCACTCATAGAACAAGTGAAAAATTGCTTTTCATCGTGCCAAACCAGACCAGACCAGAGATTTGCTTAGCCCAATCCCATCTCAAACTGAAGCAAGGATCCGCTAGCTAACACAATACGTTTCACTTGCACCCCCATTTTGGGTTCAGCCATAATTTATGATTAAGATTGATTTCCCTTGCCATTTCACATGCAAACTTCGGATTTTAATCCGAATGGTTTTAGGGCTTCTATTGCGAAAGCTCATGGAACGCAGCACGACCGGAGCGACGAGGGAATCAACCCCAAAGGATTTGCTCTCGTTTTTTTCTTGTTCTGTTCGCCTCCTCGGTCGGTCGAAAGGTCACCTCAAGCACCCAGATTAGGTACTTGAATTCGCTTTCACTCGATTTTCGTCCGCCAGCTTTTCCGCTATTGAAAACAATTAATTATTGTCCGTCTCCGGCAGTTGCACAAAACCGGAGCAGCTATTTTTAACACCGAAGTTAGTTTCGGGGTCAGGATTCGGTTCTGATGATCCGAAATGGCTATTATGATTATTAGAATTAGGATTACTGTGTGTTCTGGTAAAGAGGAAAGGAAACTGCCAAAAACATGGAAAAGATTTTAACATATTAATTGATTATTTTGGGTTTCATTGCAGCCGAATAACTCTGAACTGTGACAAAAGACCAATGCTATTAGTAGTAATAATTAGAAATTTTCAACGCAATTTTGGGTAAAAAACTGCTGTAACCAATTCAATATCCGAATTTGCAATCTTTTATGGAAACAAACCCCTGTAATTTAAATAGGTTTTGAATGAACTGTGCTGACACGACGGTCACAATGTTCTCGAAAGCCTACCACAGATCCGGGGAGCTTATCTTTCGTGTATGTAAATTGACAATTTTACGGGGATGTCTGATGGTTGTCTATTGAGATGCTGCGAAGCTATTTACATTTTCAGTATTGAAACCCTTCTACGCTCCATTGCTTTCGCCGGCTAAGACAACCAGCAAGCACGAACATGGTTGTTTTTTCCTTCCAGTCCTTAGACGCAAAATGTATCGAAAAGGACGGGCTTTCTATTAGAGGCAATTTAGTTGCAAACATGTTTTGTGGCTGAAAGAAAGAATTGAAGCTTTTTCCGACCGCATCGATCCGCATTCGAATTTCTCATGCTCCTTCTACAGTGGCCTTGAAATTGAAAATGAGATAACTAGATACGTTCGGTCGTGTGAGCAGGAAAAAAATTCTAGGTACTGCCAGAATCTTGGAACTGTTGACCGCAAAGATGGTAAGCGATTATAATAAGTTGGCGTTTTTACATCGCTTCTTCTGCCCAACAGGTTTTCAAGGTATTAAAGAAAAAATAAACATTTGAATCACAGTATTCCCTACCGAAAATGAATTCATTCCATGTTGAATTTCTCCATTTTTGTCCCACACTTTAGTACCGAATGTGGCACCGGTAGCCATTTCGTCGCTTTTAGTGAGTCATGAAAAGCCCACTTTCTTTTATTCGTTCTTCCGGAGAGCAGTCGAGCAAGAGGCAGCCAGCTTATGCCGAAAGCAATAAAGCGCAGTCCCCACGGGCGGCCCACACCGACCGGCTTTGAGTAAATATGTACTTCGAGAGCCTTATCCCGTATTCTAGTAGGTATTCTGCCGCGACCACATGTGTTCTTTGGCACGCTGCTGCTGAATGGAGGAGCGCTACCCAGCGGCGGCGGCCGGTGGCCTCGGATGGTTATATCCGCCACCCCATATTGTGGCCCTGTTTGTTCTGTGCCATAATTAAGAACGTGGATTTACGTGAATTGGCCTCTGCTGGTCGGTTTGCTCTTCCCTGCAGTGTTTTATCATGGTACACTGATAGTTTAAAAATTTCACAAAATTGCTACGAATTGGTTCGCTGAAAATGGGAATCAGTGAGCTTTCTGGTTTGATGGAGCCGCGTGTTATTTAGTAGCACTATTAGAATAGATGAGATTCTTTATTGTAAAGATTTTCAGCCTGCGGCTGGAAAAAATAAAAATGTAATATGGATACAGAAATATGAATATTAAAAGTACATATTTGGGTTCACGGCATGTTGCATACGATGTATTCTGTGCTCACACGACAGAAAGAATATGCGCTGTAGTACTATCTGTCCAACATTCAGCTGTTCTCTGTGGTCATTCCACGTGGTATCTACATGAAGTGCAGGCTTGTATCGTTTGTTCCTTTCTCCTTGCCAGTTGTAGACTTTTATACAAATGTAGAAGTACATGCCTAGCGACGACGGCTGCATGCATGATGTTCTAAAGTGGGTCAATGCCAGGGAATTTACAGCCAAATTTGCGGTCGCTACACTTAGTCTGTTCTCGAGGCAAGATGCTGTTTTGCTGTTTTCAACAAACGATCGTTGTAAGTTCGAAACTATTGTGAAAAGACTTCTCACACTGACTGCACATTGATAGAAGGAAAGCACAATGTAGCAACAAAGTTTGCACTTACCTAAAACTTTTCCACTTGACGAAATCAGTTGTTTAGATTGTCCAGTCCAGTAAACAGGACAGTATTGACAAAAGTTAAAACGAAAACTGAAAAGTTAGCTAAGCTGCTGATCCTAATCGTTAACAATGGCAGTAAAAAATCAATGAGTTTGTCTTGTAATCCGAACATAAACCTGGCGTAATCCAAGAAATAATACCTAACAAAGGAGACTTTTGATTGTCGAACTTACACCCGATATTGATAAATTGTTAGAACACGACAAGCTGCCGTGAGTAATAATCAAACTAGGTTCAAAATATAAACAATATTAACCAGTCTATTCCAAACCCCCACCCAGGACGATTTATTATCATTGCAGGTGCCACCACACCATACTGCGCGGCACCGTGAGCCTGGTATAGATATTTTATTAGATTGCTCTCTTTCTCGTGTTGTTCTATTTTGGGTCTACCGGCATGGCAGTGGCAATACATTAGGTCACAGCCGGACCGTAACCCATTGTCGTCTTGAGCAGGTGCGTGACCCAAATATTGGTCTAGGCTGGGCGGAAATGAATCCAATAACGGCACCTCCAGTACTTTTTTTTTAGTTATAAATCGAAAGAAGTGAGTTCTTTCCATTTTTGTTCCAAAACGAAGTAATTCGAGTGTGTAACACTTAGAAGATCAAGATGAATGTAAAAGAAAGAGGTTTTTTATTTACTGTAGAAATTATATTTCAGTCATTTGCTCTTAAAATACTTAAAAACTAAATTATAAATATGTCGTAGGATATGCCGCCATATGTTCTGGATCCACATATTGGTAATAATAGTAGACAGGATAGTATTGAACAGGTTCCTGATGGACTACGTAAATAATTGGTTGGACATAAACCACTGATTGGGTCGGATTTTGGATCGGCTCGTTACTAACCGTATTACTGAGTTGGTGACGCCAATTCGATGATCGGTTATGTGTATTTCTTGCAGATTTTTTACGATCCTTTGTTTGGTACCTTCCGGATTCATCAGCGTTTTCAAGTTCATGTAACCAATAGGCATAGCCCAAAGTGTCGTCAAGTGTCGTGTCGTGTTCACAGTGATGACAATCGCTCGGAGCGGGTGACGAAGTGCGGCTCATCCTAAAGTTTTGTTTGTGACTTGTTCTCGACATTCGGCTGTTTTCCGAAACTGCAGCGTTGCACTTTTGTGTATTCATTCTGAATTAGTCAAATTGATCTTTACTGTTCGGTTGCTACGCACCTTCTGAATGTGTAACAAATTCCGCACTCTTTTATTCATTTGTAAATTGTCTATCTTCTACCTATGATCATGAATCGCAAAATGACCTACTTGTTTACCTAGGATTTATAGCTTACCTATAGGCCAGGTAAAAGAATGTGGTATCCACCCATAGAGGCTTTTGGACTTGGTTGATCGAGACCTTGACGTCCATCGCATGGGTCTTGTCAGAAGTACTAAATTTTTCAAATTCAGTCGGCCGCTGTTTGGGTTTCCGAATCAAGAAAGGGGACATTCACAAGCCACAAGTGGTCGTGGGATCGATTCTTAGTAGAATCAAGCCATGCGATGTCAAGTGACTTTAGCATAGGTTGAACATAGCACTATGGTCGAAAAAGCAAAAATTCCAGACAAAAATCAATATCTCGAAAACCATTGGCTATACATATTTCATGTATTCAGAAGATTTTGTTTAGAAAAAAAGACCTATCTTTTGGTATAATTAGCCATTAGAGTGGTCCACTTTTACTCGTTATCAAAATTTTAACTTTTTTGTTTTACGATATAGAGCAATACTTTCTACTACAAAGTTGTAAATAATTTATTTTGCAGAAATATTAGAATTAAACTTAAACCATATTTTTTGGTAACAAAGAATAGTTTAGAAGTCGTACTGTTTATTTTGTGCATAAAGGATACATTATTGTTGTGCAGTGTTGCGGTAGAAACCGCAGGGCAGGCAACGATGTCACTGTCACAAAGTGATGCCCGCGGGCAGTTCGATTTGATTTGCAACACCGCTAGCGGTGACTGCTGAAAGCGGACGGAAGTGAAAAAAGTAAACAAGGAGAAGAAGTAAATTGGTTCAGCGCGTGTTAAGATTGTCTCCAAAGGATTATTAAAAATATTATTTAATCTTGTGATATTATCTATACTACGTTGTGTTCTTACGTACGCGATAGTACTGTGAGTTTAAAAAATATTTATTCTCCTTAATTAAAACAAATATAAACACAAATTTACGTACAGGTCAGACAGTTACACGAAGATAAAAGTAAATTGATTTAGCGCGTGGAAAGTGATTTTCTTTTCTCAATTAAAGCAGTTAACGAATACTTGTTTCACCACGATTACGTTGCTAGCTAAATCTAGTTTATGTGACTTACAAATACTGTAAGTGTAATATTAAAATAATTGATTTCCTAACTAAAATAAATTAACACAGAAACTCATGCAGGTTACGAACAACGGCAAAAAATTTGCAACTGTAGGCGATTTGTAAAAGCACTCAATTAAACAGAAAGCTAGCGAGTAAGTTATTAATTAGATCTAAATTTGTTATTCTATCTACTAAATCTAATTTAAACTATGTACAGGCTACGTAAAGTACCATTTGTGCAAAGAAAACGAATCCGATCTGCAAGAGGTAACCCGGATTGCGAAACTAAATTTGTAGGTTAAAACTAAACTTATAAAATAATGTTAAATACTATAGCAAAATATATATACAATTTCAGCTTTGATCAGTCCAAAAATATTGGCTGATTCTTCAAGGAGTTAGTGACCGAAATCCTAACAAAATCAAAGAAATTTAAGCCTCAAAGGATGGATTCCGAAAATCGAGATTGCATGATGTGCAATGCTCCGAACATGATTTGCGACATGGTGCAGTGCGATAATTGTGAGCTGTGGGCCCACTACTCATGTGCTGGCGTTACGGAGGCGGTAATGGAGCAGGATTGGAACTGCATTACGTGCACAAATGCATTGCAGGTTCCAAAGACCAGAAAAGCTGCCAAGAACGGTGCCAAAAAGACGACTGGGCAGAAAGCGAAGAGTGATGCTGGATCCTCTATTGGGTCCATTTCGGAGGGCGCTGGTACGCTGGAAGATTCTCTGAAAAAATTGGAAGTGGAACAGCGTGCCAAGGAGAGGGCCTTCGAAGAAGAGATGGTTTTGCGTGAAAAACGTTTGCAGATGGAAAAAGTTCTCCATGAAAAACGTCAGCAAATGGAAAAAGCATTCCGCGAGAAACAACTGCAGCAAGAGCGCGAGCTTAAAGAGCGCCAGCTACAGGAGGAGCGTAAGATGCTGGAAAAGGAGTTGGCAGAGAAAGCCGCCTTTCAAGAACGGCGTAAGAAAATGTACGACGAGTTTCAGAAGGCAAAAGATGCCGTCGCTGAGCCGGCTGCCGAGGAAGAGAAACACGTCGAAGTTGATGCCGAAGAGGAAAAGGAATCTTCCTTTAATAGGAAAGTTAAGTTTTGGTTGAAAAGGCAGACGGTCGGGAAAAATTCTTCGCCGACCAAAGTGAAGCAGGCTAACCAGATAGCATGTTCGTTGAAGCAGGTGGTAGAAAATATTTCGTACCAACAAGAAGAGGAAGAAGAAGCGAATGAAAGTGACGAAGAAGAAGGCAGTAGCGGTGACATCCGAGAAGAAGATGAAGAAGAAAGCAGCGATGATCAAGAGGAAAACGAAAAGGATGATGAAGAGTTCCAGCTGTCTGAAAAGGAAAGGAAGTTACTCGCTCGCTTGCTAGCCGGCAAGAAACTGAAGAAGTCGTCGATGCAGAAGCTGCAGCCATCGGAGAAAAAGAAACAGCAGCACCAACAAGTGACAAATAAGCAGCGATCCCAACAGAAACACTTACCGGAGCAAGTTCGCACGGTCGTGCCGAAGCTGTCAAAGGAACAGATTGCTGCACGGCAAGCCCTCTCCAAAAACCTTCCAATGTTTAAAGGTGAACCGGAGTTGTGGCCTCTTTTTATAAGCAGCTACGAATACACCACACAGGCGTGTGGATTTTCGAACTTGGAAAATCTAAAGCGGTTGCAGGATAGTCTTCAGGGCAGCGCGCTCGAAGCTGTAAGGAGCCGTCTCGTTCTTCCGGAATCTGTTCCCGACGTTATCAACGATCTTCGACGACTCTTCGGGAAACCGGAAAAGCTACTCAAGACTCTATTGACGAAAGTCCGCGGCGCACAAGCTCCGAGAGCTGATCGGCTTAAAACGTTCATCCAGTTCGGAATAACGGTGAAACAGCTCTGCGATCACCTCGAGGCAGCTCACCTGTCGGATCATCTCAGTAATCCGATGTTGGTGAATGAACTGGTGGACAAACTTCCGGCTAATTACAAGTTGGACTGGGTCCGATACAAACGGGGAAAAATAGGAACGCCGCTACGGGTCTTCACGGACTTTATGAACAACATCGTTTCCGATGTGTCGGAAGTTTCCGAGTTTTCTGCGTTCGGTTTGTGTGAAGCTCCATTTTTCGGAAAAGGAAACCCAAGCAGAAAGGAGTTCGTAAATGTTCACAATTCTGTCTTGAGCAAAATTGAGTCTCCGGCGGAAATAAAGGTGCTCAAGCCATGCTGGGTCTGCAAGCGGACCGACCACAAGTTGCGATTCTGCGATGATTTTAAAAAGCTTAGTATCGGAGATCGATTAAAGACGGTGGAACAAAATAGGCTCTGCCCGCTGTGTTTAAACAACCACGGCAAAAGTCGCTGTAACTTTAAAGTTCGCTGTAACGTGGTTGGGTGTCAAGGCGAACATCACCCTCTGCTGCATCGTGCCGAACCAGCTGTCCAATTACTAAACGTTGAATGCCATACCCACGCACGTTTGAATCGAACCGTTATTTTTCGTATGGTACCGGTTACACTCTATTTTCGAAACTATGCGATGGACGTGCTCGCCTTTCTGGACGAAGGGTCGTCCACTACGCTTGTGGAAGAGGTTATCGTCAACGAGTTGAACGCGGAAGGTGTCAATGAGCCTCTAGTCGTTACGTGGACGGGTAACGTGAAACGCCATGAGAATCGGTCGAAGAAATTTGATCTCAAGCTTTCAGCCAGAGGATCCCGAGAAATGCTAACATTGAAGAACGTTCGTTCGGTGGCAACGTTGAAGTTGCCGAATCAGGCCCTGTCGTACGAGGAGATCACGGATCGCTACTCGCATCTGAAGGACTTGCCGGTGATGAGTTATGCGTTGGAGGAACCTCGCATAATTATCGGCTTAGATAACCTGCACGTGTTCGCCCCATTGGAAACCCGCGTAGGTGAACCTGGTCAACCGATCGCCGTGAGGTCGAAGCTAGGGTGGACCATTTACGGACCAGAAAATTGCACTGCGGTCGCTGAGAGTTTCGTCAACATTCATTCCGTTGAACCAATAATCCACGAGGACCTTCATGAGATGCGACGAACCCAGTATTTATTGGAGGACACCGGAACTTTCTGCAATGCGGAATTAGCATCGGCGAAAAATCTATGCGCTAGTGAGATTCTGCAAGCGGCGACGACGCGGATCGGCGACAGATTCGAGACAGGTGTACTGCGGCGTGAAAACGAAAGGTGGTACCCAAACAGTTATTCGATGGCGGTCGGCCGGATAAAAGCGCGTGGAAAGGTCGCCAACTTTACAAAGGAGTTTTCACCAGCGTCGAATACGGAAGGTAAAAAGCGCTACGTAGACTACTGTGATGGTAGCGCGGTCTCCATCGACGGTAAGATAAGGTTGGCGAACGAGGAGAAACGTATTTTCTCTCGAGGAGGCTTTCGGATCAGAAACAGTGTGTCCAACTCCCAGCAGCTTCTGGAAGCGATGAGCGAGCAGAAGATAACTCCTGTCGTGCACTTCAGGGACAAGAACACGCAAACCGAGCAAGTTCTGGAAATCCTGTGGAAGCCTGGAGAAGATATATTCATGTTTTCGACCGCTGGACGAGAGGAGTTCCAACCGGTTCTGCAAGGCGTTGAACGGCCAACCAAAAGGAGCATGTTGAGCTGCGTCTGGACGATGTTCGACCCGCAAGGTTTACTGTCTCCGTTTACTGTTTTCCGTCGCAAGCTAGTTCAAGATTCGTGGAGAACCGACTGCGACTGGAACGAGGATAACGACGATGAATCGTTCCAGAAGTGGATCCGTTGGACGAAAGTGATGTCGACGACTGAAGAAGTCAGAATTACTGGGAGTTACTTCGGAAATGCTGGAATCGACCAGGTCAAATACCTTCAGTATTATCGAGCGGTGGTAGGCGATACAATCTGGTGTGTGTTGGTGACTGGACGAGTTAAGGCGATTCCGCTGAAACCATCAGCTGCGAGATTTGAGCGGCAGTCGGCAGTGCCACGGGCTAGGATTGCTTCTACGGTACGAGACGGTTACTTGTTAGAGATCAAGCAGCAGTTCGTCTGGGCGGACTCGACGATTGTGCTCTCGTGGATCACGTCAGATCAACGCACGAAGCCGAGTGAGTTAGTCCACATCATTGATGGTGATGGGCAGAAATGCTGGGTGCGAGGAGTCTTCGTGGAGCCGATAGTTGCTGGAGATGAAAGAGTACGGCAAGCCTGGGTTCGTACCCACAGTGGAGTGCTGAAACGAGCGACAGCGAAGCTTGCAGTGCTAGAGATTAGTGAAGGTGACGCTGGACCGGATGTACTCACCGGACCAGGTTCACGGGCCGGGGCATGTTGCGGTAGAAACCGCAGGGCAGGCAACGATGTCACTGTCACAAAGTGATGCCCGCGGGCAGTTCGATTTGATTTGCAACACCGCTAGCGGTGACTGCTGAAAGCGGACGGAAGTGAAAAAAGTAAACAAGGAGAAGAAGTAAATTGGTTCAGCGCGTGTTAAGATTGTCTCCAAAGGATTATTAAAAATATTATTTAATCTTGTGATATTATCTATACTACGTTGTGTTCTTACGTACGCGATAGTACTGTGAGTTTAAAAAATATTTATTCTCCTTAATTAAAACAAATATAAACACAAATTTACGTACAGGTCAGACAGTTACACGAAGATAAAAGTAAATTGATTTAGCGCGTGGAAAGTGATTTTCTTTTCTCAATTAAAGCAGTTAACGAATACTTGTTTCACCACGATTACGTTGCTAGCTAAATCTAGTTTATGTGACTTACAAATACTGTAAGTGTAATATTAAAATAATTGATTTCCTAACTAAAATAAATTAACACAGAAACTCATGCAGGTTACGAACAACGGCAAAAAATTTGCAACTGTAGGCGATTTGTAAAAGCACTCAATTAAACAGAAAGCTAGCGAGTAAGTTATTAATTAGATCTAAATTTGTTATTCTATCTACTAAATCTAATTTAAACTATGTACAGGCTACGTAAAGTACCATTTGTGCAAAGAAAACGAATCCGATCTGCAAGAGGTAACCCGGATTGCGAAACTAAATTTGTAGGTTAAAACTAAACTTATAAAATAATGTTAAATACTATAGCAAAATATATATACAATTTCAGCTTTGATCAGTCCAAAAATATTGGCTGATTCTTCAAGGAGTTAGTGACCGAAATCCTAACATGCAGTATTGAAAATTCCGATTTTTCTCAAATCTACATTTATATTCATATAAAGGTCAAATCCTGGTTATCTGACCTTCAACTTACACTTCAGAACTCATTTACAATCAATTTATATGGATTGGTTTACAATTCAACTCAAAAATTTTTTTTGGAAATTACCCACATCTGTTTGTCTCACTGTTCCCAATAGGAATGTTTTATAAGAAATAGTGAAATAGTGGTGTTAGCAAACAATTCGATGGTCTTATATTTTTATCTCTCATTCCTATGAGATGCCATGTAGTAACTTTAATTTGGATTAGTTATGCGATTTGCCGTTAAAAATCACCTGAAAATATTCGCAATAAAATTTACTTTGACCCCCCTCAAAAACGACTTTTGTTGAAAAATATACTTAAATTTTTCTCAAACTGTATTATGTGATATAGATTCACAAACTTTACTTTGCAGGAAAATATCATGGATCTTGTACGTTTTGTACGAAGTGTGAGACGCCGTGGAAAACTATAATCACAGACAAACAGACGGGACACTCGCGTTAATTCCATCGTCCAATCAAAAACTACTCATTTTTCAAAAAAGCATGTTTTAAAGGATTTTCTTCTATGTGTCATGTCAGTTCGTCAGTGCTATAATATTTTGAAACGAAAACTTCTATATCACCCTTCAGACAATAGATAGCAACTATCTAGAAGTTTTAAAAAATGCATCATTTTACGCTCTAAAACTCATCCGAACGTAGCTTTCAAATTGGGTTTCAAATAAAAAAGTTAGAGCAAAAAAAAAACTGCTTTTTCCGGATCCACCCTGACTCAATCTAGAAAATTCGTTGTATAGCCATACACAGATGAGATACAAATTTGATTTCTTCAGCAAAGTTTCTGCAAAATAAATTATTTACAACTTTGTAGTAGAAAGTGTTGCTCTATATCGCAAGATAAAAAAGTTAAAATTTTTATAACGAATAAAAGTGGACCACCCTAATGACAAATTATACCAAAAGATAGGTCTTTTTTCTAAACAAAATCTTCTGAATACATGAAATATGTAGAGCCAATGGTTTTCGAGATATTGATTTTTGTCTGGAAATTTTTGCTTTTTCGACCATAGTGCATAGGTAGGTATTGAATAATATTCGGTACCGACGCCTCGGTACTTTACTTTGCAGGAAAATATCATGGATCTTGTACGTTTTGTACGAAGTGTGAGACGCCGTGGAAAACTATAATCACAGACAAACAGACGGGACACTCGCGTTAATTCCATCGTCCAATCAAAAACTACTCATTTTTCAAAAAAGCATGTTTTAAAGGATTTTCTTCTATGTGTCATGTCAGTTCGTCAGTGCTATAATATTTTGAAACGAAAACTTCTATATCACCCTTCAGACAATAGATAGCAACTATCTAGAAGTTTTAAAAAATGCATCATTTTACGCTCTAAAACTCATCCGAACGTAGCTTTCAAATTGGGTTTCAAATAAAAAAGTTAGAGCAAAAAAAAAACTGCTTTTTCCGGATCCACCCTGACTCAATCTAGAAAATTCGTTGTATAGCCATACACAGATGAGATACAAATTTGATTTCTTCAGCAAAGTTTCTGCAAAATAAATTATTTACAACTTTGTAGTAGAAAGTGTTGCTCTATATCGCAAGATAAAAAAGTTAAAATTTTTATAACGAATAAAAGTGGACCACCCTAATGACAAATTATACCAAAAGATAGGTCTTTTTTCTAAACAAAATCTTCTGAATACATGAAATATGTAGAGCCAATGGTTTTCGAGATATTGATTTTTGTCTGGAAATTTTTGCTTTTTCGACCATAGTGCATAGGTAGGTATTGAATAATATTCGGTACCGACGCCTCGGTTAGATCTCGTGCGGTTGAAGTAGCCAGACGAAAAATTCACGAAATTCTTGCAACTGCAACAATTATTTAATTTGGACATCTGTTAATCTAGCATTTTTTAGAAAATAATAATGCACAATGAAACTATTATGTTCGTCACCATGGTGATAATGGATTTTGTAATTGTAAAGGGGGCAAGTACCTTTTGCACTATATTTTTTGCCTCATTTCAAATATTTTTTTTCTCGATTTTGCAATCTAAACATTGTACTTTAAACAATTATTAACAATTTTGTTTTTATATGGAAACACCTTCCTCCCTCCCATACGGCTCCTTGAAGGACGTCATTCAGAAAAAACATGAATTGTTTTACCATGTGTAGGTACTATACGTACGCCATCCAAATTGATCATCGTTTAAACAGTAAACAAACAGTAAGAAATGAGTCATAAGAACATAGCCAAACTCTTCCATCCGCCGCGATGCACAAGCACCAGCACCGTCGATCGGCTGCACATTTTATGCTGACCACGCTGCTGGTGGTCCGGCATTTGGAATGAAAAATTCCAAAACGACATGAAAGTATATTAAATTATCTCGTGTTTGACCCATCCTTTTTTAAAAATTCGGCAAGGGTCACATTACAAGCATTACGTACATAGCGCAATTGAACAATTAAATAAAACCTTTTTCCGATACCTGCTGTCTCGGTAGTCTCGTATCTCGTTTTAACATTAATAAACATTGTAAACCACCAAGTATCGATTCCAAAATATCGTGTTGTTCTATTTTGGGTCTACCGGCATGGCAGTGGCAATACATTAGGTCACAGCCGGACCGTAACCCATTGTCGTCTTGAGCAGGTGCGTGACCCAAATATTGGTCTAGGCTGGGCGGAAATGAATCCAATAACGGCACCTCCAGTACTTTTTTTTTTGAGTTATAAATCGAAAGAAGTGAGTTCCTTCCATTTTTGTTCCAAAACGAAGTAATTCGAGTGATCACTTAGAAGATCAAGATGAATGTAAAAGAAAGAGGTTTTTTATTCACTGTAGAAATTATATTTCAGTCATTTGCTCTTAAAATACTTAAAAACTACCTTAAAATATTTTATACTGTTGGATTGTAGATTATGTCGTAGGATATGCCGCCATATGTTCTGGATCCACATATTGGTAATAATAGTAGACAGGATAGTATTGAACAGGTTCCTGATGGACTACGTAAATAATTGGTTGGACATAAACCACTGATTGGGTCGGATTTTGGGGCGGCTCGTTACTAACCGTATTACTGAGTTGGTGACGCCAATTCGATGATCGGCTATGTGTATTTCTTGCAGATTTTTTACGATCCTTTGTTTGGTACCTTCCGGATTCATCAGCGTTTTCAAGTTCATGTAACCAATAGGCATAGCCCAAAGTGTCGTTTACAGAATCTTCACCTGTCATGCTACATTTCTGACGATGATTGCGTTCACAGTGATGACAATCGCTCGGAGCGGGTGACGAAGTGCGGCTCATCCTGAAGTTTTGTTTGTGACTTGTTCTCGACATTCGGCTGTTTTCCGAAACTGCAGCGTTGCACTTTTGTGTATTCATTTTGAATTAGTCAAATTGATATTCACTGTTCGGCTGCTACGCACCTTCTGTACTGTGTAACAAATTCCGCACTCTTTTATTCAATTGTAAATTGTCTATCTTCTACCTATGATCATGAATCGCACCATGACCTACTTGTTTACCTATGATTTATAGCTTACCTATAGCCCAGGTAAAAGAATGTGGTATCCACCCATAGAGGCTTTTGGACCAGGTTGATCGAGACCTTGACGTCCATCGCATGGGTCTTGTCAGAAGTACTAAATTTTCAAATTTAGTCGGCCACTGTGTGGGTTTCCGAATCAAGAAAGGGGTCATTCACCATTGGCTATACATATTTCATGTATTCAGAAGATTTTGTTTAGAAAAAAAGACCTATCTTTTGGTATAATTAGCCATTAGAGTGGTCCACTTTTACTCGTTATCAAAATTTTAACTTTTTTGTTTTACGATATAGAGCAATACTTTCTACTACAAAGTTGTAAATAATTTATTTTGCAGAAACTTTGCTGAAGAAATCAAATTTGTATCTCATCTGTGTATGGCTATACAACGAATTTTCTAGATTAGGTAAGGGTGGATCTTGAAAAAGCAGATTTTTTGCTCTAACTTTTTTATTTGAAACCCAATTTGAAAGCTATGTTCGGATGAGTTTTAGAGTGTAAAATAATGCATTTTTTAAAACTTCTAGATAGTTGCTATCTATTGTCTGAAGGGAGATATAGAAGTTTTCGTTTCAAAATATTATAGTTTTTCACGGCGTCTCACACTTCCGTTGGCACATGTTTTCGAAAACGGAATGAATGGTCTAAAAGTACGTACCTAAATCTACAAAATTCATGTAATGACATTTTTCCACACTTCTCCTGTTCTAAGAAAAACGCATTTGAAAAGTGAGTATTTTTCCATATTCAGCCCGCTGTGGTCCAACGGTTCACCAATATCTACGATCCGCAGGGCCTGGGGAAAAGTTAGGTTCGAATTCTGTTAAAATTGACTCCCATTATAGCTCGTTTTGTTCCATGGGCCTGTAAGCGCTGCTTCAAGGGCCATCCCTTACCAGTTTTTTTTTCGTTTTGGAGACACTATAAACACGTTTGTTTCATTACTTTCTTCTACCGTCCCCTCCATCTATTGTAAAAAAACTACCGTTATGAAAAACAGTCGTTATAAAAAAAGAGTATTTCTACATTTCTAGACCGAAGTGTTGCGCTTGCCTAGTTTTGTTAAAGGTGGAATTAGTCGTCATCGATTCTGCCAATTTCAAAAGCAGTATTTTTGTTTGAAACTAAAAATCTGTTATTGTGTTCTGTTCTGTTCAATATATTCGGTATGTTGAGATTGGCAAAAAAACGCATTATTTACATTTTTGTAAACAGAATCCCGCTGTTGGGCCCAAAAACTGCTTCTGAAATTAGGCTTTCCGACGAAAAGTTAATGACTGCTAGTTTCCCGTTAGGCGTGTAGATCTATCGCGTATGTTTTCTTATTTAAAAACATTCTGATCTTTTTAGAAAAAAATAACATAAATTCGAGGTATTCTAAAATGTTTTGAAGGTTTTTGGGATTTGTTATAATTTTTTTTGATTATTTTGTATAGACAAGCATTTCCATTTTGCTTTGCCGCCTTGCAAACTAATTCTAGCGGAATAAGCTCACAGTTGCTTACTTCTACGGCTTGATAACGAGAGATTTTACGCATTCTCTCAGCACTCAACTCGGCCAAATTTTTGTATTTCGATGAGACTTGTTTAATGAGGATGCGGTATCAATCGATGAAGTAGTCGGGACATCATAATCATTGGATATTATTGCAATATTTTCAAAACTTTCTCCAGGAACTTGTAATGGCGCGTTGAAATATTCCTCATTGTACTTAAAAACGTGTGTTGTGCTTCGTTTATACTTCAAATAATTCTTCTTGAAGAAAAATGTATGTAGGGGAGAGACGTCTACAGTGAGACACTTTTTTCCAAAAATTTTAAAAATTTTTTGGTGATAGTTACCAACAAGGTCTTCAATCCATTTGAAAGGTATATCCTTCTAGTTGTCTAAAAAAAATGTTTCAGCCCGTTTGGTTAAAAGATAAAATAGTTACAAACGCAAATGTGAAGGTGTCTTTTTGGCTCACTGTTCCCCAGTAGGTGGGAAGAGTGAGACAACGAGTATTGAATACTGAGACACATATTAGAATTAAACTTAAACCATATTTTTTGGTAACAAAGAATAGTTTAGAAGTCGTACTGTTTATTTTGTGCATAAAGGATACATTATTGTTGTGCAGTATTGAAAATTCCGATTTTTCTCACATCTACATTTATATTCATATAAAGGTCAAATCCTGGTTATCTGACCTTCAACTTACACTTCAGAACTCATTTACAATCAATTTATATGGATTGGTTTACAATTCAACTCAATTTTTTTTTTGGAAATTACCCACATCTGTTTGTCTCACTGTTCCCAATAGGAATGTTTTATAAGAAATAGTGAAATAGTGGTGTTAGCAAACAATTCGATGGTCTTATATTTTTTATTTTTATCTCTCATTCCTATGAGATGCCATGTAGTAACTTTAATTTGGATTAGTTATGCGATTTGCCGTTAAAAATCACCTGAAAATATTCGCAATAAAATTTACTTTGACTCCCCTCAAAAACGACTTTTGTTGAAAAATATACTTAAATTTTTCTCAAACTGTATTATGTGATATAGATTCACAAACTTTACTTTGCAGGAAAATATCATGAATCTTGTATGTTTTATGGCGAAGCTATTCCCGATGTCTCACTGTTCCTGTTGTCTCACTGTTGACTACTCTCCCCTATCCCTTACAATTGAACAATTTTTTTTTCGATTCCACCGGCATGTCCTTCTTTACGACACTGTATGCTTTGAAAACTTCATCACATACTTTTCGGATTTTTTCGACGGAGTTTCCTTGCGTATTTTTCCACAAAGAAAACAATTCGCGTTTGTCCATTCCTTTAAAAGTATCCCCAATATTATTTTTTAATAAAAAGGTTTTATAGTGTCGTTTTCTAACTTATCTGCGATATTTATAACGGTAGTTTTTTTACAATAGATGGAGGGGACGGTAGAAGAAAGTAATGCAACAAACGAGTTTATAGTGTCTCCAGAACGAACAAAACAGGTAAGGGATGGCCCTTGAAGCAGCGCTTACGGACCCATGGAACAAAACGAGCTATAATGGGAGTCAATTATAACATAATTCGAACCCAACTTTTCCCCAGGCCCTGCGGATCGCACCAATATCTAGGTGAACCGTTGGACCACAGCGGGCTGAATATGGAAAAATACTCACTTTTCAAATGCGTTTTTCTCAGAACATGAGAAGTGTGGAAAAATGTCATTACATGAATTTTGTAGATCCAGGTACGTACTTTTAGACCATTCATTCCGTTTCTGAGAATATGTGCCAACGGAAGTGTGAGACGCCGTGGAAAACTATAATCACAGACAAACAGACGGGACACTCGCGTTAATTCCATCGTGCAATCAAAAACTACTCATTTTTCAAAAAAGCATGTTTCGCAACATGGCCACACCGCGGCGCGCGAGTGTTGTATCGAGTTTTCAGTATAAAACCATACAAATGTAAGAACCCTACAGCACGAAACCCTGCAAATGCCAGCTACTCCGCAGCATGCATAACAGAGAGTGCTAGTGTGCAGGCCAAATGTGTATGACGATGGTTTTTAAAGGATTTTCTTCTATGTGTCATGTCAGTTCATCAGTGCTATAATATTTTGAAACGAAAACTTCTATATCACACTTCAGACAATAGATAGCAACTATCTAGAAGTTTTAAAAAATGCATCATTTTACGCTCTAAAACTCATCCGAACGTAGCTTTCAAATTGGGTTTCAAATAAAAAAGTTAGAGCAAAAAAACTGCTTTTTCCGGATCTACCCTGACTCAATCTAGAAAATTCGTTGTATAGCCATACACAGATGAGTTACAAATTTGATTTCTTCAGCAAAGTTTCTGCAAAATAAATTATTTACAACTTTGTAGTAGAAAGTGTTGCTCTATATCGCAAGATAAAAAAGTTAAAAATTTTATAACGAATAAAAGTGGACCACCCTAATGACAAATTATACCAAAAGATAGGTCTTTTTTTCTAAACAAAATCTTCTGAATACATGAAATATGTAGAGCCAATGGTTTTCGAGATATTGATTTTTGTCTGGAATTTTTGCTCTTTCGACCATAGTGCATAGGTAGGTATTGAATAATATTATTCGGTACCGACGCCTCGGTTAGATCTCGTGCGGCTGAAGTAGCCAGACGAAAAATTCACGAAATTCTTGCAACTGATTATTTAATTTGGACATCTGTTAATCTAGCATTTTTAAAAAATAATAATGCACAATGAAACTATTATGTTCGTCACCATGGTGATAATGGATTTTGTAATTGTAAAGGGGGCAAGTACCTTTTGCACTATATTTTTGGCCTCATTTCAAATATTTTTTCTTCTCGATTTTGCAATCTAAACATTGCACTTTAAACAATTATTAACAATTTTGTTTTTATATGGAAACACTTTCCTCCGTCCCATACGGCTCCTTGAAGGACGTCATTCAGAAAAAACATGAATTGTTGTACCATGTGTAGGGTAAGAACCCCACAATTCGCCCTCACCCCAGAATTCGCCCTTCCATTGGAATTCCCGTGATTTAACTCAATATATAGTTGAATTATAAGTTGTTAATTCAATTTATATTCAATTTAACTCAGTTTTCAGTTATTTGAATAAAATTCGTTGTGTTGTTTTATGTATTTTAATGATTTAATGTGGTTTGAAAAATAGGTATTGTATTTAAGACGCGATTTTTCCATTTTCAAGAACGAGCACGAAAAATAAAATTGAGGAAAAGTAATGGAAAATCGTATCTCCTTGCACTTTTTTTCGCATCAATTTGGTTACATCTGATTCAAATTTCATGATTGTGCTTTTATTTTAATATTTTATCGCAAATCTGCTGAAAATAGAACATAAATGCACTGGGCGAAAACTGGGTCTAGTAAATCATATGAGTTCCAAAATTCGGCCGGGTCGAATCTGTATATACTTAACCGAACTTATTGCGTGAACCAGTTTTCGCCCTCATCTATCAAACATACACAAATATGCCACACATTAGCAAAAGCAAGTCACAATCGATTAGTTTGTTCGCTGATTTATGTTTATCAAAATGGTGAGTAAAATTATCGAATAAATAATATTTTAATGCAGAAAACACATCATATCTTCGTTTGAATTCATCTAACAAAAGAATTACCTGCTAAACATGGGGGTTTCTACCAAACAAAATGTTGAATTAGCAATAATCGACATCGAAATTGATAATAAGATTAAAACCGCACGAATTAGTAAGACGCGCATAATATTCTCAGGAGAATAAATCTGACTAATGGAAAACCACGCGAAAAATACGTCTAGGACTATTTCAAAGCATATAAGCGCAATAAAATTGTTGTCATGGATAAAACTTTGAAAAGTATTTAAAGTGCAATGCACACAATCAAGAAATAATCGTGGTGATAAAATAGAATATTTCGATAATATCATGAAAACTCTAATATCTTAGCATTACAAACCCGGTCTAACTAAAAATGCTAGTTAAGAATTTCAAGTTATGTCAAAAAATATCCTAGTTGAGTAGGTAAGATGGGTATGCTTACCAGTTACCAGGAATATTTAATACAGTAAACTTGCATACCCATTTACAGACAGTGATTTACTAAACAATTTTTTTTCTTCATCTTTTTATTGACTATATAGCAGTTAAACTTAGTTATTTCTTGGGGAAAAGGTTAGGTTGTGGACTCGAGTCTCACCTTCGATTAGTCAATATATATAGCCGAGTATCGAGATTTTCCAGTTCATCTAATTTTTTATTGTTCACAGTAAACATTTACCATTTCCCAAAACATTACTAAACAATGATATAAGTAATCATTATATAAGGTTATTTAAACTACTAAAATAAAAATTGTACCATTCCGTATGCACTGAATTGTATTTATTCGCCTGCATATCAATAGTGAAAATGAATTCAGCAAATGACCAGAAAAAGAACCAACAGGACCATTCATTTTAAATATCTTTGACGAGTGTCAAAAGCCTTATTTTACTGCAATAAAAATAAACATTTAGTAAAAACCCACCTTCTCTGTGTTTTTTAGTTTTACTGAATCAAGTATCAGGAGGTGATCATGATCAGTTTATTTCAATTTAGATTTACATTTAACGAATTCCTGATACTAATTGATTGCCATATTAGGCACTAAATAGACATAATCTTAACGTTAAATAATAGTAACAACAATTCTAACAAAATAATTGAGGTTATTTGAGAAATTTGCAACAAACAACAAGTGGGCGAAATTTGGGTCACATGGGGGACGAATTTTGGATCGCTATGGGCGAAATGTGGTACTAGAGGTTCCTGCTCAAAATTGAGTCTTTTACTATCAAATTTCAATTTTTGCTATTCCGAATAGCCAAAATAGATAGAATATTAATATATAGTCATACTTGTCTGAGTTCAGGGCTGATTTTATAATAATATGGCGATTTATTCATTTTACAGCATAAAAACCTGATAAAAGGGGCGAATTCTGGAGTCGTTACCATACTATACGTACGCCATCCAAATTGATCATCGTTTAAATAGTAAACAAACAGTAAGAAATGAGTCATAACAACATAGCCAAACTCTTCCATCCGCCGCGATGCACAAGCACCAGCACCGTCGATCGGCTGCACACTTTATGCTGACCACGCTGCTGGTGGTCCGGCATTTGGAATGAAAAATTCCAAAACGACATGAAAGTATATTAAATTATCTCGTGTTTGACCCATCCTTTTTTAAAAATTCGGCAAGGGTCACATTACAAGCATTACGTACATAGCGCAATTGAACAATTAAATAAAACCTTTTTCCGATACCTGCTGTCTCGGTAGTCTATCTCGTTTTAACATTAAGAAACATTGTAAACCACCAAGTATCGATTCCAAAATATCGTGTTTTGGGAATTTTGGGTCTACCGGCATGGCAGTGGCAATACATTAGGTCACAGCCGGACCGTAACCCATTGTCGTCTTGAGCAGGTGCGTGACCCAAATATTGGTCTAGGCTGGGCGGAAATGAATCCAATAACGGCACCTCCAGTACTTTTTTTTTTGAGTTATAAATCGAAAGAAGTGAGTTCTTCCCATTTTTGTTCCAAAACGAAGTAATTCGAGTGTGTAACACTTAGAAGATCAAGATGAATGTAAAAGAAAGAGGTTTTTTATTTACTGTAGAAATTATATTTCAGTCATTTGCTCTTAAACTACCTAACAATAATGGTAATTAAAAATATTTTATACTGTTGGATTGTAGATTACAAATATGTCGTAGGATATGCCGCCATATGTTCTGGATCCACATATTGGTAATAATAGTAGACAGGATAGTATTGAACAGGTTCCTGATGGACTACGTAAATAATTGGTTGGACATAAACCACTGATTGGGTCGGATTTTGCGGCGGCTCGTTACTAACCGTATTACTGAGTTGGTGATGCCAATTCGACGATCGGCTATGTGTATTTCTTGCAGATTTTTTACGATCCTTTGTTTGGTACCTTCCGGATTCATCAGCGTTTTCAAGTTCATGTAACCAATAAGCATAGCCCAAAGTGTCGTTAACAGAATCTTCACCTGTCATGCTACATTTCTGACGATGATTGTGTTCACAGTGATGACAATCGCTCGGAGCGGGTGACGAAGTGCGGCTCATCCTAAAGTTTTGTTTGTGACCTGTTCTCGACATTCGGCTGTTTTCCGAAACTGCAGCGTTGCACTTTTGTGTATTCATTTTGAATTAGTCAAATTGATCTACACTGTTCGGTTGCTATGCACGTTTTGTAATGTGTAACAAATTCCGCACTCTTTTATACAATTGTAAATTGTCTATCTTCTACCTATGATCATGAATCGCAACATGACCTACTTGTTTACCTATGATTTATAGTTTACCTAGCCTCAGCATAGGTTGAACATAGGTAGGTATTGAACAATATTCGGTACCGACGCCTCGGTTAGATCTCGTGCGGCTGAGGTAGCCAGACGAAAAATTGACGAAATTCCTGCAACTGATTATTTAATTTTAACTCGACAACTAATCAAGCAAATAGAACAAAATTTGGCATGTGAAAGTTTTCGAGGGCAAGAATATTTTCTATGGTAAATAAGGACCCCTCCCCACTTTAAGAGGGGGGCTCCTATACAAACGAAATACAAATTTAAGAGGGTGGGGAAATGCAAATTTCCTCTTATCTCGAGAACTAATCAATCAAATGGAACCAAATTTGGCATGTGAGAGTTTTAGATGGCAGAAATTTTTTCTATGGTGAATTATGACCCCTTCCCCTTTTAATAGGGGAGCTCCCATACAAATGAAATTCAAATTTCCTTATAACTTGAGAACTAATCAAGCAAATGGAACCAAATTTGGCATGTGGGAGATTTTGGAGTCTTGAATTTATTTTACGATAGTTAGAGACCTCTCACCCCTGTGGTAGGGGGATATGGACTCTCATACAAATAAAACAGAAATTTTTGCGAAACTCAAAAACTAATCGAACTCGAGAAATTCGAGACTCTTCCATAAAACATTAGTCAATACAAGACCACAAAAACTATCTATAGTAACATTAGATCATTCAGGACGAGACGGTCGCGAGTGTTGCCGGTGACCCGCCGTCGGAAGCGCCGCCCACTGGGGGGCTTGCAAAACTCGAGATTGTGACAAAGATCATCCGAGATTCATGATTTATGTACAACACAGGTTAATTTGTGGCAATACGAAGTTTGTCGGGTCAGCTAGTATCTAATAATAATAATCAAATTTTATATTGATGAATACTCTTACTTTACTATAATAGATTTACCATACCGATTTATTATATGATAATTATTTAACGTAACAAAATAACTGTACCACTATACCTCATATATTAACTTTATTAATCGCCTTTACCGAATGGAGTCATTCCAAGTGTGCCAACTGCACTGGTGGACACTATAATGATGTCAATGTTGGTATCCAATTGTAACCAACTCAAAATAGTTTACGCCGGAGTTGGTCAAACACTAGATATTTTTGTTAGCTTTGAAACAAAACAAGAAGCAAGAGAATTGCTTGAGCCGTTCTTGAGATATTTATGGTACCGCCTTTGAAAACCTGGTTTCGAGAAAAATGGCATTGAAGTTTTTATTCGCAATAACTTTCGCAATTTGCGGAATTCATTCAAACGGCTTCAACCACATATGCTCAAAATGTTAATCTTTCGAATTACGATAAAAAAATTCGAATTTTTGGAGTTTAAAAAGTACTATGTAGAGGACTGATTTTAAATTTGACTGTTCTTTCTATGAGAAATATCTGATCTAACTTCGTTGACAAATTCGTAAGTGTTTAGGAAGATTTGAAAGCTTCTGATTGTTATTAGATGTATATCGCAAGTAACAAATTCAATTTTAAGGTGCACTTGAAGGGCATTTGCTCCTTAAAACCGAACATAAAACTTACAATTCTACAAATCTGCGATAAAACAGTCATAAAACCCTTATAAAACTGGGGAGGCCCACACTAAAGAAGGTTCTCAAGAATATTTCCAAAGGTCCTTGTCTAAAACTTATAATATCTCATCTTATCTATATCTTCTTATCGATATGTATTTATAGTGACTTCCAAGTGTCGGGTGAAACTAAAAGAAAACCACCACAAATGTTGACGATTTTATGGTTGTCGTCTCAAAGAACACTTGCAAGACATTATACACTTTTCACGGTCTTAATTTTTTAAAGTTGGTTAAAATCTATAAGAGAAAAATAGCATTCAAAGATATTGATTTTCCAAAATGGATATAAATGAAAATTGAAAATAAAAATGGCAATAAAAGCAGCTGCTTTATTGTCAATAAATGAGAAATTTTTCATGTCACGCTCAGTTTGTCGATGTTTTTTGACATGAAAATTAGAACATTTTAACGCGCCGGTTATTTTCGCTAGATTATTGAAAAATTTAATGAATAAAAAAAATCAATAATTTCATGAAGAAGTTGATAGCTATGAAATTTTTAACAAACTGCGGTAAAAACTCTCTTGTGTGTCCGAAAATTTATTTAAAAAGATAAGATCACTTATGGTATTTCATAACAACATATTTATAAACGCCCATATGCAATTGGCTACGATTTCAAAAGTAATCAAAACAGTCCTGTTCACCATTTTTTCAATGGTTTTATCTAAATCAATCAGAAAGCGCTTATTAGACTAAAATTTCTTACACAAGGCAAAGAAAATTTTTCCAAGAGGACGATATGTTCATAGATATTTATTGTATTTTTGAAGACGGCAAATTGTGCTTGAACAAGAATTGTTTGAAACACTCAAGGGCACGAAGTTTTTTGCAAGATAATCATTCTAGTATAAACAAAGAAAACGTCTACAAAGTGTCGATGTAAGATGTTGTTTGTGCTGGACGTTCATATACTTACATTGAGTTTAATATTTTTAAAGTACAGCAGTCGTTATGATTACCAATATAAATTGAATTTAAAAATTTAAGGAGGACTGCACGGCAGTTCCGTGCGTAAAGATTAATCTGCAAAATTTTTTATATACTTTGTCGTTACAACCGTCTTTAAAAAAATATGCTTCAACTGCTTCAACTCCTTCGAACATTTTCCAAATATCCGCTAATGACCTCTACATTCAGTTCAAAAAATACGAACAACTCTAGAAACCCGCACCGCCTCCGCCAAAACCCAATCGAACCAAATTTTCTACAAATCTACCATTAATGCATCATCACCAGCATAGTCCTTCCCCAGCTCATTTGGACATATTCCTTGTTTTTTGCCTTCGCTGATTGTTCATATGAAAGAGTGTAAAAGATCCATATTTGTTCAATTTTCTGCTGGTTCAAACGCCCATTTTGACAGATTAGTTGTTTACGCTAGAATGTTCTTTCTTAAGAGTATGGTTCTCTTTCAAGAATATACGGTTTTAAGAGGGTTTTATGGTAGTATTGTTAAGATAAGCCAATCTCGCAGAAAAATGTCATAAATTTTTGTCAAAACTATTGCTGAGTTTTAAGGAGCGTCGTTTTTGAGCAAAAATAAAGTATCCTTTAAAAGTGCTTGTAAAGTGAATTACACTTATTGATATTTCAGTTTTTTGGGTGTTTCTTCAAGTCTCCTTCAATCATACTTCAGAAATGTTAATAAGAGAACATTCACTTGAGGAAAAATATTATAAAACCTGATAGATTTTGCAATGCTCTGTTAAAACTACTATAAGAAATGAAAAAGACCAATTTGCTATTGAATTGTTACCTGGGATAATCTTCTAACCAGTCAAGGATTTTTTCGGAAATTTTCTTCATTTCTCTGGGTGGGGTTGCCCTTATGAGCCTTAAGCTGGGTTGAAGGTTGGACTTTGGTTTGGTTGGTAGGGTTTTTTGGGTTATTTCCAAGATTTTGGAGAAGGAGAAGCTACCGGAGGAATGGACGCAAGGAGAGATTTGTCCCATCTGCAAAAATGCCGATCAGTACGACTGCTGCAACTATCGCGGCATAATGCTGGTAAACACCGCGCAACTGCGGAATACAACGTGCCCACGAATCACATCTTTATTGATTTCAAAGCAGCATACAATACAGTCGACCGAGACCAGCTATGGCAGATAATACACGAACATGGTTTTCCGGATAAACTGACGCGATTGATCAGAGCTACCTTGGACCGAATGATATGTTTCGTGCGCATCTCGGGGCTTCAACTTCAACAGTACCTACGGCTGTTCATTGTATTATTACCTGCAATGAATGCTGCTACCCATGGTTTTAGGTAACCCCTAACTTTTAGGTATAACGTTCCTCTCTACCTAAGCTGGGGGATTCACGGGTCCAACCAAGCTATGATGGGAGCCAAATTTAACCAGATCCGAATCCAACCTTTTTCCTAGGGGCTGAGGAATTCGAAAGTTCTAAAAGAGACACTGAGGAAGCCTGCAAGTCGTAGGCGAAATGCGTATCTGTCGTGAATAAAATTGATAGTGGAATTTAATCGGAAAAAGTGTTATTTTTCTCTTACTTTAGTATTTCATTAGGACGCTTTAAAAACTTCAGTCAACGCTTATTAAGTTTGTGTAACGTTCCTCTTTACCCAAGCTACGGAATCCGCGGATCAAACCTAGCTATAATGGGAGCCAATTATAAACGATTCCGAATCCGAAGGTTGGTCTATCGGGTTTGACTGAATAAAAGTTAAAACAGAATCAGAAACAGAAAGCCCAGCATCAATTGTCAATGTGACCGCTGGGGATCAAACCGCTGGAAACCAGACCACAACCAAGTGCTCTCTCTAACTAGCAAGTGTAAAAATATGACCGGCAATAGTCATAAAAGCATTAACAACAGCATCATTTACAGTCACGCTGAGCATAATTGAAATATGATTGATAACCTCAGGTCGAAGCTCCAGCAGCAGCTCGAAGCAGCGGACGGAACGGAATGGGGCTGGATCATTTGAAGTCGCTCCCGGGGAGCAACACACCGTGCGCGGAGCCTATTTTCTTTGATAAATAGAACGATTAAACTTGTGGTTCAAACCCGCGGTGCACGGGCTTCGACAAATGGCCAACAGAGGAAGATAGGGGGACGCATAATAATTGAACCTGCGGGCATGAACGTTCCATCCAACAGCGTTTGCAAATGTGAAAAAACGCTAGCCGGCCAGTCAGCCAGCCAGATGGCCGGGCACCCTTTCACGTTTCCGATCCGAACAAATGGCTAATGCAATTGGAATTATTCGATTCTATCCGATGTAAATTGAATACAGCTTTGTTAACAATAATGATTATTATCCTTCGTTTCTTCTTTC
This sequence comes from Sabethes cyaneus, assembly GCF_943734655.1. Taxonomy (NCBI): domain Eukaryota; kingdom Metazoa; phylum Arthropoda; class Insecta; order Diptera; family Culicidae; genus Sabethes; species Sabethes cyaneus. The sequence continues at coordinate 246,249,851 of NC_071355.1, read as the reverse complement.
TTTCTCCGTGTCTGTGCTCTAGTTGCGTTTGCTGTTTTCCTGGGAAAAGTTAGGATTAAGTTTCGATTGATTGAATGGATTTGATGCATTAAACTAGTAAATCAACTTCAATCTGCTTCACAAAAAGTACCATCAAATATGAGTGTGCTTCGAACGCGTGTAATATGATAAATTTAAATGAAAATATGACAGTAGAAATACGAAACAAATCTGTGAAGAAGGAAAATTAGTAGTATTTTAACTAGGCTTAAACATCACCCAGAGGTGCACTTGGCTGTCGGTCTTGCCAACGTTCTACTCCAGTAAAGTTTCAGAGACCATTGACCAAAGAAACCAAAGAAATGAAAATTTCTCCTCCTGCCGAAGACAAAACGAGCCTGTCGGAAATCTTTTAAGCCTTTCCAGGCGGGAAGTGTTTAACAGTTTGCCCGTTGTGTTGTTAACTAATAACGAGCAACCAGGAAATTCCAATCCGCCTTTTCCAGCAGCAACAGTAGCAGCGGTGGAGGGAAGCCACCATAAAATCAGGAACCACCGGAGTTGAAAAACAATACACCGCCGCTGGTAAGTGGCGGTTGAGGGAACAACCCCGCCGTAATAGGGAAGACGAAAGATATTGCGGAAATAGCCATCGAAGCATGAGCAGCGGGAAAAATGTTGAAAATTAATTCTCGCATTTTTCTTTCCGGTCCGCCGGTGTGGGTCTGGATCTGGGTGGGGTTGGTTTTCTTTCACAATACCCGTAGTTCCTACATACCTACGTACAAGTGTAACCCGGAAAGTAAACCCATTTATTTGTCTCATTACAGACAGTGACCGAGTGCAAGGGAGAGAGAGAGCGAGCGAAAGGGCGAACGAGCGAGAACATTCTTATCACTACCCGGCATGCATCGCTACGTTACCGTTATCCGGCAGGAAGATGCAAAACGAAAAACGGAATCAAACCACTGACTGTCGCTGAATTATAAGACTGAATGTCAAGGTTAAGGCCGAAGCGACGACGTGAAAGTGTTCTACAATTAAATAGGGATTCAATTCAGTGAGGAATTGAAGTGGGACTGAGTGTACGAGGCTAATCAACGACGTAGTTATCCCCAGTTCGAAAAAAAAATCTGCATAGTGGAAAACATAATATCCTACCTCCAGAAAAGTAAGGATTTTTACGAAAAAAAACCTGAAGCCCTGAACATCGTTAGCGTTAATATTAGCTGGCACGTTTCGCATAATTTAAATTTATCACCGAATAGAGCAGGAGTAATCCAAGAAAATACCTTTTATATCCGCGGCCACTTCGTGAATTAAATCCCATTCGTGTGCTCGTGTGAATGCTATCAAAATTCGAAAGTAATTGATTACACCGTCGGGAAAGGATAAAAAAGTATGCCCGTGAAGTGAAGTTCAAGCGCGGTGTGCCATTTCCATGACGACGACGCGTCCTGTTGTGCTGGTGGTTGGAACAAGCGAAAGCAAGATAAAGCGTGTTTTCCTTTCCAGCGTAAAAGCGTCTCTCTGAAGCCATAATGGAAAGATTTGTGATAAGTTGGTGTTTGTGATAGAGAAAAAAGTATATTCTAAACATAATTTTTGCGCGAGGAGCTGTTTGCTGAGGAGTGTGTGATTAATCAGCTGGAAAGCAAAAACAAAAATGGAAATGTACGCCGACTACGGAACCCGAATGATCAACGAACGTGATGCAATGATGGCGGGCAGCAGGTTTGAGGTAAGTCAATTGAAAATAAGTACCCTAAAACCTATTAAATCAAATGTATTCCGTGAAAGCAAATGATTCAGCGGGGATTTTTTTTACTACTGGCGATGAGCTCAAATTCTTTGGAACGAATACAAGCTGATTCGCTGCACTACTATTTTAGGTGAACTCCCGTTTGACACTCAAACCACGTCCTCGCAATAGCTGTTGTGGACGTTTTAGGCGATGTGTATTCACACCGATGATGACTGATTAATCATTTCAATGGAAGGTTAATTTCTATGAACTCTTAAATTCTCTATTATTTAATTCGTTTGAATTTTCTACCATTATTGAAAGGTGGTTGAAAAATAAGGGAGATGACTCTTTGTAATATACCAAAGGAAGAAGTATGCAAGTACAAACATTTTCATTGTACCTATATTAGATTTTGTATATTCTACAAAGAGGTTGGAATTCCCCGGCACAACATGGCCTCTATTTTCCGGCAAGCTGTGTCACTTCACACCAATTTCGTAAGTAATTAAATTCACAATTATTGACGCTACTGGCTTTGCATGCTCGCAAACTGGAACGGAGGAAAAGTGGAAAATTTCGTAAACTCGAAAAGCTGTCTCTACCAACAACGTCTCTCGGCTGGCTTTTGTCTTTCGAAACTACCAAAGCGAATCCTCCACTTCCGGTAGCGGATAGGACGCGAGCAAAAGCTTACGCTTATGATATTAGAAAGCAAAACAAAAAAAAATCAGCCGCTAACGAATCTCAATAAGTAGATGGCGCCTATTTTGCCATGGTTTTTCATTGCGTACTTTTGTTGCCTTCACGGTCGCCGGCAAAAAAAAACATGTCGCCGTCCCCGACCATCAGAATGTGGGGAAAACCCAGAGAAAAACCAGGACACGAGTGACGTGTTTACATTAACAACAGCAGCTCAGGATACGATTCCCTTATCTGCCATCACCGGCACCCGGTGTATCCGCTTGCTTTCACTGTCTCCGCTTTTCACGTTCCATTGAAGCGTTCAGGGCTTCGGACGAATGGGATCAGTCTATTTTTACTGAAAACATATAACTGCACTGGCACACACACAACCACACTCACGCAATATCTACAATAACATCGCACCAAACAACCGTCGAGTGGATCAGGAAAATCAGCCACTAGCACTACACAGAGGCTGTGGGTAACCGTGATCCAACCCAGCCCAGGTAGGCAGGCAGCACAGTCAACCGAAATTAATTTCTACATCCTTCCGCAGAAAAGTGAAATGATTTCCGCTGCCTGGGTTGTCATTTCATTCGGGCAGACTCAGCTACCATTTCAGCTGAGCGGTTCTTCCAGAGTCTATAGTCTAGCTATAGGACTCACTTTTATAATTAGATTGCGAGATGTGATTGCTTCTACCAAACAACTGCGGTTAAGGAGAAAGTGGCTGTCAGCCTAACCAGCAGTCTAGAAGACTGTTCGTGATAATGCGGGATCTTCGCAAACGACAAACGAATCGTTGTGCAGGAATAGGGTGTTTAATTAATGGATTATCGATAGAATCAGTTTGAAAGTTTAACCACACGACCCACATGATACCTGTTCTTTCGTATTAGTTGGTTTTGCGATAATTTATTCGAATGAATCTCGACTTATTTTCTTGTGAAATCAAGATATCGCAATTCGGTTTTCTACACATTACACAAATCTTCTAGCAAAACCATTACCACGGCTCGTGAACAGTTATCTGCTTTCTGTAAAAATTGAGTAACGCCGAAGTATAAGGCCGAAATCTAATAGAGGAAGACTTTTCTTTTTGATTCTATTCTGTATGGACATTATCACTGTGACCAGTATTTTGATCTATTGTGATCTATTGTCACTTAACACCAAATGGTCTGAAATTAAATTAAAAAGGAAAACGTTCCACTGCCCCCTATTCATTTATACTGACAGATACGTATTTCGCATTCAATTTAGAAGCATCATCAGTATCTGTTTGGTATGAAGTAGCAGAAACTTTTTCAATGAACTTCAAACTTGTTTTTATTTTGCAGTCTTTGATTTTATTTATCATGTCTTCAACTTGGAGTTGTACAGACAATCTATTTTACTCTATTAGTTATATTCTACGCCCTTAACGACAAGGTCGTCAGAGTCCATTTATGGCAGTCAGTATGGCACCGAATATCACCCTTCCCGTCCCTTCTTCAGTGTACCAACATGTTCTGATAGACTCTTACAACTCGAAGCTGATAAGATCTCGACAACTCGAAGCACTACACATTGCATTCTATAGGTTCTATTACTTTTTGTGGCATAAATTACACTAAATACTGAGATTTCTGCCCAATTAAAATTCATCACTATATTTTCACTTTTTCGCCGTCGATTTTTCATTAATTTTTTTCGGCCGTTCCAGTCGTCACATCACTCGCGAAATTTGACTTGAGACACAGAAAACTTTAATTTACCACCCGAACAGTTATTTGGTAAGATATTGCAATGATTTTGCCCAAACTGTTCACTTGAATTGATATGAAAAACTTTACTTCGTTTCGATTGCAATTCCGAATCCGCGACCGTCGCACAGTGGCGCTCCTTCATACAAAGCTTGGCCAAAAGTCAAAAGTTACTTCAAATCGGGTGAAAATAACATCTTTAACTAATTTTGGGTCACTGATTTCAAATTTGAGATCAAAAATCCAAAAAAAAAAATAAGCGCTCATTAGTGTGGTTCTCAAAATTTAAAAAAAAAATTTCTTTTTACAGTTTTAATTTTGTTTGTTGTTTTTTGGGATGGCAAATTTTGTATTTGCCTTTGAAAACAAAAAAACTTGTATCGTGATGCATTAGGGTGGTTCACAAACCATAAAAAACCTTTATCACGCCTTCATATAACACGAAGAAATTACTTCCGAAATACCCTTCAAAAAGTCGATATAACTCCCTTAGCGCAGCAAAGCGCAGAAAGCCACCTAGTTTTTCGAAAAGTAGAGAAAATTTCATATAAGATGCATTTAACGTGGTCGTTTTCTGGCGTTTCCCACCATACTTTCTTAATCGCTGAATATTCGTGTTGAGTTTCCCATACAATTTGTATGGAAGAACGAAATATCAATCTTCAACATGCTCAACTTCAGACATTTGTCAAAAATTCATTTTAACTTCAAACTGGCTAAAATTTTCAGGTTAGCTTCCCAAACTATTCCAGAATATGATAAAAATATAACAATGGCACAAACTTGAAATTGGATTTTTGACTTTTGGCCAGCTTTGCGCCATAGTGCGTCGTTGTTGTACGTTACCAAGGAAACGGGTTTATATGTGGAGTGATGCCATATTTACGTTGAGCATGAAATTGACCAATAATTTTCGCTATTAAATTAACGGTCGTAGAGTGTCGAAAATATACTTATAAAATTCACTGATAATAAAATTCACCGTAAACAGCATTGTATGTATACGCGATTCTTCGTTCAATAATTGTTCATAACAGGTTATTACCTACTACTAGCAACTCTGTTCTCGTCGTGAAAGTACTCAAATCACTAAAAAATCGAACTGGACTCTGACGACCTTCACCTTAAATACACTTTTTGACATCGACTCATAAAAATCATCGCCTTCATATGAATCAACATGACGTAGTTTGTACGATGGGAAGGTATTCGTATGTACATTACACAACATCGTATAGACCATTTTTTCCTTGGGAACTTGGAACCTTTGGGGAGACCACTTAGACTTGAAATTCCGCGATAGTTTTCAATGCCGTGGATATTTCGTGGAGTAATGGACAGATACTACAACTACAATCTAGTGAATGACTGAATATGATTAACACGGATGAAGCGAGGGATGAAGCAAATTGTCTTATGAACGGCGGTAGCAAACTGTCAGGACCAGCACCTTTGGAGGATTATATGGACGACAGTGTTTCTTTCACGTCCTCAACAAACACAATCAAGAGTGGCAGAGACATGTTGTGATGCACTAATGCCGGTCAGCCTATTACGATTCTCGTTCGACGTATGGAATGGAGGAATATTCGTAAACACATTCTTTAAGAACTTAGCAAGACGTTCAGCGACTTGTGACTTACGAGACGCCTGGCAAATTGGCGACGAGTGGTCGAAGATCGAGTTGACTGAAGGACGACTGTTTGAAACAGCATGAATCTTCCCGGTCCGTTCATGGGTCATCGTTCTTAAGCCACGAACATTCTGGTAGAAGAGTTGAGTTCGAATCCAGTTATAATTGGCTCCAATGATTGCTTGATACGATCAGCGGATCCCCCAGCTTGCGTAAAAAGCTGTAAACAACGTTACATAACTTCTTAAGCGTTCCTTCAATGACCCTCCCTTACCTAACTTTTCGCTTGAACTTAAACTTCACGCCTTGTCCCATTTGTCTTGTCCTACCGACACTTTTGTTTCATTTCCGTCGGGGTGTAAGTACCGTCATAAAAAATGTAGATGATAATTAGTTCTATAAACGTTCCGTACATAACTTTTTCAAATATTTCTTGGTTGAGGTGTTATTGTCAAATAAATCAAAATTGAATCAAAATTGAATCAAAGTAAGCGAACTATCCCTGCGTAAAACTGTATCTTTGCTTACGACAGTTAAACTTGGTTTACATGTGAACTACAAACTACAGGCACTATTGGAAAAATTCCGATTGTATCACTTGGCGAAAGTCGGGAGGCCGGCAACGTCGCAGAAGTGCCGGATGCCTGTGCAGTGAAATTTTTTCTCTTCAACAATTCCCACAGGCACCTGGAATAGAGGGCCCCAAAGTGCTAGATGACTCGATCAGGTTGAAGTCGACTTGTGTGTGTCGAGACGCTTAACGAATTGGCGACGAGTAGCTCGGGTCAGAGTATAATGGAGACAAGTTTTTAATACAGTAATACAGTGCGCAACGGTAAATATACAGACGTTACGCATACGGACATTAGGCATAATGGATGTTAAGCATAATGGAAGATAATTTACAAAACTTTGTTTTCGTTTGCAATACGCACTTAAGCCAATCATCACTTCGTTACAAAACAATAAAAGCCGGGCCGCCCCCCATTCAACAGAAATAAGTTACATAACATAATATTAGTTCTATTTGGCAGAAAAACATTTGGCATATTGAGCTTTCAGCACAATGCCGTAAAAATATTTTATGACCTTTCATGAATGATTTAGGGCGAATGCCGGCCACTACGGGGGACTGCACGATCTGTCTGTGATTTCCCGAAAACTATTTTTCGAATAATATTGATGAAAATAATATTTTAAGGTCAATATTTAGCTGCCTCGAAATCATAATAAATCAAAATCAACCAAATCAAAATTAAAATATCTTCAAAATAATTAAAAGATATTTTTATGCGTTATAGAAAAATCCAATATCAATACTATAAGCGCCTTATTCTGTTTGTAACCAAAACCGGACCCCTGATAGGACGTCGTAGTGTTTTCGTAGCAAGAATCGTACCTCGTTCCCTAGATACTTTACACAAATCTGAAATCACCGAACTTCGCACTTTTGCCCCGCTAGTGGGCTGCTAGCAGCAGCGATCAAATCGATTGATCCGTTGCAGAGAAAATGTACTTATCTAGTGGGCTGACACACACACACAAACATTTGCTCAGTTTTCCAAGCTGGTTGTTTGGAGTGAAATCATAGCTTTTCTTCAGTGCAGGGATGAAGGCAAAACAAATCAGTTTTCCTGACAATATTACTTTTCTGTCGATCATTACTTTCAAATCGAAAAATGCAACTTTACGAATTTACCGAAAGTCGTATTGTACGCTCCATTTTTTCCACTTGCACAGTTGCAACTGAAACTCGTTGAGTAGATATTAAAAAACAACAATGCAACAATGGAGCATAATGCCGTGTTCTTTTTACGCTACGTGAACAATTGCTTGATGGGTGAGGCTAAAAGACTGCGAGCACGTGGCAGCAGAGAGCATTGAGGTTTTCATCCTCCGGTGATGCAATTCAACATCGTACTAACTTGAAGGGGATGGATGATTAAAGTTTGTGCGGATGGTGGAAGAAGCTGTTTTCAATAACTAATTCGTGAATTCTGCTGTGAATGCTACCAGAAGTTCTAGTAGTAAAGCGATCAAATTCAGCAAAATGTTCGTTTATCAAATGCTCCCCGCATACACTTCTCATATATGTAAATCTGTTCAACGTTGTGATTGTGATCAAATCTCCCAAAGTTTACTGAACTGAAATTCGTATGCAATTGTTGTTCCTAGTGGGGCCGGCTTTTAAATTAACTGCACAGTGACATCCCAGCTCAGTCATGAAGTCTGCAGACACTGTTTAACAATTTAGCTACCTTATTCCCACGTAATATTTTTCATAACATTCCACAGCCAGCAGCGGCGACAGTTTTCCATTCACTGCTGGTAGGTGATAGAAATGAAAATTGAAACTTTTCTGCATTCGTTTTTCCAAATTCTCCGCTAAGGGAGTTTAGGGCTGACGGGCGGGAAACTACGTAATTTATTTTCCTCGATCCTGAAGTGGTACACGGTAAGCGCGGTTATGCAGTGTTGCACCAGGAGCAGTGCATTGCATAGCTCTGCACGAACTGTGCATACACATTCTCGAGTTCTCGTGAACAAGCAGAAGGACGTGCGGGAAAGTTGCTATATTTATGTGTGGAGGAAACATAAATCCCGCAGCCAAGTGAGCCACCGCACTGCACTGTGAGGAAAAAGTGATGCACGAAGTACGAAGCCGCTGGATTTCGGCGATAATATCAATAAATTAGTTAGTTCGCTTTTAAATTATGTGAACTATCTATCTCCGCCGCTGGGATGTCAGCGCGACAATAATTGACGACTGCGACTGTTACCTCACTTCGCTGCGACCGAAATTCCCGATCATAAAAAATGGTGAAATTTAAAGATAAGCTAAATTGTTCAGTTCGAAAGAAATCTGGTTGGTTGGCGCTTCGTGGTTGCAACACTCCAGTTGTGCTCAAAGTCGGATATCTAATGATGCACCCTGGCCTGGCAGTGGATTCGCAGACAATGATCGTAAAAACTTGAACATATGCAGTTTCGAAACAAGAAGCACTTGACTTATGGCAGTGCCGTTTGTCAAGGAGCATGCTGTTCGAAACATAATAGGTAGTAAAGAAAAGCTCGTAAATTCCTGTTATCATATAACTAGTATTTTTATTGATGGTACAATGAAATAACCCATATGTTTAACCCTCGTCATGACATAACCATAAGTTTCCGGGTCCATAAAATAGACAGAGATTATAAGAAGAATGCTCGTTAACAGTCGTAAGAAGAAAAGTTTCTAGAGGGATAATAGTTATAATTTAGATGTTATTAAAGAAACATAAAAACTGACTGTTGCAGCTTTCATAAACACTGTTCGGATTTAATTAGAGCTCGACAATGTTTCACGTTAGTGAAATTCAAAGCTTATTGAATCATCTAGGATAGATCCTTACCCTCATATCAGTTATGTCGAACAAGCAAATCTCAATCGAAACACAATCCGCATAAATTTTCTACCAGCAAAGTATTTATCAAACTTGAGCAAAACTTTTCCATTATACCTATCGGGGCTTATCGACAAGTTTGGCTAATGTTTTGACAAATACTCTGCCCGTACGGGTGTTCTCCGCTGCCCCGTTCCGCCGGATGACCGCTATTGTGTGTGTGTGCGTGTGTCTGGAATTTCTTGTTCCTTCGCAAACCATCATCAGAAGAAGAGGCAGAAGTTTAGCATCGCAAACAGAAACCTATCACGAACTTTGGAAAACTTCTATCCATCATCTGCGTTCGTGCTCTGGGGGAAAATCAACAAGATAAATAGCAAAAACACACTTGCTTGTCGTGCTGGCGTATATTTATGTATGTCTGTCTGAACCGGGCTTATGAAATGAATCAAGCTTGAACATGCAAAGTGCTTCAAAATATCCTTCATTGCAAAAAGGATTTTTAAAAGTAAATGACATTGAAAGTATCTAGGTCTAACTCTGGCGTTTATTGGATGGATTAATGCGGCAGATGAGTTGTATCACTAGCGTGCCTAGACATAAAGGCCTAAAAAAAGGAGTAATCATAGGATAGCGAATCTACTATTTCTTGTCACAAAAACACCAGCCGAATAGATTGAAAATACCGGACTTTCGGATGCGTTTTGTTGAATTTGGACTAGAAATTATACTAGGAACTGGACAATGAATCAGAGTTACAATTGGCCTTGAAATCGGACTTGACATAGAGAATCCAATTAAACTTGAATTTGGACTAAATTGGGAGTTCCCAGGTGATTCAGGCAGATCAAACACGTCCGTCCTCCAGCCCTCCATTCGTCTAACACCCCTGATCTTTTGAACATCATATGAAGAGGTAAATTAATTTTTAATCATGTAGAATGGATAATAATGGAGTGAATGAAATCTATACCTATAAAAATGGATTGCTGTCTGTCTGTCTGTTTGTCTGTCTGTCGGGACGTTCCTTATTGAATCGAAAACTACTGAACCGATCCGCGTGAAAATTTGCAAGTAGGGGTTTATGGGGTCGAGGAAGGTTCTTATGATGGTTAGAGACCCCGCCCTCCACTAAGAGGGGGGGCTTCCATACAAATGAAACACAAATTTCTGCATAACTCGAGAACTAATCAGGCAAATGGAACAAAATTTGGTATGTGGAAATTTTTGTAGATAAGAATTTTTTTATGGTGCATTGGGACCCCTCCCCTCTTTAGGAGGAGAATTATGACCCATACCCCCTTTAGAAGGGTTGGCTCCCATACAAAAAAAATACAAATTTTCTCATAACTCGAGAACTAATCAAGCAAATAGAACCATATCCGGCATGTGTAGGTTTTTGGAGGCAAGAATTTTTTCAATGGTGACTTATGACCCCACCCCACTTTAGGAGGGGGGCTCCTATACAAATGAAATACAAATTTTCTCATAACACGAGAACTAATCAATCAAATGGAATCAAATTTGGCATGTGAAGGTTTTTGGAGGCAAGAATTATTTGTATGATGAATTAGGACCCCACCCCATTTTGGGAGGGGGGGCTCCCATACAAATGAAATATAAATTTCCTGACAACTCTAGAACCAATCAAGCAAATGGAACCAAATTTGGCATGTGGGGGATTTTGTAGGCCGGATTTTTTATGATGGTTTGAGACCCCTGTGGTAGGAGAATAAGGACTCTCATACAAACAAAACAACAATTTTTACGTAACTCAAAAACTAATCGAGTTCGAGCTTATCTACGGTTGAGCTCCTCAGAAACTTGCTAAACTCGAGATTTTGACAGATTCACAATTTATGCACAACACATTTTAATTTGTGGCAATACGAAGTTTGTCGTGTCAGCTAGTTTAATATAAAAGTCAAATAAGTAGATGTAAAATAATGAATAAAATTTCACATATAACACAGCATACTCTGGGGAAATATTCTGGAAGTTTTTTCTTGTTTTCTGTACCGCTTTCTTGGTTTTTGCTCTCACTTTTCTCCTTTCGTTCTGTTTAACCTCTTTTTATTTCATTTTTCTTTTTTCTGTCCCGTGTTTTCTGTTTCATTGTTCCGTTTTTCTTCGATTTCTGTTCAATGTTTTTTTTATTTTCAGTCTTGCTTTTCCTCTTGTTTTTCACTCATTATTTTGTAATTTTCTTTCCCGTTTTTCGTCTTTTTCCTTTCCTTTTTTCCGTTTTTCGTTTCAAATTTTCGTCCTTTTTAAACTCTCCTCCTTCTCATTTATCATCTACCGCTGTTCCGATTTTTTCCTTTTAAACTGCCCCATTTTTCTCCTTTTTCGTCACGCTTATTCCATTTTTAGCTCTCTTTTATCCTCTTGTTCTCCCCGGTTTTCCATTTTTATCTCATGTTATTTCATCTGTTGCTCTCCAGTTTTACCTTTGTTTTGTTTTCATTTGGTCTCTTTGGTTGGTTTTTATTTTTCTATCCCATTCCCATTCACATTATGATCCATACTTCTCCTCTTATATCCCTCATTTGACCTCATTTCCTGTCCTCTATCCTCGGTTCGGTTCCTCTATCCTTTTCGCTTCTATTTTTTCTCTATCAGTTTTCTTTTCTCTCTATCGTTATACTTTTTTCTCCTTTTGGTTTCTCTTGTTTTTGGTTCCGTTTTCCCTTTTTTGTCTTGTTGAACTGGGTTCCCATTTTCCCGCTTTTCTATCCCGTTTTTTTACTTTTTCTGTCCCGTCTTTTCTTTATTTGTTTGGTTGTCCCTCCTTTCCTTTCGTTTTTTTTCTGCCCACTGCTTCCTTAATTTCTTTTTTTTGTACTGTGTTTTCCCCTTTTTTTCTTTCTTTTTCTCTTTTATGTTCCATTTTTTGTATCTTCTTTCATTTCCAGGTTTTTCTAGTTTCGGTTTTTGTTGTCCCGTTAATTCCTGATCAATTTTTGTCTCAATCGTTCTTTTTCTCCTATTCTGTCACGTTTTCTGTTTTACCTAATTTGCATTCCATTTTCAGTTTTTGCACTCTATTTTTCTCTGTTTCCCGTGTTTTTCTTTTTTTTGTTCCATTTCATTTTGTTCTTGTTATCCTTATTTTCTTTCGTGTTTTCCTCGCTATCGTTTCTTCTTTTTTTTCAACTTTTTTCTTCCGTCTTATCTCTTATTCTATCCAGTCTACTCATTTATACCTCGTTTTCTCTTTCGGTCTCCCGTTTTTTTTCCTCTATTTTTTCTCCTTTTACGTATCGTTGTACGTCTCCAAAAACAAAAGAAAAATCTTACAGAATGGAAGTGAAAACGGGTAATGAAAACAAATGTAAAAGATGAAAATAGGAGAGAAAAAGAGGGAAAACAAGACAAAAATCGTGCACACTTTATAGCAAAAGATGAAGAACAGAAAAAGGAAAAGGCATAAAGAACGCAAAACAAAGGAGGATAAACTGGACAGGAAAAAAGAAAAAACGCAACAAAAAAGAAGAGGCTGGAAATGGAGAAACGAGAACACAAAATTTTCCTCGAGACAGAAAAAGAAACAAAAATGAGAAAAAGGAAAAGAGACAAATGAAAACGGAAAACATAAAAGATAAAACAGAAAAGAAACGAAGCAGAACGTGACAAAAAGGATGAAAAACGGCACATAAGAGAAATAGTTGAAAGCGAAATGGCATCGAAAATGAGAAGAATGAGCATAGAAGTCCACGGATCTGAAAGCTATAAACGAGACAGGAAAAGAGGAAAAAGAGCCTGTATGAAGAAGGAAGAAAAAAAGAAGAAAGCAACAAAGGAAAATCAGGAAAGGGTGAAAGAACTGGATAGAAAATGAATAGCAAAAAGGAAACAGAACTGAAAATGAACAAATGAGAGAGAAAAAGAGGGAAGAAAAGCGAGACAAAAAGAGAATGCGGAACAGAAAACAAGAGAAACCAAAAAGAAAAAAGAATAGCGAAAGAGAAAAGCGATAGAGGTAAACTGGGAAAGGAGGTCAAATGGGAAATATAAAAAAAGATGGGAAAACGGGACAAAAAACGAAAAATGGGACATAAAAAGAAGAAAAGAAAAACTGGAAAAAGCAAAACGGAAGAGAAAAAAAGAAAGACTAGAGAAATAATAAAAAAGGAGGAAAATAGAAAATGAACAAAGCTGGACCGAAAACGAAGAATAATAAGAAAATGGAGAGAAAAAATGAAAACGGAAAAAATAAAGGATAAAATGGAACGGACATAAAGTATAACAGAAAAACAGGACTGAAAATAAGAAAAATGAGACAGCAACCGAAGAGAAACGGAACAATGAAACAGGAAATACGCGACAGACAAAAAAAAACGACAGAAGAGGTAAGCCGGAAAGAAAGTGAGAGTAATAACCAAGAAAATGGTATAGAAAAGGATTGAAACGGATTAAAAAATGGTAAAACGGAATGATAATTTCTAGTCCAATTCGAGGTCTAATTTCTAGTGTAATTTCAACTTTGATTTTTAATCCAATTGCACGCGGCAGTCTGGAGTTTTCTACATAATCGGCCGGTATTTTTGTGATAAACAATGATAGATTATTCGTCTAACGATGACTTCGTTTCGCCAGGCTAAAACATTCCTCTGAAACTGGTCGGGTGCCCCATGCTTTGTTCATGTCTGGGCACGCCAGTGCCATCCGTGGGTCAAGGGTTGGTCGTGGTCCAACGGTTCTCCACCGTGACGACGGTCCCATTCGGTCAATTTATTACCGCTATTTGGGATTAATTAGGTATTTTAATTGCAGCTGTAAATTACTTGTCCTTTTTCAATGCTTTCGTTTGGTGAACTTTTCTTGGAATGCCGCGAAAAACAGTAAGGTTGGCGTTTTTATGGTTACATTCCAGCAGTGCTAACTTCGGTCGCTGCTAAGAAAGAGTTTCATCACTTTTTCCATTTTCGCTGCTATGCTGTCTGAATTGTCTTCGCGACATTAGCTTTGTGTTTAGTAACTTTTGCTGTCAGAACTTGACTCAAGAATGATTTTCAGTCCGGAGGATATTCTCATTTCAGAATGGAATCTACTAAGCAACAACGGGAATTAAACAATTTAGAAGAGATTTCTGATAAATTCATCTCTAGCAACAGTCAATGTGTTCGGTGCTGTTTCATTTGCTAAGTGTGTTCTGGAATTGAACCATTTTCAACCCATTAAGTGGATCTACTTACAATCATCGAACATAACTACTGACCACATCCCAAAACGTTTCGTACATATACATAGATATTTAACTATGGATTTTGTAACGAACCTCAAAGAGGGAGAAATGGGAGAGCAAAAGAAACTTTTGACTGCTGCCGGCTTAATGCGGGATGATATTGGATGGCGTTATTAGTCGGCTTTTAGGCATTATCGGTACTAGAAAATTATGTGTTTTGGGGCCCTCTGGGATAGCTGGTAGGAGCGATTGGTTAAGTGGAAACATTTAGATAACCACCAGCCGAGCAACCGAGATTACAGCTAATCCAGGTTACCGCCCATTAGACGCAAGAAAGGTTGTTCCCTGCATAATCATACCTATGATTGGTTTTCGATGAAATTCTGAGGCTTTGAATGAGCTGAATTGCGGTGAGTAGTTCATTACTTTTCCCAGCAAATAGATTGTTGTAATGATTTTCCAGGAGAAATTTCTCTTGAAAAAGCAAATGGCTCAAGAGTCCTTCGGCTACGACCGAAACACATCACATCTGACATCCAAAGCCGGCGATGTTCTTCCATTTAGCCTCGCCAGCCAGGACAGGTCATATTGTAGTAACCTTGCTGTTGCTCTCTGTTGTCATTTCCGCTGCCATCTGACTGCCTGCCAACCAGCAGCTACAGCCACCAGCAGAGGACGACTCGGCACGGCAAGGTAGATTGCCTTTTTCCACTCGACTAAACTGCCATTCACTCTGAAATGGTCAAATACAAATGTAAGGTATATGAACAGGGATGAGCGTGGCAACGAAGAAAAAAAACAATTTCCTGGCATAATCATTTCTTTAGCAAAGTCGCTTCTGGTATAGTTTGCCAGCTTCTTTTAGCGCTACGAGCAGTTGCTAATAAATGCCAGCCCGATTGCCCGCTGTCGACTATTGCGTAAAT
Source organism: Sabethes cyaneus (assembly GCF_943734655.1). Taxonomy (NCBI): domain Eukaryota; kingdom Metazoa; phylum Arthropoda; class Insecta; order Diptera; family Culicidae; genus Sabethes; species Sabethes cyaneus. Next base: position 246,234,566 of record NC_071355.1, on the reverse strand, counting down.
TTAATATTTTATATGAGCCTTTTGTTTTTGGTGAAATTACTTTCCTTGTTCCTAATGAGTTTGGTTCTTTTGGTTTGTAACAATATTACTAATCCTGCAGGCATGTTGACTGGAGATTACTATCCACGCTATGAGAAGCGTTCCATAATTTCATGAAATTTTATTCGCGGGTATAGTTAGTGGTCTTATAAACGAAAACAATATTAAAATTCGAAAGGAAATTTTCCGATTTTCTATGACATTGTTTACTAAGCGTACAAGCATGATACTGGATTTTTCTTGAATAAAACACGCGTCTTTTGCATTGAAATGAAAAACGACAATCTCTGTGATAATTGGCGGATGTCACGGCAAAAGAATTGTTCCTCCTTGGAAGCAAACCCTTTATAGAGCCCTCGTTCAGCTAGAGCGTGTCCCGTCTAGTAAGCAACATGTAAAAAACTGAATCAACACGATTTTGCAGTGTGTGATGGAGCATTATCATACAATAAAATCACTCTGTGTTACCTTTTTGCCATTTTCAAGCTGAATTCAAGCTGTTCTAGTTCAAAGAAAATTAATAAGTTAAAAAACTTCAGTAAAATTTTAAATTCTTCGAAGATACACAGTATGCTAATGAAGACAACAAGAAGCAGCTGGCCAGAATAAATCATGTAGCCAAGCTGTCGCCTGTGCTGCTCCGTTATTAAGTTGCCAGTTGTATTTTAGGCAATTAATTATCGATTTGCAGCGTGTTTCCTTTTTTTGCGTACACGAAATACGTGTATGCCTTCCGGATTAATTGCTTGTTACACTTCCCATTCGCAGTCCAAATGCGTACAAATCGTTTTCGATATATTACCGGCAGCAGGATTCAGTACCACCACACACAATGTAGAAGGCGAAAAACCAACATTTTTCTGCCCGCAGCAGCTCCGAACTGATCCTACTACGAAAAGCAAACCGTTGTTGTTGTTGTTGTTGTAGTTGAAAAGAGTGCCGATTGCAGGCGGGTGCTTATCGCTATCGACGAACGGACGGAGCTGAGAAGTACCATGGTACCATGCCATACTGACAGTCGGTTATTTCGGTTGAAAATACACGGGAATGTTTTAATTTCGTCCTTTGTGAAATGACAGGTTCGAAAGCGCCATTCTAGGTACAACCGAAAGTCACAGCTGCGGGGGACACTTTTCGTTTCGATAAAATGAGTTTTTTTTTCAGCTGATGTGATAACAATCAAGCTGTGATGTGAATTATGAAACGTTTGTTTTCGGTTGGTTGGAGGCTTCTTTACATCATGCAACAGACACTGAAATATATTGATGAAAACATATTGATAAATGAGACAGCTTGTCTTTTGCAGTACAGAGATTATGTTGTCTTTATATTAAATATTCCAGAATCTAGGATTTAACAATATTAATATGTTCAGTACAACAAATATTATTAAGATAAATGTGCTTATCGCCTGGCTAAAGGCTCAGGAAGGATTATCGCCAAATTGAATGCAACAGTACTTTGGCTGTTTCGCATTTCATTAATCTATACGTAAAAGTTGTTGTTCTTGCAGTAGCATTTCCTTTGTGGCTGTAGCAATTACGGGTAATCTCCGCTTGTCACGAACTTGTACTTGGTATCCAACAAGAATTTGAATTATCATTACAACACCTAGCAGTCGTAAAAGTTACCACTTCCCTTAGCCGGCGTAAGAAGTAGTTAATGGAACTTATAATTGAAAACGATGCTAAATACCCGGTTACCCTTCTTAGCTCCAGCTCGCAACCCACCAAACAGGAACAAGTGATGCTGCGAGCTGGGAAAATGATTTACAACTTGTCCGTTTAGCTTATGCACCTTTTACCAATATGCATAAGTATATGCGGTGCAACTGATACATTACGCAAAAGAATCCGAACCCTAGCTATAGGTATTATGCAATGCTGCTAGTCGTGGGAATGAGATAAAGTACGAACGGCGGACGACTGAGATAGGTGCTATGAATTATGATGGGGCGATTAGTCAAATGCCATTGGCCTGCGAGTAGAGTAGAGCCAATCTGTTGACCTTCTCTATTTATTACTTTCTAAATAGTGCTACTTATTCCGAGGCTGTTCTGCGACTAGAACTTGGGACTATGGGATATGCTCCAAGATGGTGGCTGTTGCCGATTAATTTCCTAATGCGGGAAGCATTTATACTGCAAATTATCAAACTGGGCAATCCTTTTGGGCATCCTTTCAAGTTAATTCTTCAAAATTTCCACATTAAAATCCTCCCACGCTTTCAAAATTGCTACTTTCAGTTCATCAATGGTTTTGCATTATTTCTTGTTGGTACGGATACGGATCCAGTGTACAATGATCCTCAGATGTTCTCCACTGCCTTAAGATCCGGACTGCGGTCTGGCCACTAAAATAGTACATTTGATGAGCGTCAAACCAGACTTTTGTAGCCAAACTGATGTGAATATTATCGTTGTCTTGCTTGCGATTTTTTGTGTCGGTATTCTATACCTAAAAAATGCATAGTTTGAGTTTATTCCACTGTGTTTTATATACCTATGATTATTTCAAAATTCTTTCAGCACAGAAACTCTTCAGTGGTATCACTTCGAAAGAATAATTACGAAAAAGGCCTATCAATTTACATGAAATGAATCTGGAGAAGAATTTTCAAAATTATGGCGATAGGTCCCACTTGCCCCACACCGGGGCAAGTGGGACGTATATTCAAATTTGATTTAAAAGCATAAAATAATAGTAAATTTTGTAAGTTAATATACAGCAATGTTAAAGCATTGCAAGAAGCAATTAAAAACAATATTTGTACGAAGGGTTCATTCAAAAATAGAGTAACAAAATCAGATCACAACGGGCGACTTTAAAATTTATATAAAGCACAAATCGTGAGCAATTACGCTATAAAGCATTATTGTAATGAAATGTAGTTGAATATGTCGTTGTATCCAATTCTTGTGAGACGTAATTTATGATTAACCATTGTTTAATAGCTCGAAAATACGATTATGATCTGTTTGTTCTACCATGCCCAATTCGGTAGCGCTACTCATAAGAGATAGTTACGTTATAATAACCGCAACACTTCATTGTTTCAATTCCAGTTGCAGATTTGCTTAATTATATCAAATTTGACTTTCCAAATTCAATTAACATCGTTTAGGTGAAACCAAAATGTGATTAAACTATTTGATCCCTCACAAGCTGTGCATATGAGCTTCTTTCTTGGGGCCCCTCGGTTTAGTCCTTTTCGGTTTTATTTTAAAGCTTTATTGATATAAATATTATGTAATTGAATTGAAAATGTTCGACAGTTCATCTAAAAAATGTATTAAGACAGGAAGTTTTGTGCTGAAACACTTTATTTTTAATAGGTCCCACTTGCCCCGGGCGCTTTGAAGTGCCGAATTTATTTCCACCCATCTTTTTAATACCGTTTGTCAAATTAAACAACTAGTTTTCAGGTTTATTTTTCTAATACACTCATTATGTTTACCTACTGCCAGAAAAACATGTACTTTTACGAAAACCTTGTGGCCAAAATATCATTTATAGAAAGGTGCGTCAAACTTACAACGCAAATTGAAAATAACGCTCAAATTTAGAGTCCAATTTTGGTGTTTGGAATGTCAGTTATAAATAATCTATAATTTTAATACATGCGTTTAAGTTGTATCTTTCATTTCTAGAAAGGTTCGGTTGGAGAAAATTAGGTTGAAGGGAATAATGAGCTCCGTTCCCACTTACCCCTTATTCCCACTTGCCCCGGGGTACCTTATATAATTTTTCCCTTTCCTCTCCAATTTTCCTTTTTTAACTCCCATTTTTCATCTTTTTCTCTTCCATTTTACCTATTTTTATCTTTTTCACTAATCAACCTGTTTTCTTTATCTGTCCCATTTTACAATCTCACGTCCCATCTTACTCTATCCCGTTTGACCCCTTTTTCCGTTTTCCTTACTTCCTTTATGGGTCTCTCTCTCTCTCTGATTTTTCTGTTTTCTGCCCGCTGTTTCCTCTTTCATCCGTTTTTCCTTAGAAAGAGCATTTCTCTTCTTCTCGTCCCGTATCGAGTTTTTCAGTTTTTCGGTTTGTATATTTTCGCTTTCAACTTCTTTTCTATACCGTTTTTTGTTTTTATATGCACCATTCTTTCTCCTATTGCCATTCCTCCTTTTCTGTCACATTCTGTATTTATCTTCCGGTTTATCACTTTTGTCTCCCGTTTTAATTTTTTCTCACCATTGTTTTCTTTTTCTGTTCCATTTTTCCACTTTTCAGTTCTTGTTTCTCCATTATATCTTCATTTTCCCCTTTTCATTTCTTTCTTATCTATTCTATTTTTTTCTTCTCCTTTTCTATCTACACTGAAGTCTTTTTTACACGGTTTATTTTTTTCGATTACTCAAGAACGATGCAACTAAAGGACCATTTACAAACTACGTGACAAACGTCGGACCTCTCCCAAATGTATTAAGAAATAAATGAATGGTCCCTAAGTTGCTTCGTTCTTGATAATCGAAGAAACAAACCGTGTAAAAAAAGTACTTGAGTGTAGTTCATCTTCAGTTTCTTTCTCGTTTTCTTTATGGTATTCCTTAATTTAATTTATCTACTTATAACTCTCACGTACTTCACCTACTTCTGTTCCGTTTACCCTTCCATTCTGTAACGTGATTGATGCTTCGTGTTTTCACCTTTCGTCGTCTTTTGCCTCTCCAGTTTTCATCTTTTTTTAGCCGTATTTGTCTCTTTCCATTTTACCTTTTTCTTTAGCCCGCTATGTCTGTGTTTCTTTTCTTCTTTTCTCCATTTATATCCCGTTTGACCTTTCGTCCCGTTTTTCTTGATTCCTCTGTTGGTAGTTTTTTTCTCTCTCCCTATGTTTCTTTTTCCTTTTGGTTTCTCTTGTTTCTGTTCGTATTCCCTTTCTTGATTATTTTTTCTTTTTTTGCTCGCTGTTTAATCTTTCTCTGTTCCTTTTATCTTCTTTTCCTGTCTTTTTCGTCTTGTTTCTTTCGTTTTTTTTTCGTTTTCAGGCACGATTTACATTTTTTGTCATTTTTCGATCTTTTTCGGTCCCGGTTTTCATCTGTTCCGTTCTTCCTCTTATAATGTGCTACCTTTTCTCCTGTCACGTTAAGTTTTTCTTTTCTCTTCCGTTCTTCATCTTTTTCTGTCCAGTCTGCTCGACCGTTCTTCATCGTTTTTCTTTTCTGTTTTCTTCATTTCAACTTTTTTCACTTTTTATGTCCAATTTTGTAATTCTATTTCGTCTCCTCTTGTCACGTTTCGTTTTCCTTTTTAGTTTTATCCCTAGTATCTATCGTTTTAGTTCTTGCTTTTTGTCATTTTTTTCTTTTCCGCTTTTCCTCTTTTTGTCGTATTTTCTCCCTGTTTTCTTGCTTTTCTATCCCGTTTTTCTCCTTTTCTGTCTAGTTTGTTTTAATTTTTTGCTCGTTTTCTTCGTTTTCATAATGGTTTTCCTTCATTTCTTTGATTTTTCAATTCATCTTCGTCTATCTAGACTCCTCATTTTCCCTTTTTTCACTTTCGTTTTCTTCTTTTCCACCTTTTTTTACCCGTTTACGCTCCCATTCTGTAACGTTTTTTTTTTGTTTCGCTTTTCCTGTTTTTTGCATCCCAGTTGTTACGATACCGCATATATGGCAACACTGTAAATTTATCGTGACTGATATTTACGTTTGGTTGTGTGTTTACACAGTGTCAAAACAAGACAGCATATAGGTGAATGAAAGTTAGCCATTGTACAAAGTGTTCTAGATCACATTTCAAAGCCAATGCTAATTCTTATTTCAATAAAAGTGCCTCTTTCTGTGTTAAACAACACCAGAATTGCAAAATAGCTCCTGCTAAGTGGTTGAAATTTGTAATTAAAGTGGTTAAAAGAGGGTAGGTAGTAAATTGGTGTTAACTAAAAAGTGTAAACAAATGCATTTGCACTTACCTGCAGAGATAGCGACGGTGAAATCCACTCTAGTCTGGAATACTTACCTGTTAAGGGGGGACCCTACTCTGGAAGGTCGAAAAATAATGGATTTTCGTAATTTTTTTTCGAATGCTGCAATTAAAGTTAAGTGTTGGAGTATTCTGGTTATTAGTTAAGGTATATTTGAAGATGTATTTTGTATTTTTTTAAATGTCAAAATAGTGATTATTATACTGGTGGCAGCTGAGCGCTGAAAAATTTCAGCCGGATCGGACCACTAGAATTTTTGAATTAATTCACTTATTACTCAATGCATTTGGAAGAGAGCCGACATTCGTCACGTAGTTTGTAAATGGTTCAAGCAAACCAACGCCGTGGGTATAAACGTCGTTTAGAACTTGATCCTTCTTTATCGACAGACTTCGCAGTCGGTTATTAAAGTACAAGACAATTATGGGGCTAGTGCAGCGATCCTATCCTATCCTGACTCTATGGTAGCACCGCCCAGCCGAGTTTCGAACATACGACAACTGGCCTGTTAGGTTAGCATCGTATCCCGAAGCTAATTGTACTGGTCCGTTAATGAAAAAAAAACAAACCGTGTAAAAAAGACGGTTTAATGTAAAACAAATTACAAATAAGTAAAAAATATTTCAAAAAATTTACGTGTGACAGAACATAATTTACCGACTTTTCTTTGGAGTTTTCCATTATCATTTCCATTATTGGATTTAAAATTGAAATGCATTGGGTTTAAGTTGGATTTGAAACTAGACTCAAAATTGGGCTTAAAATCGTTGTGCCAATTGATCATGAAATTAAAATTGAATTTGAACTTGAAATTAGGCTTGACATTCAACTTGAAACTGTGACTATTTTTATGCAGATAATTTATTTATCGCAAAAACAATGGCAGTTTAAATTAACAGCTGCCGGCTTTTGGGTTACAGAAAGTATTTTGTTTTAAATTAAATTTTTGATTAATTGAAAACAAGTGTTTTTGGCAGCTGCTAGTCATGTAGCATACGTTTTCCATGGCTCACTGTGACCGTGTGTTCGCTACACACGGTCACAGTGACCAATGGAAAACATATGCTACATGACTATTATAAACAGAGTCACATTGGTTGTTTAATTTTGTTTTTTTACACACGATTGTGACGATATTTATTAAGGTTATAGTCGTCATAGGCCAGCTGCTTTTTTACTGATTTCAGTACTTGTTGCCACTGTCGTTTTGTTTAGACTATGACACTTTTTCTAGGAGAACAGAGTTGCTAGTAGTAGGTAAGAATCTGTTATGGACAATTATGAAACGTAGAATCGCGTATCTATTTTTGCTGTTGAACTAGATCCGACAGTAATTCTGTCACATAAAATGTTGTTTACGGTGAATTTTGTTATCAGTGAATTTTATAAGTATATTATCGACACTCTACGACCGTTAATTTAATAGCGAAAATAATTCGTCAATTTCATGCTCAACTGTTTACGTTGGCATCACTCCATGTAAACGTCCGTTCCCTTGGCAACGTACAACAACGACGGTCGCGAATTCGGAATTGCAATCGAAACGAAGTGAAGTTTTTTCTTTCAATTAAAGTGTACAGTTTGAGCATTATTATTACATCATTATAATATGCAACTAAATAATTGTTCGGGTGGTAAATTAAAGTTTACTGTGCCTCCAGTTAAGTTTCGCGAGTGATGTGACGAATGGAATGGCCGAAAAAATTAATGAAAAATCGACGGCGAAAAAGTGAAAATATAGTGATGAATTTTGATTGAGTAGAAATCTCAGTATTTAGTGTAATTTATGCCACAAAAAGTAATAGAACCTATAGAATGCAATGTTTAGTGCTTCTAGTTGCAAGATCTTATTACGGCTAGCAGGTTAGTTTTATTTTTTTTTGTGATGGTGTCCCGAGTCCCGAGAGAGCATGTTGGTACACTGAAGGAGGGAAGGGAAGGGTGATATTTGGTGCCATACTGACTGTAATAAATGTACTCTGATGACTAGCGTCGCAAAACAATAATCGAATTTCTCTAAACTAAATAAAAACGATAACAAATATTTTATTTTTTTGTTGCGTAAATATGACTTATCGTCAGGATTTGTTCTTACGTTGGTTTTCTGCCCTGCAGGAAAAATGAAATGAAGCGAATAATTGTCCCTGCTGCTCAATAAACGCCATAAGTGCCGTCGGATAACATTATAAAATTCATGACGAGTAAGTGAGCGACTCGGGATTATCATCTTTATGACGTACGATAGATAGTAATGAAAAAACCACCAGAAATGCTTTTCCACGCGCTGACTAGCGACATTAACTAGTACTCAGTGACGGCAAGGCCGTTGCCTGGCGCTGCTGCTGGGATAATAAAGCAGGATGTAATCCTGAAAATGAGACTATAGAATGACGTTCCATTTGCCGGTAGCATTTAGTAGTTCGGATGTAATCGTTCGTAAATTATCTCATTTGCTCAATTGCAGAATTGCTTAATATTGCAATTTTAATTTCTAGTTGAAGCTTCTAATTGGTAGAAGGAGTGGTTTCTGTGCAGATCTTCAATTTCATTTCCCATAAAAAATTATTACAAGGTTGAAGTTAATGCTTCTGTTATGCATAACATTCGTCAAATAAGTTCGCATTTGGTTACACTTAATCTCGGTAAGTACCTACATTGCAAGAATGGGTGCAATCATTAGTATGCCGATACGATCATGAAAGCAGTATTGTGAAACGTGCCAGCACTATTTAAGTAGCTATTACGTTGCAAAACATCCGCTTGTTCGAAGCTGTTTCCAACAAAATGATAGTCATTATCTGCGGACAAGTGATTTCCGTTTCGTTTATGGCTTTTTAGTTGAGTCTGCATTTGCCACCCACGATTTTATAGCTTTTATGGTCATTTACTGCACCAGCACCTAGCGTTGAATGAATAATTAGTTGTGCAATAATTTATCAGAATAACTTCCTGCTCAATGGCAATTGATAGCGAAGTGATGAATGGGCGTATGTCTAACAATGTGGAACGTAAGGTTTCCAATCTAATAAATTTTCCCATCAACTTGCTCGAGAGACCGTGAAGAAATCAACTCGATTCGTTGGCTCTGTCCAGAATCAGCGAACCTACAGACTGTCCAATTATGCAAATTGTAGAACTTAGTTACACATTTTGCTGTTCTGTCTAACAGCATCACTGTCCCATTTGATCTGATTCCCAAGTATTTAACGTCAAGTAGTTCCATTTCACATCTATCTAGACTTTGTTTCGCTCATTATTCACTCCAGCCAGCTTTACTGATTGCTCGCCGACTATTCTCCGCACACAGACAGCCGAACCGAGGCGATTAGCATTCTGTTCTTCTCGAAATCAAGAGCTGAAGCATGCTAAATAGAGATTCTCGACTGCGTTTAGAGTGTGTGCTACTTTCGCAGGGACAGACACGGTTCGAACTGAACTCCGTTTTCCTTCTTGACTTGAATAACTGGTCAGTCAGTACTTAATCATTTAGCGGCAATGGAAAATAATCGAGCCCGACCTGTGCGCCGCCGCGCCGTTCGTTTCTATCTGTAAGTACTAATGTATGCACCAAGTATGCATGAAGTCTGTCAGTCGATTCTAGACAAATTGATTATGATTGACAGACCCGTCGCGATGGGAACGTACGTTTGATAAATCTTGGATGTCGGATGTCGATGTCTGGTTGCTGTGTGAAAGTGATTTGTAAAACTGGAACAAAAGCTATTTGTTTCATCGGTACACCCGATCAATTGCTTTCGTTTTGGTGTGAAAATGTTCATTTAGAGATAGAGGTAAAAACTGAACCGATGGTATAGCGCCATCTCGATCGGAAATTAAGAGCAATTCTATACAATTATTCCTAGCAATTGAAAACTCGATTGATGGGTGATTGCACCAATTGGAATGCGGTTGAATTACGGATGATACCCTATATTTTATTAAATAACAGTTTTTAAGTTTTTTACAATCGACGGAGGGAACGGTAAAAGAAAAATGTGTTGATAATATCTCAGGGGAGAGAAGGGGCATAGCAGCAACGCTTATTAAGTTTGTATTACGTTTTTCTTTACCCATCTATATTTAATCTAATTCGTTTTACTGACGGGACGACGACACTATGCAGGCGCTTGCGACTTACTTGTTCGTTCGTCTGTCAACATATTAGCCGCAATTCTTAACGCGGGTGTTCCGGGAAAGGCTCCATTCCTATGGAATACACCAACCTCTTTGTTTCTACGTCTTGACATCGAATGACAATCGAAAATTTAGTGTTACATTACTTAATCACCCCCTTCTTCGCTGTTAAATTGGCGGTTTCCATTAAAATTTACTATGAAAATAGCGATATTCATGGTAACTTCAGTGTAACTTTTACAAAGATTTTTACTGTTTCAATGTGATTTTTCGAAGTTTTTCAATGTTTGTAACAGTGAAATTCAATGTTTTTTCGCCATACATTTTTATTTGGGTGGTTCTTACCTGTTGTTCAATGCTTGGTTCAATTAATGTTTTACACTCTGAATTGAATGCAAAAGCTTTGGAGTTTTCGGAAATTCGGTGAAACACTATTTTTTGAGTTTTTCCGCGGCGTCGGGTTGTATTCAAATTTTTACAATTTTCTGCCAACCCAGCTTAATTTGCTGACTGCCGCAATTCGTTATAAGGCCGCAGCCGCAGCGCTCTATCCACTTCCGGATGGCGATGCTTTTAATATTTGCCGGCCCGGGAAACCATCAAATTCCGCCCTGCGCCGTCTCATGTCTTTGTTCCCCGATGGCCGATTTGATGGCCGATCTCGGGTTATATCCCACCGGATACATATCGTTAAGTTGTAGGTCGTTTCTCTCTCGTACAGTTTTGAGGATCCTTCCATCCCTTATTACGTTATTCCTGCAGCTAGGCAAATGGAATAAGTTAGCTAAATTCCTTATTTGCTCCCACAATTTTTGTCTAGGACCTTCCATGATCGATTGGAAAAGAGATCGATCTAAGGTTCTACAGCTTGATCTAAGCTAATCCTGCATGATCGGGAATCCGTTTAGCGGGCCGTTGACAGACGAAGTTCCAGAGTTGCCACTTCCAGTTTTGTTTCGTGCTAGAGGCATTAACGTACGGAATGCTCATTTCTGACTTTTGTTTTCAGAAGGTCGCATAATCCATGCAAAAGGGTTGATTTTTTGAATCGAAAAATGTGAGCGTCACGAAAAATGAAAGGTTTTGAGCGCTAATAGCTCAGCGGTTTTCCGATCGATTTTCAATATTCTTACACCAATCGATCGGAAAATTTTCTAAGAATTGACCCAAATGAAAAAAAGTATGGATTCTTGATGTTGAAGTATTGAAAAATTGAAAATAATGAACTTATGTTTTACCAGAATTCTCGCTTCGTGATTGGTTGGAAGATTCTTTACGATGATCTAAACCTATACCAATTTGATATCTGTGCTTGGGAAGTAAACCAAAACAAGTGACGAAGTTGCCTCATTTCAACAAGATTTCTTAACACCGCGGCTAAACCTAGACCATTTTGATGTCCTTGCTTGGGAAGTACGCCAGAAAGAGTGACAAAGCCCCCTCGTGCCAACAGATTACTTACGAACGCGATTAAACCTAGTCCAATTTGATGTCTGTGTTAGGGAAGTGTGCCAGAAAAAATGACACAAGTTCGTTGTCCCAACAGATCGCAAATTATTTACTGCGAGACGATTAAACCTCGGCGAATTTGATAACTGTGTTGGAAAAATGTGCTACAGCTGTGGTGTTCGGTTATATACGACTCTGTATGAATACGTATGCTTGCCGTTTCATTCGAAGTGTAGTGAAAAGATGTGCTGTTGATAAAATAGGATTGAATTGGTAAAATCACTTCAACGTGGGAGACCATGGATAATAAAAACAATCTTTAATTTCAGTAAGGTAGCAGGAAAGCAATAGTTTGTGTTCTTGATTTTGTTAAATTGTTTTCAAATGCACAATCTTTTGAGAATTGAACGTATGCAATGTTACTACTTTGATAAATGTTACATACAACGCATGTAGCAGGTATATATGTTGCATATAGCATGTATACATGAAGAATCGAATGATTACAAGCATGAATACATGCTACTATCACTACAAAGAGACTTACGTAGTCCTGCGTCACCTATATATGCGGTCGTGTCTTGTACACAACCCCTCTAATTTTTTATGGTATTTATTATTTTCATTTTTCTACTTTTCTCTTCCAATCTTCATCTTTTTCGGTCTAGTCTCCTCGTTTTTTCTCTTTTGTTTTCTTCCTTTCCACTTCGTTCTCTTTTTATGTCCCGTTTTCCCACCCCTTCTATGTGCGGAATACGTCGTTGACGAAACGTTCAAAGACAGTTGGTGAAATGCTTAAGCCAAACGGTGTTTTCAGAAACTCGAACTGCCCAGAGTTGGCAAAAGACGTGTATTTGATACTGTTCTTTTCGGCCGGAATATGAAAGAACCCGTTTAACTTCGTCAGAATAAAGATCACCTAGGATATCTTCAATCATAATGAACGGAATGGGAAAGTGATCACGTACAATTGCTCTATTCAAGCGACGATAATTCACGCAGAGCAGTCAGGTCCCACCTTTTTCATGCGCTAGCATAATAGAGCTGCTAAAATCTGACGTACTCTAACCACTCACTAATCTGTTCATCGACTTTTTGTTTTTCCAGAGGCGTGGCGTGGCAACTGAGTAATGGGCGTTTCATCACGTAACACTATCGTCAACGCCACTTTTGTTTCTTCTGTTTTTTGCGGTACATATTGGTTGATAAGACACTTTACTTCTTCACGCAACGAAGGATCTTTTATGTGTACTAGAGGGTCTTCAGTTATTTCATCGACAGCAATACTCAACGTAAAATGTTCTTCTTTTACTTTAAATTTGGCAACATCGGCAGTTACGCTCACATCATCAAACGCCAACAGATTTCTTCCCAGTATAATTTCGTGTAGCATATGTGGAAGCGCATAATCGAGTTGATAATGGTAAACTGGGAAGCTTTTGTAAAATGGTTTACCAGTTATCTACACAACCGCAAAATGGCTGTGAAGCTTAGTTCATCTTTGAGTGACTGGTCCGGAAATTGTTCATGCGTACCTCATGGCAGCACTCTAGGACATTTACTGGTTTCGCCTTTTTTTAAGAGTGACTTATCCCGACTACTACCACTGCTTGACTGCTGGAGACTGCAACAGCTGATCAGCACGTTTGCAGAACGGTGCAATTATAACTGGGTATGTGACGTTTTGTATTCCCAAATGTTTAGTTATCAGCTTTTTCCGCAAAAACGCAAACATTGATTACGACTACATCTGTGGCCTATATCTGTAACGTAGCAGTATTGTAACTGAATATCGGTTGTTACTAAACAATTGTATGCTTTCTATCGTAGATTCAGTAGATCTATCAGTAGATGCAAACGACGTCATTCCGGGTTTTGAATCGTCGTAGAGGATCTACCCTACAGTATCACACTGAATACAAAATGGGTGTGCTGTATGTTGCAAAAGTGTGGTGCCATACCTTCTGTCAAGGTCTGGAGACACTAATGAAAATTATTATTCATTTCGAATCACCGTGAGAGTCAAACAGTGGTTTTGTTAAATATGCTGCACACGTTCTCTCTGCGGTGTGATACTGCACATACATTACCGATCGTACTGCACATACCAGTTATTTTGATCCTAGAATTTATTAACCAAGATCGATTGGAATGGAATTTGATTGATAATCTATTCTTGCCTCACTAGTTTAATGTCACGAATTCGAAGCATTTTTTCTCTCACCCTCATAAACACATTGACAAATTTGTTTCGCATCAGCGAAACAATCTATCAAAATCACTTCACCGCTGCTGGAGTGTCAAAGTTTTTGTTACTCACAAACGACAACACCACCATCGTCATATGTCGTGCTCGTGTCTAAACCGTCGTTGCCCGTTGTTCGGCGGACTAATTTATTCCCTCTAATCAAGACCCATGAATTTATGATTTATGTTGTTCGCATTTCGCGTGTATCTCTCGCTCGTTGTTGGGTCAGTCTGTCATATCGTGGTGAGTTGGTAGGTACTTTTCGTTGCAAATTTACATATTCGGGTGGTGGCCGGCCGGCCGGCTTGGTGGCACGGCATGGCTGTCCGTCCGGGGAGTTGGTAAGATTCATTCCTTCGCTTCCTTCGCGGGCGCACTATTCAGTGCACGCTGCCGAAGAATGTGCCTAGCAGATAGACGTGCGAGGAGTAGGTTTAAATGCAATAACGATGTAGCTCTTGAGTCATACTTTAGCACACGCATCCTTGCCAGACGCGACATGAGCTTTACGTGTTGGGATTAATGACTAGAACGTGTCCATTTGGATCTCAGTTAGATACTTGAAGGTTTGCTTCTAGTGGTATAAATAAAAAACCGTTTTGAATTATTAGATTGTTCGTAGGGGCAGAAGGTCATAAGTTTTTAAACACTTCAATTGACATTTTGAAAGAATTTGAAAACTTTTCCCATGAACTTTTTCTGTCAACAAATGGAACACAGCACATGTGTAACGAATTATGAACGCAAACAAGAAGCAGCCACAAAGTGAACCTGCTCATTATGGGGAACTGCTGGTCGGCCCATATTCTAACTAAACCATTGCATTGCTGGCGAAGTGTGGCATGTCTGAGAACGATAAATCAATTCCACTGTCGCTGCGAACAACGATGACCGCCCGGGTACGGAACCTACGCAACTAAACGGTAGTATACGGATGAATCCTTCGAAGACGGGGTCCAGCAAGGGCGACGACGTGTTTATCCAACAACACCGGTGGGAGGAAAGCGAAGGAAAGCGGGGTAATATTTATATTGTATTATTTTTATCGTCCTCCGGATTTGATTGCACGAGACAAAAGCCATGAAGAAGGCGATTCAATAAAATCCACCGTGGCGAACGTGCATCCATAACCTGCCTGAATGAATTCTAAATTGTCTGCACTGATGGCTGGCTGGCTGACTGGCTGGTACCCGGCTAGAATATGGTTAGCAGCGGCTCTACAAATATGGTTCTCACTTGTTATTTATGATGTCTGAATTTGATGTACTGGCTGTGCTGTGTACTGAACAAGAAGTTATGGTTTCTGGTGAAATGGTTCCAAGCTAGCAGTAGTTCCATCTCTCGGTCGCTTGGCGGTAGTCCAAACTCGAGTTATAAATAAGAGAAAGCTCCGGAAAGGATTTTTGCTGAATCAACTGCCAGTTGGTCGTGACAAAAATTGTTATTACGTTTTGATATTTATTTCTACTACACTAGTTTAAATTTACCTTTAAATTGATTCCAGTGCCGTTAAACTAAACGTGCACAGTATCGATTACAGTTTCAACCAGAACACTAACAATTTCTCACAAAGCAAACAAAACTACTCCTTGCTGGAGTCGTTCTCGACTGGAGCTAAAAGAAGCGACTCACCTTACAAGCAGAGTACAGAGACCAGTGCTAGACGCAGCAGACCGTGCAGAGTAAAATATTGATTTCATTTTCATTAGCATCAGCACAATGCTAATTTATCTTCTTCTTCTGGCGAGCCTGAGAACAACCCATTAGGACTTGAGCACCGAAGCCCGCGCGCAATTCTGCAACACCCCTTCGGATGTTCGGAGACTCGAAGTGCCTGCTCCCATCCCGTCGGCAATCTTTCACAGCCGTGATCGGAATCACACCCGTCCATCGCATCGGGACAGAACGGAAAAGAAGCGCATTTGCATGCCTTATTACCGCAAGAGCACGCCATCCCGCGCCCAGTTATTGATGCACACTGTCCCAATCGAAGACTTGGCGCTGGGAAGTGCATAAATTAAGCGCTCCCCGATCGGATCGGTTGTGCAGACTGCTGCAGCAACACAGAGGGAAGGAGATGGTGATCGATCGGGCGGCAGCTGCTTTCTATAATGTTTGAAAAGTAATTCATCTCTTGAACAACAACTATTCAGTGCCGTGTCGTCCGTATTGTAATCCTCTCGTCGCCCCGGTCGGGTCAATTCATCAGAGGCGTAGCAGAGAGGGGGATCTGTTTTTTGATTGTATATAAAAATTATCTCACTAATTTTATCAAATCAAGTTGAGATATGTTTTAATTTTAACCAAATTGTAATAAGTTTCAGTCCCAGTCTCAGTCCCAGTCCCAGTCCCAGTCCCAGTCCCAGTCCCAGTCCCAGTCCCAGTCCCAGTCCCAGTCCCAGTCCCAGTCCCAGTCCCAGTCCCAGTCCCAGTCCCAGTCCCAGTCCCAGTCCCAGTCCCAGTCCCAGTCCCAGTCCCAGTCCCAGTCCCAGTCCCAGTCCCAGTCCCAGTCCCAGTCCCAGTCCCAGTCCCAGTCCCAGTCCCAGTCCCAGTCCCAGTCCCAGTCCCAGTCCCAGTCCCAGTCCCAGTCCCAGTCCCAGTCCCAGTCCCAGTCCCAGTCCCAGTCCCAGTCCCAGTCCCAGTCCCAGTCCCAGTCCCAGTCCCAGTCCCAGTCCCAGTCCCAGTCCCAGTCCCAGTCCCAGTTCCAGTTCCAATCCCAGTGCAAGACCCACTTTAGGGATTGTCCCTGTTTTTGAAGTAAGTATTTGCTGAAACTGAGTGAAAGCCTTTGTAGTGAACAGACTTTTCTTTTGTGCCATTTCAAATATTTTATAAACTTTTTGTACTTCCGTTGTTGAGCAACTGCATGAGGGGGCATACCGTGTACCAACGCCTCTGTGGTTCATAGGTACACGGATACCAACGAGCCACATGCCCTGGCGGGTGTTGTGGGTTCAAATCCGGTTATAATGTCAGATTATAGCTTGGTTCGACTCATGCACCTTCCAGCAATGGACAAAAGGTAGGAGTCACAAAGACAACTTGTTAAGCGTAGCTACCTATTACCCCCCCCCCTTCCTTTCCACTCTTTCCCCTCAATTCCCAAAAAATCCTTCTTCGTTACTTTCCCTTACCGTCCCTTCATTAATTGTAGAACCATTGTTTCAAAACAAACCTATTCTTGCTTTTCATAAATACGTTATTTTTCATGCGAAAACCTACCAAAAAACAAGACAAAATCGATGATCGATTCAAAACTATTTATATACACTCAAATTGTTTTTTTAACTGGGTTAAAAAAAAGAAAAAAACATTACATAAGGGGAAGGTAAATGGACCTAAGGAGAGAAAAAAGTGGAAAAGAAGGAGACAAAAGAGGAAAAACGAGGAGGAAAACGAGCAGACTGGACAGAAAAAAATGAATTGCGAAAGAGAAAAGAAGAAAATGAGAGAGATAAACGTAAGCCATAAAGAAAGCGAAGAAATATAAAAAGAGAATGCAACTAAACTGGACAGAAAAGGGAGAAAACGAGAAAGAAAAGGAAGAAAAGAATAAAGAGGGATAAAATACGTGAACAAAATAAAAGAAGAAACGAGAACAGGAAAAAAGCAAAAATAGATGAGAGGAAAAAAACGGAACGGAAGAACGGAAGAGAAAAGAAGAAACATGAAGGAATACCATAAAAACGTAATGGCGTCAATCCCGGTATAGTGGTTAGCCTTCACGCCTCTCACGCCGAGGACCCGGGCTCGAATCCCAACCCCACAGAAGTCACGAATGACCCTGTTAAAGTTAAACCCGAAGTAAGATGCTGGTCTAATAAGCCAGTTGTCGTATGTTCGAATCTCGGCTGGGAGAGGCTGTTAGAGTCAATAGGATCGTAGCACTGACCCCACACTGTCCTGTATTCTAACAGCTTATTGCGAAGTCTGTCGTATAAAAACAGAAGGTCAAACTTCGATAACGGAATTAGCACCCAGGCTTTGCTTTACTTTGCTGTTAAAGTGACTATAATTTACAAAAAAAATAGATAAATAATATAAAAAGCGAAGAAAACGAGTAAAAGAATGAGGATAAACTGGACAGAAAAGCAGAAAAATGGGACAGAAAAAAAGAAAAAGGAAGGAGAAAATGCGGGATCAAGAAATTGAAGAAACGACAGCATAAAAAGAGCAGAAACGGGACACGAAACTGGAAAAAATGGGAAGAGTAAATTTAAACGGAAGATGAAAATGATCAAATGGAAAAGCAAAACAGTATGTGACAGAACAGGAAGAAAAGCAGGACCTAATAAGAGGTAGTACGGAACAGACGAAAACGGAAAACGGGATAGAAAAAATATTCAAAAAGTGGAAAGGGAACATACAATACTAAAAAATAGTAAAGAAGATGAAAAACGGGCCTGCAAACGAGGAAAAACGAAAGAAAAAAAGACGAAAACTAGAACAGAACAAAATCGAAGCTCAGGAAAATAGTGCGAAATGGGAAAAGAAGAAAAGGGGAAACAGTGGGCAGGAAAAATAAAAATCGAGAGAGAGAAAAAGTGGTAAAAACGGAACAAGAAAGGTATTACGGAACAGAAGAACGGTTTTGAAATAGCGAGGGAGAAGCAGAAAACCGGTAGAGAAAACAAGGAAAACGGAAAAAGGGGTCAAACGGAATATGAAAGGAAGAAAATAGGATAACAGATGGGAAAATGGGACAGAAAAATTAGAAAAGAAAACCAGAAAAGGTCGCCTAAAGAAAAGAGACGAAAAACGGGAATTGAGAAAGGAAAACTGGAGAATAAAGGAAAAAACGAGCCAAACACAGAATTAACATGACCGAAAAGACGTAAAAACGGAGCATCAATAAAGGGAAACGGTACAGATGAAGACGATTAACGATAAAGAAAAGTAATAAAAGGAGTTAGAAAAATACGAAAACGGAAAAAGAGAAAAGAAAAGCCGGAAAACGGGAAGTGAAAAACAGGATTAATCACAAGAAAAAATGAGGCAGGAAACGAAGAAAAACTGTATATTAAAACTTGAAACACGGAACTGATAGAAAGGAATACAAGGAAAAAAGAGGCAAAACAAAAGAAAAGTAGAGCAAAAACCAAGAAAATGGTACAGAAAAGGAGAATAAACGGAACAAAAAGTGGAAAAACGGGACTGGAAAAGAGAAAAAATGGAAAAGAAAAAGGGTAAAATGTGTCAGAGAATAAGGCGAGAAATGTAAATTCTTGTTTTAGGTAAAATTTCATGTCTCATTTCATCTGGTTTGAAGTAGAACTTCAAGTTCAAATTCAATTCTAATTAAGACATTAAGTCCAATGTCAAAGCGTAATTAAGACATTAAGACTTAGTCCAATATCTAGTTTAATAGCATGTCCGATTTTAAATCTAATTTCAAGCCTAATTTAATTCCAATTTTATGGTCAATTCTAACCAAGTTTAAAGTGGGATTTCAACTACAGTTTGAATATGAATTTCAACTCTAATTTTAAATGTCATTTTAAGTCTAACTTAGGGTTCAATTTAAAAATAATTTATATACAATTTCTTGTCCCATTTCAGGTAAAATTTCGAGTTTAATTTCCAATATAATTTCGAGACAAATTTCAACTTTAATTGTAAATACTATTCCAAGCCTAACCTCAAATTCTGTTCTTAGCACGATTTCATGTCTAATTCGAAGTAAAACTTCCAGCCAAAATTATCCTGCATTTAAATTCTGTTCAAAAAAATTTAATTCCAATTTCCAGTTCAATATTAAGTAAAGCTTCAAACCCAAATTCAAGTCTAATTTAATGTCCTATGTCAAATCAGATTTCTAGTCTAATTTGAACTTTGATTTTGAACACGATTACAGCCGAAAGTCTGGAGTTTTCAACCTAATCGGCCGGTATGTTTGTTCTAAGTAAAATAGATTCGTCATCCTACGGTTACTTCGTTTTTCCAAGCTAAAACATGCTTCGAAAGGTCGGGGGCCCCAGTTTTTGTTTATGTCTGGGCACGCTAGAGTTAATTCATAGTAATCACATTTTATCATAAGGATCAAATAATCAGAAAAAAGTTTAGGAATACGAACTGCAGAGTGACTGTATAATAAATCACATATTTTGCATGCTATTTTTCCAATATCATCAATTCTGATAATATCATCTCTATTATGCTCAGTAAATATTTGTAGCAAAAAAGGATAGAATAAACTACCATCCAATGTTAGAGTTTCGAAGCAATTTCTCAGCTGCTGCGCCACTGCAACGGGCAGGGAGGTGCAAAGGTCTTGTCGGCTGACAAGCTGAGAGGACTAAGCATCTTGGTGAGTTGCGGCTTGCGGGCACGCCAGAAGACTACTAGCCCGTGTTAGGACAGCAGCCAGCAGCCAGCGGTCTGTTCTGCGGGAGCGACGTAGTAGGAGAGAAAATCGATTGGACAATGCACGAACGAACACACAGCATGATGTCTGCTACGTACATATAATCTGGGCCGGTGCGGTTGACTGGTGAAGAGCATGCCCTCCAAGATGCAAATTAGTTTCAAAATTAGTTTCAATCGAGAGGAGGATAAAAGCAATCTAGATCGTGACGTCTTCGGTCCGGATGACATTGGTTGGTCACCCGGAGGTCAACGATAAATTAGGAGCAAATGGGTATGGTACGGGGATTCCGAACTAGAAACTAATGTTTTCCCATTGTACGGAAAGAGCAAAAGTGAAAACTGCAACTGCAGAAGCTGCCGGATTCATAACGAAATCTGGACACGTTGCTATGGTGCGCGCACACACACACGCACAGCAGTACACATACCGCGACTGTTATGTGACTGGAAGATTTAATAGAGACCCGTCTGTTTGCTCGGTTAGAACTAAGTTGGTATTTCTAGCAAATACCACAAACATTTTACATGCGCCTGGCCTGCATACGGAATGTAATGTTTGCCATTCAATTCTGGTAGTGTTTACCGAAACGTCAGAACTTCCGACCGGGAGTTATCGGTACGTCCTATTCTTGTTTCTTGTTCTTCGGTTGTGGCGATGGTCCTTGTTGTTCTTCATCTTCGAATTGTTGTAGTTGTCGATGAAGTATACTGGCGCTGGGTTGACCAACAAATGGTAGAGTTAAGAAAAACAGCAAAACCTCTCGGTGATGTTGCTGGGTTTGGTCAGCTTGAACGGTTGTTGAATTACTATTTTGGACGATTCTGCTCCGAGTGTAATTTTTTAGATCAATATTTTAACATATTGTTTCAATTTAATTTTTTTTTCATGGCAAAAATAACGGTCGTATCATTAATTTTGCGACTTACAAAGTTGCATGTTAGATTGTTCAACTTCATACGATAAAATCGAGTTCACACAATCTACCATTCCTTCGTGCTGTTATAGATTGCCACAAGGCTGTGATTTATTAGTGCCGAGCAGGTTTTATCAGAGTACATATTCACACCTAGCTGTGCTTGTTTTAACACCTTTATGATCCCTTGCTTCGATGAAGCAAAAAAAAAACTGTTTGGAAACCATCATTGGTGGCCAAAGCTCTAGTTAAATAGAATATTTTTACCGCAGATTTTCTTTGCGATAAGCTTTGTTAGAATGTCGTGTCTTACCTACTACTGATCTGGCACTGGTGGAAATAAACAGAAATGAACCATAAAAGTGGTGCATATTTTTTGAACCTAATAAATACCTTGGCTGTCAAATAGTCCACCGGCAATGAATGGTACCTGCGGCCAGCCAACCGCTCAATTCAGCCTGTGACACTCGGAAATTAATGTTTTCTTTATCCGTCGTTTCTTTCTGCTCTCTGTTTACAGGTAAGCAACGAAGGTAGTGTTATCAGATCCTCCAGGAAGCGCCAAGGCACGTCGAACGATTGCGCCACGCCGGGTTCTGGTGGTGGCAATTACTCCCGAGCTGCTGTTATTGTTTGCTGTTCAGTTTCCAGGCCGCAGACAGCCGTTACCTGCTCTGCGGATGAAGATTATCAGCCGAGGAATTAATTACATGACAGTTGGGCTTCGGCTGTGGAATAAATCAATGTATAGCTGCAGTTCGGATTTTTTTCGAAATCCCACGACGCCGGTGGTAAATTGCTTTTGACCATAATGAGTGACTTTCGAGTTGAACAAATGTGTAACCATTTGATGATAATGATCAATCATTTAAACGTGCTGCAATTAACTTGTTTCATGCTTCTAAATTTTATATCTTCTCATATTTCAACTAAATTATAATATTTGATGACAAAAAATGCATTGCCAGAACAATATCCTGCGGCGCGAACAAATATTGATTGAAATATTCCCTTGTTCGAGTGCATTTATTCCAATAACTTAAAATCGCATGTGGGATGATGCGCCTTTCTGGGTTCGATCATTACCATTTTTGAGCGTTCATAAATAATCGAAAAAATGAAACCACAAACAACACCACACTCGGAGTGCAGTGCATCTCAGCCCGAACCGGCACAGTAGTGTGGTCGATATGGCAGCGCCCCCAGCCAAGAAGCCTAGACACTTTGAGAGCGTTTTTCGTTTCAATTAATCGAAACCGGGCACAAGTGTTTTCCTGAAGTAGCCGAAGAAAGACCGGGCTGGCTGAACAATAAAGGGAAATTTACGATGCATCGTACCGACTGAACCTATCCCCGGCGAGAACATCCCACACACGTCTGCTTTTGCTCCAATTTCTACACTCGAGCTGCACGAGAACGAAGGAATCTTTCCCCGGGCGGGCGGCGTCAGGATGTTAAAGTTGCCTATATTCGGTGATGTGTTTTTTTGTATGTGCTTTGCTACTTGCGCTCTTCAAACAGATTAAAATCGTTAAGTTTGGTCCGTGGAAATTTTCTACTCAACCTTAAGCAGCAATCCCTAAAGAAGAAAATAAAACAAGTTTGAACGTAAATCAAAAATATTGATTAGTAGATTGTTTGCCCGCTTCAGAATTTCTTTCCACCCCGTGAGCCCGTGAGATTAAACAAACAGCCATAGAGATAGGATACAGATTCGAAGTGAAGCTGCTGCCGTTTTCACTGACTGGGGGGAAAAATATGCTGATCGAGATATTTTTCCACGCCGTCGAACGTGAATATATTATCATTTTTTTAAGTGATTCTTTAGAAAGTAAATGTAAATGAATAATTTTCCTACAACAATTTTCGTTTCTCTTTCCTGGCATTCGTCGTTCTTTTTAAACTGAAATTTGGTTGAACATCATTCCGCTAATCGATTCGTTTCGTATTTCATAGCCTGAACATGAGAATCATTTTTAACGCCAACGTTTTGTTTCGAGATCCTCGCAAAAGCAGCCGAATAGTGTGATTTATTGAAAACATAACACCACACCAAAACAGCCGAAACATTATTGGAAAACCACAAACATTTGTGGTACAGGGATGCATCGGAACGTGTTTAACACTTTCGAATCACAACCAGAAAGGATTATTGCAGTATGAGCAATACTGGTTTCATTTTGTGCTTTTAACCATTTACAGCTATGCCGCAACATTTCATGGTTTCCAATTATATCAATATTTGTTTAATTATAAAATTCAACTAACATAAACGTCTTATTGGATATTTAGAGTCATCTTCCTAATAATCTAACATTGTTCAATTAATCTGCAGTAAAAAGTAAAAAGTAAAAAGTAAAAAGTAAAAAGTAAAAAGTAAAAAGTAAAAAGTAAAAAGTAAAAAGTAAAAAGTAAAAAGTAAAAAGTAAAAAGTAAAAAGTAAAAAGTAAAAAGTAAAAAGTAAAAAGTAAAAAGTAAAAAGTAAAAAGTAAAAAGTAAAAAGTAAAAAGTAAAAAGTAAAAAGTAAAAAGTAAAAAGTAAAAAGTAAAAAGTAAAAAGTAAAAAGTAAAAAGTAAAAAGTAAAAAGTAAAAAGTAAAAAGTAAAAAGTAAAAAGTAAAAAGTAAAAAGTAAAAAGTAAAAAGTAAAAAGTAAAAAGTAAAAAGTAAAAAGAAAAAGGAAAAAAGTCAAAAGTCAATCGGGATGAAATCGGGAAATTTCGATGAGACCAAAAATATGTTGGATCGTTTAGTGGACAGGTGGAACTCCAACCTACACTCTCTCGTTTGATACTCGAGTGTTTTAGGCAATTAAACTACTGCCACACCCTTCTATTAGATAGTCTCATATCTAATTTTATCCCTTCAGTCTTACCTGGAATTGAATAAAAAGAAAACTAATCCAATTTAATTCTACTATGTATATTTATTTTTGACAGATACGTATTTCGCCTACGACTTGCAGGTTTCCTTGCTTGAGTTCGAAAACAGACACTGAGGAAGCCTACAAGGCGTAGGCGAAATACGTATCTGTCAAAAATAAATATACATAGTAGAATTAAATTGGATAAGTTTTCTTCTTTTTATTTAATTTTAGGTTTCGTATTCTACTTAGACGCTCCAAAAACTTTAATCTTTCGACTGTGCCTCTCGATTTTTGGATTACAGTTTTCGATTTCTAATTTCGGCATTCGAATATTATCTGTTTCACTTGTCTCTGACTGTCGTGAATAAAATATACATAGTAAAATTAAATTGGATAAGTTTTCTTCTTTTTATTTAATGTTAGGTACAGTCGAAAAATGGTACTCGGGATTTGAAATTCATTAATCGAAGGCGGAGGATCAATAATCGAAATTCAAAAATATAACGCCAAGTAAAGCCACTGGGAAGAACCGCCTACCGGCAGAGCTTTATAAACATGGCTGAGAAACGCTAGCAAAGGCTCTACACTGGGTTATTTCGAGGGTTTGGGAGGAAGGAGTGGTTTGTCCCATCTACAAAAAGGTTGATCGGCTAGACTGTTGCAACTATCGTGGTATTACGCTGGTAAACGCCGCCTACAAGGTACTCTCCCAGATCCTGTTACGCCGGTTGTCACCGATAGCACAAGGTTTCGTAGGGAAGTATCAGGCGGGTTTCATGGGGGCTCGCGCAACTACGGAGCAAATTTTTACGATCCGACAGATCTTGCAAAAATGTCGGGAGAACAACTTGCCCACGCATCACATCTTTATTGGTTTCAAAGCAGCATGCGATACAGTCGATCGAGACAAGCTATGGCAGATAATGCACGAACACGGTTTTCCGGATAAACTGACGCGACTGATCAGAGCTACATTGGATCGAGTGACGTGTTTCGTACGCATCTCTGGGACACTATCGAGTCCCTTCGAGACGCGGCGAGGGTTGAGACAAGGTGACGGTTTATCCTTCATGCTGTTCAACATCGCTCTTGAGGGGGGGGGTCCGACGAGCGGGCATCGAAACGAGAGGCACGTTTATTACCAAGGGTAGCCAACTTCTAGGCTTTGCAGACGACTTAGATATGATAACCATGGATAACTCAATGGTTATTTCACGCCATTGAGTTGGGATGTACCCAATAGCAATACTTTTTTACATCTTTTTCAGAATGTGTTTGAAGTATTTGAATCCTTTCTGCAGTAGAATAGGGTATATTCCATCTGTTCCGGGAGATTTGGATGGAGAGAAGCTATTCACGGCCCACTCAATCGCTTCAGTTGTGACAAGTCTCCGAGCGAAAACCCATGAGTCTAAGCCACCTAAAACACCACAGACATCGAATGTTAAAAGTTATTTAAGCCAAAAGACGAGTGTCGAAAAACGACAGCAGTTGAAATAAAAAGTATTGGAAATCGAGTTTTCAAAATCAAAAGTTGGCAACGATGATTAGACAGTCGACGGATCAAACATAAAAAATCAAATT
Organism: Sabethes cyaneus; assembly: GCF_943734655.1. Lineage (NCBI taxonomy): Eukaryota > Metazoa > Arthropoda > Insecta > Diptera > Culicidae > Sabethes > Sabethes cyaneus. The sequence goes on along the minus strand of NC_071355.1, from coordinate 246,209,029 downwards.
TGGAGCTTTTAAATCGGATTCCTAATTTGAATGTTGTAGATCGAATGTCGACGATAGTTGACAGTCGAAATTTAAAAGTCGAAAGATTTAAATGTACAAAACCAAAAGATACATGTTGATGATGATCAGTTTTGTGATTATTTTTGAGCTTCTGGTAAATGGAGCCAAAGATTGCTGATTGATTATTTTATTACCAACACAAAATACAAACCATGAAATAATCCTACAATGGTTAATACATATTTAGGATTGATTTTAAAAGTTATCAATAATATTTGCATTATACAGTCGACTATCCAGGAACAATCATCCTAACTGCGAACTTCGCGGATCTAAATCTTACTTTTCAGTATCCTATCCTATTTCAGTATGCTTCCTACCTACCAAAATAGAAAAGTTTGATGATAAATGATATTCGAGACCGTACCGCTAAACTGTCTACAGAAACACACTTTAGCACTCTCTTCAAAAGAATACTTACAAAGTCACAAAAAATTGTGCTTTTTACAGTCCCGTATAATATTCTTCTCTCTGCTGAAGTTATGTACATCACATTGTATCAAAAAAAATTGGCTAACCACACAGCACAGCTCAGCAGCACATTCACGCTTTTGATTAATTATGTTTGTTTAGCCGAAATTAAAGATACGTGTAAAATTTTCAAAGACTCGAGGGGATCAAGTTTGTTTTTACGCCGCTCAAATTTTAAAGTTCACATCAATTCATCGTACACATCGTTCAGTTTCGACGTTCAGATAATCCGGATCAGAAGAGTGGCCACTTTTCGGTTAAATTTTATTCCCTTCTCTTTCAGGAAAAAGAACACAAAAAAGCAACAGATTTGCACTGATATTTTACTGCCACCGTTTGCTTATGGCTTCCTGGAACTTGACCCTCGTAAGCTGCAGGTTTATTATAATAGGCATTCCCCTGGCTGCCAGACTGGTTCTGACAGTGTCTAGTGAAGGCACCCTTCGTCTGTGTTTTGCTTGTTCGTTTCTACATATGGTTGCTGATAATAATGATTATGATGATGATGCGTTCGCGAATAGTGGGCAGTTGCAAATGTTGCCTATCGTGTCCTTCTAGCATTGCCCGCTACTCCCTTGCTTTTGCAAGGTACCATACAATTCAACACGAATTGCGTACCATCTGCAGTGCCCATTGTAAATCGTTAACGGTTTTTTAAAAATTAAACAACGAAGGAAATTCGTTACACATACCTAGCTGATTTAAGTGCAATGCGCGAATATGAATTAGTTCCTTGCAATACATTTTTACAACTAAAACAACTCCCGCCGCTTATGGTAACATCTAATACGAAAATCAATTCTCCCGCTGCGTTGGGAGTCCCTCGTCAGCGCGCGGCACCAACAGCCAGGCAACAGCTTTCGTTTGGGTTCTGCGTGGGCGGATGGCCGGGACCTTTCTAGTTCCGCCGTCGCCGTCGTCGCCTGAGGGATTTATTAGACGTTTATGAATTTTTACGGCGTGCAGAATCGTGATAAACCTGTCAGTCGGTTGTCGTGCGGCGGCTGTCAACGGCTGCGGCCGAAAGTTCCAGCCCGATTTGCCTGTTTTGTTGAAACGCAGCAGCAGCAGCAGCAGCCTCGATTATGTGGCTAAATAGCAGCAACAATTGGAGCGGTGTTTTCAACACGCTTTTCCATCTTTTTCTCCGGGCCGGGTGGTTCAATGTGCTTGCCATTCGATGGGAACATTCTGCCCATTGTGCCCGGTGTGACATAAAGTTAATTAAGTGTCTCGTTCATTGCATCGGGTAGATTGTGAATCGTTAGAAATTGAACCAATTTGAATTAAATATTAAGATGACTCACACAGGGATGCTACCGGTTGCCGATGCTTGATAATGTACTGCCAAAGCAGCTTCTTATTTTCCATCTAATATTCGACATCGGCTTTCATCTTACAGTGTTTGATTTGTTCAACTCTTCGATTCGGATTTAGATTACGGTTTTGGAGTTTCTACTTTTAAATTGTTAAACTGTTGTTTTTTGACTTTCGATTTTTGTTTTTCGAAATCCAAATTTTAAGACTAGAAACTTAGTAAATGTTCCGATTTTGTCAGCTCCCGATTTTGTCTACTCCCGATGTTATCAGCTTTTTATCCCGATTTTGTCAGCCTATAAATTTTGTTTAACTTTTGTGCTTTTGAACATGATTTATAATATTTTTCAGCCTGCTTGACACTATTTTAATTATCTTGGAAGAGTTTTTCAATAAAATGATGCCTTCTTGCGAGTTATTTGGGGTCAAAAAAAAGTGTTTTTTATAGTAAAAGTTCTATAGTTCCTAAACAAGCAAAGATATAGGTATACTATATTCAGCAATGTTGTGTATTTTTACTATTTATACAACTTTTTAAAGCAAGAAAAAGTCATACAACACCTACAAAAATAGAAAAACTGATTTTAACGATTTTTTATTTATGAGAAATAGATTTTTTGTACCTTTGCTGAAGAGATAGAAGGTTACTGTCTTCAGCAAAATTTCTTGTAATAATATGCTGTAAAACTTTGCAGAACATATCAATCTGTTATATTGAAACTGAAGAAAAATCAATTTTAGATAGAACTAATAGAACTTTTAATTTTAAGAAACTCTTCCAAAGATTCCATAAACCTAAAACCAAGTTTTCCCGCTCAAAGCTAATGCTCACCAAAAAAAGTTCTGGACCAGTGTGCTGTGCCCGGTTTATTGAGCTTTCGGTTGACCAATTGAGGGCTAAAATTGAATTTTTAGTAGAAGTATTAGATATTGCAAGGTCTTAAGTCTTGAATTTTGAAAAAAAAAATTCCCGATCTTGTCAGTTTCCCCATTTTGTTAGCCCAAAATTCAACTGGGGCTGACAAAATCGGAACATTACTGCATTCTAATTTAAAATCAACTTTTAACTCTTGGCTTCCGTTTTTTGGCTTTTGACTTTTGACTTTTTGACTTTTTTTGTCTTTTTGAAGTCAAAAACCAAAGAATTTTAAATTTTTAGCTTTTTACTTTTTACTTTTTATTTTTTACTTTTTACTTTTTACTTTTTACTTTTTACTTTTTACTTTTTACTTTTTACTTTTTACTTTTTACTTTTTACTTTTTACTTTTTACTTTTTACTTTTTACTTTTTACTTTTTATTTTTTACTTTTTACTTTTTACTTTTTACTTTTTACTTTTTACTTTTTACTTTTTACTTTTTACTTTTTACTTTTTACTTTTTACTTTTTACTTTTTACTTTTTACTTTTTACTTTTTACTTTTTACTTTTTACTTTTTACTTTTTACTTTTTACTTTTTACTTTTTACTTTTTACTTTTTACTTTTTACTTTTTACTTTTTACTTTTTACTTTTTACTTTTTACTTTTTACTTTTTACTTTTTACTTTTTACTTTTTACTTTTTACTTTTTACTTTTTACTTTTTACTTTTTACTTTTTACTTTTTACTTTTTACTTTTTACTTTTTACTTTTTACTTTTTACTTTTTACTTTTTACTTTTTACTTTTTACTTTTTACTTTTTACTTTTTACTTTTTACTTTTTACTTTTTACTTTTTACTTTTTACTTTTCACTTTTTACTTTTACTTTTTACTTTTTACTTTTTACTTTTTACTTTTTACTTTTTACTTTTTACTTTTTACTTTTTACTTTTTACTTTTTACTTTTTACTTTTTACTTTTTACTTTTTACTTTTTACTTTTTACTTTTTACTTTTTACTTTTTACTTTTTACTTTTTACTTTTTACTTTTTACTTTTTACTTTTTACTTTTTACTTTTTACTTTTTACTTTTTACTTTTTACTTTTTACTTTTTACTTTTTACTTTTTACTTTTTACTTTTTACTTTTTACTTTTTACTTTTTACTTTTTACTTTTTACTTTTTACTTTTTACTTTTTACTTTTTACTTTTTACTTTTTACCTTTTCGCTTTTTAGAGTGTGTCGTGGAAACGTGAAATAAAAATGCTCGGTCCTGTACGGTATTAACACCAATCTAAAGTCTTGATCAAATTTCAACAGATTTGGCATACATTTGGCAAAGACCATCCAAATAGTGCAACTAGAATGGTCATTGACTACAAACCAGGAGCAAACAAATCATCATCTAAGAGGATTACAATAATGTCATGCAGCGTACCCGACCCGTGGTAGGTCCCGATTGGCTTAACCGCAGTACGGACGTGGGTACGTGGTAGGACAGCAAAAGTGCGCAGCCTTTTACATATCCATCGACAGCTTAGCTTATAATCGCTTGATCTAAACAGTGGCTACGTATATGCCACACATCTAGTCAGCTTCAGGCAGGTAAGCTTCAACAAATAAATACTGGAATCCGGAATGGTTCGAGGTTTCGGCGTTCGAAACAGCTTAAGTTTGTAAGTCACCAACGACCGGTAACGGTAGAACCTCGGTGGAAGAGTAGCAGAGCAGGTAGTTAATCCTCAATTTGCAAGCGCAATGCCAATTATCAGCTGTTGTGGTTCACTTCAGATTATCGTGTAGCGTGGCCAAAAGGCCAATAAAAAGCAGTCATCTATGGCAAATATGAAATGGATTACTTTTGCTGATTCGACTGTTTAGTATTTTATTACAACCATTACGACGCTTGCAAGCAAACAAACATTGCTCTTTTGAAGGTTGCAGCAGTGCAACTAGGGGAAAGAGTTGTTCTCTAAACTGTTTTTAGTTAGTTGGTGTTAACGACTTTGCTACCCTGCATAGCATAACGATTTATTACACTTATTAATATTTTTATGGGCAGTTTTTTATGCTCACACACGGGGGTTAGAAATTGCTGAACACCCTAACTTGCAAGTGGAAGTCTTACACCTGCCTTAGAGACTCTATTGATACGTCGAAGTTGGTGATTCTATGCACGTGCTGTTCGGGGTTTCGATCGTTTATTTGTGCATATTTTTAGCGAAGTCGTAAAATGTGCAATTGAAAGCCAGCCATCCAGCCGCTAGCAAATTGAATAGAAATCACAGCTGCGTTGCTTCAAATTTCGAACAAGTTTATCGTTCTTGGGAAAATGGAAAACTAAAGGAAAGGATAAATAAAGAAAGCCAGCCAACTGCAGTCAAGTCAAGTTCAAGTGCATCTTCTTTCCGCAGCTCGTTTAGTGTGCTCTTGAATCGAAGGAATGCAATTCAAAAATTATCTTCGAACCATCTGGCGCGGGATGCAGTCGATTGTTGCAATATTTATATCAAACATTAAAGTTTCAATGCATAATTGAAAATCAATTCAGGGCGGTCATTATTAGGAACTTACAGAATAGTTTACAAATCTTCTATTCACCCATATAATTGAAACAAAGAAAAATGAATTAGTTGGAGAATTCAACCAGGATTCAGAAAATGTTATTTTGGCTAGGAACCGATCTATTATGAGCATTAATTGAACATGCTTTGTAATACAATCAGAATGATGTAGTTCCAAATAAACTTCCTAAAGTGGGGTGAAAAGGGCTCCAGATTCTCGTTAAGTGGCATCCATCAATCCAATCATTATATAATTAACATTTTCTTAAAAGCTTTTCTACTGATTACCATCGATTTTTCTGATGCAGTGCTGCTGAATCCAACACCGAAGTAAATTGAATAGAGCATCCGAGTGTAGGCAAACAGTCTCTAAAATAGAAATAAAAGTAAAGGAGAAAACAACGTCGAGTGGCGTCTATCAAGTGTCTCTTGCTTAACTTATTTTTCTGTCCGAAGCACATGCATGCATGCGCGCCAGAAAAGTACCAATTTTCCATCCGTTTCGCTCAGCTGCCTATGCTGCCTGCTGCCACACAGAGCATACGCACAGATGTTCGTTATGCGCGCACGCATCGATGATAGTCTCCGTGCCTGGGATGCTCAACATAATCTATGCTCGTTGTTAAATTGGGAATGAATGAAGTTCGATGTTTTGTTTTCAACCAAAAGCGAGAGAGCCTGAGTGACTTTCATTCATTCAAACAGCTAAAGCCGAATACACGCATCACGCACTGCTTTGTGTTGTCAGACAAATTACTGTGTGACCACGGAGTTTGCGACGGAGTTCGGCATCCGATCCGACAGACAGAAAGAAGATCGTCTATTGTCTCGCCCATGGTCTCCCTGCCCGCTGGGTGGTAAAAGGGCGAGACGAGCAAACAACAACATCGAAATTGAACATAAACAAGCTGAAAGTAGAGGTAAACAGAGAGCCAAAGAGTGAGGGGAACTCAACCGCTCTCTCGCAATTCGAACAATCGATGTTTACTCAGGACTCAATGCAAATGCAATGATGCGATGTTTTTCTCCTCCTCCCACGGTGCAGCGCGCGATTGCTCGGCATGCTGCGATGGATCTACGTGCGCCATGCGCCCGTCAGTTCAATTCTCGATGTCCATGACACGAGTGTGATAGCGAAGGGAGTTGAGGAATTGATTCGGGATTCGGACCGGTTGAATGCGGCGATCGCGGTCGTATGTTATTTCGTTTCGCGAGTTGTCGCGAGATCGATGATCTCTTTTTAAATAGTCTGTAATTCACGACTGCGAACGCAGTCACTGTTTGGTGCGGCATCCGGTGGGTTCAATTACTTCAGACTTAGATTGGAAGTCCACAGCTTTTGTTGTTGTTGTTTTTTTTTGTGCAAGCCGGAAAGTGCAATACAACTTTTTAAGTGCGGTAATAAAACAATTTAATTTTGCGAGAATCCCCAAAATTCCTAATTGGAGTTCTTCGCAGCAGCGGTCGTGTGAAAGTAAACGGAGAAGCTGCTGGTGATGATGACTGGCGGATGATTAATAGGGCAATTTTCGATTTTTTGCTTCCTTTTTACCGCTCTGGTTCTGTGCCGGCCGGGTCGCAAGCGGGGCAGATCGCGTGCAGTCGAGCGATCCCGACAGACCTGACTGTCTTTGGTGGTGCCGGAAAAGAGTGCATCAGAAGAAGAATACTGTGTGTTCTGGGAGAACTGACGATCGTGCATCATCAAGTTGACTAGTCTAGCGTGTAAACACACAGTTTGCATCTGTTTTATTTGCACTGGTGGTGATTTCGTGATCCTGCTGCTTTAATCAAGTTGTAATAAAAGTCTTGATGACTTTTGGTTCAGTGGAAGAGTTTCATTAATACTGTTTTTATTGGTTTCCTCCATCTTCATCTCGAGTGTTTGACGAAACTGTGAATGAATGTCGTTTATGACAATAAAACGATTCAACGATCGCGTGAATAGATTTGGTTGTTGAGACGAAAAAAAAAATCCAGTCAGCTGATTTGGTGAAACTGCAGTGACACACTTTGTTTCTGAAGACCAAACTTCAGCCGTACCTAGTGAACCTGTTCCGTTTTCTCGATACATGTAAGTTAAATACTTTTATTTGATACACTTTACGCTGTGAAACAAGCGAAAATAGATTAAACGGGTTCAAGTCTATTAACGCATAATAGCGGTATTTAAAGAAATCCATTTAACGATCGTAAAATGTTTTAAAACCCATTCTGCACCGACTCTTTCGCACTCGATGCGCTATTAGCCTTCCCGATCGGCGGTCTGTGGCACATGTTGGTTAGTTGGTTTATCTTTATGGTCGAGGTTTTCAACACGGTGAAGTGTGTTTAAGCTAATATTATTTTAAGATGAACTTCACTTGCGAGAACCGCCTGCCACTACTGCGGGTTTGTTTAGCAACAGCCGATCTATAAAGAAATATCGATTTCGAACCGGATTACTAAGTACATAAAATTAAAATTGGATCGACATTGAACTGCAGGCGAAGTCTAAAGTAAACTAGACTAAAACAAGACTCTAAAAAAACTGACCAATAATTGTAAGTTTAGTGATAACTACTAATGAATTTGATTGTATACTAACCACAATTTTATTTCGTAAAGTTATAGTTATTGTGAAATTCACTGGCGTGCCCAGATCTTAGTACGGGCTTTGCTAATTATATGGCTATTGATCACAGCCAATATCGCACTATTTTTGATTACTTAAACTAGCTCTTAATTTTAAATTGTAAGTCTCAATTTTATTTATTTTTTAATTTTATCTTTAACTAATATTTGCTCGAGTTTGAGCGAGTGGCTTTTACAGAGTAGAATATAATTTAAACCATAACTTAATTTAGTATAGGAATTCTGTGTCAGAACTAGGTTCACCCACCGTGACCACAATATCAAATGCTTTGAAAATGTAATTTAGTTTACTGTTCAATGGCACGTAATAAAATTAATCCATTAAACAGTTTTAAACTTTGCAACGTATTCAATGAGTTAAAACACACATGTCATCTACAATCGAAGCAATTGGAGCTTGAATAAAAAAGGACATTTTGAAGATACGAAACAAAACTTAGATCTGGACTCACCAAAACTATGTTTGCAAAAAGTTTTAATTACACTATACCTGGCAGACACTTGCCGTCTCACCCACTCATTGAACCTTAACTGCGAAGCCAACTTTTGCTCTAGTAGTAAATTGAATAAACTTTTGAACTAATTGTTGGTTAGATTCGAGTCAACCGTTCGGAGTCGCTAATCACAGGACCTCGACGACTGTATATGAAGCAGATCATAATTGCACAAGTGTATTTTCACTTCTATACAATCTTCGCAGCCCGATCTCGTTGAAAACTATGCCAGGCAATTAACTGTGCGTCAAATGCGTTCTGGGCAAAATGTGCTACGAATGTGCTCTCGTACAAAATACGAACCATTCATAATAACAACTTTTGCGATAAAAAATTCCAAAAAAAATATTTTCTAAAAAAAATACGAAAGCACGAAAATTAATGGTCCTAGGATACTGCCTTGTGGTACTCCGGATGGAATAGCAAATCAATAGGATTTAATTTCTTGAACATTCACAGAAGCCGTCCGGCCAGTCAAATAAGAGTGCAACCAGCTGCATGCCCAAACCGGTGGCTGGCATGTGTGGGACTTTATTGAAAGCCTTTGTGAAGTCAATGTGGATTACATCTACCTGTTGGCGTTTCTCCATGCGCCCTAATGTGTTAGTTACAAAGCACATGAGGTTAGAGATAGTGAAGCGATTTGTTACAATCTCGTGTTGATAGTCCTTCTCTTCAGTGATTATTGTACAGTTTATAGCAAACCTTACTCCATTCCAATTTCCGTACCGACCGTTGCTTGTTTGTCGCTTCCTTCACCCCTTTTGTAATTTGTTTAATTAAATACACTAACTTTTAATTGACAAAAACTACGGTTTATTCTCTAACAGTCATCTCTGTATCGCAATGGCTGGTCTTACAATGATAACTGTTCCTAAGTCTATCGAATTTTTATGAGGGTTCTTTACGACATCTTTCTTATTTGTAACGGCCGGGCACTCAAAACTTATAAGACTCAAGAGACAGGATACAATGTTAGCTTTCGAACAGTTTTAAGCGATAATATTTTAGCAGTGCAAACTACTCCCTAGTATACCCGTCCATTCTAATTATATATCTATGAGAATTTACTAGGTACAAACTGTCAACAGTAGCGAACCGCTGCATACAGCGAGCGTTGAACTGTTATCTCAAAGATGTTTGATATGCTGTTTAAGACCGAGATACCTCTGTAGTTTTCTACGTTGTTCAAGTTACCAGAATTGGACTAATCAAAGCATGCTTCCAAGCACAAGGGGAAACTCCAGTAGAGAGGGAGGTATTCAGGATCATTCTGAGTTTGCCGATCAGAATATTTTTTGTTTTACCTGTCTCTGGCTGGCGGGCCAACGTAAACTCTATTTTCATTGAAGTTTATTTAAGTGGAGGAGCATTCGGTGTGAAGAATGGTAGACTGGATGAAACTGGGAAAATTTCGATATGAGGCCAAAAATATATTGGGTAGTTCAATTGGTAAGTGGGACTCCAACCCACACTTTCTCGGTTGGCGTCCGAGTGCTTTGGTAATTGAACTATTACCACACGACCCTCATTAGATAGTCTCATATCTAATTTTGTCCTTCCAGTCCAACTATTTCGTCTACGGTTTGTCATAGTAATTACAATTATAATGTTTGTTTAAATCTAATCACTAATAAACTAATTTTACTAATCTAACTTCGGTTCTTAAAACTTAAGCAGCCGCTCTTAAAATTGGCTTCCGATTAAGAAAGCTTTACTATGGGTATGGGACTATTCCAATTAATAACACCTCGAACGAACAGTGAATTGCAAGCGACGGCGGTGTGACTATCAGTTTTCGATGCGATAAGGCCGGGGTTTGGGTGGACATTAGTTTTCTCAGAAACATGCAGGGTCGATATGCGTAGGGAACTTGTAGAGAACAACCCAATAAATTCTTAATCTGAAGGTGGCTTACATTGTCATATCGGGTTAAACCATAAACGAAACGTACGCAGCAATTTAATGCCACACGTAGACGATCAAACGATCTTGCACTGAGGCGAACATCGAAAATATCCCCGAATAAAAATTAAACCGTCTCACTGAAGATCACTCTGGAACAAATATCCTAGGTTGTTCACACTGTCCGACCACTGAATGACCTTATCGTCTATCTTGATGCATGATACCGACGGCACAGTTCCAATTACTCACTGACGTCGACTTGCTGTGAACAGCGCTTCACTTTTGGTAGGATTGGTTGCAACTTGCAAGCCCGCTTCGCCGTGACCACTCCGAAATTCTTTCTAGATCATCCGCATTCATCATTTACTGGTTATTTCCAATGTACAGGGACCTAGACGACCGATGTATAGTTGTACATCATCAAGATACATCTGGATGGAACAAAACTTACAAATTACCGGAACAGCAACGGGCCGAGGACTGAGCCTTGCGGTGTAGATATGTAGATTTTTTTTTTGTATCTTATTATTATCATTTTTCAGTCTCTTTGTTTTATCTTTGTATTTCATCAGTTTGCGTCATTTTTGTGCCATTTTGTATTTCGTTTGCCTAATATTTTTATCATTTTCTGCATCATCTTTGTGCCATTCTGAGTATTCCCGTATAACTTTATTTCGTTTTTGTGTCATTTTTGCTTATTATTATTTTTCGCGTCATGTCATTTTGTTCATCTTTTAATTTATATTTCTGTATTTTGTATCATTTTTTGGTTATTTTATGCCGCTTTGTGAATTCTGATTGTGTCACTTGCCTATGGCGACGAATTTTTCCAGTCCGATCATGCAAACATAATAAATAATGGTCTTTATTTGTGTCATTTTGAGTCGTTTTTCTATCATTGTTTGCATCATTTTCGGACCAATTTAGTGCCATGCTTGTGACAGTATCATTTTTGTATTGTTATGAAATTACTACATTTCATATGGGTCATTCCACGTCAAGTGTCCGAGTGCCATGTAATCGACCTTCTCGGATTTGAACCAAATTTTGTCAGATTGTTCGTTTCAGGTTAGCAAGAAAAAAGTTCGTTTCAGGTCAGCAAGAAGCAAGAAGTTTGGTGCCGATTTGACGTTCCCTCGATTAATGGGAGTACCTCCATTTTGAATCAAATGACACGTTTTTGTCAAATCCTCTTATTTTCTTTTGCTTATATCTCTGGAAATACTAGGTTTAGAAAGACTATTTTATCATGTTTCCAAAGGAAATTGTCCAAGGAATCCGAAAAAATATTAGTTTTTAGCGACAGTGCTGCCAAATATTTTTAAATTCGATTTAAAAACTAAATTTGCGTTTTTCTCTTATTGAGTACAATTTAGTTTTCAAAATTCCAATTCCATCGTATTCCTCAGATTTACATAAGAATCGCTTAAAACTACGAAGTGTTCTTTGCCATTTTACCTTACGAAACAAAGACGTCATAATTGGGACACCATGAAATCTTGCAATTTACTATTGTTCACTTCTTGCCGGATATTTTCATCACGCATTGTTTTTTGAGAAAACATAGTGTCCGACCATAGAGGACTTCTCCCTAAATGCTGGTGAACGACTGGTCCCGTGTCAAAGCGTCTCTTGACGGCTTGACGCTTCCTTAACCTAATGTTCGCCTACACTCTACACTGTTGGTTAGGAGGGACATACGATAGCGTTTGATCCGGAGCGGGCGGCTTAATGCATAAACGTGTTCATTTTTTTGTTTATTAAAGTTACTTTGAAGAATCAAGAAAATTCTCAGATCAAGAAAAGACTCAGAATTCTCGACATAGAGCCTAAAACCGAGTGCAATTTTTATAAAATCGGGAGAAATCGAAACTCGAATGGGAAACAGTAAAAGTAACATCATCATGTTCGCGATACTATATTTAAACGAATTCACCAGCAGAACCATAATCGGCACTATCCTCGGCAGTATTCAACTTACAGTATTCCCCTCAATAAGGACGCTAATAGGGACCGCGTTAATTGAAACCGTGTTAATGGGGTCTACGTAGAATATGAGAATTGACTTTATTGGTTCCAACATGGAATAACTCGTGATCTTGACCGTACAGAACGTTGCTGTCTTCGACCAAGTTGTTCAGCAGATCGAGGGCTTTTCGTTGGATTGTAGTATTTCGGAATTGCCTCACTGCGTGGCGCTAGCGTATATGTAAAATTTTTGTGTAGGCTGTATCTTGCGCTACTGACTATCTAGAAAGTTGTGGTCTTCGAGAAGGTTGCTCAAATGCGCAAAATATAGCCTGTAGAGGAGTATTACATATACGCTAGCGCCACGTAGTGCGACAATTCCACAATAATATAACCCAATGAAAACCCGTTGATGTACTGAACAACTCTGTCGAAGACACCAATCTTCTATACGGTCAGGATCACGAGTTATTCTATGTTGGAACCAATTAAGTCAATTCCCATATGCTACGTAGACTCGAATAAGGACGTTCGACCGCGTTAATGGAATCACTCGAGACCGTCCTTATTGGAAACGTTTTTATTCGAAACCGCGTTATTCGGGGGACTGCTGTAGTATGTCCCATTTCGAGCACCACCCAGACGAAATCGATCGAACAGAAAACAAACCGAAAAATCAGCGTGAAATAACCATTTCGAGAGATTACCAATCTTACGTTTATTGCCCTGCCATTGCCGCTTATGAGGCGGAAAACTCGAATAGCTTTCGATTTGTTTTGAATTTATAATTTTTATAGCAAAGGGCTTCTCTTATCACGGGTTCGTTCTCGATCTGCCTGCGAAAATCGTAACGGTCGGTGGCTGTAAATCCCCCGCCTCCGGCGGACTTCCGACTGCGTTGAAAGGTGCTGTAAATTTCGTTTTATGTGGCAGCTTGGCAGACTGCTCCGAACGACCAATCACATCAATTATGTAAATTCCACCACGTTACTGACAACCTATCTGAACATCAAGGCAGTTAAAAATTTATCGAGGTGTTCGAATCAACGTTAATGAATGTGTCTTCAACCAGTTACAATCTCGTTTGGTGTAAATTTAAATTTGCAAACTACATGCCAACGGGAGAACAAGCGAGAAAAATTTTCGGATTTTTTCGCATTTTTACTAAGAAAAACAGTGACTAAAATGATGACAAAACAACATACACACACAATGCAGCCAAACCAAACGCGAAACAAAAACCTGTGCGGCTGACAAATTGGTGAGAAACGTCGTTTCCGCTTGGTCCCGATCCCACTCTCCGAGCGTCCACATTATGCCATTCGACAAGCCGAGTTTTTCAATGTTGTATTTACCATTCGGTGTTCTTGCGGTGCGATGTAACGTCGGTCGTCGCCGCCCATGAGTTGTTTCGATTCAACTAGGATGAGAAGCGGTCTTATTTAGTAAGTATCTGGAAGACAGGCGGAAATCAACCGCAACACACCGTGAACGGCAGTAGAAAGCCATTTCATCCGAACAATTCCGCTTGAAACAAGTTGGCACGTAACACCGTTGTCGTATATATTTACGTTTTCTTGTGCTAGCTAGCCGCCCTGTTATGACAGTTGCTTGTTGGAAAGAAATTCAGAATTCAGAACCAGTTGAACAGACACGCAGATCATGCGCGCAGCAACGAACGACCGACGGATGTTTCGAAATGCTGCATATGACACACGTGTCTGATTACAACACTTTACGGAAAGTGGGCAAACCCTTTCGGTGGAGAGCAGCACCAGGCGGCGGCAGTCACAGTTGTGCTGGGTCGGGTGGTACCGCTCAATTTGGGAAATTTAAATATATGTCCATCAGTGACAACGAAGCTGGGGAATTGGAAACTGTCCGTGGAATTCAGTTGATATGATTGATGGAAGTTTAACATATGTATGTACGTTCGGAATTTCAAACAAAAGCGTTTCTATTTTATCGTTTCAAAATAAAATAGTATAACAACTCTGTTTTGATTGGAATTGTCGAAATCGTGAAAAATGTGTTGAAAATTACAATGGCAACAACACACAATTCTTTCTATTTTCTGTTTTCATCGCTTCTTTCAAGAGTTATTAAACTTCTTGGGTCGAACATTTATCTCCGCTAATTGCATCGCAAGCAAAATGAAAGAGCAGCGAGTCACGATTGAAAACTCGTGGAAGGCTTCTCAGATGCTACTGAAAACTGAAAAGTGCTGCAAACTTGAAACACCGATAATAATTTTAAAGGCGCTTCCGTCACGCAAAACGTTCGAGATCTGCTTGGTGGGTAAACAATTTCGATTTCTGCTTTTGTTGCGATATTCACCATCTGCCCTAAGGGTCTCTGCAAACAAAAGTTTTAGTTTTGTTCTGAGAATGGCTTTCCACACGTTTTACATATTTATATCCTGCTGAACGCTGTTTGCGGTTACAACGGAAATTGTCAATTAACTTTAAGCTTACACCATTTTTGCAAGGTATTTGATTTATATGTTTCGAACTATGGTGGAAGTAAAAGTTTATTTTTCTGAGAATTGTCAGATCAAAACACGCGATCATATTTACTGCAGAAGTGTCAAAATTCAATATTTAATATCGCTTGAAATCCAAGACAGCACACTATGGGTGACCAAAATACTGGAAAACCTCCCAATATCAATATTTGTGAACCGGAGATGTAGTGAAGAATCCATTAATCATGAAAAGCATCATCCTGATTATTTCTTAGCATGAAATATCTCACAATATAAATGTTTTTTGAATGGAAATGAATGTAGAAGCCAAAATCGAATACTTAACACCATTTTGATATGCATCATTGCGCACGGTAGATGAACTTGAACACTTTATTTTGAAGTGTAAAATAAAGTGATTAATTAAAATGCATAAAAAATATTTTCTTCTCCAAGCCGAAGGGTTTAATCTTCTTCTATATAATAAAACCAAGTTGGTGCGTTTGTTTGTAAAGGATAAACTCAAGAACGGCTGGACGGAATTACATGATTCTTTTTTCAGTTGTTGTGTTTTGTTCTGCGTCAGGTTTATATGTAAAAATAATAATGAAATTCTTAGCAAAAAGTTGGAAAAAGCAAAAAAACCCGTTATTTTACTTTTCCCGCCATTCATCGTATACGCTATGTTTTAGGCTACTACGATTATAATCGGGGAAAAGTAACAAACATCACGTACCATCAAGCAGCGTCGTTGTTATGGTCGTTATTTGATGTTAATCAAACACGTGTTAATGATGGTAGGTAACTTTGACCACTGAATTTTCACAGAACCCGTGTTCCTTACAACTGTGCAAATCTTTCCGAAATCCTAAAATTTCTTGCAACCATTCATTAGAATGTTTGATTAGTTTCATGTTGATTTTTCAACTCTCACCACTACCCAACTGTTGTGGTGGTCATCAGATTATCTTTTCCATAAGAGAACTCAATGGCTTTAGATAACACCCCATTTCGCCTGCTCCAGTTGACCGTCGAAATAACTTCAATGCATATTAAAACGAAATCTTTATACTTGCTATAACCAATTTTATCAGAGGTGGGCACATTTCCGCTAATCCGCTAACAGCTAATAAGCTCAGCTAACATTTTCGTTAGCGGTTAGCGGTTTCGCTAATTTTTGAAACCGTTAGCGTTTTTGTTAGCTTCCGCTAAATTTATGTACCGCTAAATAAACCGCTAACTTAGCAGGAGGAAAAATGTTGAGAAATATGAAAATTTTCTTTTAATTCTGCTATTGAACTATTATTTATCAATATTATCGCACAGATTTGAGCGAATCTCAAAACTTTGTAAAGTTTTGTACGCCTGGAAAACAGTTTTCCACAAAATTTTCTATGGCTGCGGAACTCCAAAGCAAACTTTGAAAAGCTCTAGCTTATGGAAAATTTCCAAAATGTTTTTTATTGTTTCTTGTTTTTGTATTTGTGTCATTCATTTACAAATGTGGCCATTGGCAAATTTCATCATTGACAATACGGATAAAATATTATTTGGAAAAATCTTTTACAAAATGTTCCACAGTGATAGAAAACTGCAAAGAATAATCTAAAAAACCATAGCCTGTCTCTTGGAAATATTTTCTATCTCTTCTATTTTCAATGTGAAAATGTTCTTCAAAACTCTTTCTTTTTTATGAACGCCTGTGATTTTTTTCATGATTTTTCCAGATACATACTTTATCTTAGACTTTTGCAACGAACATTTTCGTTTTTGCCAAAATTGGCGCTTATCAAAGTATTGCCAAATTTGCGCTACTAACCAATTTAGCGGTTAGCGGTTAGCTTTAGCTTCCGCTAAATTTTTGGTTACTTTAACGGTTAGCGGTTATCGATGCTAACGTTTTGAATTAGCGGACTAGCTGTTAGCGAAGCTAAAATTTCGGTTAGCGGTGCCCACCTCTGATTTTATGAACGTATTATTTATTTGGATGCGTATTTAATGCATTTTTACAAATACAGTGATACAAATCCGCATTCGTACGCCAACATGCAGATTTCGTTTTTCTACATTTGAAAGTTTAACAGAAATTTTAGGGACGTGTTATTCAGATGAAATCATAGTGTCAAATGGTAATTTTAAGATATGATATTTGGTTTTGGAAAAATGGTTTTTATTTCTCTGAAAAAAAAATTATAAATTAGCACATGAAAAAATCCACTCAAATTCATATTCGTACGGGATTCGAATTATCAGTTTTGACTTCGCAGATGTGGCTTAATTTCAAGGATTAGTATTTAGAATGGTGTTTGTTGGTCATTGCAACTGCCTTTAGTGGTTGTGGAATGCTGCCTACGAGTTTTTTCGTGTATTCGATGGGAATTTAGTCACATTTGTTCACCAAGTTCTTTCTAAGATCGTTTTTATTAGAAATCTGATGGTTTCGAATTTTTTTGTCGAAATATTCCAAAAGGTTTTCAATGGGGTTGATGTCTGGAAATATTGTGGTGGAGTGACAATAAGTTTTAAGCAGTTGTAACCATATGCGTTTCTTAAGTGCTTTGGGTCATTGTCTCAGTAAAACTTGAACCTCTGATTAAATCCCATTTTGTTGGCACTTGACTTCAAATTTTACTTTAAAATGTCCAAATAGACATTTTGATTCATTATTTCATCGCTGAAGACTAAATTGCCAACACCTTTAGCCGTAATACACCCCCTTACCATCACTCAACCCCCGCCGTGTTTAACCATTGCTTTCAGATTTTTTACATTTTGTTCATCGTTTGGCTTTCCCCATACAAAACGACGACCATCTGAAACAAAGATGTTAAATTTGGACTCATTTGCAAAAATAATATCTTACTGGGAAGAAATTTAACATCTACGGCTCAGATGGTTGTCGTTTTGTATGGGGAAAGCCAAACGATGAACAAAATGTAAAAAATCTGAAAGCAATGGTTATACACGGCGGGGGTTGAGTGATGGTAAGGGGGTGGATTACGGCTAAAGGTGTTGGCAATTTAGTCTTCATCGATGGCATAATAGATTAAAATGTCTCAAAAAAGCAAAACCTAAATTATATCTTGAGTACATCCGAAATTTACAATTTCTGACAATTTGGCAATAAGATCGCAGCACCAGACCCGCAACCATCCTGCATAACAACCGCCGGCCGCGAAATCGTTCAAATAGAAAACAGTAAATCAAGTTCCGAATGCGAAATATTGCACCAAGGCTTTGCTTTTTCCATTTAGTACAATTTGTGGCAGTACGAAGTTTGCCGAGTCAGCTAGTAATTTCATAAAATTTTGTACATGGGCATACGGGTAGACATATAAACGCAAATTGTTTTTAGAATATTTGAAGCTACTAATTT
The DNA here is from genome assembly GCF_943734655.1 of Sabethes cyaneus. NCBI lineage: Eukaryota > Metazoa > Arthropoda > Insecta > Diptera > Culicidae > Sabethes > Sabethes cyaneus. The sequence goes on along the minus strand of NC_071355.1, from coordinate 246,190,911 downwards.
TCCCAGAAAAGGAAAGTTTAAGGAAAATTTTTGTTAGGTTAGATATTTGGCTAAAATATATTCTAGTATTTTGTTTTAGCTCGCAAACAAAAATTAGTCAAAGCCAAGAAGAAAAGAAAGAAAGTTATTATCAATCGGTTTTACTTTCACAGAAAGCATCTAAAATGGTTTTGCTAGAAATTGAGATTGACTAGTTGAATATATTTATTTTGTTAAAACAACCAGTTTCCGAAAATCTCAAAATTTCAATGGCGCGTCGATTTTATTCACCTATCATATCAATATGCACGATAAAATTTAATACTCATATACTGCACACCAACAGAGATTGCTCAAATTTTTTTCAAATATTGTATGGGATATTTTATTATGGTCGCTATAAACCAAATCGATCAGGATGATCTGATAGTAAAACTTTAAATTTTCTGTCTGCTCACAGATGTATTTTCAAGTTGACAAAGCGGGCGGACTGATTTAGCTTTTTACAAGATCGAAAAGCGAAGTCAAGGCGGCTATTGATGGCTGGGTGATTCCTTAACCAAGTACCCCAGGTTATGAGCGCCTCAAGATAGCGTCTGAACCGGAGCGGACGGCTGAATTAAGAAACGTGATCAAGCAAATAAAGATCCGAATGTCCGGTATCGACTTAGGTGACGAAACAAGAACGCTAATGAAAACTTGGTACTTGTCATCGTAGCTCTGCGGGCAATCTGTCGCAAAGCAGAGAAGGTTTGGAAGGAGAAAAGGTTTTCCGTGGCGGAAATGCATGTTGAAGATATAACACCGTTTCTTCAATTACACCATCATAAACGTGCACTGCACGCACGCAGATAGACCAACCGATACATCTCATCGCGATGAGAAGATAACATTCTACGCGAGGCCAAAGGCAATGTACGACTCAAAACGGGATGTCAAGATCGTCATCGGGGATACAATACAAGCGCCCAGGTCGGTAGGGAAGAAACGTAGACCAGACAGCCAAGCCACCGGTAAGGATGGTCTAGCAACAGAACTTTACAAAGTTGGCCAAAAAACGCTGGTAACGGTTCTATTCTGGGTGTAAAAAATTGCCAAGATTTGGGAAAAGGAGAAGCTACCGGAGATATGGATGTAAGAAATTTTCAAGTAGAACTACGTCTTACGACGGGATGTCAATTCAAAATTTGGATTCAAGCCGACGTCACGAAAGAATGAAAGATTTTGAACGCTAATAGTCCTGCCAATTATGAACGAATTTGATAGTTCGCATACCATTCGATTCATAAAAGATGCAGTAATTGTGTGGCTTACTTGGAAAGATTGTTTTCCAAACGCTAAATAGCAAAAATTAACAAAAACTTTTCAGTTAAAATTTTCCCTTGCGTTTTCCGCTTGATAGTCTTGTTTCCCAAGCACGGGCGATCATTAATACAGCAAACTCGACATCACAAAATAGCTCACCTCCTAAAAATACGCTACAATTTATTATGCTGTTCGTTTTTCCACACCTTACGCTATATTATGCTACACAGAGATCAATATGGTGTAAAAAGTTTTCTTTAATATTCAAGGTTTCTTCACGAAAATCAGCCTAACGTAGTTCTGCGTCATCTACGCGGTCGTGTCTGGAACACAACTTTTCTGATTTTTGGTCCCATCTACAAAACGAGTACTCTCTCAGAACCTGGCACACCGGCTGTCACTGATAGCACAAGGATTGGTAGGGAATTATCAGGCGATAGTGCCCACGCATTACATCTTTATTGATTTTAAAGCAGCATACGACACAGTCGATCGAGACCACCTAGGCTAGATTATGCGCGGACACTGTTTTCCAGACGAACTGGCCGACTGATCAGACTGGACCCCTTCGAGTACCTTCGAGACGCGGCGAGGGTTGGCACAAGGTGACGGCTTATCCGTCACACATCACTTGAAGAGAAGATCCGAAGAACGGGCATTGAAACGAGAGACACGTTTTTTAGCACAGGTAACATCTAGGATTCGTAGATGGGTTTGATATAATAGAAAGGCACTTTGCGACGGTGGTGAGAATATACGCGAGATTAAAAGTGGACTCTAGGAGGATTGGGATAAAGATAAATGCGTCGATGACCAAATACATGATAAGAAGAATCAAATTCAAAGGAGACAAACATGCGCCTCCTACGGACGGTAACCGTTGTTGGCGACGAACTAGAAGTGGTAGATGAGTTCATGAGAGAGATTCACATCTGGCGAAAGTCGGTAGGCTACCGTGTGGGATGGATACGTCGTAGGGATGCCGGATGATAGTGCGACGAAAACAGTTCTCTTCAACAACCCCACCGCACAGTAGTCTAAGAGGGCGAAAAGTGGAACTTTTTTCCTAGCGTCTGTTGTTTTCATTTTATCATTTATGGTCTTCAGCCAGCACTTTTGTTCGTATGAATATCCCCCTAAATCTAAAACTGTCAAAGGTTAGTCATCGCTTACTATAATTAAAATAAAAAAGTAACGTTTTTGTGTTAGGAAATATAGACATAGTTTCTTCGGCAAAGTTGTAGATATTGTAAAAACAAGCAACTTTGCTGAAGAAATAAAATTTCTATCTTTATCGAGTGCTGAACTATAGGCCCTATTCTATGAAACTTCTTTAAAAACTGGTTTTTTACACTTAGCTTTTGTTTCTATTCCTATCGAGTGCAGAACTATAGAGCTTTTTCCTTGGAAATTCTTTAAAAATTAGTTTTTCATACTTAGCTTATGTTGGTTGCATTTTACAAGAATATATGGTTCTATTGAAGGAGGTGATTATTGAAGGACTCAAAATCAAAAGAGTCTTTAAATAATCGCCTAGAACCATATACTCTTGTAAAATGCAACCAACATACGCTAACTAAGAAAAACTTATTTTTAGAAAATTTCCAAGGAAAATGCTCTACAGCTCTGCATTCGATAGAGATAGAAATGTCATTTCTTTAGCAAAATTGTTTATCTTTATATTTTCTTTAACTTTGCCGAAGAAATCATGTGTCTATCTACTAACACAAAAAATGGGCGTGTATCGAGCCTTTCGCGAACGCGAAACACATAAAACGTATGCTTGCTGTACTCTCATTTGGGTGGTTGGGGATAAGCGGAACCCATACAAGTTTATACTACTCGACTTAAGCTTTAAGATGAAGCGCTGATTTCATAAATCCGCTTGCCCCATTTTACCCTATGGGCTCGTGAAGCTATGGAAATTTAAAGCTTGAATATACGATAACTCAGTAAGTAAGGGTCCAAGAGATTTGCGGTCTTTTGCAGAAACGTGTATTTTCTGAGCTTCGATAATTGCCTAGAACATTGTATTGTTGTAAAATGCAACTAGTAAAAGCTAAGGATGAAAAGGTGGCATTCCACACTCACCCCGTTTGAGAAGAACAACGAAGTTGTTCCTTATTTCAGTAGTAAACAGGATATACGAAAAGCCTTGTAACAATGGTATTTTTGTAATGGGAATGATGTTAAATGTTATTTTTAAGTAGGCAAACCGTAACTTTACCGTAAACCGTAAATATTCGAAAAAAATTTCAATATGGATTTATACCAGCGATGGTTCGATCACTTTAACTCAATTTTGATTCATTTGACCGTACCGTTTCAGCCGAGCAAAATTCGACAAAGTTATATATGGGACATTTGTAGACCATTTGTAATAAAAAGGTAGCAGCATTGTAGCACCGTAAATACAAAAGATACAGCGAAAAAAACTTTCAGTAAAATTGTTGATAATAACTAGTTCTACAAATAGCCCATATATAACTTTGTCAAATTCGGCTCGGCTTAGACGGTACCGTCAAATGAATCAATATTAAGTCAAAGCGATCGAATCATCACTGATTTATACAAACTAAAACTTGATATCCAATGTTTGTTTCAAATAATATTCATATTGCAAAGTTGTCCTTACATTATGTGATATTGTATATCATATTTATTTTTAAACTGGCATAAAAAATCAAGCTTTTACTTCCACAAGTCATCATCATTGTAAAAATATTTATACTTTAGACATTATTTTCAAATAAACTCTTGATTATTAGAGCGTCTTAGTAAAATACCGGAAAAGATAACAAAGAATACAAAAGATAAGAACAAAATGTTAATGTTACCATTTAATTCTACAACCAATGGAAACAGAATAAAATGGTTATATTAACACTTTTTTGTATTATTTTCAGTAGCTATTTGTCATCTTGGATGACGAGGGATACAGGATTCAGAATCATTTGTTATTCGCATAAATATTGTAAAACCATAAATAAGCGTTTCAAATTAAATTTCAAATAAACGATGGAAAATTCCTCTTGCCGGTCTGATTGTCTATTAACGTTTTCAAATAAACATACCGATCGTCATCGTGTCTGCTACTATTCTTGCGATGACCTAAAAGCAATCGCTGAAATTGCCGTGTTTATGATGATTGAAATTCGTCTCGCTTGGTGTCGGTTTGAACCGGTCGGCTACTAGCTAATCCTAACCTTGACATCGAAGCAGAAACCTTGTCCCTGTGCAGCTGATTCTCAGTTGTTTTTATTGTTTGACATTTGAGATAATTAATTCTCATGTATTATGATTGTTACAAAATTACGTGCAGAATATGTAATCCCCTTATTCAGCATGGTGCTGTGAACAATCATAAAATGAAACAGAATAAAACTTTTTGTTATCGTTAAATTAATGATCGGTTATATAATCCATTACATCATGTTGATCTCATCAGCAGACCGGCAAAGCCAAACATAACCGAACGACTTTTTCCCTGTATGCAGATATGTTACAAGTTCTGAATTCCACGCTGCCGTAGTACGTCATTATGCGCGTTCGCTCGCTCACAGAGATATTGACCACATGCACGTGCAGCAGCAGCAGCAGATGATATTTTCAATGGGTTAACCACTTTATTGCGGCAAGGCAAACACTGAAACGTTGCACATCCATGTCAGCAGCACCATCCGATGTTTACTGGCGGATGCCAAGCATATCACTTTGCAAGTCTGTATACATCATGTTGGTTTCAGCTAAACACTTAGCTTATCCAAACTCCCCGCAGTACCTACACTACATGCAGTAAATAGCTTCCAATGAAAACTCATAATGCCTCCGTTCCACAAATAGGTCCCCCACCCGGCTTCGGTGGTTGGTGGGTCGCTGCTCCAGTCTAGAGACTAGTGAGGATAAAAAAATCGTTCATATACGGGGGGGTTGACAACCGGGTCTATGCTTAACCCACGCGTGTGCGTACGAAAGCATACGAACATTCACGCCTTGGCAGAACATTTATTTGCATTATGAGTGTCATAAATTATTCGTTAATTGTAAACTCTGCTCCGGCAGCAAACTTTGCGTTAGAGCAGCAGCAGCACCACAAAACCTCAATCACGTCAGGGGATCAGGATGGCAATCCACGTGCTACTGAGCTCGGCGGAAGAAGTGAAGGTTTCTCCAGCTGAAATGTCAAGTATTTTTCACAAACCACATGCCAGCAAACACAGTATGAAGTTTAAAGAGAAAGGTGCCGCCCGTTTTGATGAAGAAGACGAACTGCGTGCCATTCATCGCTGCGCCACGCAGATTAGATTACTCTCTTCACCGCTGGAGTAATTTATTGCATTTATTAGTGCCATGCGTCTTTCGGCTCGAAGACTCGAACCGAACCGCGTCCGCGCGCGGGTCGATTGTCCAGACGTGTCGGCACACAAACTGGGGGGATGGCCGCCTGGTAAAAAAGGGTGATTTATCGGTTCGGGTGTGTCCGTCCCGCCGTCCGTCCGTCCGGCCGTCCGCGTACGCAAAGCAATTGAAACCGTCGTCGCTGAATGATCTAGGACCGTTAGAAAGTTGATTGCATTGTTTGTTAAACTGTTCTTTCACTTGAACTAGAAATGGCATCGATTAGGAAGAAAATACTGCAAAACGGTACTTTTAAACGATTCGATACGTTTGTGACCACGATCGAGCAATTGAGGTTAATCGAATTTGCATCGTCATTGGGAATTTTATGACCCACGTAATTGTTTTTCATTCTCGTTGGTCAAATCCTAAAACTAGACTATTAACTGCGAGCAGATGTGATTCTTTCCATTCCACCTAGAAATAGGGTTAAACAGTATAAAGATTAATCAGTACGGCATAAAGGAAAAAACGCCAAGGAACAAAAGTTGACAGCATTCTGAAGAATTTCCGGAAGGTTAGCTATTCTCCAGGTATGCACCGTCGCCGTGATTGATTTTCCCGTGACCCGTGTAGCGCAATAAATTCGTTCGACCAAAATTACGCTTTGATTCACCGAAAAAGGTCGCGACCAGTTTGTGTAGGTTGAACAGAACTGATAGTAATGCTCCCATTACAATCTCGGTCACGTTCGACCGTCGTCGTCGCCGGCAACAAAAGCGTCCCGCTCCTGGGAGACGGAATGGAATGGATTCGATTTGATTTCGGTTCGCACGGGCTCGTAGCTCTAAGGTCGTTCCGTTTTGCCGGGCCACAACGCACCGCCGGGGTCGACAAGCGCAGGAGGCACGCGCTCCTTCCCATCACGGAGCAGGAATGTTTATTCGATTCGCTCCGTTCGTCATTTGTTTGCCAGTATCCTTTCGTTCGATTGTCGTGCTGCACCAATACAGAGCCGGCGTCGTGGAAAGTGTGTTTCTAGTGTTGAAAATGTGGCTAAACTATGTACCTACAAGCGACATCATGTTGTTGCCCGGAAGCCCCGTCGAACGTGATAAGCGTGGGTCAGCATTAAGAAGTTCACAACCGGGACTGCCGAGAACGTGAGAGGGATGCGGCCTGTTTGACACGATGCCCCCATTTGTATGTTTGTCGATGATGGTGATAAATTTTTTACGATTCAACAGAAAAAGGTGCACCCAGTTGGTCATGAAAGTTTGGGACGTAAAGTTTTTAATGCTGATTTGGTTTTGTTCGTGACAGATTTCGGGGAAACTGAGCTCTTGACCTAAAATAAATGCGCATAGGAAAAGGATCGTCAAAAGACTCTATTTTTTCGATCGTTTTAGATAGGTTATCAACGTAGAATTGCGTCCTACTTAATTTTTTAAATAATGAATTTGGAAAAATTTCGCGCGAGGCAAAGCAAATAGGAATAAAACATCGAACTTTGATTGCACTTGGAAGATGGGATCTGTGGCATTAATTATTTTTTCAACTTGTTTAAGGTTGTTCAGTAAAAAACGACAGCTATAATTAGAAAATATAAAATTGCAGTCTGCATGCGGCATTGCGCTGGCGTGAAAGGTTGTTCAACTGTTAAAGTCACTTTGTGTCAGATCCCTGCACGATTGGAAATGTGTGATAGCTTTGACCAGTCTCATAAATTTGTACGAAAAGGCGTACTCGTCACTACTCTGCCATAGCTATGCACAGCTAACTTCGATTAACAATATCATATGCTGCCTTGAAAACAACTCATGTTCCTTCCATGAGCGCGTTAATAAAATTGATTAATAAGATTGAGAGCCAGGGCACATTTACTTTCAGATACATTTAATTGTTAAAAATATTTTCACGATCCATCTCCGACTTGCAGGTTTTATCACTCACTGACATGCCCAGACATAAACAGAGAGTGGGGTACAGACTTCTCAAAAGCATGTTTTAGGCCTGAAAAATCAAACAACTATTTGATTTTAGTTATCGCAAAAACACCGACCGGTTGGTTAGGTTAATAACTCCGGACTCCGGATTTTTTTATGGCATTCAAATTGGACTTGGAATTGGGGTGAAATAAAACTTGAAATGAAGCATCAAATTAATTTGAATTGTGCCTGAAATTATACTTGAAATTGGGCTGTAAATTTAACTTTAAATTGTCCGTGAAATTGAACTTTAAACTGGAATTGAAAATAGACTTGAAATTAAAAATAATTTGAACTTGAAATTGAGCTTGGATATGAAATTAGACTTAAAGGTAAATATAAAACGGTACTCGAACTTGAAATCGGTGTTATATTCAGAGTTCAAATTGGCATTAAATTAAACATAAATTTGGAACAATTTAGACTTGAAGCTTTATTATAAATTGCCCTTGAGATTGGATGTCAAGGACTGGAATTTGAGCCTTAATTTGCAATACTTTGAATTTGAAGAAAATCTTTGTTAGTGAAAATGTTCCGAAAAGATCGTCCAAAACGACAAACGGAATCGGTTTATTTGTGATCAGAAGATATCTTCCCCGATTTTTGGATAGCGATCACCTTCACTTGCATTCAATTCTGCGAAACTACATCAAGCACGAGAAACTTGACAAGGCTAGGGAGGCAACTGCATAGTTTCTCTGTCTTGTAAGAATTTTCTACTGAATGAAAAATAACTTTTTTGTTTGTAACTTAACATTTTTGATGGTTGAGAAACATTTTTTAGATATGTAATATTATAACCAAAATGAAAGTTCCACTGCGCACCACTGCGAGTGAGTCAACTCCCCAGTAAAAATCACATCTGCCTATGGTTCTTTGTTTCCAAAAGTCTACCGACCGGTACAGGATAGGAGATAAACGGACGCATTTTTATTTCTCACTACTTATCACTCACTACTCAATATTTCTCATTATACACTATTCACGCCTCACTACTCACTTCGGTCAGACAAGAGTGCAACACCGATGTAATGTAAAAACTACTCACTTCTCATTACTTCTATCTACTCACTTCAAACTAGTTACTTCTCATTCCTCTCTACGCACTTCTCTCTACTCGCTTGCCATTACTTACTTACCACGTCTCATTATTGATTTCTCACTTCTCACTATTCATTACTTACTCATTTATTTCTGATTACTTACACACTTTTCAGTGCCTTTCTATTGCAACAGTAGCTGATAGTATGACCTAAGGCGTGGGTAGGGAAGTCGGACAGTGGGTCTCTTCGAATTTTTCTAAAACACCACCGTATCTGGAAGCAACTCCGTCAATGTGAGTAGTACTGCTTTAAGCGCAACTGATATCCTTCCTTCATACTGAATTCTTCATTACCAGCGGTGAAACCTTTAATCGTATTTGTTTTGAGAATGGTCGAGGTGCGTAATAAGCCTCTTGCCATAGGCCAATTATAATTAATCATGGCACTATCTGACTCTAGAGTGCGAGATTGGTTGCGTGAAAAGGCTGGAAAACACCGACACTCGAGCACGGTTAATAAGTAGTTCGCTCAATCCGTAGTGATACTGCAAAAAGAATGAAGTGCGGAATACAGAAAACACAGTAGGATGATTGTTGGACATTGGAATATTTGAATTTGAATCTGATTCCATCCCTTTGTTTTGCTAGCAGATTGCCAGGCAGGCATAAATTTGTGTTGATCTATGGAGATAATTTTTTGTTAGAGATAGGATTAAGGTACTTACTATTATTTCAAATAGCTCCGAGGTGGCAGAGACCGACCATGCCATGATAGTTCCTCACATTAACTATGACGATTCCCAGTTTTGAATTTTACAAATCGGGTAAATCCCTATACTTAGACGTTCTTTCCCATAATTTATGGGTTACCGGATCGAGTTAGGATATTAAAAGTTTATTAACAAACAACGCTGCGGTGCCATCAATGGGCTAACCTTACAAGGGTTACAGAGCAATTCACTGTGTGATTCCTTTGCCATCTTTTTTAAATTCAAAACCCTGGAGTGGTAAGTATCGATAAAAACACGCTTACTCTCGAACCTATCCACCAATATGTCCCACGCATGAGCATAGTTATTTTAACGAGCATAGTTAGTTTAACGGCTAGAAGTCATTGCTTTGTCGAGATGCTGCAATTTAATTGCATCGTAATCTGTTCATGGATCAATTATGTCCGAAAATAAGGCTCTAAGCGGGGTCGGTTTTCTTACCGGCCGTCGAATATTGGTATTGGCGCCTTGAGCCCACCTTTTCCAGCAGAGATGAAAAGCTGAAACTTTCAGGAAGGTTTTGTTTCAGATCAACTAAGAAACGTATCTGTTTCCGCTCGCTCGATCTTCTTCAGCAGGGCGGTCATCTTGGTCCGCACTGGTGGATCACTGGCTTCGCAATACAACACTTGAAACCAAAACACGCCATTTTTTGGCTGGGCTTCGGTACGTTCGAAGAACCGTGATTCTTTTTTATGAGCCGTTCGCTTGACCGCGTTTTTCTATGAGCCGGTTCATTTGAACCCATTCCTAACACATACGTAACACCAGCACAGGTGAGAAAAAGCGAGAGAAAAACTACTTTACCGAAGCACTCGCTGGGATGTGCTTTGCTCGAAGTTCTTAATGAACAAAACATAATTTAAAATCCGTGCCAGAGCAAGTTGACAACGTCATATTGCAACTCTTAGTAGTACAAAGCATAGAGTAACAGTAACTTCTTCTAACAACACTAAACAGCACAGGTGCACGGTTCTGTATTGAATGAGTAATACGTTAATGGTTTATGACTTACGAACATTTCTTTTTGTTGGTTCCAAATATCTTCAAAAGAATCTAGACAAACCTGCCAATCCTAGAAGTTGTTTGAGTTTCAGTTGGTTTTGTGGGAAGATGATGGTTCCAATTATAGAATAATATCATCAGTTGGGTAAATCTAGTTTATCATTTGATGATTTCTAATTGAAGGTCGCGACCTAAATCCTGGTAAGAACCCAAATAAACCAGCTGAATCTTCGGATTAAATATTGATTGTATGTTTGTCTACCATTAGAACCTATGGCAGAGGACCAACTGCTGTGAGTTACAATCCGCATTGGCTAAAACATAAACAATACCAACCAGTCTATCTAACACCACCGAAACGATTTATTATCGCACCAGGTGCTTCAACCGCCGTGGCGTGCCCCTGGCTGGCTTGGCTTATGTTTCATTAGATTACTCTCTTTTGTGTTACTATTTTGGGGCACGCGGGAAGTATTAATAATAAACCAGGTCAAAACAAAACCATAAAAAAACGACAACGGCAGTCTTAAGTAGGTGCATATTCCAATCTAAATATTGATCTAGCGAATTGAAATGAAACCAACTAGCAGCGCCAGCAGTTTGGGTCTAAAATTGGAGCAAGTGTTTTGTGATGAAAAGTCACTTACTGACTTGGTTAATTATTGCAAGTATTTTACTTTGGGTATCGAATTTCTGTGGAATCATTCTCGGCTAAATTAGTGCTAAACTGTTGAAAGCTGATTCCGGGATTACCCTTTGTCTTTACGCGGTTACTGCTTTGTTATGGCCGAAGCAGTGGATGGCGGACAAGTTTGATTTATCACATTAACTAATGTGGTGTGACTGCATGAATTCCATTCTGCATCTAAATGACATAAGAATGTCGTTCACAATGTTCTGATACACGAACGTTGGTATTTTTTATTATTTAGTTCTGTTGGCGTTGTGGTGCATTCCAACAATACAACTACACTGTATTGTGTTGCAAGATGTGTATAAACAACTTACAAATTAGTTGACTTAACACAAACGAAGAATATGTTGACTTTATCTTGAGGTATTCAAGTATCTAAAAGAGTCATTTTTAGAAATGGTGATGAGATTCAGTCAAAGGCCTAGTTTTTGATAAGTTGACAAACATAAAATAGATAACAGTCACAACTGTTTGAGTGCAACGAGAGGTTACACCGTCAAGAAATGTTCCAGCAAACAAACCAGCAACATGGTGGCATCATAAATCTCTCCAAAGTTCTGACATTTTCCTAGAAAAATGGCAAAGGAAAACACTTTCTTCCAACGCATTTAGCCATCAGTAACAACTCATCGTTCACGGCGGTATCACTTTCCTTCCGCTACTGCTTAGTCGATTTATTTCGAGTGGTTCCCAGAACTGACCATCACAACGTGTCCATCATCAAATTTTCCCCGTTTTGTGTTTTCAAAGAAAAATATGATTGTCATGTGTTCATAAAAAATATCTAACTGATGATCAGTCGTAAACAACAACGCCGCTATGGTGCTACCACCCACTCTGTAGCAAGCAAATGGCGCATTCGTCGACGCGACAAAATAATGATAATTCTAATCAAGTGCTGGTGATAAATCTAAACTCGTCCCATGTGCGCTGCTCCGTGTGAGTGAATAGGAGGAAATTTCGAATAGCTAAGCGCCGGCCGGCCGTTCAGCTGGCTACACTGCGGGAAAGTCACGGCCAATGAACTGAAAATGTTCCTCCAATAATATGTGAATGTGAAGGCTAACGATGCAGCGATGATGGAAATTTTTACCATCAAAGTTAGCCGCGCTGGCGACGACGGCGACGACGTCGGCATCGGCAGCAGGGGCAGCGTCTTTCTGGAACTGAAAGCGGAGGTAATATTTCATCGGGATTTTCGAAATAAAGCGCCGCCCGACGGACGGTACGTAGAAGGGCCCAGGGGGACAGTGTTAGTGCAGTACACGTTGTTTGCTTACCGGAAGTCGATAAAACGATGTTTACACTGTGTGCGGGGATGCCTGTCGGCACTAGAAGGGGCCGGTCGGCTGACGTTCGATTCTTTTGTCTACCGACTAGTTACGGAGGCTTTTAGAAAATAGATGTGTCAATTGAACAAATGAATGTCATTTGTTTGTTTTTTCTCTGTGTTGATGGGTGCGCTGGCATGGACTGTGGAATGACTGTGAGTTGAGTTTTATTTCGTGAGCTATGCTTTAACATTATGCTCACTGCTAGCTTTTTCGTTAAGCAATAAAAAAGTTTTTGTTTTTCGTTGTGTCATAAATAAGCATGGAAAGTGATTTTATGAAGCTGAGAAACAAATTCTGCTGCAGCTTCGCCATTCCAAACAAGTGTGACACAAATGAAAGCACCATTAGCAAACGTAGCAATTTACCCTCTCGCTCGAAACATATTTGCGTGGCACCGGCTGAGACCCCCGGTTCGCGTAATCGTCTTTCGTACGGGTGGTAGATCCCGTTCCATTTCATCACATAATTAGTGTAAAATTTCACAACCCATTTGACACAACCTTGCCTGTGACGCGCGCGCCCCCTCGGACCATCAGCCACCTGACATGTGATGTGGGAGCAAAGCGAAAGCATTGGCGGCAATTAACGCCTACCCGAATGCGGCAAATGTTTCTTTCGCGCTTTTTGCGACGCTTACTGCGGTCCTTCTGCTCCGTAACCCTTGTGATTTGCGCGCGGATGTTTCGCAACAGTAGGACTTCGTCAGTTAGCCCACGCGTTGTTGGTTTGAATGTTTGAATCACCTTACCGTATTAGTGGGGGAATTTCACTTGGATTGTCGGCACTCAAGTCTAATTTAAATGAAGAAGTGCTCACCTACGCGCGAAACTGTCAAACTACCAGATTTTCAACGGAAACTTTCCTTTCCTCGGTTGTTAAGTACCCAGTCATCTGGAGTTAGAAAGTAATAATCGATGTTAGTCTGATTGCAGTCAATTAAACTTATGATGAAGATGTTAATGTGCAGATGGTAATACGCAGCGGATATTTAGCTACTGTAGAGAGCAAGGAGTTCCTAATAAATTTGCGATTGAGAGATTAGATATCGGGGGTTTGATTGAAGTTAATTACAGTTGGTCAAATAATCATTTGAACACTACCTAAAGTGAAATGAAGAATTGTATTCTATATTCGTCGACACTGACGTGCCCCGGTTGGGGCCCACTGAGGCACGTTCCCCATCTTGTTCGTAAAATTTAATCGGATCGGATCAAATGAAAGTAACAAATTTATGCAATAGAATGGATTCTAAATAACAAACTTTTCAAGTATAACAAAATCTCCTTTACGCTTTTTTATAAACATGGACTACTGTTAAAATAATAAAAATTGTAACAAAAGTTGCTGTGGGTATATCAAAAATATAACGAATTTGATCTAGTCTATATTAAAATTTATTACAAATACCCACATTCTCTGCTACTTAACAAAACGTGTTATAAGTAGCAGAACGAGATATAATCTTCGTGAAGCATTTTCCGTGTCAATTTTTTTTCTTATATTTATCATTAACGTTGATAGAAAAATCAACAAAGCTACAATTATATAATTTTGTTGTTTTAATCGTCTGATCGGGAAACAAAATAGTTTCTGTAACCCAGAAATCACCGGTTTCGAGTCCAGTTAGTAATTGCCATTGGTATATTCATTTGAGAATAAAAACCGACCTTGTTATACATTCAACTGGTATTTTCCAAGCGAACAAAATCCTGAAGTTGACTCTTCCTGACGAAACTGGGACAGAGTTTGTGGCGGAGGTTAATCTGTGATAGCTGATCGCCCGCTTGTTACAGCAGTCTGACACGTCATGATTAAGAACACAATTTACTGATACCTGGTTAGGTGAACCTGGCGAGAACGGTCCTAGCGCATTCCCTTCATATCATAGACTTTTTTCTGGGAGTCCTGAGTGAGACTTCTGAGGATCATTCAACTCGTAGGGTAAGCCTAAGAGGAACTTCAACCTCACGGTAACTGCTATTCTTGTCTTTCCAGTAATGCGGAACTCTACGCTTCCTTCTAGTTTGTCAAGAAATTTTTTTTCACACGCTTTTTTGTGTCTTATTGTTCTTTTTGTGTCACTTAAAAATCTGTTTAAAATGGATCAACCTTTTTATCTGCCAAAAATCCAAATAAATAATAACTTAAATCAATAAAACTACGTGATAATCAAGTAACATCATCAGCATCTTTGGCTCGAGCAGCACGTACCATCATACTGAATTAAGCCATCTTGTCGACAATGATCAAAACAAAAAATCAAAACCATTTCATTTACCAATGCGTATTGAGTCATTGCATTCACCTATGATCTCACTGATCCATAACATTTCATTTAACTTTGGTCGTACCGAATCACTTTACTTATCAATGATCGTACTGAACCATTTCATCAATCTATGGTCGTACCGAACTATATACTTTATTCAACAATAATTTGGTTTTAATTACCGCGCTTTTATGTGCATGTGCCCAAATTGATTTCGATCGGTGAAATATTAAACTATGTTGATATTCTGAAATAAAAGACATCAAAACTTTTTCTGATTTCTTTTTCTTTTTGCGCTATTAATATATATTTCGTCTACGACTTGCAGACTTCATCAGTGTCAGTTGATTACGTTTCAGCAGCAGTTGATTATGTTTCAGCTTACTGTATGCGTTTTATTCGGCCATCATCAGATATTTATTTTATTAAACAAATAAACGTACCGAAACATTTCATTTGTCTAAGGTCGAATCGGATAATTCCGTTCTATGCCATTCAGAATCATCTTTTTCACCATTGGTCGAACAGAACCATATACTTCATTCAACAATGATCGTACCGAATCATTTAGCTTATCAATGTTTATAACGAGCCATTTAATTCATATTTCGTAGCATCTTACTTGCTTACTTATGAGTCCATGGCCGCTGGTCCGAAAGAACAAAGGGATGAAATCAGAGATCTTCCTTGCCGACGGTTACCCGCCATGGCTTTTACCAATCACCAAGGCCGGTTTTCGTCTACAGCCCGGATGTCGTTGGCTAAGCTACGTCGCCATGAGCCTCTAGATCATTTGGTCCTATCGAACCATTTTATTAAATGTCATACAGAATCATTTTATTCACCAGCGGTCGTACCGAACCATTCATTTCATCTATGGTTGTACCGAACATTCAACCCCCACAATATCCAATTTAAATTCCTAATTTCCAATAGTTAGTTCGTTTTCGTCACCTGGGTCTTTGTTCCGATTGTCCGATTGTTTTGATTAGCGTTATTATTACTTACGGAATTCATTGCTTTGGTTTTTTAGTGGTACCAACTCCACAGTATCGCTGTAGAGCCAACGTAGCTCTAAAGAGCTCTCCTTGCCTGTCGGCATACGGCCTTGGTTACCATCGGGGTTGGCCTAAGAGGCTGTGGACCGCTGTGGTGTCTATTTTATGCCCAGTGCGCAAAGTATCGATGGTACGTATTACCCAGCCGTTTACCAATCATTTTAATGCCTAATTTGAGTGCAATTTTAAGTCTAATTACAAGTCCCTTATCAAGTGCAAGGTCAAGTCCAATTAGAACATTGATTTGAAGTACTACTTCAAGTATGATTTCAAACCCGATTTCAAATTCAATTTTAAGTCTAGTTTCAAGTCCAACTGAAAACCATTTTCTATTCATTTCCAATTTCAAGTTAAGTGGCGGTGGAAAACTCAAAAGAAAAGTCAGAAAATTTTGCTCTGTCACATGGAAATTTTTTTGAATCTCTTTTTTCTCGTTTGTCAATCTCTAATACTTCAATAATAAAATTTTCATGATAAAATGTTTTATGACTGAGTTATGGCCGAAGAACTCGGTTTTCGTGAATATTTACCTCTTTCAAAAATTAATATCTCATCACTAAACGGTGTGGAGCAAACGGTATTTCCTATGAAAATGTAAGTAAATTTTCTTAGCATATTCACGAATGGATTACCGATGGACCTAGAGGTATAGTCCGTCTCTTACTGCTCTCCAGAAAAACAAGCAAAAAATGAAATATGAGACAGAAAGAGAAAAATCGGTAAAGACCACAGGGGTAAAATTGACTATAACTGGGCAAACGGAATAGAAAGGGAGGGATGAAAAGAGAAAAAGAGAGAAAACGAGTCAAAAAAAGAAGTGCCTGGACAGAAAAATGGAGAACGAAAGAGAAAAATAAGAGGAAAGAAGTAAAAACAATGAAAACGAGACAGAAAAATAGCAAAAACTGGACAGAAAGGAGAAAAAACGCGACAGAAAAAAAATAAAAGAGAAAAAATAGAAATCGGAAGACAAAATGATAAAATGATAAAACAATGACTGGAAAGGAGGAAAAGTGAAATATAATAAGAGGAAGAACGGAACAGTTGAAAACGAAAAATAGAAGAGAAATGTGAAAAGTTAAAATAGAAGTTAAAAAGGAAGAAAATGGGACCGAAAGAAAAGAAAAAGGACAAAACGGGGGAGAAAATAACTAAAAACGGGACAGGAAAAGAAACTGAACAGAACAGACAAAACGGAAACAGGGAGCAGAAACAAGAAAAAACACGTAAAAACAAGACAAAAAGAGGGAAGATAGGACACAAAAGGAAGAAAAATAGATGCGAAAGGAGGACAAGGGAGAACGGAATAAAAAACGTGACAGAAAGGGTGGGAAAACATGAGAGAAAGAGAGAAAACCAGACAAGAAAGAGAAGCTGGAATAGAAAACTAGGGAAAACAAAAGGGAAAAGAAGAATAGCGAGAGAAAAAAGAAATCAGATAGAGGAAACTTGGCAACCGGAAAAAAAGAGGTCAAACAGGGTATAAAAGGAGAAGTTAGGACAAAAAACGGGAAAATGGGAAGAAAACATTAGAAAAAAAAACGGATCAAAGAAAATAGTAAACAGGAAAAAGACGAAAAACGGACAACAAAAAAGGAAACCTGGAGAGCATTAGGAAAAAGGGAGTCGAAAATATAAACATAAGAGAAAAGACACTAAAACGTGGTATCAATAAAGGAACACAGTAGTACAGAAAAAGATGCGAGAAACGAGAAAGAAACGACAACTGGAAACGAAAAAATTGTACAAGACACTAAACAATCAAGAAAATAAAACTCAGTGAAAAACAAGCGGAAACACAGGACTGAATACAAGAAAAAATGTACACTTTAAGGGCATTTTGAGTAGTTTCAACCAAGTTTGAACTAAATCCGATCTATTTACAGGTAGAATTATTTAAGAGTGTAGTCCGTTTCCTGCTGCTCTCCAGAAAGGAAACAAAAAAGAAAAAACTAGACAGAAATAGAAAAAACCGGAAAAGAGAATGGGGGAAAATGTGACAATTACTGGACAAATGGGATAGAAAGGGAGGAAATACGCGCGAGATAGAGAAAGAAGAAAAATCGACATGATAAAAACAAAACCGAAAGAAAAACATGACATAATGGGAAGGAAAACAGGACATAAAGAGAGAAGAAAACATAAGAGCAATAGGAGGAAGAACGAAAAGGGAATAGGGGTCCGAAGAAAAGAAAATGAGAAAAGAGAGGAAAACGAAAAGAACAGAGAAAGAGGAATCGGGGTACAGAAAAACGAGAGAGAAAATGGGGAAAACAAGACAAAAAGAAGAAAGACAAGGCAGAAAAGAAGGAAAAATGATAATAAAAGGAGACCGGAAGGAAAAACCAAGAAAGGCATGAAAGTAAAGACGGAATAGGAAACAAGAGTTTCCAAATGGGAAATGAACTATAGCGAGCAAAAAAAAGAAATCTGATAGATTAAACGAGGTCAAAAAGAAGTTAAACGGATATTAAAGTAGAAGTTGGGACTAAAAACGGGAAAATGGGACAGTAGAAAAAGAAAAGAAATACGGACAAAAATAGTAAAACCGGGAAGAAACAGATGAAAAACGGAAAACAAAACAGGAAACTGGAGAGCAAACGGAAAAAAGCAAGTCGGAAATATAATAAACGAAAGAAAGGAAAAGCAAGATATCAAAAAGAGGAGCAACGGAACAGACAAAGATGAAAAACGAGTTTTTATGAAAAGATGACAACTGAAAACGGAAATAGAGAAGAAGAGAAGAGACGCAAACGGTAAAGAGAAAAACCTGAATGAAAAAGAGAGGAAAACAGGACTGAAAATAAGAAAAAATATCCTAGGAAACGAAGGAAAGAGAACACGAAAGAGAAAAATAGAGAGATGATAGAAAATGAGGAAAATGGAAGGAAAAAGAAGAAAAGTGACTGCAAAACCCAAGAGAATGATACTGAAAAAGAGAAAAAACGGAACAGAAAAGAAGTAAAATGTGTGACAAAATAACACAAAAATGTTAATGCTTATGCTACGATTACTTAATTTATCCTAAACTTTCTTACGAAAGGTCAGGTGCCTTTTGTCTATGTCTGGACACACTAGTGTTCTTCGAAATCATAAATAAAATCTCAAAAATCAAAACGAAGGTTTGGGATAAGATTTCAGTGCAAAGAAATTGCAATTGTCATTTTTCTACCTGACACGAAGTTAAACTAGATTACATGGCTAAAAAATAAGAAATAAAAGCGTCAGGTTTCTTTTCGGACCAACTGTAAGCTCCTAGGTCGGATCAACAAAGTACTATGGAAATAAGTTGTCACATCATCATCATCGGTACCGTTTATTACTACTGGCAGACGTCGCCGTCGCCCGTCGGATGTCATATGCACCGACTGACAGAGTTCGCGAAATTCCAAAATATGGCACGAGTAAATCGCTAGACAGAGTGGAAGACGACGGACGCGCACATTTGAGTAATGTGCTGAACAGATGTCCGGACTCAACCGGTTGCTGGCTGCTCCCTGCCTAAAAATGATTTATTCTTAAATTATCCAGAACGGACGCATTTCGTCCGCTCGCTCCAGGGTGACTTACTTTCCCGTGACGATTAATCTTTCTGACGAAAAAAAATAATTTGAAATTTATAGCGCCATTGTTTTTCTTACGAAGTAATAAATTTTTCCAACCATGTGTGCTCTTAGGAAATCCATCAAAGCTTCGCTTTAATTATAATTTTTCGTTTTCTTTTCTCTTGCAGGTAAGTTTTTGTCCAACAATCTGTGCACGCGAAAAAATTAAACAGGGTAAGCAAATTCGTAAACTCAACTAGCACTGATGCTGATGGTGGTGGTAACAGCAGTAGGAGGATTTTCCCTTCTCTTTAAGCACTTCCGAATCACATTTCCTTCGCCGGATCGCAACGCGATTTCGCTTCTGTCGAATTATCCGCGGAATGTGTCACTTTGAGACAGATAGGAAGAGAGGAATACCGAGTGCACAAATGGTGCAGATTTTTTTTTTTCGGGGGTAATCCTCCTACCAGAATCACGACGCGAACTGATCCGTTTCATACTGCTTGTTTCGAGCTTCATTAGTGTCTTTGTGTTTATTTTCCATTTGAGTTAAGCTCCAAAGGCCTTTTTTCTGCTTTGTTACCGCCAAGCATCTGTCACCACAATTTACTGCGACAGATCAATTTTCTCCAAACACACATATATCACGACGTCGCCGTCGACATCAGCCAGTGTAGACACCAACAACAGTGTTTGGAGACTCAGCGCGGCTGGCTTACCCTGCAAAGCACTAGAGCACGCGACTGTCAATTTCCCATGGTTTATTTGTGTATTTATAAAAACACACGTCTGAGCCGGTTGCATTCTTCGGCATCCGGAATCGGTCAACGACGCACGGTGGGCTAGACACGTGATGCAAGATGACGATTCATTCAGACCTGACGACGTGAAGAAATCCCAAGACTTTCTGGGAGGTGACTTTGTTGTAGTTTAAGCCGTGTGAATCTATTTTCGATCTGGAATCGATGGGACTTTCCAGACAGTTTGGCACTGTTATTTGACCGGTGCGTATAAATTAATTGATATAATATCGAATATGAAATTTCACGAACATTTTGATATAGAAGGCTGTGCTGGCAGGAGGTACACGAACCCACGCTCTTTCGGTTGGTACTCGAATGTTTTTCTCACTAAACTACTGTTCACCGATTGTGTGGAATTTGGAAAAAAATATAAATTTCTAAGACCAATTTCAAACTTCTTTATATTTTTGCTGTGGTACGGTAATTGTTATTGATCTGACTTGACTCTGGAAATAGTTAATTCTAGAACTATTTACAAATTCAAGCTGTTTGCATACGTATAAAGCAATACTGCAAATTCCCTTCAAGCACAAGACGGACGTTTCCATCTCGTAAACTTTTACGGCAAAAATCTATCCAATCAAAAAATCAGTGCTGCTATTTTAATTCCATTCGAAAGGTGTGTCGTGTCGAGAGTGAACCGATATGGACAGACCCACGGTCATGCGGAGGGAAATCCATTTAAGGGAGTGATTCAATTAGCGATTACGGTTGGCTGGATACGCATGTGCTTTTTTATCCGATTCTTCTCGATTCAGTTGATTGCTGGTCGGCTTCAACCGTCGACAAATTTTGAATAGATCAAGTCTCGTGCCCTGCACACTCGCCCCTATTGATAGGGTAACCAAACGGAACATTTTCACATACGGTTCCATTCACAATTTACAGCCATCAGCTCACGGTAACCCTGCCGGGCGCTGCCATTTATAGCTAAACCTGCATAGAATCAATTCTAAGGGATCAGCTTTCCAGTAGAAAGCACAGGAGCATCTGCAAATTGCATCAGTGCGACAACACCGGCACAGATGGATGCAATTTGTGCAAATAGCGTTGAAGGCACATAGAAAAAGAGCACAGAAAAAAGGTCCATCGCAGAATCTGGATCACCGGTGCATGACGACTGACTAGGGTCGCGCATTGACTTGGATGGATTTGTCAATAGGAAACTAGTTTTCTCTAGTTTTATGTTCCAATGTTATCGATTGGTTTTGTTATTTCTGTGCTCTGGATAAATTTCAATCCACATTATCAAACCGCATAGTCATGCCATTTCGATTGTTGATTTAATGATGTGGTTAACTGTCAGATCGTTATCCCTTTGCAGCTGCATTAAATTCTCGAAATACTTCTCGGTGAGACCTTTCGATGGAATTAATATTAGAAATTTTTAACTGCCAGACTTAAACAAATCCCGTCGAATGCCAAACAACAATCGAAACGATTGTTTTCCTAGGCCCGCGCAAGATGTGATGAAATCGCGTTTGTCAGCTGTGGAGTAACCGTCATCGTCATTAAGGCAGCATAAAACGCGCGATCCGCCGCGCCTCCTCGGTTCGCTCATCATAAGTGATCATTTAGAAACTATAAAATTAACATAAACTCCCCGCACGTATTGGATATGCTGCGCATACTGGCACGACGCACCATACGACACTGCGGGTGTTTGCTCGCCCAATCAACTTGGGCATCATCTGCTTGAATCAGCAGCATCCAAGCAGCGAGATGGGCAAATGTGTCGCGCAGGGTTGGCTGCACTTTTTATGTTATTATGAAAGTAAAACCCTTTCACTAAATTTAAATTGTGGTATCACCAAAAGTCATTTTTCTTTTAAGATGCTTATCGATAAAGAGTATTTTGCTTACTGCTAATGAAGAACTTTCTCTACAGCCCTGATTTTTCCCAGAATCTAGAGCAGGCATCCCGCGAACTATCGTTCTGCGGCTCGAGCGTAAGCGCATAAAGAGGCCACTTATCCGTTCACCATCTCGATTTACATTTACTAAATTGGAGAATTCACAACAGGTGGAATTAATTTGTATACACCATACGTACGTGCACCGTACCATGCATGCATGAGAATACACAGCTCACTGCACAGCCAGTCTGCTGTTTAGTGCTGGCTTAAACTATTCGGCGAGCGCGATTGCGTTTAGAATGCCGAGAAGTATGCTAGTATTCCAGAGAATTAAGCTCGTGGATAATAGTAATTGAATCTAGACAACAATTCAGCTGGTACGGCTCCGGATCCGATTGCCATTTTGAGGCACAATCTAATGATTGCTTGGAAATAAATCCAACACAATATCGGAGCTAATTGTTTGGAAAAATAATCAAGCGAATTCAATTTAATAACGAAACTCTGAAAAGTATCAATCCGAATAACAAATTATGCTGCATTGAGTATCCACTCTACCACGAATAAAAATCCAATCGAGATAGGTGTTCAGTGTTTCTGGTTTCTGGTTTCTGTTTCCCAACCGACCAACAACGTACGCCGGCCGTTGCTCGAGTTAAGTTGTAAAACTTCTCCCTTCTCGGCACTTCAGCGAAACTGCAACGAAACTCTCAACGGAGCAGCATAATTTTTTATGCGTTTCGAATCCGAACGTCGAACGTCGGCAAGAAGCCGACAAACCGTTCGTTCGCGTAAATATATGAATAAGCTGTTTATTTATAAACTTCTTTTCTCGTACCCAGCTCACCTCTGTCGTTGATAGGGAACTTCCACCGCTTTGCTACAGCAAGCTTTCCGCCGCACCGGCGGGTACGCTCAAAGTAGGAGTTTTTTAAATTATTCATATTAGGAATCGGGTTTATTAATACAAATCATGTAAACATAAATTACGCGAACGAACGGGTCGTTCCGTTTCGGAACGAAGGCGCTTCGGATCAGAGGTGGACTATCTACTGCCTGTCGTTGCGTTGCTGTAACTTTGTATTGATCGTAAAGAAAAGTTATGCGACTTTGGCTCAAAACAAAACGGAACAGCTTTGAAATGTTCTCTCCCAGAGAGCTGGAACAAATTTTACCAATTTATCTAGCGTGAATCATGTAACGTTCGAATGGGGTGGGGGTGGCGGTGGGGTAAAACTGTTACCCAAACTAGTCACATTTTACTATCCAATGCCATGGAATCGAAATTGCCTATCTGTACGATCAGTATAAGTAGTAACAACAAGTTGACGTAGAAACTACTAAGGATCGAAAGAAAGAAGTGTCGTGCTTGTCGAACCGTTTCGTAGCCATTTTCAATCTTTTGCTTCCTACGCGTTTATACAAGGGATAGCGCGAACTAAAACGCAGCATTCAATCTAAACTTCGCTAACAGAATCTCTTCGTCTCCTTTTTAGTTTTTAGCAACCCTTAGCTGCTCATCTAACTGAGAGCCGAATTGCTTCTCTTTTTCGCCCGAATCCCCGAAAGCTCAAAAGAACAAACGATACAGACCGATTCTCTTCCGATCGTGCCATTGTTCTCTCGACAATAAAATCGTAAGAGAATATTCAGTTATCGGGCAAGCCATGTCTGTTGGCGGCAACACGGTGCTGACTTCAACCGTTTATTATATGGGTGAAGTCAGAATGGCACTTTCCAAGAAGCGCTTGAGACAAAACCAGCTTGCGCTCACACTCACACATGCGCAGCTCTGTAAGTGGACAAGAGATCGCTCAATACCGTCAACGCGAAAGCTACGGCTAACGCAATTTATGCTCACATATCATGTTTGATGGGTTTCCACTTTTTCATATCTAGCAAGGCAGCCGTCTGCCAGTGTGCGTGTATGCGCTTGAGGTCTATAACTGGAAGAATATAACGAACAAACATATTTGGCGAATGCCAACTTTTATTAATACCAGGCTTATCTACTACAAGAAGGAGGGTTTTCAATTGTATAATTGTAGCAATTGTGATAATAATTTTATGTTATCATTTTCTACATGTCATTCAAGATTACACTCGGGGAAGTTTGTTTGTTTGTTTGTTTATATTTGAGACCTTTTAACCATATATGGTCATTCAGGTCTGTAGGAAAATTTATATTGTAATAACATGCTTTCATTAAATATGCGCTTGCAAGTTTGCTGCTTTCAAAAATTCAACCGTTTTCTTTAGAATGCTAATATCGTCACCCAGTATTCCTTGCAAGGATGTGCCTAGTTTACATCTTTGTCTTTCTGCGTCGTAAAGTCGGCAGTCGACAAGAATGTGTTCAACCGTTATTCTGGTGCCGCAGCTTGGGCACATCGCGGGGTCTTCTTTCTTCGCAAAGTGGCCATGTGTTAGTCTGGTGTGTCCGATTCTTAACCTGGTAATCACTCGGTTAATGAATCTGTCGTTTGAGTAAGATGTTGTCCATTCGAAGGGTGTGTTTTTGATTCGCCTTAGTTTACTGGTGCTACTGGCCCATATATTGCACCAGGTGGTGATGATCTGGTCGTTTACTAGCCGTTTGAAGTCCTCAAAGGGTGTTTTAATGTCGATTGGGGTTTTCAGCGATGCTCCTTTTTTTGCTAGAGCGTCCGCCTTTTCGTTACCGTGGATATTTACATGTGCTGGTACCCAACAGAGAGCTGTGTTTCCTTGTTTTTCATGGAGTAATTTTCTGATGTTGATTATCCAGGGGTGGTTAGAGTTGTTATTAGCCACCGCCTCGAGAACGCTTCTGGAATCACTGAATATAACGTTCAGACCTATGGTGCATAGCTCTAGGGCTTTGATAATTGCAAAGGCTTCGGCGCTAAATATTGATAAGTGTGAGGGAAGACAGATGACGATATTTGCATCTTGAGAAAAAATACCGCAGCCGACGCCATCAGATGTTTTTGATCCATCCGTGTATATATGATTATGATGTGGGTAGTCTGTGTTACGAAGTTCTCTGAACAGAGTTTGCTTTGCTTTCGGGGGAAGCTTTTCTGGAATTCCGGTGTTTATATGGAGTGCTTTTTCTTCCCAGGTCAGTGTGTCTGGGAGATTTTCGTTCTCGATGGCAATATGTGGTATGGCAAGTTCGTCCATCAGGCTCTTTGATTTGACTATAATATGCAGATCTGTGTTCAATATTCCTCTGGTGAGTTGTCTTGTAGCATAGTTTATGGTCTTTCTGGCTAATGTTAGGTCGAGAGGGGGAAGCCCGCTTTCTGAGAGGATGCTTTCTATGGGGCTGGAGTGAAATGCTCCCGTCGCGTATCGTATGCCTTGGTGGTATAAGGGATTTAGCTTATTAGCGTTTTTTCTATCTGCACAAGTTATGATGGGTGCTCCGTAGGTGAGTTTAGGTAAGATGACCATTTGCAGGATGTGAAGTAGCCATTTTCTGTCCGCTCCAAAGCTGGTTTTGCTGAGGCAGTTCATGATGCCTAATCGCTTTTTGGTTTCATCCCGTGTAGTTTTTATATGATAGTTATAGTTGAGTCTGCTGTCGATCCACACGCCGAGGAGCTTTTGTTTAGTGACGAGGGGGATGTTTTCTTGGTTTAGTACTGGGGGCTGTTGGTTATGGAGTTTTCGTCTTCTCCCTACATGCATGATGGCAGATTTTGGTGCAGAGATCTGGAAACCGGTTGCATCGCTCCATTTTTGAATGCAGTCTAAGATTTTTTGTATTTTGGAACGAGTCCATTTTGCTGATTTAGATACGGCTGCGATCGTGATGTCGTCTGCATACAATTTGATGAAGGTTCCTTTTGGTAAGAAGTTTTTAATGCTGTCAACTGCGAGTAAGAAGAAGGTGACTGCAAGGACTGATCCTTGAGGGACTCCGTTCTCCTGTGTTTTTATATCAGATAATTGGCCTTCGTATCGGACTCGGAAGTCTCTTCGTTCAAGGAAAAGACTGCAGAATTTAGCCATGTTCCCCGAAATTCCTTCCTTTGCCAGCTTCTGAAGAATTAATCTTCGCCAGGTTAGATCATAGGCTTTGGCTAGATCTAGGAAGATTATTTCAGCATGTTTTTTGTTATTAATAGCGTTTCTTCCAAAATTGTCAATTTCAGAGATGACGTCAGTTGTTTGGTGCCCCTTGCGAAAGCCGTATTGCGATTTGCCTAGAGATCCCTTTGCTTCTAGGTGGCTCATTAGGCGTTTGTTGACCATTCGTTCAAATAATTTGAGAACGCAGCTGGTGAGGCATATTGGTCTTAAGTTATTTGCTGTATTGGGACACTTTCCTGGCTTAGGTATTGGTATGAGTGTTGACATTCTCCATATTTCTGGAAAAGTTTCATTTTTCCATATTTCGTTATACGCTTCTAACAGTTTTTTCTTCGCGTAAAATGGTAAGTGTTTCAACATTGCGTTGTGAATATCATCGGGACCTGGTGCGGTTCCAGATAGTTTGTCTAACTGTTGAAGGAGTTCGTTCATGGAGTATGGTTTGCATAGATTTGAGTTCCGACTGCTTTTGAAGTGTATTGGCCGTCCCTCTTCTCTATTCTTTTTAGTCATAAATTTGGAGCTGTAGGCTTCATTAGAGGAAGTCTTTTGAAAATGTTCGGCTAGATGATTTGCTATATCGAGCGGTTTGGTGATAATTTTATTGTCCGACGCGATGGCCCATGTTCTTGGGGATGAGCTTGGCCCCTTTTTGGATATTGAGCGTATGCGGTTCCAGATCACTTTTGTTGATGTGTTTTCGTTTATTGAAGATGCGAAGTTTTCCCATGACTTTTGTTTTTCTTCTTTGATTATTTTTCTGCAGTTCCGTCTGGCTAGTGAGAATTCATCATGTATTGATTGGTAAAGGGGGTCGTCTGGGTTGGCTTTTTGCTTTTTCCGTAATGCTTTCTTTCTTTTCTTGATCGCAAGGGCCACTGTTTTGTTCCACCATGGGACGGCTTTGGAGTGTACTTTCGTTGAGGTTTTAGGTATTGACTGTATGGCCGCACATTTGATTGCATCTGTAATGTCTTCTATTGCGTAATTGTTGTTGGGAAGGATCAACCTTTCGATTTCTTCTTCGAACTTATTCCAATCCGCGTCGTCGATTTTCCACCTGGCATTTCGGTGGGTTATGATCTGCTGCTCGGAGCCTATTATTATTGGGAAGTGGTCACTGCCGTGTTGGTCGTTTGCTACCGCCCAATTGACTTTGTTTGCTATTTCTGCAGAGCATATAGTAAGGTCGATGCATGATGCAATATTGTTATTTCCGTGTATGCTTGCCGCGTGGATATATGTGGGGGTGCCATCATTTAGCAGTATAAGGTTTCTTTCGTTTATGATGGATTCGATTATTTTACCTCTTGCGTCTTCTTTGTTCGAGCCCCACTGATTATGGTGCGCGTTAAAGTCACCCGATAAGATAAACGGTTCTGGCAATGTATCTATAAGTTTGTCAATGACATGTTTGTTGATGTTTTGATTTGGAGATAAATATATGCTGCATATAGTCATTTTTCGGGGTATATTTACTTCGACCGCTATCGTTTCTAGTGTTGAATTCACTTCAATTTTTTTAAATTTAATGCCGGTTTTAATGGCGATTGCCACGCCGCCTTGCCCTGATGGTCGGTTTTCGAAAAGAATTTCATATCCTTTGAGGTTTATGTTTCTTTGTTGGTTTGTTCTTGTCTCTTGCAATGTTATTATTAGACTAATCTCAAGATTTTAGTCTTGACCTTGGAATGAGGTCATACATATATTTAATATTTTTTGAAACGATGGTTCTACAATTGATGAAGGGACGGTAGGGGAAAGAAATGAAAATTTTTTGGTGAAGGAGGGGGAAGAGCGGAAAGGAAGGGGGGGGGGGGGTATTGGTAGCTATGCTTGACAAGTAGTCATTTTGACTCCTACCTTTTGTCCAATGCTGGAAGGTGCATGAGTCGAACCAAGTTATAATCTTAGATTACAGCTTGGTTCGACTCATGCACCTTCCAGCATTGGACAAAAGGTAGGAGTCAAAATGACTACTTGTCAAGCATAGCTACCAATACCCCCCCCCCCCCCTTCCTTTCCGCTCTTCCCCCTCCTTCACCAAAAAATTTTCATTTCTTTCCCCTACCGTCCCTTCATCAATTGTAGAACCATCGTTTCAAAAAATATTAAATGTTATTATTTTTGGTTTATATTCGTCGATGAGTAGTTATAGATCCTCATATTGACTTTTTAATCCGTTGCAGTTCCATTGTATAATTTCAGACACTATGTGGTGTTGGCTCTTTGACTGTTCGGACGTACTATTCCGGCTACTATTTTGATGACGATTTGCTGTTACGGTTTCCGCTCCCAGGGGATAAGTCATGTGACCCTTGTCCGTCCTGTCCGAGCATTTTCCTTCTCCGCTTTCTCTTTCCCACGGGGAACAGGCTATTACACCTTTGTGCGTCCCGCTGGTCGAGGGCCCAGAGAGCCGCAGCTTGTCCACCGATTCCGCTCTTCTTGTAACGTCCGGTACGGTGGGGCTGCGGCGCCCCTGTTGCCCCGTTCCAATATTTTCTTCCAGGGGATAGGCTAAAGTGCCCTTGTCCGTCCTGGTTTCTTTCCTGTCCTTCAGTGGGGAATAGGTCATTGAACCTTTATGCGTCCCGAGCCCGAGAGGTCGCGGCTTGTCCACCGATTCCGCTCTTCTTGTATCTTCCGGTACGGTGGGGCCGCGGCTCTCCCGGGCATTGCTGCATGCTTCAGTGTGCCACGAGCACGTTCCAGTAGGTGGTTTTTCAACTTCGTTTAGCGATGTTGGGAGCATTGTTGTCAGTGTATTTCCTTGTTCGTTTGTGCTACTACAGAACTGCTGGTCTTCTGCCACAGGCTGTGGGGGAGTACGGACCCACTGGATTTCATACGGGGAATTCCTGGTGGGTAGTTCTTCGCTCTCCATTGCTCCTGCAGTGGTTATTAGCGTAGGTGTTTGTGTGAGTGATAACGCAACATTTTCGGGCTCACTTGTGTTGACACAGATCCGCTGTTCATTAGCCAGGGACTGTGCGGGAGTACTAGTCCGCCAGGTCTCACATGACAGGTTCTGGGCGGAAGCTTCCTCGACCTCTTCCGTTCCTTTTACGGCGGTGGCTGTAGAGTTTACAGTTTGGTGGTGATCAGTCTCTGTGCATTCTGCTGCCAGGGGATGGTTTGTGGGAATCTTCTCCGTCATAGCTGGGCATACTTTTCCACTGTTTTCTGCATCATGTTGCGTGTGGTAGTGGGCAGTCGTTTGTCGTGGGTTTGTCAATATGGTAGAGTATGTTTCTGCAGGCGTTTGGGAGGGGGTTGTGGGGGGTGGTTGGGCCTCTTGCGTGTTTTCTTGTTTATGGGATTTATTTGGTGGGAATGTTATATTGTATTGGGATTAGTTTCGGAGTTTGAGTAGCTTGGTTGGGATTTTGAGGCCATGGGAACTTGTGCTGCATTAGTTGTCACTCTATGGTGATTTCATCTGCCATCAATAGGTCTTGGCTTTTTGGTTGCTCCCTAGAGTTTTGTTTCTTGATTTTGCTGTTGGGGTTTTCATGCTTATTATCGAATAACGGTCGTTTCGGGGTGCTTAGATCTGATGCGTTGAAGATGTTTGATGACGAACGAGGGTCCATTGGACTGATTGCTCTGGGTCTAAGAAAATCTTCGTTACCAGCTTTAGTGCCTTGTGGTGTCCTTGGGGGGTTTGTTTGGAGCTGGGTGGGTGATGGGTAAAGCTTTCGTATCTTGTTTTTCAGGTATGTAACTTCTTGCTCCTTTTGCATGGCAAGTTTTTCCAAATTGTTCATACGTTCCACCATATCTTCCATTGTGCCGAATTTCTGTACCACAGTCATTCGGTTGTTAGCTGATAATTTTTGCTCCAGTGCTTGAATCCGTTGGTCCTTTTCTGCCATCTTCCTCGTGATTTCGTCCAATTTTTTCATCAACGCGTTTATCTGCTCGTCTTTCCCGGTGTTTGTTATGCCAGCGTATGAGCGAGTACTGTGGTTCGCCTCGTATATCCGTTTTGCGTTTGGATAGGTGACACCTTGGTCGATTCGAATGTGCTGTATCTCGTTCTCTTTTATGTAATGTGGGCAGGTTTTTTCCGAAATGGCATGGCTGCTGTCGTTACAGCGGCTACAGTGCTTTTCCTCAGAGCAATTTTGGTCTATTGTGACGTCGTGTATCTTTGCGCATCGTCCACATACGGGTTTCTCCTTTTGGCAGCGTATACGAGTATGGCCAAATTCCCAGCATTTGTAACACTGCATGGGAGCGGGGTAGTACGGGCGTGTGCGAGCACGTATGAATCCGAATTCAACATATTCGGGTACTGTAGTACCGTTGAAGGATAGAATCATAGAAGCAGTATTTATTTTGGCTGCGCCTACTCGTCTTGTGATTTTCCGAATGTCAATCACCTTTTGATCCTTAAGATGGGTTTTCAGTTCCTCTTCGGGGATGTCTTTTACGTCCGAACATGAGACAATGCAGCGGACGGTGTTGAGGCGGGGGTGGGCTGTAACTTCTACATCTGTACCATCGCTAAGCTTCTTCAACATCAGCAGCTTTTTTATTTGCTCACCATTTCTCACCTTGAGGGAGTAATACAGCCCCCTGTTTTCAGGAAACGCTCCATCGATTTTTCCTCCTACACACATTTCTACTGACGATCGTATAACAAACGGATTCTTGAAGGTTTGCCCGTCTTTAGCTTGAAGTCGGAGAATACTCAGTTCTCCATTGTTATCAGCACGGTCCATCCATTCCGGCAGCGTTCTTCTCCTCTCAGATCCATCTATTTTACCGATTGTTCCTCCAGGGCCATTCCCTCTGGGGAAGGGGTCGGGGGTGGACATAGTGTCCAGTGGCCGGACGGCCAGGGAGGGTTGGGGTGGGGGCTGACACGTATATTGGCTGGGAGGTAGTCGTCCCTTTAGGGCAGAAAAACGGTGCTAGCTGCTACCTGGCCCCTAAGTATTACACGGCCAGTATTATTTTCTCTCTAGCTTACCTTGGACTCGTCGTCCCGATAGAAAACACTTTGCACGACTGATTAGCACTGGGTTGAAATTGCTTCGGATTGACACTGTATCAAGCGCGATTAGAGTAGTTTTACACTCTGAAGAGCTTTATAGCACACTTAGCTTGAGGTGTATTCTTTCTATCACTTTTCACCTGATTTTTAATAACTTCTCACTGCTGGTCCGGAGCAAGCTCCACTGACTGCTACAATTGCACCACGTGTTATTTTCGCAATTTTCTTCCGTGATTTTGCACTAGTGTCACTTTAACCGGCAGTACGAAGCCACCAAACTTCGTGCTACCTTTTGCTCCACCCACTAATATCCAAAAATCACTCGGAGCCGCCGCGGTAAACCGGGTAGAGGTGATCGAAAGCCGGCACTTTTTCGGGTCTTTGCAGACGGTCAATACGAGAACAAAGGCAATAAGATGATACTCGATATGCGATACGATTGTTTGCGGAACCTATAGAAAAGTAGACCGCACTCAACGAGTGTTCTATTCGAACTGACTCGGGGAAGTGGTCTCGACTTTTCTTTTATACAATTTTCGTATTCTACTAAGACGCTCAAAAATAAACTTAAGTTAATGAAGCGGTAGCTTTAGACTGGTTTCGCTTTAAAAAATAAAATCCTCGGCTGCTGGACGGTTGCTACCTAAGATGCGTCAGTGAAGTAAGTGATATTTTGCTAACCGAACGCCCGTCTCCTAAAGCCCACCGAAGTGTAATGCAGATATCAAACTTCGACAATATTGAAAACAATTTTTTTGAAAAAACCAAAATTCATACAAGACTATAGAATAGACAAAAATGGAGAACAGGAAAATTGAAACCAAGCTGTGTCCAATTCAACTGAGACATTTTACCTTATTTTTAAAAGATCAAATGAGGGTCCTACCTTTAGTGAACGGGGCACAAAACTTATTGTTCTTACAAAATGGATAGTCCTCCTTTCAAACCGATCGGTTTCCGGAAATATGTTTCCTATCAACGCCACGGTGGTCCGGTTTCGAAAAAGTGTGGACATTAGCAATTGCACAGTGGTCCAGAAACGAAAACTAAGTGGAAATTTACTTTTGCGGCTACTTTTGCGATTCATAATAGCTCCCTGCAAAGTTCAGCAAATTTCTTCAACTCTAAAAGATAATTAATGTGAAATCAACGGCTAAGTTCCAATTTGGCTTGTAAACACATAACACATAATAACTTTTTGTAGAAAAGAGATAGAAGGATAATTTCTTCGTCAAAGTTGTAGCTAACGATTATATAAGTAACTTTGCCAAAGACATAGTTGGTGTATTTTTTATAGTTTCTATTTCACTGGGCATTTTATATAAAGACCTCTTAAAAATCACTTTTTCGCTAATTACTTCAAAGTTAATGGTTTTATTGCATCATAATGTTTTTCCCGTGTTTTTTAAGTCTTTTTCAGAATAGAATATCTCAAAAAGGGGCAAACGGAAAAAAACCAACTTAGCCGTTTCTGAAAGCTTGAAATTTTATTTCAATTATATGTGAAAATAAAAAACTGGTTTTTCTCTAACTCGAGTAATTTCAGTTTAATTATTCCATGTTCGGCCATTTTCCACTATGCAGTATTTTCTAATATCTTCTTGAAGACGATTAGAGCCAAGTCAATAGTAAAAAAGAAAATTGTCGTAAAATGACATAATTTCGTTATGTACAACTTTGTCGAAGAACTTATCCTTCTATCTATTTTCAGTAAAAAGTTATTATGTGTTATGTGTTTACAAGCCAAACTGGAACTTAGTAGTTGATTTCACATTAATTGCTTTTTAGAGTTGAACAACTTTGCTGAACATTGAAGGAAGCTATTTTGAACCACAAAATACTTCCCACTTAGTTTTCGCTGCTGGGCCACTGTGAATTGGATAAAAAAAATGCGTAATTTTTCAAGGGTGGTGTCATCGGAGAAGTTTAATAATAAAATATAGCGCATCTTTCTGCACTATTAGGGTGACCGTAAATTCACCTTTAGGGTGATATGAACTTTTGTTTGTTTTTTGAATAACTTCAGGACTGGAAATGAATTATGGAATTGGACTTCTCAGAAAACACAAGATCGTAAAATAGGCTGACCAGACGTCCCGGATCTGGATAGCTTGTCCCGGATTGTCAAGCGGCCCGGAAAGTTTCCCGCATTACTTAATTTCACTTTATCTTGCCAGATCTCATCAGCATAGAACCGGGTTAGCTCTGTTTTGAGCAGTTGTCTCCATTCAGTTCGATTTTGAGCCAGCCGTCGCCAATTTCTCAAGCGTCTCAGAAGTCGCAGGTCGCTTTCGACCTGGTCGAGCCATCTTGAACGTTAGTCCCCCCTGTTCCTGGTACCAGGGAGGTTGTTGAACAGAACCGTTTTTGCCGCACTTTCGTCCGACATCCCTACGACGAGTTCGGCCCATCGTCTACCGACTTTCGTCAAATGCACGTTGTGAATATTTCCAAACAGTGTCTGTAGCTCGTGTTTGATACGCCTCCGCCACTCTCCGCTTTTAGTTTGTACTCCGCCAAATATCGTCTGCAGTACCTTCTGCTCGAACATGACTAGGGCGCATATTTCCTCCATGAGTAGCGTCACAGCCATACAGAACTATGGCTCTAGTAAAGATTTTGTACATTATCAGCTTCGTACGGCGGCGCTTGCTTCTGAATCGTAGCAAAATGGGCCGGATTTCCCGCTTGAATGCGTCGCTGGATCCCCTCTTTTGTTCATAGATGACGAGACCACTGCGACCAACATTTAGATCTATTCTGGTATACTCCATCCTCAATCTATGCGCACTGTTTGACATACGACAACTAATTCGAGTGGTTGTCAGTATTCACTATGGACAATTATTCCAATTAGGCACAGCACTTCTTATGAACTTAATTATCTTATTGGGACTTTCAGTTCAAATATTCAAAGGTTCCAATGTTACTTTACCGAGAACTCTTAATCTGCGTTGCCTTAACGCACCACATTCAGAAGCGTATCTTCACTGAGGATGCCCATTTTCGTGAGGCGGTGAATCATACACCATCTTTGCAGGGTAGTTGTCCGGCATTCTTGCAGCATGCCCTGCCTATCGTATCTGGCCAGCTTTAGCCGCCTTTTGGATACTGGTTCGTCATAGACCTGTGCGAGTTAATGGTTCATACTCCGTTTTCCTATACGCCGTCAAAGATCGTTCTTAGCACTCATCTTTCGAAAACTCCGAGCACTCGCAGGTCCGCCTCGAGCAATGGCCTTGTTTCGTGCCCGTAGAGAACAACAGGTCTAATAAGCGTCTTGTACAGGGTTCATACTGCATAATGAGTTCCATTTTTAATTT
Source organism: Sabethes cyaneus (assembly GCF_943734655.1). Lineage (NCBI taxonomy): Eukaryota > Metazoa > Arthropoda > Insecta > Diptera > Culicidae > Sabethes > Sabethes cyaneus. Next base: position 246,156,514 of record NC_071355.1, on the reverse strand, counting down.
TTTTCATGGAGGGATCCCGTCAGGTCCAAAAATTGTTTCCAAGAGGCTAGATGCCTCCTATTATTATTATTGAAAGACTGCAAAATATCATGAGTATGCTGTTGACTAACGCCTTGGTGTATCAGGATAAAATGCAAAATAATCTCGAACCAAACTATGTCCAATTTTAGATCGATTATTGCCGGAGGCTCATGGACCAAGGATTTGACGTTCCCACACAAAAATCCAGCGGCACATCCGTCCTTCATATCAAATTCTGCCTTATTCAATTTCTTTTATGAATAATGCAGTGTCTTGCAAGGGCAAGTTTATAAGGGTTACCAATACATCTCTTTCTTTGTGCTGAACTCTACTTTACCGATGATGAAGCTTTTTGAAGAAGTTAGTTATAAGAATGATACTGGCACGAGGAGCGTAATGATACCTATTATTCAAGAACGAATCTTAACTAGTCTCCGCATTTTCTGGCCCTGCAGAGAGAAATTTGTTGAAAAGAAGTAAATAACAAAGAGCAGAAAAAATGTGTAACACCGTCACCCAAGAACGAAGAACGAAGTGCGGAATACAGCAAAATACACGTGGTCGTAGTGATAATATTTACACATATAAAAGATCAGTTGCTCTAGGCAGTCATTTAGCACGAACGTTGAAGATAGTTTTGGATAAATTGATCGAAACAGACTCTCGAATTGTGTACTGACTGTAATATTTAGCTGCTTCCGCATTTAAGCCTCCGACCTAAAACATTAGAATTACTTTATTAGAATCATAATTGATTAGTTTTTTATGAAAATTTTATTGGCAAATTATGGATCCATTTTGTCGAAGATATTCCAGATCGCATAGGATTATTTTGTCAAGTCAAGTCAAATCTGCTTAACAGACTACACTAAAATTATCTATTTTATTTTTAGTCTATAGAAGTGAACCTTATACTAATCCTGTAAAGCGCTGATTTATGCAGTACGCTCCAGAACATCCGTTAGGAGTACTAGTCTGGAAATGAAAACTGGCCATTCCAAATTTTCTAGAGGTAGGTATGTAGGTGAAATCGCAGGATTTTGCGAGATGAATTCTTCCGTGGGCTTCTGGATGCATTTTGAGCCAACCAGGACAGTCCGGAATATCCGTTTTCGATTCTACCGAAAGTCAAAACTGGCCATTTTAATGTTGATTTCGAAATTCGGAAATGGGGCGTCAAATTGGATGATTTTTCGAACGAATTTTTGAGTAGACATTTGGATGTATTTTGAACCAATCTGGGCACTACGGAATGTCTGTTTTGGTTCTCAGTATCACAGATCTGTGAATATACACCTGAACAGAATTTTCTTTTCAAATATTTTCGTAAATGTACGCTAATTAAACACAAATAAACCTGAGTTTTTAAAATATAATATAATAATATTTTTGATGCAGGCCCGTGATTCTATCAAATATTACCGTAAGTGCGCTTTATTCTACCCACCGTATAATTTCATTAAAAATTGTAACATTTTCAAATTAATAACTGTGCTTAGAATTATGCGCGCTTACGGTAATTGGACGAAAAGCTCGGAAAGTTTTCGAAAATTTTATCAAAATTGACATGCAGACTATTCCATATTATTTGTTCAAAGCCGAGTTTTTATAACACTTGTTGACAGGAAGAGGAACTGCAGGAATGACTAATAAACTTTTATTGAATCTGACGTGTTAGAGCATACAATATCTATCAGAACCTTTACATTCTGTTTTAAAATCAAACCTGTTTGATATTTCCAACCACTTCAAATCGTTACAGAATTTACCACTTGCATTGGTTAATATTATTTTAGTAGTTTTTTCTTCCCCCTTCTAGTGAGAATGATGAAAACGGTCTCATATCAAGCAAGGTTCGATCCACTGCATATGGTACACTGCTGTACCTCTGGCCAACCAAGACGAACGATGATGGGGGACATTAGTGTTTACGATTATTATTGCTCAGTACATAAATACCTACTTGACTGTTGCAGCTTCTCCGGAGCATGAAGCTACAACTTCAGTGCATCACGCGTAGCTTTATTTGCCCAGACTGAGATGACTAACTTGGTTTGACGCGAGTTATCGGAGTTGGAGGCCATGAAGTGTGATTTTGTATATTTTTAAATGTCAATCAATCAACTTGCCCGGAGCGGTTTATTGTCTATTAATGAATGAACTCGTAGCCCGGGGCGTATGCATACACTGTGTCAAAGCAGATTGTTAAACCTTCAATGGAATTGTATGTTGTTTGTAATATAATTAATTGTGTTCACACAAAAACGTATGTTAAAAGATCGCCAAAGACCTTCTCACAGCATCCACGGAAGGGAACTAAAACATAATTGTAATCTATTTCCACAACTTTACCAAGCTCCAGCTAGCAAACTAAATTGCTATCGTCCCGATAGCAATCGAACAGCCGAACGGTGGCGGAATTGCAAATTTGAACACAAAATCTCGTGCTGTTAGTCGCACGCTCTGCGTATAATAAAATATGCACCAATTTCGGGAGCCACAGCAAAAGCAATGAAGCGATGATCTAATCTGCGGTTAATGATTTTAATGACGGCCATAAATATGGCGCTCCTTCTTTGTGCTGTGATTTTGTTTTTCGCGATAATTCTCGCTACAAAATATGCATGATTCTGAGAACGTCGAAATATGGAAAATCTAGCGTCGTTCGATGAAAGGTCCGAGCGTCGATTCTGGCGAAACTACCCATCCTATGGGTAGGTATGTGTATGAAAGTGTGATTTCAACATTGGTCAACACACGCTGCCTCTCGCTATTGACCGGCTTCGCGGAAGAGAAACGTGCAACCGCTGATCACTTAGCGGATTTATTTGTTCAGATTTGACCAGATTGCATTCTCAGGCGTTTGTTTGTTGTCTTGTCGAAAGCGGCGACCACGCGGTCCCGCACGGAGCAGGGTGCCATTAGCGGCAGCGATCGGTTAAGCCGAAACTTGCGTGATGCGTGCAGCAGCGGTTCCAAACCGCACGATGGTCAACGACGCCAGCAGTCACTAACCAAAGGGTGGCATCTTTGTCCCCATTTTAGGTGCGGGACCCATCGACAAACTAGTTCGACCAAATGAACGGACGAATGAACGAACGAGCGTGGAGCTCGTGAGCAAGATTGTAAACAAAAGATAGGAAAGCATTTTAGAAATTTATGCACTTTGTCTGGGCGGCGTACGGTTCGTATATAGCTGCCGCCGGCCATTCAGCACTATGGGATTGGTGGTTTTATTTCCCAAGTGTTAAAGTTCAAAACTTACCGTCAAATGCGCTCTTCATATGAATGGGAAATTTTTGGGTAATCCTGACTGTAACGTTGTGATAATATTGACTCACAATAATCCATACGTACTTTCTATGTGGAAAATCGAAAACTCTCTACAAGAGTTGATGATTTATTAAAAATAATAACATCTATCGGATTTTTGCGTAAACGGATTATGAGTGCGAACTACGTTGAATTCACGTAAACAGTACGGAAAATGTTGGATGGAAAATCATCACATTACTTTTCCCGTAATTTAGACCCTCCACCTTTCCAAACGGCTAAATTTTTAGAACTTTGAGAAAAAATATAGGTAACTAGAAATTGAATAATAGAAGAGCCTTATTTGGTCTGTAACGGAAACACCAGCTCCACAGTGGCAGCTAAGAAACGTACAGCAGTTTTAGCAATTGCTCTATACTGCGCTCAAAATAATTTTCACGTCGAAATTACGGAAAATGTTATGTGAATATTGACCGAAAAACCCGGAAAACAAAAATCATCAAAGCAGTGAATTACAGAAAGAAAGTTATTATCAATCGATTTTCATGTCACAGGAAGCGTCTAGAGCGGTGTTACTAAAACTTGAGACACTTGACTAATTGAGTTTATTTATTTTATTACAACAAAAATGGCAATTTTATCCTCCTATTATAGCCATATGCAGGATAAAATGTTACGCGCATATGCTGCACAACGACGGAAACTACTGAAAATGTATTATTTATTTTATCGGATATTTTATTACGGTCACTATAAACCAAATCGATCAGGATGATTCTAGTAAAACTAACTAGTAAAAGAAGTAAAACTTTAAATTTTCTGCTCTTGGAAATACTTACATTTTCAAGTTAACAAAGGTTTTTACCAGAGCGAAAAGCGAAAAGGTGGTGGTGGCTGTCAAACAGTGAAAAGCATTACCGGTTTTATTACTGCTTTCAGCAAAGCGTGATAAGATTGCTTGAGCTTATGACCTGATGCTTCAAGAGGTTATGAAAACCTTCTGAAGAATGGGCCACTTGGTCGGAAGGCAGTTTTATAGCGGTCATCAGAAAGTTCTAATCGAGCTCATAGTTTTATAAGCGTTTTTATGAAATTGGTCATGAAAACTACTAAAGGAAAACTCTAACTGCTGTCTGTGAATACCTTTCAGACAGTGTTGGGCACAATTTCGCTAATTCGCTAAATCGCTAGTTAGCGACGCTAAATTCTGGTTAGTGAGTTAACGTTTTCGCTAAATTTGGAGTACGTTAGCGAAACCGTTAACTTCGCTAAAAATAAACCCATGAAATCGCTAACCGCTAAATCGCTAAAGCTGCATGAAAATTGTGAAATCATTCAAACTTTCTAATTCTAATTGAGTTCTAATTGAATCGAAATTTCCGGCTGAAACGATTTCCGGCAATAATAACATAATCCATCGCCGGAAAGATGTTTTTCACCAGCACCTTCAGCCTTTAGCCAGCCTTAAGTGATGCATCCACATAAAAATGTCCATTTTGGCGAGGTACTTCTTCACTGTTTAGTTCCGACCTGCCTAAAGCGCGGAAGGCTGAGGGCACCTTGCTCTCGGTGTCCCTTTTCAGCTTCTGCAGTTAACTTAACCATTCTCTAGAAGGGAGAGGATGTTGTATGTGCTGGATCGGCTATATCCGGCAGACACGAAGTGCCTCACGATGTCCAACTTCTTCACTCCGGGCTGCATCTGGCAGTACGAACAAAGCATCGAGTGTAGTTGCTTGTCTGTTTTCGTCACAACTGCTAGAAATCAATTGATAAAGCTGTTCATGTACACAATCAATCACCAGTTGGCTGGGTAATCGCATGAAAAATTGCTAAAATCAGTTAATTTTTTATGCATAAATTATGTCCAAAAATCATGAATTGTTTACAGTTATTTGCGTTACATATAGTAAATGCTCGAACAAAAATGTAGTAATTTCTGGGTAATTTAAATTTAGCGATTAGCAATTAGCGAAGTTTTCGCTAATCTGAGTTCATCGATTAGCGTTTAGCGATTAGCGAGCTAACTTTTTCGGTTAGCGGATTAGCGGTTAGCGACGCTAAATTTTTGGTTAGCGGTGCCCACCACTGCTTTCAGATAAGTGTAATTCCGTAAGAATTAGTTCAGTCATCTCCAAGAAACAGGCGAGACAGAGCAATCTGCTTGTCACAACGACCGAGAGCTTTCGTTTTTTATTCAACCATTTGTTATTCCTCCGAATGATGCTTGACCATTGTTTTCTTTTATGACCACTCATTTTACGCAGACTGGGGACAAAAGACTATTTGCTTCGTATCCCAAAGAGAATATCGGACAGGCAATTATATGGACTGAAACGATTTGCTCTGAGCAAATTACCCTGACCCTGAGAGCATGCATTCGGTAGTGCTCCGACAGAAAAAGAATGATGAAACAAAACTGACGCTCATTAGTAAAAAAACTCGTCGCTTGTCGGAGAAGGTAACAGAGCAAAGGAGAGAAGGAGAAAGAGCAAATCAATTCGTCTTCTGTGCTTTGCCAGTAAAACGCCGAGAATTGAGATTTGTTTCAGAGCACGACGGAAGCCTGGCATAATAGGAGAAAGGACGGAATCGACGAAGAGAAAAAAGAAAAGGAGTTAACGGGACAGAACACGAAAAGAGACTCGGAAAGAGGAAAAACGGGTCTGAAAATGGAAGAAAAAAGACGAAAAACGAAACAGAAATAGAAAGAGAAAAATATAAAATATCAGGAGAAGGGTAAAAAATGGGACAGGAAAAGAAGAGAGAGAAGAAAAAACGGGAGAGAAAAGGAACGAAAACGAGACAACTAGAGACAAGAAGGACACAAAAAGAAAAAAGACGTGTCGAAAAAGGTGGGACAACGGGAAAGAAAAAGAGGAAAAACGTGACAAGAAAAGAAAAACGGAACAAAAAATAAGAAATGCCAAATAAAAAACCGATAGAGAAAGAATTCAAACGAAATTTAAAAGGAGATGGGACAAAATGGGAATGGCGTTAGCATAGGATGGGAAATGGGAGAGAAAAAAAAGGAGAAAAACAGAAAAAACGAACGAAAGAAAAGGATAAAACTGTAAGAAAAAGACAAAAAACGGAAAATAAAAAAGAAGAACTGGAAAGCAAAAGAATAAAGAGAGTTGAAAACAGAAAAATTGAAGCATTTGAAGAAAAAATGAGGCATCCAAAAGAAAAAAAATCGAAAAACGAAAAACGAGAAGAAGGAGAGTTAAAAAAGGCGAAAACTGGAAACGAAAAAAGGAAAAAGAGAAGAAAAATGAAAAGAAAACTTGTAAGAAAATTACAAAAAATAAGTGCAAGGCAAGAGGGCAAACAGGATTGAATATAAGAAAAAATGGAACAGGAAACAAAGAAAAACGGAACAATGCAAGTCAGTACAAAAGAAAAACGAGAAAAAAGAATGAACATGAAAGGCAAAAGAGCAGAAACCAATACGACGGTACAGAAAAGAAGAAAAAATAGAACAAAAAGTAGAAAAACGGGACTGGAAAACAGAAACAAGAAAACAGAAATGAGGGGAAACGTGTGAAAGAATGAAACGAAATATGTCAAGTCTGATTTCAAGTAAACTTCGAGTCTAGTTTCATATTCACGTCCTAAATTCAACTCTAATTTAAAGTCCAATGTCAAATTCAATGTTAAGTCCAATAGCATGTCCGATTTTAGGCCCAATTTCAACTCTAATTTAATTCTAATTTTTAATCAAATTTATACTCTGATTGAAAGTCAAATTTCTAGCAATATTTGAGTTCCAATTTTAAGTCTAATTTCAAACGTCTAATCTTAAGTCCAATTTATATCCAATTTACGTACAATTTCAATTTCAAATTTAAGTTCCAAATTTAGAGGCTAGTTTCAAACTCAATTTAATGTCCAATTTCAACTTTTCAAATCCAAGTCCAAGTCTAATCCGATTCCAATTTTAAGTAAAATTTCAAGCTTAATTTCAAATAAAAGCTTCGAATTCTCTGTTAAGTTCTATTTTATGTCTGATTCCAAGATTCCAGTCCAAATTACTCCAAATTTAAGTCCAATTTCAATCCAATAGTCCATATTCAAATCTAATTCAATGCCCTCGAGGGCATCCTCGTCGACTTCCACAAACGGTTAAATCACAGCAGTGCCCTGAAACAATTCCTTATTACCATCCTCACTACCTTCCTTATACCAACGCCGTAGCGTGCAATTGGCCAGACTGGCTAGCTCTAGAGGTGCCAAAAACGGCCTGAACCTCAGTAAGGCACTCTCAAGTGTAGTGAAGTACTGGCTATAGGGAGTTGTACGAATCATGTCTGACAGTCTAATTCTAAAAAATAATAAACTTCAAAGGGCTATTGATTCAAGAAACGAGGGGGGGGGGCCAAATCGGGTCTTCACCAAGGTCGCCACGCTACGGTTCTGGAAGCAGGAATCTGGTTCCAAATCTGATAAAAAATGTGGTCTAAAACATGGTCCACAATCTAGTCTAAATTTGCTTCAAAATCTTTAACAAAATTTGGTAAAATATAGTCCAAATCCAAAATATGGTCCACAATGTGGTTCACAATCTGATCCAAAACCTGGTTGTTGGTTTAAGATCTAATTAAAAATATGGCCCAAAATCGGCTCAGGGTCAAATTTTAATAAAAAATGTTGTCCAAAATCTGGTTTGTAACTTGGCCCAGTTTGAGAATCTGATCCAGAATCTGGTCCAGGCACAAAATCTGGTCTTGGTCTAGAATGTGGTTTACTATCCAAAATCTGATCAAAAATGAGGTCCAAAATTTTCAAAACCTGGTCCAAATTTGTTAAAAATGTGGCCCAAAATCTGGATTCTGATCGAGGTACAATGTCTGGTTGAGGTACAGAATCAGCTTCAAACCATGATCCAAAATCTGGTTTATATTCGGGTTCGGTTCCAGAATTTGGACCCAACTTTGTTTCAACATCTGATAAAAAAGTAGTCGAGAATCAAGGCAAGGACCACAACGAGCATGGTCCAGGTCCAGAATCTGGTCCGAAATTTGATTATAAATGTGGTCCAAAATATTGTCCAAAATCTGATGCACGTCTGGAATCTGGGTCCAAAATCTTTTCCAAAATATAATTCAAAATCTGCCAAAAATGTGAAAAGTTATTCAAAGCTGTTCCAAAATCTGTAACAAAAGTTGACTAAAAGTGTGGTCTACGATGTAGTCCAGGTCCGAAATCTGGTTCACAACCTGATCGAAAATCTGGTTGGTGTCTGATCAGAAAACTGTGGCCCAAAATCTACTCCAGGTCCAAAATCTGATCCAAAAAATCTTACCAAGAAAATGGTCCAAAATCTGGTTTATAACCTGGTCCATTTCCAGAATTTGGCCCGAAATCTGGTCCGCAATCTGTCACAAAAATGGACCAAAATGTGGTCCAGGTACAGAATTTTTTCTAAGTCGGAAATCTGGTTATAGTTAAGAATTTGGTCCAATATCTGTTACAAAAGCTGGCCTAAAATTTAGAAAAAAAATTGATAAAAATGTGGTTCAGAATTTAGTGGCAATCCAGTTGATGGTTTAAAATCTCATAAAAAATAACAAACTTGGAAGACACACCGATTTAAGAAACAAGGGAGTGCTGAATCGGGTCTTCACCAAGGGCGCCCAATGTCGGCTCTGCCTGTAACGAAATGGATATTTTTGGCCAAGACGAATCAGAAATCTGCGATCTTTTGACAGAAATATTCGTTTGGTTGATGGGTAAAAACAAAATACCTTGCGTCTCCATTGTATTCTCGCAACTTTAATTTAATTTCACTTGCATTATAGAAAAAATTGCATGATCAGATCTGCTTATGGAAGAAACATAGATATCATATCGGCTTACGAATGCTAAACAGTTGTTCAGTTAAATTGCATTTAACGGTTACTCTGTGACCAAAAGTCAGTCACTATCGCACACAAAGAAGGGGAAACTATTACGGACATTCTACTGTTATCTAATGGCAGCAGCACAAAGGTTCTTTAATGATCCTTAAAATAACATTTTATTCCATTGAAGAGTGTGGTAAAACCGTACAGATTCAATCAGAATATTCTGCCTGTCCCGAAAAGGATGCGCCACCACAGTGTATTGGTCATTAAAGAAACGATTTATCTGATCGATTGCCTATAACCTAAACGAGCTTAACTCATCCGCTCCGAAACGCATCATCATATTCGAGATTACCCAATTAATGGCTGTCTCCCCAGCCATTCACTTCTTAATTCCTCTCTAACTGCGATAAGCAATTGCCAGTCTCGCGCTGCAATCGCTATAAAACCGTCCACTATCTGACAAACAACTTCATTACCGCCAACCCATGCCAAGTCCGCTTTGTGATTGCTTATGGCGATGTTGTTCAGACCGTTGTACCCTACCAGACCGTGCCCGTCGAAGGAGGAAGGAGATACTCCCGACGACAGCAGCCTGCGAGCCAACCAGCCAGTAAGACTATGTTCAAGGTCTTGTTATTGGTTTTTATTAACATCATTAACGAGAATGGTCCACTCTTCGCCAGGAAAAGTAAAAATGATGTTTATCGCGGAGCTGCGGAGCAGCGAAAGCCAAGTTTTCCACAAAACTTATTCACTGTTCTATCGTTGGAAGTTGCAACTAGGGAAATGTTTTATTAGATTTGATTTCGATTCGTGTATATTTTTAAGTTGAAATCCTGGTTTCACAATTTGCTGCTTTTTTGCTGCACTCCACTGCAATGCAATTGGTCGAACTTTTCTCCTTCCGTGGCTACTGCACTGCACTGCACTGAGCAGCAGTACATCATAAAACCAAGACTCCACGCCGATGGGACAGTATCAAGAGAAAACAGATGCGATCGAAGTCTCTTGTCTAGTATATACTTGCAGCTGCTGCTGCTGATGCTGCTGCAGCGAGCGCCAGCCAACGCCGCCACCAGATTTGAGGGGTAGGAGTTTAAGCGAGGAGGAAAGATGTGACTTGAGTAAGTTAGTCGTTTTTTTTCTCAAACACAAGATCCAATCGAAAGACGCCAGAAACCATTCCGGGGGAGTTAGGCGCTGGAGTCTGGCAATCAAAACGGTTGTGATGCTTGTTGGGGCACTCGAGATAAGAAAGATAAATTTACATACTCACGTTGCCTACCTATCAAAAATGGTTAGGGAAGTGGTTTGGAACTGCAGTCTAGCTCAGAGCCCAGAGTGTCCAGCCCGGCGCGTTGTTTTTTGTGACTACGGCGGGTTCCAGTGCAGTTCCGCGTTTCGAGTGGCGGTGCTGCTATTGATTTATCGCACAAACTTATCGTGACGCAACGGGTGAGCGCTGGTCAATATAAAATGACATTCGAAATTAGCATCAGTGACGCAGTTTTTTTCCGCGTCCTGGTTTTCTTAAAATCAATCTACTGTAACGGTAAAATCTTAATCGATTATGCCAAATCGAGTGTAAATCTGGAAAGTAAAGTTTGCTGTTACTATTCGTTTGCAATTATTAACGATTTATTGAGCAAACTTTCAGCTGCGTTTCAGCGTCGCTTGAATTGAATTGCGTGAAAGTTGTGAAACCACGCTGTGGCTAGACTTTTCCCTCATCCTCGACCGATGCGAGGCTCTAATTAAAACATAAAAGCAGACTATTAATTAAACATTTGTTTTCAATTAAGGATAAATTGAAACAAATTGTAGGATGCAGCTCACACTCGACTCGGTCCGCCCAGTTTTGCGGCGCGAACGCAGTCCACAGCAGCCGTGGTATCCTGCTCGCCAGTGAGCCTGCAGCCGGAGGGTTTAGCTCATTTTTAACTAAGCCATCGTGAAAGCTAATCTAGATGTACAACGCCCTGCTGTTGTCACACAGAAGTCCACACTAACGCCGACACGCGATTCTTTATTCAATTTTCCACTTTCCCGGTGTGCTGTTTCTGTTTCTGCTGGCTTAGCTGCCTTTTAAGAGAAGAAAAAAAAACTGGGTACACACATAAATATATCCAAAGGGGAAGATTCATTAGCAGCTATCTTCCACCCTGCTGCCTTGGACCTCGCCTCGGACTCCGTGATCTGGCCTGGCCTGGCCTAGCCGACTGCGGATTGTTTCTGTTTGTCTGTCTGACCTAATTTAGTTTAAGTCCTACGCATCATTAGAATGTTGCTTGCGGGATTTGTTCGGATGACGGTGCCAGGTTCGACGATGGGTTGCATTTCCCGTTACACACAGGGCGGCCACAGCACGCACCGTGGCGGCACGACGCGGTCAGGCGGTCACATGTAGTAGCGCCTCAACAACCAACGCAACGGGCTAAAGCTGATGTGCTGCCTGTCGAATCACTAGATTGCGCTCGCTTGGTTGCTTGCCCGCCTGCCGATCCAAGTAGGCTGAGGCAGTTTGGACGTCTTGCGATGCTTGAAATGTCAAACCGAATTACTTAAATTAATGGAAGGTTTTTCTTTCGCGATAGTGAATGTGTAAAAAATCGTTTCAGTTTAGTTCAATAATTCCTGAGATTAAACGTGAGTCTGTAGTGATGAACTTTCCACAAAAATTTACCCGTGGGTGGAAGAAAAATCAGTAACTAAACAGTTTTCTAAGTTGAAAAGGACAAACCTTTTTTCTTCTAACTCTGCTATTGATTCATTTGATTCATTTGCTATTGATTATTCTGACAGATATGTCATTCGTTTGTGACTTGCAGGTGATTACAAACTAATATTTTATTAATATTTACAACTTTATATTTATTGTAAATCCTTAACAAGAGAGGAGTGCAACGCAGTATCTAACCTTCATTTCTTTTCTCTTTCGTTGCAGGTACGTCCTATCGATCATTTCAAATCTGACCACACAGAAATTTTGAACCAGACAACAGAACCGGCCAGAATTTGCAAGTATAATAATCGATATAATTTAAAATGATTAATGCTCTCAAGACTGCCTAAACACCGCCAAGATTAAATCACTAGACATCGCCGACACTGCCGAAAACTGCTGTCAAATCGATCCCGAAAGATACTCCATCAAAAGTCACTATCATTATTGTCCATACTTTAAACCGTACAAAGCAGGCTTCCTTTCGTCTCGCTGCAAGCCGGACTGTTGTGCCTATTCCATCCAACAGACGGGCAAGCCGAAACCGGGCAGCAAACAAGGGCAGCAAATCTTGAAATCTACCTTCATCGCAATCACCCCTCGAGGGAGTGTTATTATTGTCATATAATTCTATTATCCTGCCATCTTAAAACCCTCCCCTGCTGTCCGGTCCGGTTGATGGGCTACCGTCCGTCGTCCGGCTGGCTATAGCCAGCAGCGGCGTGGTGGGTTGAACAGAGAACAAGTGCTGGCGAGATAAAATAAATACTCGTTATGTTTCCCACTACGGGGATGCCCACGCTCGCTTTGCGCTGCTGGTGGGTGGCTGGCTTTTTACGCTAAAAGAGCATATGCTTAGCTTCTCGGAAAACGATTAGTATTTTTGGTCTTTCTGGAAATGCAAACCGAGGTAAGCCCTTTTCTTGGAAGCGGAAAATTATCGGTCCGTTTGAGCTACCTCACTCTTACCCGGGCTAGGAATTTTCCAATTTAATGGTTTGTAGGAAAATGGGTTTGCAATGCAATCACTTTCCAAATGTAGGTAACCAATTTAACGCTAGAAAAGATAGTAATGACTTGTTTCACAGCAATGATAACAATGACTGGAATTGTTCTCAATCTTCTGAATTGCGAACAGGTCGGCTATTATTTACCAACTTCATGATGTATTCCACAACTGACAAATTATACTGAGCTTTGACCGAATTGACTGATTGCTTCTATGTTCGAATAAATCGCCACAACTCAGCAACAGTGTGAGTATAGGTATCATGCCCTTGTTTCGTAGGCTATGAATTATTCAACACCGAGGAGCCATTCATTGTTGTTATACCAAGGAACGCAACTAATGAAATCTTTTCGTAAGGATTTCCTCACACAAAAGCGAAACCATTTAATCACTCACTGGCTGGTGTGCCGCACCTGTTTCTTCCGACCTTTCCGGTCAAATCACTCAATATCGTTGTGAGAATGATTTGGATGAATCGAGCTCGAAGCTTTCCACCCACCGTAGGCTGCACCGCCTACAGGTGCTGAATGGCACAACATTTTGGGTGGCACTGGGGTCCACGTGCGAATACCTTTTTATGAATGGATAAATTTGTGCGTTGAAAGAAAATCTGGTGAAAGGAATCTAGTTCAGAATGAAATTGAATGAGGGAAAATGTGGTGCTAGAAAATATTCAAGTCACGTAACGACCTTCACTTTTCTATGGGTTCTGAAAGATGACCTGTATCGAACCAAGGGGTGTAAAATTTAATACAAAAGATAGAAGAGCTAGTGTTTCTTAACTTGGCAAGGTGGAATGGTTTGGATTTTTATCTGCTCTGGGTCTTGCCGTTGCACCAATTGATCCAAATTAAATTATCAAGTGCTTAGCTTTGATACGGAAGGGACAAAAAGGATTGGGCAGTCATAAATTCTGAGTATAAATTTTTTTCTGGCATGAGCACCTCTGTATATAAAAACCAAATTCGCAATTTCAACTGCTGTGTGTGTCATTAAAGTTACAAACAAAAACCATCATAGGTATATTCACAAAAGCGATCCTGCCAAGAATTCAAGTTTTTAATAAAACATTGACAATTGTATGAAAAGAAAACACGGCAGTTAGTGACGACATATGACGAATTTGAGAGAAGAGAAGTTAAATGTAAGTTTGACTTGACTTGAAATTGAACCAGAATCCGGAACCCACCGATTCCCTGCAAGTCGTGGTCAAGGTTTGGTCGACTTGCGTCCACTTTCGAGCTGCTAAGGCCAACGTTAGCAACACTGCTAGGACGACTAGTTGGATAAATTCGGAATAGTCGACAAAATGCTTCATATGAAGATTAATCTCACGCTTCGACACTTACTATCCAACATAGTGGATGTTATGCGTGGACAGCATTCTGAAGTGGAGCTGGCTCCCTACGAGATTCATGATAGTACCCATAGTCAGTTGGGCACTCTTAGGGTAAAAGCTCTTAGGGAAAAATGCCTGTTCTTCGCCGACGAAGCAAGAAATGCTCACAAATGCCGTTCTTCTACGCCATATCGCCATATCACGATGCTTCAGCGAATGATTGCATTCAAATTCCACAAACGTAGGCAACTTTCATCGGAAAAAGAGGCAGGAAAATCTACATGAACATGAACATTTACATCTAGATGAACTACGCGCCGAATAATTGCTATAGAAGATCGCTCTCACTACATCACTATTAGGGCAGCGCATTTAAAGCAGGTGGTGCACCACTCTCCCGGCACGAAATCCTTGCCGTGTACCACTTCGTCTCAATGCGGTCCGCCAAGAAAGTTTTATACGCCACGTGTTTGTGACGCGAGAGTCGGAAACTCAAGGTGCGTTCTACATGGGCGGCATATGGGAACGACTCGTTCGATCGGTCAAATTGTGCAACTGACTAAGTTTCGGAAGCGCACCTCGCAAATCAGATGACGACACCTTGACGATTGCCATTCTTTAAGCAGAGGTGATGATCAGCTTTATGTCACTAGAATCGAATGAACAAGAGAAGGCCAGAGGGGATGGGTGGGAATATTTCCAGAGTAACCCTAAAAGTAACTAAAGTTACCGCATGGATTCCGATTATTCATCTCATACAACTAGAATACGCAGCTAGCACCCAATCGTATATCATTGTAAGAAAATTATTGTAAATATCTTTTAACAAATTCGAAATCGTAGCTAACACACACACACACACACACACACACACACACACACACACACACACACACACACACACACACACACACACACACACACACACACACACACACACACACACACACACACACACACACACACACACACACACACACACACACACACACACACACACACACACACACACACACACACACACACACACACACACACACACACACACACACACACACACACACACACACACACACACACACACACACACACACACACACACACACACACACACACACACACACACACACACACACACACACACACACACACACACACACACACACACACACACACACTCCTTGGTTTGGCCAGCATGTAACCCCATGCCTAGGAGTCGAGAAAAGATTCAAATCAGGTGAAGAGGCAGACCACTCTTTCGAAGAAATAAAATCCAGAAAATTGTCCTCACACCAAGCCTGTGTAGCTTTTGCCTGGTGAGACGGTGCAGAATCTTGTTCGAAGCAGTATGGTGCATTCTTGTTGTGTTTTTGACTATGACCATTTGCTTGGTTCTTCAAAACATTATCGGTGTAATATTTAGTGTTTATTTTAACACCAGATTCAATAAACAGCAATGGAACCCTTACCTTAAATTTTTGGAGAACCATCCCCAAGTAACAATTTGTGTCATAACACTCTTATGATAGCATTTAAGACCAAAATGGTTCATGAAAACCGCCATAAGCGTACATTAAAACTCACATTGCTGCTTGGGTCCCCATACCATCACCCTGAAAACATTCAGGAAATTTTGAATCTGAGATTAATCCATTATAAATTAAACACGTCCAAAAAGCACTGACAGTGATTCCTACTCACCCTGTATACTCTCTCGGCACGGAATTCTGCATGATGACAGTACGCCGCTTTGTGTTCCGGAGGATCCTCCAAAAGATTTGTCACAAAGAAACCGTTCGATGTAATCCTGGCCCCACCTGGGCAGCGCATGGGAGCGACCCGTTTTATCGGTCAGGGTGTGCAAATGGAGCAGTTCTGCCGGCAGCTCGCAAGCTCGGAGATTGCCTTTTCCAAAGCATTTCCAACTAGGCAGTTCTTCCGGCCGTTCGAGATTTTTCTACGCCACCAGTAGATTCCATCCATTATAAATTCTGGCGGCGAGGGTAAAGCAATATCTGGTCTACCAAGCTATTCGTTGTATGTTCGATTCTAGACTACACGGTGTTGTTAGATAGAGTCAGTAGGATCGTTGCACTAGCCCCGTAATTGCCTTGTACTCTAGCAGCCGTGACAGCTGCAAAGTCTGTTGATTAAGAAAGATTAAGTCTTAGAAAGATGTTTAAGTCCAAGGTTTTGTTTTTTTGCCACTGATCACCCGTGGCTGGAAACGATATACTAAAGGTTGCACTCGAAAAAAAATGCGACAGACAAAAATGATCACCAAAGGTCATTTTAAGTCGGATATTTTTGAAACCCTCAGGGAATAAATAAACTCATATTAGCTATGTTTTTGCAAAGTTGGTTTATTCAACCTCTTCTCCTTGGTTAAATGACGGCACCTTGGACTTAACGCTACCAAATCCTCTGCAATACTTGCGCCATATTTGTTACACACTTTTATCCACTCTTTTTTCAAATCCCGGTCGATCCCGGTGAAGACGTTTCTTGTTTTCCGGAGCTTGCCGTTCATAATCCTCCAGAATTTTTCTATTGGGCGTTCTAGCGAGTTCTAGCGAGTTTGGTGGGCAAATCCTTCAGTACAAAAACAACATCGTTGGTTTCGTACCGCACCATAACCGGTTTCACGTAATGCTACGATGATCCGCCCAAAATTGAGTGTTACCTTCGTGGGACCGGAAGAAGGGCAGCACGCGCATTCTTCTTGATATATTTGGTCATTGATGGTGCCGGTCGTTATGCACGGATTGCTGAATTTCCCGCATCAACAGTTCGCCGGCCACAGCAAGTATTTCTTTGCAAATTGGTAGATCTTCTTCTTCTTCTAGAACTTCTTCGGAACATCCAAACGGGAACTGACGACGAAGAACTCCAGTCCGGAAATTTGCTTGGTATCCGTTTTAATGTTCGTCTCGTCGTCCATCACGATGCGTTTCGGCTGCACCAATCACTCATGGTACAGCTTTCTGGCGCGGGATTTGGCCACCGTGTTTGGTTTATCGGTTCAGTTAGACGCCTTCTTTACCTTGAAGACATGAAGTTCGGCCCGCTTCATTGTCTGCTGGAAGAACCAGACGGAAAAGTTGACCTTCTTGACCACGTCCCGGATCGAAAGGTTCGAATTGTGCTTAAAGTAATCCCTCACCTTCCTGCCTTCACGGAGTCGGTCGTCTTCGCTTTTCTTGAGCTGCCGGCTCGGCGCTGGGTCGTCGGGGTAACACGGGATATGGTCGAATGGTGGATTCTCAACCGTTTCGCGATCCACCTGTGGGACTGCCCTGGATTTTCCACGATCTCGCTCATAATTTCTTGTCGAAGGACTTTGTGCTTAAAAGTCATCTCGATAACCACTTGACAGATTGTGACAAAATTTTGTACACGTAAACATTACACTCTAAACTAGTTTATTCAAAATTTCATGATTTTTTTACCCATGCAATAAAAAGTTATATACAAAAGAAAGTGTTGCATTTTTTTCGAATACGGTCTTTAAAGAGTGTAACGATTAAAATTCTATTTGAAAAAAATTAGCTAAGCTTCTGATTCATCAGTTCAGTTTATATTAAAATGCTCCTCGCCTTCATATTTTGAAGTTTACTTCAGGTACCACTTGACCATAGCTCACTATCTATCAATTGGACGGAGCTCTGGCACGTTGCGAGGGTTGCTTTCGTTGTGAACCTGCTTCATGTTATTTGCGGCATATTCCTCCGTGCTAAATCCAGCCAAAACAGCACGGAAGAGTCGTGTTGCAGCAGGCTTTGTTCCAGAAACTCGTTCACGTAAATTTCCTGGTTGGTGGTTCTGGTTGCAATGAAAATGTCACTTTTCAAGCCACATGTGCAGGTAGTCTGCTAAATTTTATATTTCTTAGCGATTGTCGACATTTTAATATGGTTGAAAATGTCTGCCAACACTCGTTTTGGCCATCACTACCTTCTGTATTATGGGAATCAGTACCTTTTAAAAAGTCGACATTTCGGCTCATTACATAGCTCCATACACGGTTGTAGACAACACTCCCAGCTTGTTTGCGAGATCAAGGATGGAAAAGTTGTGGTTTCGCTCGAAAGCACAGGCCACTCTTTTTATCATTGCTGCAACTTTCGGGTTTGTTAACTTTCTAATTTTGCCCCTAAGCTAGGTTTCCTGTTTGTCGACAAATATTTTACAAATTTTGATGCAATGAGGAATAGCGTGCTGTCCCAAGTATGCTCTTTCCAGCCATCATTTTGCAATTTTCATCGGTCCTGGTCAATAACGGAGTAGCAGCACACGGGCGGTATCCTATGCTTATGCTGCTGCTTATGCTTAAATATTTTACAAATTTTGATGTGTTGGATCTTTTGCTTAGACACCAAATAACTGAAGAACAAATGTCACAAAAAAAGAGAAAAGAATTTGTGCACTTTCCAAAATTTAGTCTGACAAATTTGACAAATTTTGAAAAAACTAATTATGCCAAGTTTCCTAATTATACGAGGTCATTACACCCACCAAGTTACATTACAAGACTCTGAAAGGGTCATGACAACTTCTGGTAGAGTTCCGCCGCAAAACCCGTCAATTTACAAGCTAAGGGTCATGAAAGAGCTATTTTTAGCAATTCAAAATATGCTGCCTGATGGTATCTTGCCAACTATAGAACTTCATACGTTACTTGGGCAACACCTGAGAATAAGTTGTACCCTTCACGCTGTTATAGATAAGATACCGGTAATAAAGCAGCTGCATGCCACGCCAGGGAGTTCCGCTTCAGACTCCAACACCAACGGCAACCGATATTGATGGTGCATTCGGCGACGGAAAACCCGTTAACTAGTGCGCTTGGAAACTCACGGAGACTGATAGTTCCTGGCGGCGACGAAGCTGGATACATTTCTCCTCCACGCTGTTATATGTTACTACCTATTACCGCTGCTAGGTGAGTGTTTTCACAGCCGCCGTGGCGTGATTAATTGGCAGCCCACTGGTTTGGGATCGACCCCGTCGGCAAAGCAGCCTTTCGGGCTTTCGAAAGCTTCGGATTTTATTTCTGTTTGCATATCTTCACCCAGTGCAGTGATATGGAAATAAATAAAAAGACTTGTGCCTGGCTAGGTATGGACCATGCATGAATTAATCGTTTCCGATAATCGGCTTTATGATGCGAAATTTATCTCCAGCCTCCAGGCTGGCAAGTTCTAGTGGCACTGTTTACATTACCTCCTCCGCAAGTGCCGCCGGTAGCCTAAAAAATAAGACGTTATGCCAGGGACACCGCAAACAAACCGGTCCGGGCCGTCCGTCGTCGTAAAATCACTAACCAATGTGTTGCGTCGGAGTTGTGATTAGATTTTCCATTGCCCGCGAATGGATTGCGCAATAAAACTTCTTTTTTTTCTGCATTTAAATGAGATGTAACATGCAGTCATAAATTGGGATGTTATAAATTTCTCAATTTTTGTTGGGCATATCACACGCTATGTACGCTAGTTTGTTATGCAGATTTATTCCTGCTTGACTGCATTGAATCGCATCATTCCGCAGTGCACTCGCCAAGTAAAAGGCGAGTGATTCATCGCGTTAATCGGTATTTTTCTTGTTTTTCCGTCTACCGCTCCGTTCGATAGCTAATAATCAAAAAATGCCCTGCGGGTTCAAACGTTTCTTTTCTTTCTTTTTTTTTTGGTTTGACTTGATGAAAACGAATAAAAATTATAATACTTAGGTGCGGCACTCGGTTTCACGGTTGGTACGCGTTTTAAAGAGCGCTTTGTTTCTTCGCGCACTTTTATCATCGCTTATTATCGCCGATTTGTTTACTCTTTGTACCGTCGCGTCGCGTCTGTCCGCAAAAATCCTCGCGCTATTCCGGCCAGGCCAAGCCCGGCCGGGTGTTTGAACAAAGATTTTGATCTTGCTGCTGCCCTCTTTAGAAGTGGGCTGACGTGCATTGGCTTGCCTTGCCTGCAAGTGCTGTTCTCGGAAATTCGGGAACGAGAGCGTATTTCGCACTTGGTTTCAGTTAAGGAATGATGGTCCACTTTTTTTTTCGTTATATCAAAATGTGAACCGTAAAGGGAGCGAACACCGAGTTCGGGAGTTAATAATGGTGATTATTCGTTATAAATATTCGCTTAGTTGGTCGGTTGCCGGCTGGGTCCTTTGACATCTCGACTGCAGTCCGGTCCGACACGGGTGATTGAAGTTTGTTGATAAAATAAATGATGAGATCGTTGTGCTGGAGCAATAAATTAGCGCGGCATTGCCCTCCTTTGGCAGTTTCAAATTCCGGTGACTTCAATTGAATGCTGGGAAACGCTTTTGTTTTAACCTTCAGCATGTTGTATTGTCTGTTCAAATTCTTACTTTAAAAAAACTAATCCTTGTACAGCTAAAATACATAAATCCAATTCGAAAAACGTCATTCTAAGTAAACACCCAAGAAAATAAAAATCTAAAGTTAACGCCCAACTTTGATTTTCGGCCCTGGGGAGCACGCCCTGCGGTGCAACCATGATAATCGCTATATTTGGTGTTAGGTCGTCGGCAAAGGGTACAGTGATATCGAATGACCACTGCTTCTTGGATGGTTGAGATTCGAGACTCGAGACTGGAACAAATGTAGCAGGGCGTGAACGGCTCTCGCGAAGCAGTAAACTAATTTCGAGTTTCTCCATAAAGTACCTCTAACCGAGCTCGATTTTCAAGGTCATAAAATCCGAAATCTTTCAGCACCATCCGCCACCGCTAAGGGCGGCCGAGCCTAACGCGATATTCGATATTTATATTTAGATTAATAGCCGTGCATCTCGTATATCAATTACGGTGTGACAAATCGAGTAGCGTGTTTCTGTTCCCTAGCGAGACTATGTTTTGATTGTACTTATACTTCAAGCATGTAGGTTGTTTCACAATACTCGTTAGATCTTCCATACTGTTGAACCACGGTTTGGTCACACCCAACGTTACGCTGCGCTGGTCTGTCAGCTCAACAAACAGCCGACAAAGAATTATCCAATAAACACAATTGAAGAAGGGAAGCACTATAACGCGTTTAAAGCAGTTAAATATCAAATTTCACTAACATCAAATCGATCTACGGATAAAAATACTCTTTTTAAAATAAAACAGCTACACACGAGTGTGACAATTTAATACATGCCCGCTCATAATCAAATCAAAATCTTTCAAACCTATTTTTCTGTGCTCTTTTTTTTCGCTGACTCTCTCTCGAGGGGCAGATCGACAAACACATTTCTGTATAGGGGAGAAATCTATTCCAATTAAAAGTGTGCCCTTTGCCGGAAAAGGAAGAATGTCATTTTCTCGAATTGACGCTTCTCTCGACGGATGCTGCGCTGGCTGCTGATCGACGGTATCGCATCGTATCGATTTCATGTTACACTACTGCCTGCCTGCCTGCCACTAGATGTTGTACCTTCATCTATCTACATCTTCGTTCGTTCTGTTCTGTTCGGTTCTGTTCCCTTTCAGTTCAGTATCTCCCGGCAGATGATGATTCAAGGTCGATGGTGCAAAACTGACATCGATGGTACTCGTTATCGGCAGGCAGCTTTTTTCTTTCTCTATCACGATTCAATTCAAACGATACTTGGAAAGGATTTCACAGACCAACTACAAGCAGCACTAGCAAGTGGACTATACATGTACCGAGACCGACCGACCGACCAACCGACCGACTGTTCTACATTCGAAGCACACACAGAAAAGTTTGTTTTGATTTTACTTTCCTCACCCCCTCACCCCCCTAGGGTTTGCTTTCCTTTCCACTTTTGTCGAGAGGATGATGATTTCCTGAGATAGCACTGACACGGGTTTGATAGTGCACTGTGAATGAAAGAAAAGAAACGAAAAGAAGAAAAACACGCTTCCCTGTCCTGGGGCCGTGTCATGTCAGGAGCAAATAAACGGCGTCCTGAATGCACTTTGCACTGCCACTGTGCTGGCCGTGACATTCATTTGATTCCGTAACTTATCGCGTAATATTTTATTGAGGAAAAAAAATAGAAGAATAGCTGGTAACGGTAGAATGCCAAAGTTTTTTTTTATTTTCACTCCAGATGAGGCATAATTAGCTAACGTTTAAAGAGTTTTGGCTGGGCATTCTTTCGTTGCTGCTCAGTGCCCTCGTTAGGTTTTTGAGTGTTTTTTTTACGTTCGTCAAACTAAAGTTTGTCACATTAATCTGGCAGAAATTGTTTAGTCGTTATGACTTTTTTTATTTCAAAAGTTGTTTCTATGCACAAAATAATAATTCTGTCCATGCAAATTCATCCATTGTGATTCGACAGACAGAAAAAATGCAAAGAATATAATTTCATGAACTGTATTACTATTATCAGAACAATAAAATGACTTTTGAGATACAGAGAAATCTTGACAAAATCTATTCTCTTGAGAATTTTTAAGCAGTCACAGAACCAAATCTCAACACTCAAAAATTTCTCAAGAAGAACCCAATCTGTTTCAAAAGCGCCTTAAAAGAGTCTCAAAAGAATTACCAAAGTTTTTATGAGTGCCTTAGTGGAATACGACAATACGAAGAAAAACTTTTTCACGATTAAATTCCATTATTGATTTTATTCACGACAGATACGCATTTCGCCTACGACTTACAAGCTTCATCAGTGTCGTAGGCGAAATTTGAAAGCGTACGACAGACACTCGCGAACGCACAGCCTCGTACCGTCTTTCTGCATAGCCCACTGACGAGGCAAACAAAACGTGAGCGGCCAGCAGCGGCCGTAAGAACTAGCAGGTAGGAGAGCGAGCCCTCACGAGTGATCGGTATCCGCGTCTTGAACTACAACGACCAGTGAGAGTGACGACCGTGGTTGTTAACTAAATACACCCTCGGAAAAACTTGTCGCAGTGCATGAATAAATAAAAGCGATAGTTCGAAATGGATGCTTATGTCGGCCGGCGTGTTCATTAGAACGAGTACGCCTATTGCAGAAAATAAGATCACACGAGGGCTTCGGAACACTGGTATATTTTTCGTGAATAAAATAGTAGTGTAATTAAAATGTGAAATCATTTCAACTTTTAATTTTTAAAAAAATATCAAAAGACTATCAAAAGAATCTTAAAAATGTTTCGAAATTGTCCCAAAAGTATCCCAAAAGCGCTTCTAAAGTGTCTCAATAGACCAACCTCGTGTTTTTGTCTTGACCTTGAAATGCGGTCAACCATATAAGAGGGGGGGGGGGGGGGCGGACAAAAACACGAGGTTGATTTATCCCTAGGAACGGAGCCTGCAACCCGACGATCCGCGTTGAGAATCGCGGCTAACACGCTAACGGACGAACAACGTCACGTCTCAAGTGCAGTACCTTGTAAGTCGCAAGTGCTTGTACAGTTTCGTCGTTCCGGTTAGTAAAAACGAGTTACCGTGAACGTGCCATATTCTGCGCAGTTAAGACATTTTTATGATTCTTCCTCTATTATAAGTATTCTAGACTTAAATTAATAACGTTGATAACAGCAACGTGTAGTGCTACGGTCTATAGTATCTGGTAAAAAACATGGGAATTAAAAGTCGACCAACAATTGCGTATATTTTTTGTTTTGTAAACTTATCCACGGTGTCTAATTCTGCGCAGTCTCTTGCTAATTCTGCGCGTGTTTGTTCTTAATTCTGCGCACCTAAAAAGTAACAATAAACACTCATACCATGTTGTTTATGTCTTTATACGCTAAAAGCACGTCAAAAATCTGGCATCAGCCATTACCAAAAATAAATCCATGATTTGGCGTTGTTGTGCTGTCCAGGTGGCACAGGAATATTGTAATCATTTTGGTTGGCTTATTTTAAATATTTTATTGTCGATAACATGAAGGGCGAGTTGATTCGGGTTTTCTGCATACACTCAAGTACTTTTTTTACACGGTTTGTTTTTCAATTATTAAGAACGGGGCAACTTAAGGACCATTCATTTATTTCTCAATACATTTGGGAGAGGCCCGACATTCGTCACATAGTTTTGTATATGGTCCCTCAGTTGCACCGTTCTTGAGTTATCGAAAAAAACAAACCGTGTAAAAAAAGACTTGAGTGTACTGAATATTACACTTTAGACAAATATTAAAAATTGTGTTTTCATGTAGAAACCACTTCGCCAGTGCCTGACAGCTCCATGAAGTTGGACATTCAAAAAAAAAGTCAGAAAGCATAGTTCCATAAATTGGCGCTCGCACGGACCCCGAGCCTCAACACAGGATTCCAATCAATGCAAGTTAAAAGTTCTACTTGAATTTTCATGCCTCTATACCTCAACCATTTGGGTGAGGTATTCTTTCGCGATTTCTTCGAAGGATACATTACTGCGCAGAATTTGGAACATGAATAAAAAATCTGTGCCTAAATCTGCGCACTACTGCGTCGCATTTTTCCAACGAAAGCAAGGCATGCAATCACTCTTTTTGTCTAAAACATGACTAAAACTAATTATTCTTTCTAACTATGCTGGCTAATTTGATAATTGCAAGGAATTTCGATCATAAATTTGTTAATTTTCTAGAATGACAGTTTTAGCGTTGGCGCCAACGACGTTGTTTTCTGAGGTATAAAATACTTTCAGTTTCAGTTTAATTTATTTCGCTGTCAAATATTATGGCCCTTTCGTGAATAATGGCGTGATATTCAACAGGCGTTTATAAAGAAATAACACAATGGTCATAGTTATGCACAATGTTGAAATATACATATATTAAGAAAAATGCGCAGAATTAGAAGCTGCGCAGAATTAGGAGCGATCACGGTAGTTAAAAAACTTCTCAATTCGGTAGTTCGATTACAATTGATCGAGGAAGAGGCACAATTTGTGTATCTATAAATAACCCAACCCACCAGATGGTGGAGTTTGAAAGATACGTCGCACGCTTAATAAAGAGGGTTGTGCAGTCTCCTTTTGTCCAGCGCCTCTATGGTTCAAAGGTATATGAGTACCAGCTAGTCACATGCCCTGGCGGGTGTTGTAAAATTGACATGCATACGATTTAATGGGAACTTTCCATTACGATCTTGTGTTATCTGGGTAGTTCGACCCATGCACTTTCCAGCATGGTTTACAACGACTACTTTTTAAGCAAGCTACTAATACCCTCCCCCCTCTCCCCTCTCACCTTTCCGCTCTTTCTCCTTCGTTGTAAATTTCATTACTTTCTTCTACCGTCCCTTCGTCAATTGTAAATTGATTCTGAAAACATTCTCAAAAGTTCCTCAAAAAACCTCAAAATAGTCTCAAAAGAGTTTCAAAAGAATCTTAAAACAGTCTCGTAAAAGTATCAAAAGGGTCTCAAGTAAGTGTCACAATTACCCCCTCATATGAAGTACAAAATTGGCTTGACCAGTATATGTCGATATCAAAATGATAAAAGTTGTTTTAAACGAGTCGCAACAAATCTCAAGTCTCAAAAGAGTTTCAGAAGAATCAAAAGAGTTTCAAAAGAGTCAGGAAATACCAGAATTGTATTAATTGTATTTAACTGTATTGCATCTTAAAAGAGTATCAAAAAGGACTCAAAAGCATTTCAAAAGAATCAAAAGAGTCGCATAACAGTCTCAAAAGAGTTTCACAATAGTCTGAGAAGAGTTGAAAAATCTCAAGAAAGTTTTAAAAGAATCTCAAAAAAGTTTCAAACAAATCTCAAAAGAGTTTCAATCGAGTCTCAAAGTCTCAAAAGAGTTCAAAATAGAAGAAGAGGGGTTTAGAGGTGTATAAAGAAGAATTTCAAGAGTTTAAAAGATTCTCAAAAAAAAGTCAAAGGTGTTCTAAGCCCTTGTAGCACAGTTCTTACAAACGAGTTGTAGCAACCGATATGTTACCAATTTTAGTTATAAATGAGTTGCTGCAACTAAAAGTGCCAAAAGACTCAAAAGACTCTCAAAAGTATATAAAAAAGGATCTTAAAAGAGCATAAAAAATTATTGCATAAAGCAGTGATGGCCAAACTGCCGCCCTTCGTGATGATTCGTGCGGCCCGCGGACAGATTCGAGGGATGGCAGACTTATGAATAATTGTTTTGATGACACAGGGGTCACTCAGTTCAGTCGTAGTACCTCGTGCATATTGTAGATCTGATTGCTTTCCAGTTTAAATCTTGTGGTGATTCCCAAAAATCGGCTTTAGCTGGCGCCTATTTTACATTTGGTTTGCGCAAGGATGGCCAGAGTTCATTGCGGCCCGCGGACGCATGGGGCGATCCCGCACCACGCCTATGCCTGGGCACCACTGGCATAAAGCATAACAAATCTTAACAGAGTCTCAAAAGAATTTCAAAAAAACTATCAAAAGAGTCCCCAGTTTCCAAAACAGTCAGGTCTGAAAGAAGCCTTAAAATAGTCTCGGAAAAGTCGAAAGTCTCCAACGAATTTTAAAAAAATGTTCAGAAGAGCCTTAAAAGAACTCAAATATACTCAAGCAAGTTTTAAAAGTTATAAGGAGAGTCTCAAAAGACTCTCAAAGCAAAGCTGCGGGCTTGAACGTCTTTCTAAGATTTGACCCTTCTTTATCGACAGACTTCGCGGCCTGTTATTAGAGTACAGGACAGTTACGGGGCTAGTGCAAAAGTCCTACTGACTCTAGCTAGCAGCACCGCCTAGCCGAAATTCGAACATACGACGACTGGCTTGTCCGACCAGACTCTCAAATAAGTCTCAAAAATTTCTCAAAAGAATCTTTAAAACGCCCGAGGAGATATCAAAAAGTTCAAGAGTCTTCAAAGACTTTCCAAAGAGCCACAAAAGAGTCACAAAAGAATCTCAAAAGATCTCCGAAGAGTTTCAAAAGCACTCCAAAACAGTCGTAAAAGGTTTCAATAAAGTCTCAAAAGTGGCTGTAAGAAACCCAGAAAGGTTTGAATGTATCCCAAAAGTGACTCAAAAGAATCTCAAAAAAGTCTCAAAAGAGTTCAAAAGAGTCTTTAAAGAGCTTCAAGTGTGTCATAAAAAAATCTTAAATTCTTAATAGAATTTCGAAAGCACCTCAAAATACACTCAAGTCGCTTTTTACGCGAAGGATACGTCCCGCATAAATCAAAACCGCGTAAATTCCGAAATTCGCATAAAAAATTCGCGAAAAAAACCGCGTAAATTCCGAAAATCGCGTAAAAAAAACCGCGTAAATTCCGAAATTCGCGTAAAAAAAATCGCGTAAATTCCGAAATTCGGCTAAAAAAACCGCGTAATTTCCAAAATTTGCGTAAAAAACCAAAATTTCGTGTAAAAAAAACTTTGTGGATTTCAACACTACGCGAAAAAATAGACGTTTTGAGCACATCCGCGTAAATTCCGAAAATCGCGTAAAAAAACCGCATAAATTCCGAAAATCGCGTAAAAAAAACGCGTAAATTCCGAAATTCGCGTAAAAAAACTGCGTAAATTCAGAAATTCGCGTAAAAAACCGCGCAAATTCCGAAATTCGCGTAATAAGCGACTTTAGTGTAGTCTCAAAAGAATTTCGAAAGGGCCTCGAAAGAATCAAGTAGGATTCAAAATAGATTTCAAAATATTTCAAAAGAGTTTCAAAAGAGGAATAATAAAAAAACTCAAAAGAGTTTCAAAAAAGTCTAAGGAGAATCTCAAGAGAGTCTCAGAGCCATAGGTATCCGTTCTTAATAACTTCACCCTGCTTTCTCGACAGATTTCGCAGTCGGTACAGGACAATTGCGGAGTCGAACATACGACGACTGGCTTGATAGTCCAGCATCGAATCCCGGAGCTAAGTGGACGTTAAGAGAGTCTCAAAAGAGCCTTAATTGAGTCTATAGAGAAGATACTCTTTTTGAAAAGAGTCTAAAAAGAATTTCAAAAAAGTTACAGAGACAGAGTCCAAAACAGCCTCAAATGATAATGAATCTTAAAAGCCTAAAACGAGTCTCAAAATAGTCGCGAAAATTTTTTAAAGCTCCTCAAAACAAAGTCAAAAGAATCTCAACAGAGTCTCAAAAGAACTCTGAAACGGTCTCAAAAAAAGTTTTAAAAAGTGGTTCAAAAAAATTCAACCATCTTGAAAGATTCACAAAAAAATGAACCTCTTTTTTGTGAAAGACATTTAAAAGTGTTTAAAAAATAGTTCTCAAAAAGGTCTCAAAAGAATCTCGAGGAAATTCCAAAACAGTCTAAATAAAGTCTCAAAAGTCACCCGGTGGCAACGATAATCACTAGGCTTGCCGGTGCGACGTCGGCAATAAAACTGCCTGTTTCTACTGCACTGGCCTAGTAAATAACCGTCTATCTTGTTGACGCCCAGTTAGCTTCGGGATACGATGCTGGCCTGACAAGTCGTCTTATGTTCGAGTCTTGGCTGGGCGGTGGTGCTATAAGACCAGTGGGATCGTTTCACTATCCCCGTAACTATCCTGTACTCTAATAACCGGCTGCGAAATCTGTCGGTAAAGAAGGGTCAAGTTCTTAAGGACGTTTATGCTGACAGCAATCATGCAAAAATATTATTGTGCCGAGGCGAGTGTGTGGAATGCTAGAACTTGGAGAATAAAACAAAACTGGATATTAGACTACCTCATATAAGGGTGCGGAAGTAGTTTAGTCAGTAAAACATTCGGTCGGCCACTGAAAGAGCATTGGTGCGAGTCAGACCTGCCATTGCAAAATCCAATATATTTTTGATCCATGCATCGAACTTTGCCTGCCACACCAATTTTCCCTAAAATAGGAACTCTCTGTGACTTTCTCGAACATCGCTTATTTGAACTGAATCAAACATCGTAAAATAAAGACTGTTAGATGAAAATGCAAGTAGATTTTTTCAGCAACACTTGAAAAATATCTGAAAAAGTTTTCTAAGAAAATTTTTTGAACGAATTTCTTATTCATCACTTCTTAATCTTTTAGTAATCTCGTTCCAGAGTTATGACCGAAAAGTTTCAGTTTTTGATTACATCGTCCGTTTCAAAAATTCATATTTCAAGAACTAAGCCTTTTAGAACAAACAATTTTTATAAAGCTGCAAGCAAATCCAGAAAAAAAACCCTTGACACAAATTTATTATAGAATCGAAATTTGATTGAGTTGAGACTAAATGAACATTTTGCTTAAATAACGACTTAAACGAGACAAAGAAGTAAATATTAACAAAATAAAAGTAAAATGTGGGAAATATAAAATTGCGTTGAATTGCTTCTTGTTGTTTTCTCTCGCGTTTTCGACTTTTCGCTTCCCAGTCTGCTTCTTTATTTTCCAGGTCTAACTCTTTTTATCTCCTCTCCTTCTCGTTGCCTGACTTTGTCTCTTTCCTTTTTTGTCACATTTATTCTGTTTTTGGGTCTGCAGTTAAGTTCAAATATAGTAAGCACAGTTTATGTGTAGAAATTGAGGCTATATTAAGGAATAAATAAGACATAAATACACCTACATTACAGACTAATAAAATCTGACGTTGACACCAGCCTGAGAAAATATTAATGCAAAATCGCGATAAAATTGACATATCAGTATCTCACAGTTAAAACTAAAACATGGTTAAAACAAAATTGAGACGAATGATAGTTATCTCCATCATCTTATATTTGAATGAAACTGGGACAACTACTTATCACTAAAATTTCATTATGTGACAGTTTGTACACGCCAATGCTTTTATTATTATCCATTGTGCAAGGTCCTGATCGTTCTCAGTTGACTTCAGCGTCACGCGCTGGTCATATTAAGCTACAACGTTAAAGTAATTGCCTTAATTTTATCTCTGATGTAATCTGCAGAAGCTTTAATTTGCATCACAACAAATCAGTCGAATGTTTCCTAGCATCACAGTTTGTTTCACCAGCCATTTCATACACGACACCCTTCTGTTCCCGTTTCTCGTTCCTACCACTACTTAACTGATTTTCCTGCCGTTCCAATTTCAAACTGACATTATATGCAAAGGTCAACCTGAATGGCTTTTGAGTTCTGTATTTCAGCTCTACAAGAGTGGGATTACATATTATCAAACATCAACTGCACAGTAGCAAATCGATTCAGTGCCTGTCTCCTGGGAATCCAATATGAATTTGATACACCAAATAAAGCAGATCTAAAGCAATGCCATATATGGAGTATGTTACGATCGATAGCAAAACGGCATTTGTACTCAATTGACTAATCCAAGATTAAAAGTAAGCTAAAATTTCAAAACAAGCAAACGTGTCAGTTGATTAGACTGCGTTGTTTTGTTACTGTCAATCATGTTAGTTAATCCGACGTCATCTTTAGGAGATCTGTTTCACCCTAATCACGCCTCTGACATATCAGCCGCACTAAATGATAAACTGTCGTTTCTACAAATAACGCAATAAAATGTGATAAATTTCCATCGCAACTGAATTGTACATACACAACATTGCACTCCCTGCTCGTCGTCTGTCTCGACGGTTGATTCCTTCTCAGTTCTGAAACTGATGGCAGCATAAGAAGATTCTCCTCTCCCGAAGACCGAAACAAACGCGTTGGCTATTTATTGCCGTCGTTCCGCGTTTTACGTATTTGATTTATATGCAATTGCACAACTCTGTTGTGCCCACCACGACGCGCGGTGGTGTTGAACAGTTAGTTAGCAGTGTTTGGTGTTTACTCTGGGATGATTTTCCCCAACACAGCGGATTCCACTTAACCTCCCAGCTCAACTCAACTCCACACACATCGACTGAAATGCGCTCCATATCTCAAGTTTATCGCACGTTATGCTGTCTGCCTGCCGTTGCCGCGCTCGCTAGTCTAGCTACATAGGACCATGCCCCATTTGACACTATAGTTTAGGCAAAACTTCACCAATTCGCTCCTGCTCCTTCCGTGCTCCGTGAATTCCGCCACATTCCGAACCAGTATGTATGTAAGCAGTCAGTCAATCGGTCGGTACCGCCTGTTGGCATAAGTGAGTGTGAAAAAGATACTTATTCAAGTGGTTTTCTCCCCTTTTCCGCGCTAACAACTCTGCAATGCATGTATCTACATAGTAGCGTGGTAGCACCTAGTGCAAAACCTCAACTTCCTTCCCCGCGACATGTGCCACGGCGTGGCGTGGCGCGGGACGGCGCAGAGCGGCGACCGTGTCAAGCACCTTAACAGTTGTTGTCGGACACACTTGCTGCCGGCGGCGGCGGACTTTACCGGTCTCTGTCTCTGACTGCTGACAGGAGTGGTTTGCGAATATAATGAAACGAAATTGTATTGATTTTTTTCGTCAGTTCTTTTCAGTAGTGCAGCAGCACTTATTATATTGTGGTGATGAGAGTTTTAACTGAAACTGAAGAGGTCATTCAGCTTGGAGTGGCGGAATAAGTGCACTTCACCAAACTCCGCACTCCATACGTAATAATGAATAGGATAAGCTGGCAGACCGTTGCAAGAAGAATTGGCTGTGGCTCTCGTGTTAGAAGAGATTCAGATTACCTTAAGGAGTTTCAATTGGAGAAATAGTTGTTGATATTTATCTCCCAAAAAATTGTATGAATTTACTAGTTCAATGAAACTTGGTAAAATTTGATTTGAAATATATCTTGAAATTTAACTTTTAATTCGACTGAAGTTTTTGGAGCGTCGTAGTAGAGTAGTCTTAGTAGTATAATTCGAATTTAAATTGGACTTGCAATTCGATTTCAATTCGACTTGAGATTAGACTTGGAATTACATTTGAAATTAAACTTGAAATTGGAATTAAACTTGAAAACATGGTTTCAATTTGACTTAAAAATGAACTCAAAATTGAAATTCAATTAGACTTGAAATTGGGCCTAAAATTAAACTTGACATTGGACATTATATTAGATTTGAATTTGGACTAATTTGAACTTGAAGTTTTGCTTCGAGCCGGCCATGGTCACGAAATTAGACACGAAGTTTTATTTGACATTTTTCGTCTTGTTATCTTACACGTTTTACAAAGCAAACAGTTGTTTCGTTTTTTCTCTATTCCAATCCCACTTTCTGTTCCGGTCTTCTCCTTTTCTGTACCGTTTTGTTGGCGTTCGCTCTCATTTTTCTTGTTTTTCCTTCCGTCTTTTCTCTTTTTCTGTCCCGAGTTTCCTGTTTATTTGTTCTGTTTTTTTTCGATTCTTCTCCAATTTTTTTATTTTCAGGCCTGCTGATCTTGTATTGGTTACTCATTTTTTGTTGTTTTCTTTCGTTTCGTGTCCCATATTTCTCCTTCTATAGCTGGTTTAACCTCTGTATCTCGTTTCCGCGTTCCCTCAAACGGTTTTTACTCCTTCGCTAATCTACCTTTTCCTTTTGGTTTCACTTGATATTCTGTTTATTTCTTACTTGTCTCGTTTTTGCTCTTTCAGTCCTAATTTCTTTCCTATTCTTATTCCTATTCCGTTTTACGTATTTTTCTTCGGTTTTCAAGCCCATTTTTTCTCTTGTCTTGTTTCATTTTTTTGTGATTTTTTATCGCGTTTTTTTCGGTCCTGGTTTTCTTCTTTTTTTTCTTTTCAATTTCTTTTTTGTTTTAGTCTGTTCTATTCTTCCTCTTATAATGTCGTGCTTTTCCTCCATTTCTGTAAAAGTCTGTTTTTCTTTTCCATTTTATTTCTTTTATCTCCGGCTTTCCTTTTTTATCTTCCATGTTTCGTCTTTTTTTCTCCCGTTTTTGTTTCGTCATGTTTTCCTGTTTTCTTTTCTTCTTTTTCCCGTTTCGTGTCCCATCTTTCTCCTTTTAATCCGCCTCCGTTTGACCTCTTTTTCCTATTTACCTCGTTTGCTCTATCAATTTTTTATTCCTTCACAATACTTTTTTTCATTTTCCGTTTCTCTTGCTATTTATCCGTTTCCCCTTTCTTGTCTCGTTTGCCTACTTTCTGTCCATTTGAGTCCTAATTTTCCACTTTTCCGCTGCGTTTTTCGTATTTTTCTTTCGGTTTCAATCCTCCTCATTTTCTGTTTCATTTATCATCATTTTCTGTCCCGTTTCGCCTTTATTCTTCTTTTTTTTCGGTGCCGGTTTTCGTCTTTTTCCCTTTACAACTCCTTTTCTACCACGTTTTTCGTTTTCGTCTGTTCCGTTCTTTTTAATAAAATGTCCTGCTTTTCCTCCTTTTCTGACATATTCGTATTTTATTTTCCGTTTTATCTATTTCGTTTATTACTCTTTTTTTCTGTTCCTCATTTTTTTGTTTCTTTTTCTGGAAAGAGCAGGCGGATTACATTTAAATCCATCGGTAATCTCGGTGACATAATCGGTGAATA
This sequence comes from Sabethes cyaneus, assembly GCF_943734655.1. NCBI lineage: Eukaryota > Metazoa > Arthropoda > Insecta > Diptera > Culicidae > Sabethes > Sabethes cyaneus. The sequence continues at coordinate 246,123,093 of NC_071355.1, read as the reverse complement.
TGTTAAGAAAATATGCTTTCATCTTCGTAAAAACTGTTTGCTCAACGCTGTTTGGCTCATGAGATAGGTTTAGGTAAACATTACTCAGGACTCTCCTAAATCGGCAGACTTCGCAGCCAGTTGTTAAAGTACAGGACAATGACGGAGCTAATGCAACGATCCTTCTGACTCTATCTAGCAGAACCACTAAGCCGAGATTCGAACATACGACGAACATAGCATCGTATTTCATATTTTGACAAATTAAAAATGTTGAATAATAGAGTTGAAAATTGCTGTAATAAGTGTGAAAATTTTCGCTTGAATCAGCTCAACGGTTTTCTCAAGAATAATTAAGAAAAAACGACTTTCTTAGGTCTCCTAGCTGTATATAAACTCGCGCACAAAACTAAGCATACGCAGAGACAATATTGTTCTTGGAATGACTTTTTCCTACAACACAAATTGCCACTCCACGGAAAACATTTTCAAACGACTAAAACCGAAGAAAGTAATTTACTGATGGTGCTAAAGACATTTTCGAAAACGGCCCATTAAAAATGCTTTATGGATCGGAAATAAACTTGGCGACGTCTGCGTTGATTATTATTATTTTGGCGGAACAAAATGAATATTGAAAAATTATCAATCATTTTTGGTTTAATGGCACAGTCCTGTTTAAGCACGGATGATATCACACGATTCTTTGATCAAATGCTGGATTGAAATTATCACGGAGCAGAATAATGAGAAAACTTTCATCACGATAAATTTGAAGTAGCATCAATGAAAACCTTTCCACCACAGACAAATGAAACCCCATCAAGCAATCATCATCATATCGTCATCTCCGCCGAACTCAACCGAGAAGCATAATTCGAACTTCGTACAACCTCGAGCGACCATCCCACCACAAAGTGTCACACCGCTCTTCACTCTCCACCAGTAGTAGCGTTGACATAAAACCATCCAATCGAGAGGGTACTAAAATTAATCGTAGTAATTCAGTGAAACTTCCCACCATTTATCATTTCTCGATCGAATCGGCACGACCCTCCATTATAGTTGCTGTTCGCACACATGCCCGAATCGCAGAAGATTTTCCCGTGGTATTACATTACGATTAGAATCCAGGCTTCGTTGAATCCTTGTCTTGATTTTCCTCCCGGGTGAATGTGAAAGTCCAGTCGAAATCCGCAGCCGCTTTGAGACTATTATCCGGAATCTGTTGATTTTTTTTTTGTCTGGTGGCCACTTTCCGAGACACGGTGTCTTACCGTGCGATGGCCAGCGGGTAAAGAAGTTGTAAAAAAGAAAAGATATCCGGAGATTGAGAGTGATAAACGTTTCCCAGACGGTCTCGGTCTCCGTCGCCGTCGCCGTCGGTGTGTTCCCTTGGTGGTAAACGACTCTGTTGAAGGATGACTTGGCGTGTATGATTTCCTGCTTTGATAGTGTTCCATTCGGTCACACTTTTGCGTTTTACGTCGTGGAGAATTGTACGATTTCTGCTTATTATTATACCAAACCAGACCATCACCTTTGTGTTTGGTTTCTTGCCAACGATCCTTTATGAATGATAAAATGGTTGTCATTTCTCTCCATTCAGAACGATAATCTTGCTTTGGAGAAATTGATTATTGGATCAATTTTGCTTTGGAGAGATGGCCCTGTTTTTGTTTCACACATAATTCCGAACAACAATCAATCACTTGTTTGATTTCCTCTCAAAACAAAGTTCCTGTGAAACCATTTTTCACTGCCCATTCATTCTGCGTCACAAATTCTGCCCAACTTGTTCGGAACCCATTTAATTTAGTCCAGAACAGATGTGACCCATCAGCTACATTATCGTTCCGGCTTCTTGTTTGTACACTTTTATTAGGTCAAGCGCAAGGAAAATTGTCTGAAAACTCGCCAATTATTTACAACAAAAAGACAAAATGAAAAGAATGTTTCGTACCCGAAAGAACACAACTCAAGCGAAAAGGCTCTTTTTTTTTGCTTTACACAAAGTTGTGCATGTCGGAAACTGTGGTACACAACATCGAAAGTAGAATCCATCCGGAGCCGGACGGTTTGTGTACGAGTAAGGGCCTGCACCGTAAAAGAACCAAAACTTGCGGTCAAAGAGTTGACCAAAGTCTTGTTTCGGCATGTCCGGCAAAATGGGAAAGTTTACTCCTCTCAGTTAGTCGGTTAGTTTAAAACAAATTTTCCCCGAGCGCACGAATGACTGCAGTCACGAACGGAAGGCCGCCATCCACTTTGAAGAAGCACCCGATCCAGAAGCTTCTGTTTGTTGTAAACGAGAGCGATGAAGGACGGTGACAAGTTTGCGCCCCCCGAACCCGGTTGGCTCTTTCTTTATGATAATTGATTAGTGTTTTCAAGTGAAAAAAGTACGGTTGCTACAGTCAAAAGGTACCGCAACTTAAAATTAACTCAGGAATTCTCCGTTGTGCAGCCGGTTTTATTGATTTGTCGCAAATATAAAATTTGGGAGTGATCTCTACTGAAGCAGGGGTGAGTGAAATGCAAAAATGGATCACACAAATTGGCTGATTTATTTATAGAAATACCATAAAGGTACTTTTTTAACTGTTTTTAAATATAATCGAGACTTCTGAAATAACGTGAGATTTTGATTTTCAACTTCTACAAGTTATTTGTAATCCCCAAATATCCAAGCCAAGTGTCCGAGACCCGTGTAATCGACCTTCACGGATTTGAACCAAATTTACCCAAATTGTTTGTTTTAGTCCAGAAAGTAAAAATCTTAATCAAATTCCTCCGGAAATATTAGGTTTAGAAAGTCACTATTTTCCAATTTTCAAAGGAAATTTAAAAACAAAATTTACATTTTTCGCTCAATGAGTATAATTTGAACTCATAAAATCCAACCACGTCGTGTTTCCCAGATTTATTTTACATAAGAATAACCGATCACCATGAGGTGTTCCTTGCCTGGAACTGGATCACCAGAAACTAAAGACTGAGAATGATTACCATTCCCGACCATTATTTTTTTTTGTTCTTTGTGCAATTCCAGCTGATCTGGATCAATCGCGGGCAACTCAAGGGCGGTCAAACTATGCTATGCTATGCTATGCTATGTAGTGATCAAGTTATTCATTACTTTCTCATTAGCTAAGTACCTTACTGGGCCCCTTCATTTCTCAGCCACTTGCACATCTGTCATTGTAACGTAAGTTGATGATGAAGCTTGAAGAAGAATCGTCCAGGCGTTCCGGAGTTATGGCTGAACATTCATTCATATTCGCGTTGCTGGTCCTTCCTCTGTTAGCTTCCTCCCAGTTAACTCTCCCTTCTGTCACGTAGGCAATTAAGCATCTGTTTGCTCTCTGAAAATCCCTATAACGAAAAATAAACAAAATGTTTAATCTCATTCTGCCAAATTGCCGCATTTTTTTCCTGTATGGACTCATCACTACGACCAGCATCATTGATCTATTGTGATATCGCCCGGGTGTTTGCTATATAATATGCAATGCACTTTTTGCAATAATCGCTATTAAATGAGCGATATGCTTATTAAATTTTATGCGTGCTTGCGTGTAGTGGGGTTTACCTTTCTTTCAATGCTAGATCTACTGTACCCACCTTGCTCCTCAATGCCAGTACTGTCTCCAATTACAGCCATACCTGGCGAGGCGGACCAGTACATTTAACTATAAGAGTGACTCCTTGCACTGTCAAGAGTGCTTTTATGGGTGGTCATATAGAATTCAGCATGAAGGAAGTGTAATGAGAGGCCTGAGAATAAACCCATGGTAAAGTCACTTGATATCGAATGGCCTGATCCTACTACGATTCGAACTCACGACCACTTGCTTGTCAAAGCAGACTCGGTAACCTTGCGGCTACGGAGCCCCCAAAAGTTTCCGCAGAAAGAAAAACTTGATTATTTAGAAATACTGGCGTGCCCAGACTAAAACAGGACCACATTTCTTGACAAATTTTGGAACAGACTCGGACTAGTTTCTGGACTAGTATTTTGATAACATTTTTGATCAAATTTTTTGGGCCAGATCTTGGACCTGGAGCAGATTTTGTGCCACTGTTTTTTATCAGTTGTTAAACCACCAACCAGATTTTGGATCAGATTTTGAAACAGATTACTGATTTGGACCATGTTTTGGACTTGAACTGCAGTCAGTCCACAATCATGGGTCACACACAATTATGGGTCATTTTAGTTTTATTTGCCGACTAATGCGTGAATATTATACTAATTAATTGCTAAAATTGTTACTCATACGCAGCACTAATACATTGAATAGTCATTAGGTGATTTTGAAACGAAAATTAGCAGCTAAAGCTAAAATGACCCACAATTGTGTGTGACCCATGATTGTGGACTGACTGTACATCGTGGAACACATTTTTGATCAACTTTTGTTTCAGATTTTGGAACAGTTTTTAACTAGATTCTGGACCAAATTTTGAATCACATTTTATATCAGATTTAGGAAGAGATTTTGGACCACATTGTTTGGCACATTTTGGACCTCATTTTGATCAAATTTTGGGTTAGACTTTGAACTTTGAACATATTTTCCGAACCTTTTCCGATGTGGCCATTGCCTTGATTCTGGACCAGATTTGGAATAAAATTTGGGTCTAGATTTTGGCACTGAACCAGAGTATAAACCAGATTTTGGGCCATGTTGGTTATACCCCGTCGAAATGCACATCTAGCACCACTGCCAATCTACACCACTGATCGTTAGGCTACACCTGTTGTCATTTGAGGGATTGTCGCCCGATGATCGGTCAAAGAGGGCACAGTAAGGAATATGTAAACATTGTACATTGCAAGCGATCGGAAATCTATTGATACACGCTGCTGCTATTATTTTCTTAAAGCTAAAAATACTTAAATATTAACTTAAAATAGTGTTAAAACTAATTCCTTAAACCTATTAGTACATCTATTCGCTAAGTGCGAGTGTTCTTATTGCTATATTTGCCAAAACGGTGAGAAAGATTTAAAATAGTGAGTTTATATGCTTAACCTATTGTTCTTAAATTTCTAAAGTGAATAGAATAGTGAATCAACTACCACAGCTCGGAAGTAGATTATTACGGCTAAACGGATAGTACTGCTAATCTTAATCTAATTGTGCTATAATCGTTGAGAGGTGAGACTTATACCTAAAAAGTAAAACTGATTAGTAAACAAACTTAAACCTATAGATTACCTAAGCCTAAAAGAACGGTGTGATATCGTTTCGAATTAATTGGTTAGTCACAAAAGACAGCGAGAATCACTAAAAGTATGCTATGAAATATGTTACTTAAATCCTAAATTAAATTTAACTGTACGTTTACAGGAATTTTATAACCCTGCCGTTAATAAAGTGGTTCATAAAATTGGATCTTTCTCGTTGTGACCAACAGGCCACATTTTTGATCAGATTTTAAACCACCTACTAGATTTTGAATCAGGGTTTGATCCAGATCTTAGACTACATTTTCGATCGAATTTTGGCCATTTTTTGGACCAGATTCTTCTGGACCTAAACCAGTTGTTGAATCTCCGTCAGATTCCAGATTTTGGGTCACATTTTTATCAAATTTAGACCAGGTTTTGGATAATATTTTGGACTCCATTTTTCATCAGATGTGAGACCTGATTGTGAACCACATTCTGGACCAAAACGCGATTGTAGGCCTGGACCAGATTATAAACCAAATTTTGTACAACATTATTGTTCAGATTTTGACCCTGAAGCCGATTTTTGGCCACATTTTTAAAGCAACCAGACTTTGGATCAGATTTTGAACCAGATTCTGAACCTAGACCATATTTTGGATCTGGACTATATTTTATCAAATTTTGTTCCAGATTTTGGAACAAATTTGGACTAAATTGTGGACCATGTTTTAGACCACTTTTTTTATCAGATTTTGGATCAGATTTTGAACCCAGATGCTAGACCTGATTCCAGAATCGTTACGTGACATTGTGGTGGCCTTGGCGAAGACTCGATTTGGCAACCGCTCGTTTCTTTAATCAGTGTTCTTTGAAGTTTATTATTTTTTAGAATTAGACTGTCAGCAGGGATGGCACCTCCTCAGAAGAAAAAAAGAGAAGAGAAAAATTCAAACTGTGCTCAGTCTTCAACGCGATTTATTCTGCTCCGTTTCATTTTAACTGTGCTCTTTCTTGCTGAACGCAGTTGTATGAGCAACCGCTCACTGTGCTACTCATTGAGGAGAATGTTAATACACTTTGAATACGTTGATGCGATGCGCTGACGTATGACAACTACGGGTAGTTTTAACATGGGTAGTGCGTTGAGAAAAAACGACGATTGTCAGTAGCGGTCATTGCCATCAGAAAAATATTAATCCATTAATGCAGTTGAATCATGATTCTCACATTTAGTATATTCAGTTGAGTTCGGCTGCCCGTGAACGCAACTGCATCATATGGTTAGGCTTGTCACAACGGCAACAGTGCGAAAAATGTTATTTGGATATGGCAACATTTGAATTCCCATACATTTGCTTCTTGACGCGCACCAACAGGAAAGTCCCATTATAAACAAAGGCAATTCTCCGCTAAGATTCAAAATTTAACGACTTTTGATTGTCTTGACGCCTCTGAGTCTATAGTTGCTGTACGCGCACCGGTTGTTTTGTTTTCACGTTTACTGCTGTAGCTACCGAGAGGACCGGGAGCAAAACCGAAAGTTGCTCATTTAAAGAGCGCATTAAGAAGTTTTTCTGCGCGTCAGTTTTTCTCATTGTGTTTAGTCTGTTTCTCATTGTGTGGATTTATTTCTCATTTCTGAAAGCAGTTCTGCCCATTGTGTTGAACAAAAAAAGTTGCACTTTTTGCACAATGAGTGAGGAAATAACAAGCCTGACTGTCAGACATGATTCAAACCACTCCCTATATATTAAGTACCGTCATCCGCGACGAGATTGTGCCAAAAAAGCATATATTTTTGTTCTTTTGCTCAGTATAAACACAATTTAGGAACTAAGTTGATTTCAAACCTGTCAATATATACTAAATTGTTCAATTAACAACTACTGTAGGGATGGTTTAGTTACAATGAAACCTAATTTTACTGGAAGTGCATGAACTTTGGCACAATCTCACCCCTTCTAGGGGGTGACATTGTGCCAAAAACATAAAGTTAGGTTAAAAACCTAAACAGGTAACATTAGCATGTTTATAAACAATATACATAAATATCAGTATAAAGTAGTTCACATGGGGCCGTCCATGAACTAAGTGGACTATTAGGGGCAAGGGGTCGGTCAAAAACAACGCATCATACAAAAAGTATGAACGAAAATAACCCGGAGAGGTCTGAAATAACTAAAAATGAGTTCGTAGTCAATGGACAGCCTTTATATACCCAGTAGCGTTTCTAGGGTTAAAAAGGGAGAGATATATGAAAGGGTGTATCCTAAGGGGGCATACCTATTTGATCATTTAACAAAAGTAACTTCGTTCGAGAACCTGCGGCCGCAGAACATGTGGCCTATCCCACTCCCCTACCCCGTCCTTAAAACTGGCAGTTTATACACGGTATAATATAGTCGTCTTATATTAGAATGTTTATTCAAAGTATCTAAAATTTCCAGAGAAAAAGTAAAAATTAGTTTAAATTAATTAGCAGACCTATGATGTTGTTTGCTCCAAAATGGATGATGCAGTCTAATCTGTCAAAATATTGTGCTCAATAGTAAAGAATGTGAGTGTGCTGGTGTATACTGACGTATTTTTGTTGTGTATGTGAGATCCACAAATTGGATCGATCATTATGGCTTGGCACAATCTCACCCTCGTGAAGCTCGAAAAGTACAAAGTTTCGAAAAATATTATTTTCGTAATCAAAACTTATCCAAGGCATAATAACTTTTCAATACATTGTAAATGATTAGTTTATATACCTTCAAGATAGCAAGTTGATGCGATTTCTTGTTTGAGTTGGTTTAAGCAGGACATTTTTTATAAGCGTTATTTCCGAGTATTTTTGATCGCGAACTTTGAAACCCTGTTTAGGCTAAATAGTTTGCTAATAGTATCTGTGTTCCATTCTAAGTTATAAATAAATATGTTATGTTCATCATCATTTTGAATTTAGGTCACCAGTTTCTATAGATATAATAAATTTTCGCAAATAAACATTTTTGGTTTTTGGCATTTGGCACAATCTCACCCCCGTGGCACAATCTCACCCCGGATGGCGGTACTTCGCTACACTTAAAAGTGTCTTACTGGCCGTTTTTGGAGCTCCCTAGATATAGCGCAGTATATTTCCGTTTCTTTTTTGCTGTATAGAGCAATCTCCCCAATAAGAACGCTAATAGCGACGGCCTTAATGGAAACCGTCTTAATGGGATCTACGTAATATGTGGGAACTGACCTTAGTGGTTCCAACATGGAATGACTCGTGTTCCTGAGCCTTCAATATAGTTGCTCAGCAGATCAGGGTTTTTCGTTCGATTGAAGTATTTCGGAATTGTCTCACTCGTGATTTTGGTAATACAAGAATTTGCTTTCTTCGGAAAGATTGTTAAGTGATAGTGGTAGTTGGGAAATTAGTTAATATTTTGTTGGTTATGCAACACAATGCTAACTGCTTACAAAAATTCACTGTAACGTTATGCTAGTCGATAAAATTCTGTAGAATTTTTTCACTGCTCGCACTGAACTTACAACAGATATGAAAAAAAATAGCGCAACACGAGAAAGCTAAATTACTAAGCCATTGACTTCACATTATTAATGCTATGTGACTTTAACGACAAGGTCGTCAGAGTACACTTATGGTAGTCAGTATGGCACCGAATATCACCCTTCCCTTCCCTTCTTCAGTGTACCAATATCCCATAGACTCGGGAAACCTTCACAAAAAAAAATAAAATTAGCTCAACGCAACTCGAAGTACTAAATATTGCATTCTATAGATCCCCTTACTTTTTGGGTCATAAATTACACTATCAAAATACTAAGATTTGTGCCCAATTACAATTCATCACTATATTCTCACTTTTTCGCCGTCGATTTAATTAATTTTTTTTTGTCCGTTCCATTCGGCAAATCACTCGCAAAACTTAACTTGAGGTACAGAAAACTTTAATTTATCACCTGAACCGTTATTGAAAGAGATATTATAATGATTTCACTTTCGTATCTTCGTGCAACGTAAGAATTATTGAACTAATAATGTTATGTATATACTGGACACTATCACTTATTGTTCTTACAAAATAAAAATAAGCATTTACCTTATTCGCCAACCGGTTTCGGATAGATGTTACCCATCATCGGGGCTAGGTCCAACTGATTTTCCAGACGACGGGAGCTTTCTAGATAGTCTGCAGTAGAGATGGTCGGGTCTCGGGTTTTCAGACCCGAAACCCGAAAAAAACCCGAACCCGTCGGGTTCGGGTCGGGTTCGGGCTTGACACTTTTACCAGGTGTCGGGTTCGGGTCGGGTTCGGGTTTGGCCAAAAAAAAAAATAATCGGGTTCGGGTCGGGTTCGGGCTTAGTGAAAAAAATAAGTCCGGGTTTCGGGTTTGGGTAATGAGAAACCGAACCATCTCCACATTCAGTTCTTGTAAAAGTATTATTTTAATATAATAAAATAAGCAATACTTTAATGATATTTAGTATGACTCAGATAGCAGCTACACTGGACTGGTTGCTTATTAGACGGTTTAGTGTTTACAGATTTAAATCGAGTTTAGACTAAAAGTTATATATTCCAGAATTCGTTAGTTGGATCATGTCATAACTGCGCCCAAACTAGTGATTGAGTGGACTGACAGAAGACTACAGTTGTCTGCTATCAATTGACCCATTGCTTTTCCGGTCTTCTCGCGAAAAATATTTGTAGAGTGAAGTCGGTATGTTTAGTGTTAAAATCAATCCCTTTTATGTTTGCTACCTTTAAACTAAGGTGCTAGTGCTTTAGACTAAGAACTAGCTTTCAGCTATTAGATACCGGTATAACATAATGAAACAAGATCCAACCATTTCAAAATCATTTTTCATGTAAATTTTTCTTTTCGCTTTTTACAGGTTTCATAGAAAACTCACGAGATATTCCCGCGAAAAGTAAAAGAAACGATCCTAGTGTATACATTAATTTTTTAGAATTTTCAATTCAGTTCCAAAAGAAAGGTGAAAAAAACCTTAAATTTTAAATGAATTTTAGAGCTCGAACGTTATAGAGAATACGAAAAGAAAACTGCCGAGATTTAAATCGAGGTGTGGGTTTTATGAAAATTAATATAAAATTCAAGTTCAGGGTGGGATCAAATTTAACATAATATAAAAATTAGGGTTCGGATCGGGTTTTGGTTTGGTCGAAAAAAAAATTCGGGTTCGGGTCGGGTCGGGTTCGGGCTTAGCGAAAAAAATAAATCCGGGTTCGGGTCGGGTTCGGGTTTGACCAAAGATAAAATTTCGGGTTCGGGTCGGGCTCGGGTTTGACAGAAAATAAAAATTCGGGTTCGGGTCGGGTCTGGGTTCGACAGCAAAAAAATTTTCGGGCCCGGGTCGGGTTCGGGCTTGGAAAATATGAAACCCGACCATCTCTAGTCTGCAGCGCAAGCTACAGCCTGTATAAGAATATTGCATATAAACTAGCGCCTCTTAGTGAGACAATTCCGAAGTACTGTAATCCAACGACAAACAGAACGGGTTCATCTAATGAACAACTTTGTCAAAAACACCAACCTTCTGTACGGTCAGGATCACGAGTTATTCCACGTTGGAACCAATTAAGTCCATTCCCATATGCTGCGTAGACTCCAATAAGGACGTTCGACCGGCTTAATGGAATCACTTGAGACCGTCCTTAGTGGAAACGTTCTTATTCGAAACCGCATTGATCGGGGGACTTCTGTATTCCATTTCAGGAGTTCCTAGCAGAGCTCGACTTCGATGTTCGAAACAAATAAATTAGGAATAATGAAAAAAATTGAAAATAATAAACTGATTCTGAATGAAGGTGCAATTAATGATTTTTCAGTGTCAACTAAATTAAGTCTATTTTTTGAAACGATGGTTCTACAATTGATGAAGGGACGGTAGGGGAAAGAAATGAAAATTTTTTTTGGTGAAGGAGGGGGAAGAGCGGAAAGGGAAGGGTGCCCTGGAGGGTGTTGTGGGTTCGAATCCGGTTATAATCTCAGATTACAGCTTGGTTCGACTCATGCACCTTCCAGCATTGGACAAAAGGTAGGAGTCAAAATGACTACTTGTCAAGCATAGCTACCAATACCCCCCCCCCTTCCCTTTCCGCTCTTCCCCCTCCTTCACCAAAAAAAATTTTCATTTCTTTCCCCTACCGTCCCTTCATCAATTGTAGAACCATCGTTTCAAAAAATATTAAATATATGTATGACCTCATTCCAAGGTCAAGACTAAAATCTTGAGATTAGTCTAAATTAAGTCTACCGTATACCGTCGGTAGTCTACCTAAGCTAAACTAAGCTAAGCTATGCGTTACATTGTAGGAAATATGTTAATCAATTTCAGTTCATTTGCATTCCAAGTTTTCAGTCTTCTACTAAATATTTGATTGACACACACAAATAAAACATTAAAAAGCTATTGTCATGATCTAGTGCAATCTGCTTCATCGACGCAGATTGATGCGAAGCGAAGTTCGTACGTTTACAGTCAATCACTGATAACGCTCCAGCCATAACAAATAAGGCGTTTCCGTCGATGCACATAAAAAAGTGAACGCATGGTCAGTTATTGATTTGTTATTTGGAGTTTTCGAAAAGCGCTCCATTTATAGACAAGCTCCTGAAATGTTTAACGAAACATTTTATCAATCGGTGTTTTGCGGATGAAATGCAAATGCAATTTAAAATGTATTCAAGCCATTAATTCTGCTAAGCCGAACTAAGAAAATTTTTATGTTTATATATAATTGACTTGAAGCCCCGTTATGCATTGTCTATTATGCTTACACTAAACAGTTTATACATTACGGCGATAATCAACGGTCAGTTGAGTGAAGAGATACGTTAGTGCACACTGGAAGGCACAGCAAAAAGTGTCATCCAGCAAGTCCGCAATTGTTACCAACTCTACTTGTTCTTGGTACGTTGTACATCGGCTTTGTGTCGCCCGAGAGCGTCGCGCACGCCAAACATACTCATTTAACGATCAATTATGCAAATGATTTATTTGTGTGCTCAGTGCAATGCGATATGGGCGTGTCAATTCAAGAGTGCTTATGCTGGCTTTTGTGCACTGTGTGCAGTAAGGGGGGCAGCACGTAATGTTGGCTCTAAATCAAGAAAACAAAAACAGGTATATGAGTCTACCGTGTAGTTCCTCCAAATTGACTTAATCTAATCTTTCGAAGCAATATTTACAATGCTTAGTATTTATTTAGTAACTTGGTGAGAGCAATAATAGATGCTTCACCACAACGGAGAGCAGATTCAGCTATTCGGGTTGGTTTTTGGCCACAGCTGGCCGGCGGCCAGGGGCACCGGCTACAGTGATTACAACAACTTGTCCTGCTTGTAAAATAGTGTGGTTGTATTTTTGAATGGTTTGGCTTGAAAACCAAGTACCATTCCACGTATGACTGCATACCGAGAGTCTATAATTTCGGTTTTGATTCCAGCTGTTGGAAACAGCGTGTCATTCCGTGACTTGTGCACACTGTCTGTCGGTGCCAGCCCTGGCACAGGCGGTTCGGTTTGGACGGTGGCTTGATTTGGCGTTGGTTTTGCTTGATTGGCCAATGACTGTTTAGAGTAATGTCTGCTGCCTGGCCGAGTTGCATTTAACCGAGAACGAAGATATACAAATTTTGTAATTTATATGCTTTTCACGGCATATCACTCAATCAGCATAATTTATGGATTGCCACGCTGGAAGTGAGCCGCGGGATGGTTTAAAACTAATTGACAAATGATGTTGGTGGGAATGTCCGTTGCATACTAGCTTGAACTAGAGGTCACACAAGCTGAGCTGAGACGATTTGTTTTGTTATATCATTAAATTCGCAGCTGTCAGAATATTTATTAAGAAAAATATTTTTTTCTTTTTACAGGTTTCACATGTGCAACGGCCTATCCAGTACGTGCAATATCCCTTGGAGCCTTCGGGGTCACACAATTTTTCACCAATAACGCAACGACCGTTTAAGTCGTTATCTGGAAAACACGTGAAACTAAAACCGTCGAATTTGGGACTGAGCTCAAGTGTTCCACGAGGAGACTACAACAACTACTATTCATCGCATCATCATCAGCCACGATTGAAACCGAAACCGTTAGACTATCAAAATCAGCTGCTAAACAATCACGCCGGCCCGACTGGAATACTGAAAAACAACACCAATACTGGTAGCGGCGGCAGCAGCAGCGGTTATTTCAAGCGGCGTCAGCCGATTCACGACTTGAAACACTATGAGTACTACAACAACGCCACCCGAAATAACAACACCAACAACAAACTTCAACCGACCGGCGTCAAGAACACCAACAGCGTACTGCAGCAGCATTACAACGGCCACAACTATAATATCAATTACAGTTTAAATTTTACGAAAAATCAATACAACATACTGGTATCGCCTCCAACGACTACGACAACAACGCCCGGGTTTCAGTCCGGTCTAGTGCCACCATACGACGAGAACAATCAGTTTGACAACTACTATCAGTATCAGCATCGGAGCGGTGGCGGTAGAAAGTACAAGAACAACAACGTCAGTGCCACCAATCACCGCTACGGCAACTACAATCAGTATTACGACCAACATCAGCAGCAGCACTACACGACCAAGTCTTTCTATCTGGACGAAAAGCCTCCCCTGGTGGTAGGCCCGGGAGAGTACACGACCATCGTACCGGTCGACGGCGGCGGCGGCGGCAAAATGCAGCGGGAGGAGATTATCATCGAACAAAGTCAGCTGGTTGGAGACGGAAGTGGACCAGGCGCTGTCATACTTCCTGCCGGTGGTGGTCCTGCTGGACAGGACCCGCTCGCGGGACGGCAGCCACTATTACGCGGCGGCAAGGGTGGCAAACTAACCGCCATCAACCGGTCGCATCATTTCACGCAGGTAGGTTCCTTTGAAAGTTAAGAAAGTTCAACCGAAACACGGGAAGAAATAATTGAATCAGAGATCGCTTGCAACTCAATAATTTCCTGAATTATTCAGTACATGGCATAAACATTGTACCGTCTGGTTCGAACAGCAAAGACCCGCGACTGAATTCCATGTCGCGCCGCACCAATCGACATGTTGAAGGAAATCTACTTTTTAATAATGATAAATAGCACTAGTTGAAACGGTGGCGCTCGATGTAACAATCGAACGCCGGTAGGACAGGTCAATGTAAGATAAATAAGCTACTTGACAGTTCACGTTCAAACGTCCGACCGGATCGGATCGGATCGGATCGTGATCTACAATGCGGAACGAGTACCTTATTTAATTTAGTTCAGTTTTCTCCTGTCAGTAAAGTAATTCACAATGTGACAAAAGGAAAAAGGGCATAAATTTCAACGCTCAACACCTTAGCAATGCAAATCAACACGTTTCCGTACACACGAGCCTTTGCATTGGCGGGGATTTTAATCCGCCAAATTATTACTTTCGCCATGAGGCGTAATTTGTTCCAATTAGTCTCGTGAGGTAAGCCCGCCCAGGATTACAACCGAAGCAAAGGTGTAAATCATAACAACCTACAAACTACTAAAATGCCACGTTTTAACCACTCTGCGAGGCAGCAGTTGATTGGGCTGGCTGCTAACAATCAATTTGTTGAATCGCGTCTATGATCTCACTCAGAGCAGAGCAGTGCAAAGCAGTTATTGCTTCTCGCGTGCCACACACTATGCATGAGTTTGTTTTGAATTGGAAACGAATTCCATTTTGCTGTCAGCCCAGCCAACCAGCCAGTCAGCCAGATCAACGGACGGCGACGATGGCGTGAAACGAGTACCTTCGAAATATATGTTTGGTTGAAATACTACTTTTGGTTGATATTAATTCGACATGCGATTAATTGGATTTTACGGGGTGTTGCAATCGGAAAACGGACTCAATTGACATCGAAGTTGATTAAAGTTGTTACATTAGTTATGCGCGACAACTGTTTCGCGTGTGTAGGGCATATATTTTGCTACTGTGCGATAAAGGTCAATTTGGAAAACATGCTTAATTTAACGCTTTCGAATAATAGAAGTGTTAGAAGTAAAGCAAAGCCTAAGTGCTACATTCCGTTAACGAAACTTGACCTTTTGTTTTTATACGACAGACTTCGCAGCCAGTTGTTAGAGTACAGGACAATTTCGGGACTAGTTCCACGATCCTAATAGACTAACAGCCCCTCCCACCCGAGATTCGAACATACGATGATTGGTTTATTATAGCAGCATCATATCTCGAGGCTAACTGAGAGGCGAGATTGAAGTGCTATTCTTATTAAAACGCTTTTCTCCTTAAGTTTGTACCTTAATTATGATGCAAAATTTGCTCGTTATTGAAGCAGAGTTATTTGCAGAATTTACTATTGCTGGTGGGAACTCTAGATCTTCCAATTGTTGACTATCGTTGAAAACAAAAAACTGTCAATTGAGAAAGATGCTCACGTACAACCTACAATCTCCGTCTCCTTCACTATCATTGTTTTGTATTGAACAGATTTTTTGTATAGATATTTTTCCAGTCTGTACAGATGATAAGATTTCTAGATTTAAAGATGTTCTTTTTATTACCAAACCATAGCCTTTTAACTAAAGCTTCTCTGTTGAGCATATTAATAAAATATGAAAATTAAAAAATAACAAGCCGAATTTTTTCCGATTGAATTCTATTATTTATTTTATTTTGATGCATTTCACTTATGGGCGAAAAATAGAAATGCATTCTAATTCAGGTTTTGGTCCAAATGGCCCGTGTTCCGGGACGGAACCAAACTTTCTGAAGCAGTCAACTATTTTTGTTAACGACGCTCAAACTGTAATTTATTTTCGTTAGTATACATTTTCTTTAGTTTTACTTACTACTTACAATAAAGTGGTTTCTTCTCCCACTTTGAACTTCCTTTAACTTTTCAACTTTTATTTGCTCTTAATCCTATTAAATAAATTTCATTTTGTTCACCTTTCAGTCCATTCTAAATATACTTTTCTAACTTACGATTTGTTTGAAATTGCTTGGTTGCCCAACTTCGGCTCAGCTACCCTAACTTTGGATCTCTATGTATTTCTCCTTCGTTTGGTATCTTGCTGTCGCTATCGAAGGTTTCCGGTTAATTTGTATGTTTTTAATCATTTATGTTTTTTTTACTCACAATCTAAATTCCTATAGCTTTGGAACTTTTTGGCGATAATTTTCCTTTACAGGTTTGCACCGTGATTCACCGTTCCTGCAGGTAAGTAAACAATGGTAAGTATCTTTCTTCATATTTCTTCACTAAATGGCTGTTTTTCTCCACTAACTTCTACTTACAGGTCTCGACACAGGATTACGGAACGATTTTGTCCCTCCTACAACCAAGCTCAATACTATTTAATCGAAAAAAAGGCTTTTTAAATTTCACTTTTAGCAAACTACAGTTTGTTTACTTCTAGTAGCATTTACGATGGCGATTTTATGCTCATCTTCTGGACCGTATTGTATTACTACTACTACTACATCTACACATACTCCATCTTCTTGTTTATTTACATCTTCTTTCTATCTCTATCTTAACGGCACCACTCATTTGACGTACCGCAGCGCAGTGTTACCAGATATGCTACTGCGGTGTTGCAACACCCCCGCCCGTAACATCCGGTACTTCCGGAAATCCGGATTTACTGTATCTCCAACACCGCTAAGTTCACCACACCTCGTCTTTGCACCTTACGGTCTGCAGTTCTTACGTCCACCTGTCGTACTCTTCCATCTGATCCCTTGATCACTGCCTCCACGATGCCACGCTTCCAGCTCTTCCGGGTTTTACCGTCGACCACGAAAACTAAGTCGCCCACTTTTAGCGGCTTCTGGTCGTCGAACCACTTTGATCGGCTGTTGATGGTCGGCAGGTACTCCTTGATCCATCTAGCCCACATTTTGTCAGCGAGATACTGCGATCGCTGGTAGTCATTTCGCAGTACCTCAGCAAGTTCCGTTGGCCCACCTTCCGTGTTTGTATCGGCACAGGTCACTGTTCCCCTGAGAAAGTGATTTGGGGTCAGCGCTTCCGTTTCTACCGAATCTTGCGGCAAGTAGGTCAGCGGACGCATATTTATCATTTCGGCCGCTTCCGCAAGGATTGTCGCCAGAATCTCGTCCGTCAGCTTCCTTCCATCATCCAGTGCTCGCATTGCTGTCTTCACCGATCGCACCATGCGTTCCCAGATGCCGCCCATATGCGGCGTTCCAGGAGGATTGAAGTGCCAGGCGGTAGAGGGACTGGCCATACTTTCAGCACATTGTTGATTGATGCTCGCCATCCGGATCATTTCGTTGTTTGCACCCTGGAAACACGTAGCATTGTCGGAATATATATGACTTGGCGCCCCGAACTTGTTACGGAAACGAGTGATGGCCATCCGACAGGACTCCGTCGTCAAACTATGCACAACTTCCAGGTGCACTGCTCTCACGGCTAAACAGGTGAATACGGCCACCCAACGCTTCTCCTTTCGCCGTCCGACTACTACTTCCACCGGGCCCAGATAATCGATACCTACAGAGCTGAAAGGCCGTCGATTCGGCGTAACCCGATCAACTGGCAATGGAGACATCCTCGGCGATCTTGGAAGGCATTTATGCACTTTGCACCATATGCACTTGTCAGCTACCTTCTGAATCTCCACACGCAGATTTGGAATTTGAAACCGCTGTCTCATTTCGTTGAAAACCGTCTCGGAGTTTGCGTGCCCGAACTCCTCATGGTAGTGTTGAATCAACCGCTGTGTGATCTCGTGCGATCGCGATAGGATGACCGGGTACTTTTTGTCGAATGGGAGTTCCTCGGAATTCGCTAGCCTCCCGTCCATACGCAACACGCCTTCGTCGTCTATCACTGGTGAACACTTGTAGATGCGGCTATTCTTCTTGACCTTCTCTAACGACTGCCCAGGTTGACGTTGCAAATTGTTCGTGAGAATGCTCATCTCATCCGGAAAACTGTCCCACTGCACATGACGCCACAGGATTTTTTCTGCTCGCTTGAGTTCATCTTGCTTGAGGGGGGTTTGCACTGTTCCAGTTGATGAACCTGCCGCATCTTTCGCCGCCGCTTTCCCTAATATACGATACTGCATCGTCGTAGCCCGTGTTGTTAAAGTCGACTCGCCACGACGTTTACGATGGCAATTGTCGATGAAGCGCACTACCGTAGCCGTCACTCGTAGAAATCTTGTCCACGAAGAGATTGCTTCTACATTCACCACTTCGTGGAACAAAACTGTCCCTCGTACTTCTTCCTCCGTTTCTTCAACAATCGACTCTTTCGTTGGCCACGTATCTTCTGGCCGGTACAGGAATTCCGGTCCTTTGAACCATACACCATCGCTTTGAAGCGGTGGGCCTTGTCCCCACTTTGTCAGTACGTCCGCTATGTTGAGTTTCGTCGGTATCCATCGCCAATCTGACACCTTAGTGAGCTCTAGGATTTCTCCAACGCGGAATGCTACGAATTGCTTGTAGCGATGTTGGTCGGAATTGATCCAGCTACAAACTGTACGAGAATCTGTCCAGAAGACGGTGCGAGAGATGTCGTACGAATGGTTTTCCAAAACCGACTGACTCAAGCGGGCCCCGAGAACCGCGCCCATTAACTCTAGACGAGGGATTGACTGCCGCTTTATCGGTGCAACCTTCGCTCGCGACATCATCAGATTGCAACGTACCATGCCTCTCACCACCGCTCGCAGGTACGCCACGCATCCGTACGCATGTTCGCTGGCATCAGTAAAGATGTGCACTTCCAACGACTCGACTTCAGCGCGCTTCGCATCGCCGATGTAGCAACGTGGAATTCGTATGGCTTCCACTTCTGGCAACAGCTCGGTCCACTGCTTCCACAACTCCCAGCACTTGGTATCGATCTCCTGATCCCAATCGCAGCTGGAACGCCACAGGTGTTGGATGATGATTTTGCCGTGGATGGTGAATGGTGACAACAAACCGAGCGGATCGAAGAACCCCATCACGCAGCTTGCTACAATCCGTTTTGTTGGCCTCTTTTCTTCGAACAGGTACGGAAGTAACCCTTCGCGGTGCGTCGTGGAGAATGCGAATTCATCTGTGTTCGGATCCCAGATCACTCCTAGAACTCGCTCCTTCGACGTTTGTTTGTCCTGGTTAAAGTGTACTGGTGCGACTGGTTTCGTCTCTCCCAGACTCTGGAGGACTTCTGGCGAGTTAGACACCCAGTTCCGGATTTCGAAGCCTCCCTTTCGGTGTACCAGACGCACCTCTCGCGCCAGCTTTACTGCTTCTTCGACGGATTCAACGCTGTCGAAATAGTCGTCTACGTAGTGCCGTTTAATGATGGCCGCGGCTGCTTCCGGGTATCGACCAGCGAACTCGTCTGCGTTTTTGTTTTTTACGAATTGGGCCGAACATGGGGAACATGTCGACCCAAAGGTTGCTACGTCCATGACGTAAATACTCGGTGGATCGTTTGGATCCTTCCTATAGAGAAACCGTTGCTTTTGTCTGTCCTCGACGCGAATCTTCATCTGGTGGAACATTTCCTTCACATCTCCGCCGAAAGCGAGTCGCCATTCTCGGAAACCACAGAGAACCTTTACCAACGGTACAAGCATGTCTGGCCCTTTCAGCAGCAGCGAGTTCAGCGAAACTCCTAACACAGTGGCTGCGGCATCCCACACCAAGCGTACCTTATCAGGTTTTTTCGGGTTTTGTACAACATTGAGTGGCAGATACCAGACCTCGTCGGGTGAAAATCCGGTCAGCTCTTCCACTGTAGCCAAATGAGCGTACCCCTTCTCCTGATACTCGTCGATTTGCTTACTCACGTTATTCTGCAGCTCCGGGTTCTTCTGTAGTCGCTTTTCCAGTTGCTTCATTCTCTTGACAGCCATGGGATAACTGTCCGGGAATCGGGGTTCATCTGATTTGAACAGTAGGCCGGTTTCGAAACGGTCACCTATTCGTTTGGTTGTCCGCTCGAGGATCTCCCGGGCACGCCTGTCCTCCGATGATTCCTGTGGTATCTCTACCACCGACTGTTCCAGAGCGTAGTGGCTTTTGAGGAGCTCATGTAGGTCCTCGTTCGTTATGGCTTGGTGATGGCCGATGAAATTGCCAGTTCCAACCGTAGTAGAGTGCCGTGGGCCGTATACGGTCCACCCAAGTTTGCAGCGAACCGCAATAGGTTCAACTGGTGCCCCTACCTTGGCTTCTATCGGAGCAAACGAGTGGATATTGTTCAATCCGATTAACAATTCCGGCTGACCGTCGTATGACTCGATTGGCAGGTCCCGCATATGAGGATATTGCGCGGCAAGGTCCTGGACATCCAGTCTTTGATGGGGAAGCATCAATTTTCCAACTGTCCGGACACTGTGCAGTAACAGCTTACCGTTGGTACCGCCACTGACTCCCGACGCCCAAACATTCATTCGCCGAGATTCCCTTTCCTCGCGTGTGACATCGGCCGTCCACCTAATCGTCAGTCGCTCTTGTACGCCAACGACACCTAGTCGGTCGGCTAGCTTCCGCTCCAACAGCGTTACAGAGGCACCCTCGTCAAGGAATGCCAGTACTGTGATCGAGGTTCCACCGCAATGAAGCTGTACCGGTACCATCCGAAACATAGCAGTACAATTAGATCGGATGTGTGCACTCAAGCCGACTGTGTTTCCGACGGGATGCATTAGAGAGTTGTGGTGCTCCCTACAATCTCCGACACTACAGCGAATTTTGAACCTACAGGTACCGCTGTGCTCGTTGAGGCAGACGTGGCACAGTTTATCACGGGTCACTATCTTCAACCGATCCGCGTACGACAGCTTCTTGAAATCGGCACAATGACGAAGACGGTGTTCTGTGTTTTGGCACATTTTGCATGGCTTCAACCTCTTTTGATCGCTGGGACTGGGCGCTGGATTCTCCTGTGCGTGGCAGTACAGCGCACCCTTTTCCTTCGGTTTCTTCTTTCCGAATGACGACGATCCGGCTTTGGACTGGTACGCTGGCGTGAGATCTACGTCGACATCTGCCTCACAGGCGTCTTCGACAATCTCCATAAGGAAGTCCGTCAGAGTGCGAAGCGTCGGCTCCCCTTTGCTCTTCCGGTAATGCACCCACTCTCGTTTTTCCCGATCAGGAAGCTTGGCGACCAAAGACTTGATGAGCAACGGGTTGACGAGATGTTGTCGAAGATCCGCGGCTTCTATGTGTCCACAGAGCTGTTCCACGGCATTCCCGAAAGGAACGAAACTACGCAGATTATCTGGCTTAGGTGGCACCAGTTGGTTAACTTTGTCCAGAAGATTCTGTAGTAGTTGTTCTGGACGACCGTAATGGCGACGCAGCTTCTCGATAACTCGCGGAATCGACTCAGGGAGGAGTAGTTGACCGGCTACCAATTCGAGAGCTTCGCCTTCGAGTGATTCCTGCAATCTCATTAGGTTCTCGTGGTTCATATAGCCACAGGTCTCGTTTGACGTTTTGTAGGCCGCATAGAAAAGAGGCCATTGCGAAGGTTTGCCCGAGAACTTCGGAAGTTTAAAGGTCAACCCCTTTCTCGCAGCTAGCTGAGCCTTTGTCGGTCCTACCCGCTTTTGACTCACTTCTTTCCCACTTTTCTTCTTTCCCGGTTTGCTCTTCATCGACGGACTGGACACTTCAGACTCTTCGTCCTCCTCTTCATCGTCTTCTTCGCTATCAGCATCTTCCTCGTCCTCGGTTTCACTCTGCTCCCCGTCCTCTTCACTGTCCGCACCACCTGCACCACCGTTCTCGAATTCTTCGGCAAGCTTCTTTACGTTTGCTTTGGTCAGCTTCAACGACTTGTTTCCTGCACCGGACGATCGTGCTTTACCTTCATCGGCCTTCTTCGGCGTGGATTTCGGCACCTTGCTTGTCGACAACTTCGCCAACTCTTTATCCAGATCCGCCATCTTCTTTTCGAACGCCCTTTGGTTCGCCTTCATTCGATCGATCTGCTCTTGCTTTTTCCGAAGCATTTCCTCCTGGAACACCATCTGCTGTTCTTCTTCTTCGGCGCGCATTTTCAACTCCATCTCCATCTTCTTCTGTTCAAACGCGCGCTGCAACTGTTTCTCCTTCCTCTTTAGCGTTATTTCCGCCTCTAGCTCCTGAAGCTGTTTCTTCTGCTTTTCTTCCAGTGCTTTCACCCTCGCATCTACGAGAGAGGATCCCTTCTTCGATTTGTCCGACTCTTCGGTTGTTTTCCGACTTCGAGACGACTTCTTGGCATCCTTCATCTGCTGGGATTTCTCCTGGCAATCCTTGTTTTGACAGTACCACTTTTTCGGGGCATGCTCTACCTGGATTTCCACACAACGGCAATGGAACCAGAGGAAGCATCCATCGCATCCGATCATCGGCTCGACGCATGTCGATGGACCGCATATTTCACAGGGAGTTTGCGTCAAGTCGACGCTCTTCTCCGTTTCACTTTCGATGTCGGAAGGCATTTCGTGGGGAGGTCCGAACTTCTCACTGTACACCTCACGTGTCACTTTATTTTTGAGATTGTTCCGGGACGGAACCAAACTTTCTGAAGCAGTCAACTATTTTTGTTAACGACGCTCAAACTGTAATTTATTTTCGTTAGTATACATTTTCTTTAGTTTTACTTACTACTTACAATAAAGTGGTTTCTTCTCCCACTTTGAACTTCCTTTAACTTTTCAACTTTTATTTGCTCTTAATCCTATTAAATAAATTTCATTTTGTTCACCTTTCAGTCCATTCTAAATATACTTTTCTAACTTACGATTTGTTTGAAATTGCTTGGTTGCCCAACTTCGGCTCAGCTACCCTAACTTTGGATCTCTATGTATTTCTCCTTCGTTTGGTATCTTGCTGTCGCTATCGAAGGTTTCCGGTTAATTTGTATGTTTTTAATCATTTATGTTTTTTTTACTCACAATCTAAATTCCTATAGCTTTGGAACTTTTTGGCGATAATTTTCCTTTACAGGTTTGCACCGTGATTCACCGTTCCTGCAGGTAAGTAAACAATGGTAAGTATCTTTCTTCATATTTCTTCACTAAATGGCTGTTTTTCTCCACTAACTTCTACTTACAGGTCTCGACACAGGATTACGGAACGATTTTGTCCCTCCTACAACCAAGCTCAATACTATTTAATCGAAAAAAAGGCTTTTTAAATTTCACTTTTAGCAAACTACAGTTTGTTTACTTCTAGTAGCATTTACGATGGCGATTTTATGCTCATCTTCTGGACCGTATTGTATTACTACTACTACTACATCTACACATACTCCATCTTCTTGTTTATTTACATCTTCTTTCTATCTCTATCTTAACGGCACCACTCATTTGACGTACCGCAGCGCAGTGTTACCAGATATGCTACTGCGGTGTTGCAACAGCCCGGTTTGCGTCCAGATTTTATTTTATCCTGGAGCCTTGATAATTTCTAATATATATTGGCACAGTGAATGCAAGGTCGGATGAACTCAAAGACGATAAACCCCGAAACTCGACTGCTTATTTCTTACTACTCTATCTCTTACCAGTCACTTCTTATTTCTCACTTCTTGAGTAGTCACTTGACGCTTCTCACTTTTCAATTTTACTACCACTTCTCACCACTCACTTTATTTTCATCCATTTATTTTCCATCTACTCATTTCGTACTTTTTACTTCTTACTTCTTCTTGTTTCATACTTCTTACTTCCTATTTCCTACTTGTTACTCCTCACTTCACACTTTTCACTACTGATTTTTTACTTATCACTTCTTAATTCTTACTTCTCATTTCTCATTTCTCACTTCTTACCACTCACTTTACATCTCTCATTCCTTACCCCTCACGTCTCAATTCTCACGTTTCACTTCTCACTTTTGACTCAGTTATGAATTGTCACCTTTAGCTTTTCCTTTCTCATTTCTCACTTTTTGCTTCCCACTTCTCGTCTTTCACTTTCCACTTTTTGTTTTATACTGTTCAGCAGTCTCATCAAAAATCAAAATCAACTGTGAATCAAGTCAATTTGATCCTATGCAGAAAAACTCACACAACGCTTCAACTGCTACCCGGAGCTATGCACATATACATACAAATTCGATGTTGAACAGCATAGGCATTACCTCGAGCGATAGGTAGCTGTGAGTGAGCGTGAGAGAATAAATCTCTAAAGTCTAAATAAGGCCATTGCAAATTATTTTTAACGTTTTTGTCCTCCCGCCCTTCAAAATTGGCTCTAAAAATCGGGGGGCTAAAAAAATTGTTAAACGGTTAACGGTTTTTGCATGGAAAATAATAACTTATGTATGAAAAGCAAGTATAGATTCGGGTTTCACGATTAAACTGCAGTAAAAATTCCTAAAAATTTTTTTTGTGTGATTAAAAAAATCTCTTTCTTCCCCCCCCCCCCTCCCTTGAGTTGCCCAGCATCCGAAGGACAAAAACTTTAAAAAATATTTGTAATGGCCTAAATCGCAAAGTTAAACTAAAACACGCTTTTTTTTGAAAAAAAAAAAAATTTATTACGCTTTTCAAGGTCAAGACTACAAACACGAGGTTTGGTCTAAAATACACATTTAAATTGCATGTTTATGTAATTCACATTAGGCTTTTTACTTTCTAGTTATGAAAATGTCGATTTCCGCGAAGGCAAAATGTAAATTCCGCCAATATGTTTGCCATCTTAATTCATGAATGTGTGCGGCATTTTTCGCTGCTGATGTTTTCTCTGACGGGTGGATTCTCTTTCGCTGCCAGCTGTGATAGAATTAAGCAAAAGGCTCACAGCTGAATTTGGTTCACATCGCATAGCAACAGAGACATTGCATATAACAGCGAGAGAAACTCATATGTGAGTTTGGCGCTTGTGATCAAGATTGAAATTTCATTGAGTTTTTTGCTGCTATGACTTTCTCAACACTGCTTTTCACTACTTACTTCTCATTTCTTACTATTCGCTTCTCGTTACTCACTTCTCATTATTCACATAAACAACACCGAGGAACCGAAGTGGCTCATTCCTTACAAGCAAAATGGTCTAAATGCGTTATAGTTAATTCAGGGCGACACGTTCACAGACCGCTAGTGCTGCTGGCGATCCGTCGTAATCGAGTCTCTGTAGGTTTACTCGTTTTCCTAGGGCTCCTAAAACATCTGTTGATGTGTCTTAATGGCTTCACCAGGAATTCTACGTTGTTTCCATCGTTTGAGATAGTTGGACAACTTGGTGTGCAGTGCTTCCAGTGACGGGACCCTTAAAAACCCCGCGATGTTGCTACACAATGCAGTGATGTAGCTCAATTCTATATAATCGTTGAGGCGAAATCGGCTATGCTGAAAGTGCCATCTCCAAGAACAAAAGCATCTGAACACAACAAGTCTTCTTCATCATCAATTCTCCTCGATTTTTGCAAGCGTTTTAACCACCAGAATCATGAATAAAATAATGAAATACGACAACGACTCCAGCCTTAAGAGCAGTATATACTGTATTAATTTGAGCAACATTCTCCACATGATGGAGTCAGAACAAGCTCAACTGCAACAGGTTTGTGTTAATATAGCATTTTGGGAAAAAGTCATGTTGCTCCATCGAAATGAATGATTTCACTTGGCAGAAACTCATACACAAGAATCTCCAGAAATCCGGTAATTTTCAAAAATTTTGGTTCGGAGTTGACATGGAATGGACTCCTGAAATTAAATAAAAAAGAAAACTTTCCAATTAAATTCGATACGCATTTCGTATTTCGACTTTCAGGTTTCATCAGTATCTGTTTTCAGTCAATCATGGAGTGGACTACCGTCCCATCCTCCGCACATGGGAACATCTGATGCGGAGCGTGAAAACCAAAATTACTGCAATTTTTTCGAAGAAATGCGTTTTTTCATTCATTAAAAATCGTCAATTGAGAACTCATAAAAAATTAAAAACTTGAAATATCAACAAACGGTTATGTAACAATTTAGATAATTCATTTTCATATGCTGGAAAAAAATTTGGGGCAAATTGGACCACTAGGTTGTGGGACACATATTCCGCCAGCTATAAAAACATGGTTTCAAGAAAAACGCGTTTAAAGTTTCGTATAGCGATGCACTTCCCTTAAGGCGACCCCACAGTTTTTGCCGTAACTTTTCAACGAGATCAGATAATAAAAAAATGACATATTTTTTTGAAACGATGGTTCTACAATTGATGAAGGGACGGTAGGGGAAAGAAATGGAAAATTTTTTGGTTTCTTTCCCCTTCACCAAAAAATTTTCCATTTCTTTCCCCTACCGTCCCTTCATCAATTGTAGAACCATCGTTTCAAAAAAATATTAATATATGTATGACCTCATTCCAAGGTCAAGACTAAAATCTTGAGATTAGTCTAAAAAAATGACATTTCTGAAGGTACAAGCCCCTCGATAATACAAAAAAAATGTGTTCAATGTTTCCGACTTTCCAGAGTAGGGTCCCCCCTTAAGGTAAAAAGCTGAAACAGCCAGCCAACTTTATTACCTTGAAATTGTATGTATCATACGAGTTAAAGTTTTACTGTCAGATTATTTATTATTATTTATTAATATATTGTCTATAAATTGTCATAAATATTGTCATAAGTTATTTGAATTCAGGCGATTTATAAATACGTTAATACTGATATTAAATCTGAATTCGTCAAACACTCGATTAAATACTAAACACGATCTTCTTACAGGTTCGTTCTGCACGTATTCGGTTTTATAATAATATAGTCTAAGAAACGGCCGAAGTCGGAGATTTCTTAGGGCAATGCTAAAACAGTCGGGTCAAAGTTGCGATCAGAAACTCCACCAATTCATTAACGTTCGTTGCCTCGCCGTGCCCTCGACACCGCAGTGACCGGGCACCCAAAGTAATAAAGCTTTGTTTTTGGCGGGAGAACTCCCTCAATGCTGTGCTGCACTCCCAAACTAATTTGGACACGCATTTGGCGGACGTGTGCCAGTAGTGCTGCTTGGCTGTCCGTGAAGATACCGATTTTCGCTTTCGTTTCAAGCATATTGTTGCACAGATGTATATTGCATATACTTCTGCTTGAAAAACGGTGGACCACTTTCCTAATGAGATAGTTTCCCTGATGCCGGGTCCGTAGACTCCGGAGCCTGTGCAGTCCCCCATTTTTGAACCATCTGTAAAAAAGCAGATAGTTCCAGATCGAAGATCGGGCCCTCCATTATTCCACATTGAGCGATCTGTTTCAATCACCTCATATGGAACGTCTATATTGGGCCTAGCTTCCATGCAGTCAGAGACTGAAGTTACTAAGGGTGTCAGATTGAACTCCCGAAGTATGCGAAGATGGCCGATTTGGTCACCTTCGAGAATAGTTTTACTCCTTTGCAACCGTAGTGCGCCGAGCTCTGCTTCCTTCTTCACATGAAGATGCAAAGGCAGTAAGCATAGCATTGCCTCCATGGCTGCAGTAGGTGTTGTACGCATGGCACTGGTAACTGTAAGACAGGCCAGGCGCTGAACTTTGTTTAGTTTGGCTTGGGCTGTCACCTCATTCACCTTTGGCCACCATACGACTGCAGCATAGGTTATCCTAGGCCGTGCAATAGTAGTATATGACCAAAAGGCTAGTTGAGGTTTCAATCCCCAGATTTTGCCAAACAGTGAGCTGCATGCCCAGATAGCTGAAGTTGCTTTGTTAACAGCATAATCTAGGTGGGCAGCCCAGTTCAGTTTTTTATCGAGAATTATTCCGAAGTGTTTGACTTCATTACTGAAGCCCAGTCTGACACCATTCAGTATAGGCGGAGTAATGGTATGTTTCCTTCGCCTAGTGAATGGTATAACGACTGTTTTCGTGGGATTTACATTAAGTCCCTCTTGTGAGCACCATAACATGGTGGTGTTTAGAGCTTCTTACAAGCGACTTGACAATACTGCGTCAAACTTTCCTCTGACGATAAGTACAACGTCGTCGGCGTAAGCAATGGTCTCATAACTAAGCTGTGATAGCTTTTGAAGGAGTGCGTCGGCCACCAGTGACCAGAGCAGGGGGGGAGAGAACTTCTCCCTGTGGACATCCTTTGATCACCGAAATCGTGACCGACGTATCTCCCAATGATGCTGTAATTTGTCTGCTCGAGAGCATTGCTTGAATCCAGCTCATTGTAGTGTGGTCGATTCTCTTTTGACAGAGAGCCGTACTAATTGATGCGAAGGACGTGTTATCGAAAGCGCCTTCAATATCAAGAAAAGCACAAAGTGCCGTCTCTTGATATTTGAGCGATTTCTCAATTAACGTCACTATGCAGTGCAGTGCGGTTTCCGAAGATTTACCGTGTTGGTATGCATGTTGATTTACATGTAACGGAGAGTTTTTTTAAAACTCATTGCGGATATAGTTATCCGTGATTTTCTCCATCAGCTTAAGAAGCGTTGAAGTCAGAATTATCGGTCTGAAAGCCTTAGGCATGGTTTTGTCTTTTTTGCCAGCCTTAGGTATGAGCACCACTCTTACTTTCCGCCAATTCTCCGGGATATACCCCAAAGTGAAACTGGCTCGAAAGAGGTTGATGAGCTCGGACATTATAACACCATCCGGACCTGGAGATTTCATTGGTTCAAAAGAGCTGAGTGCCCAATTGATCGAAGCCTCCGTAAACAATCGGCATGCGAGTAGAACCGAATCATTTGGCACATTGTGTAATGACCCATTCCACTGTTGCCCGCCTATGTCTTGTCCAGTGGTCACTGTCGAACCAGGAAAGTGCGTGTACATCAGAACTTCCAGAGTTTCCTTGGTGGTAACAGTGAGACTCCCATCCTCTTTTTTCAATTGCCCTAGACCATTGCAGTGGTCCTTAGACATCGCTTTCTGCAGACGCGTAGCCTCTGGCAGAGTTTGAATGCTTTCGCAAAATTTAACTCGTGATTTCCTTTTGGCTTTGCGTAGCTCAGCGTTGTATTTGGTGAGGGAAGCTCTGTAGTCTTCCCAGTTAGACGTGACTTTGGCCTTGTTGTACAGACGCCTTGCCTTCCGACGGAGATTGCTAAGCGTCTCATTCCACCAGGGCACATCACGGCAAACTGTTCGCGTGTTTACGGGACAGTTTGATTATACACGTCTGTGATCCTACATTGCAGGTCACTAGCGGCGATATCCAGCTCAACTGGAGTTAGTATATTATTATGACAGGAGTTACGTGAGGTAATCAGATGATACCTAAAGGAACTCCAATTGGTTTTCCTCGGATTCCTGAATTGTTCTCTCTTTAGAGGATTAGCCTCGAAGTCGAAAATGATATGCCTGTGGTATGATAAACTTAGTTCATCAGAGACATGCCAATTTTTGACTTTCTCAGCAATAGAGGCGCTACATAGAGTAAGTTCTAGGACCTGTTGTCTGATAGCGTTTATAAAGGTGGGGTCATTCCCTACATTGACATCGTTAGAAGTAAGATATTCAAGTAGGTACTCACCCCTGTTATTTGTGTCCGAGCTGCCCCATGTCGTGTGGTGCGCATTTGCGTCGCAGCCTATCACGTACGGCTTGTTGACTGAACATCGGTTGCTGCGCATGCAGTTTGAAATCATCATGGATATTAGCCAACTTCTCATTTATTTTGGATATTAGGCAAAATTGTTTCACGTCGTGTGCCTCCGGAAATGCAATTTTTTACAATCGGCTTCCGTGGGGACGTTGTTTGGGGTGTATACTATCATGTGATATTATGACCTCAATTTTGAAAAAAATGGCATTTTAGCCAATTTTTCATTTATGGGCGCTCTCTGCGCACCACCCAGTGTGAAGTGAGAGTGCGCCGTAAATACTTAAAATAGAGCAACACTTAGTTCAGCAATCTGATGGATTATAATTGACTCAATAAGTACCCCTTACATAACATTTTCGAATTTTGCATGGTATAGGTGTTAGAGTTAAATTAGCAAAATAGGTGCACTGAGTGCAGGACAGCCTTGGATGAGATAGTCATCCGCAAAACCATATGACAGATAGCCTAGACCCTAGACCATTGAGTTTCCTCAGTAGGCCATCCGTCACAAGGTTCCATAAAAGAGGCGTGAGAACGCCACCTTGTGGACATCCACAAACACTTTGATTCCAAATCCTTGCTTGCCGTAAGTACGAAAAAAGCAATCGGTTACTAAGCATTTGTTCTATCCACTTTATGATTATTGAAGGCACATTATGATAACGAGCAGCCTCCAAAATGGAAGCGAAAGATACGTTATCAAACGCGCCTTTACTATCCAAAAAAGTTCCTAAGCAAGATTCCTTTTGTGAAAAAGCAACCTCAATTTTATCCACCACATCATGTAATAAAGTGGTTGTAGACTTGCCACTTTGATAAGCATGTTGTGCTGAATGAAGAGGAACTTCTACTAAGCTTGTTTCGCGGATGTGGTGATCAACAATCCGCTCAAGTGGTTTAAGCAAGAAAGACTTTAGACGTTAGACTGATTGGTCTAAACCTTTTTGCTTGCTCGTATGTCGCGCGTCCACCTTTAGGAATAAACTTAATGGTTATTTCACGCCATTAAGTTGGGATGTACCCAATATCAATACTACACACAAGCATCCTTCTCAGAATGTGTTTGAAGTACTTGAATCCTTTCTGCAGTAGAATAGGGTATATTCCATCTGTTCCAGGAGATTTGTATGGAGAGAAGCTGTTCACGGCCCACTCAATCGCTTCAGTTGTGACAAGTCTCCGAGCAAAAGCCCATGAGTCTAAGCCACCCAAAACGATTTCTGGATCGTTTCGAACTTCAGGTTCCACACAGCCCGGAAAGTGACTATAAAATAGACAATCCAGGATTTCATTGTCATTCGAACAGTATTCGCCGTTCGAACTTCGAATGTTATTAACCTGATAATCTTTCGATTTTGACAGTATTTTATTAAGTCGACTTGCCTCGCCGAAACTGGAAACGTTGCTGCAGAACGTGTGCCAGCTCGTGCGTGCTGAAGATCGTAGAGCCTTTGCATAGGCTTTCCGGGCCTGCTTGAAAGGTTCCACGCCATCCCTACGACGTCTATTCCAGGTTCTCCTGCATCGTTTCTTTAGTTCCGCGAGATGAGAGTTCCACCATGGCGTTCCTCTAGTCGTTCTAAAAGGTTTTAGCGGTTGTGACATCTACAGCGACATCCAAGTCGATCGATAACTCAATCGTCGGTTCGAATCCTTGAAATTTCGTCACCAGTTCCTCCTCAAAGAGTTCCCAGTCGGAAAATCTCGGATTACGAAAAGTTGCAGCGTTCAAGGAGACACCCAAATGATCAAAATATATAAAGCAATGATCAGATATTGGTGTCTCATTTGAGACATACCATAGTGCCAACTCATGATTGATCCTGTTTGAGCAGTGGAAGCCACTATTTTAGTTTCGCCTGGTTGTCAAAATCCATGGGCTTGGGAAATTCACCTCGAAGTCTTCATTTTACCAAAACCTCTGACAGGATCCCTCTCACCCGAAGTTACTTGATAATTCGGTTATTAGGTTATAAGGTCAAAAAATGACATAAACAACCTGACGATTGTACCGTTATCCATGGTAGCACAAATATAGGAAAACAATGATTTTAATACTATCTCAAGCGTTCAGGTTTGTTTGAGCGCAAAATTCCGGGTGTTTTAGTGATCTTAAAAGGTGTACTAAGCCACAATTTATAACCCAAAGCAACCCGGATAGTGTGTTATTGCAAATAAATTGGATTGCCATTGACGAAGCGGGCTCCATCGACACCTGTAGCGTTCTGCCTATCGGATTTTTTCGTCGTCGTCGTACGCGCAACTGTGAAAAGCTTAGCTGGCTTTAATCGACAGGCATATTTTACTGCATTAGCCATTCAATATGCTAATTGCTTTAGATTATGTGGCTTGCTTGCTTGCTGTAACTACTTGGCTGAATGTTAATTGAACGTGGGAAATAGCATACCTGCCTGCAACATGTGCTGCGGCTGTGCAAACCTGCTGGCCAAGACTTTTAATCGCTAGTACCTAAACATCCTTGATCGTGCGGTATGCGGTGTGTTTATAATTTTAATTCGATTTTAAGCTGCGGCTTAATGTCTATTAATAATTTTCACCACTTTATTGTTATCGGTGGTTAAATATTTCACCAAAATCATTGTTGTTTCATTAGCCGACCCAGTTCCACGTGGAATTAAACGTAATCCCACCTGCAAACAATGCGAGAAATGCGAACAGCAAATTTGCACAGTTGTGTGCTGCTTGCTGTACATATTCAGAAGAGAAAGGATGCTGTGCTGCATTGCCGGCATCACGCCGAGCGTCAGTCTGACTGAATAGCGCGGTTGACAAACAATGGCATTGATATCGTTATTACACACCTCATTCCCGTCCGCTAATGCATGTTTTTATCCCGAAATAATGCCAGGTAAGTTACCCCATAATCCCGATGGCGCCTCATTTCCTTCTCTCATTTTATGCATGTCGCACAATAATTTTGCAGCATGCATATAGAAGAACTAGGGAGAGGTGCGGGCGCGTTTTCATTTTCAAACGATTCGATGATGATTCCATATAGAGCTGACTATCTTCATTTTACGCTTTCTACCTCGAAGCCTCGAACATGCAAACACAAAAGAATTGTCATCCATCTCAAATCATCATTGAGTCGGGCATATTTATGACACATTCTTTGTGGAACCATCAACCATCGCTTGGGAGATATAGAACATTCTGCCCCATTAGGCGCTGGTCGAATTAGACTGATTATACTGTATCATAAAACAATTAAATTGTAGAATGTTGACGCAATCTATCACATATTTGTCATTGGCTTGACAGCATAACAAAGTAGACGCCAATGCAAGGGAAGTACGTTTGATTTTTAGACAGACGGTTCAAAGCCTACTAAGCAGTTAGAAAATGGAAAAGTAATTCCTTTTGACATCGACATCGTCTTCGCAATTTCTTACAATTATTTTTCATTTTTCCCCCTGCATGCTTTCAGATAATCGCAGCCTTAGCAGTATCGATCGGACCGTTGGCAGCCGGCCTGGGGAAGGGTTACTCCAGCCCGGCCATCGCGAGTCTTCAGGAGCTGCAGATCCGTCAGCGTGGCAATTACAGCTCTTTCTCGGTAAACGACCAGCAAGCGAGTTGGATTGCCAGCCTTTCGTTGCTCGGTAGGTAACACACCTTCCACACACAGGTGTGCTAATCTAAAAAGGAAATTAAACTTCACTAGTAGTTGATATCAATTGCTCACCATCTGTGTCTTGCGTCTCGATTGCAGGTGCCCTCTTCGGGGGTATGTTCGGAGGCGCCGCAATGCAGTACGGCCGGAAGCGAGTGCTAGCACTGATGGCTCTCCCGTTTTCGCTGTCCTGGATTCTGACAGTATTTGCCAAATCAGTGGAAACGATGTTTTTCACTGCCTTCATCGGAGGTTTCTGCTGTGCCATCGTGTCCACCGTGACGCAGGTGTACATCAGTGAAATCTCATCGCCGGACATCCGAGGCTTCCTGAGTGCCATTCAGAAAATTGCCGGACATCTAGGGATGCTGATATCGTACCTGCTCGGGGCGTACCTGGACTGGCGGCAGCTGGCGATGCTGGTTTCGGTGGCACCGATTATGCTCTTCATATCTGTGATCTATATACCGGAAACGCCGAGCTTCTTAGTGCTAAGAGGTTGTGACGAGGAAGCTCATCGGTGAGTTTTAACAAATTCTACCTTTAAACAAAGTTATTCATTAGAACCTTTTTTCCAGAGCACTGCAATGGCTTCGAGGTCCACACAAAAACGTAGAGATAGAACTCGACACCATTCGATCGAACGTGCGTACGTCGAGAATTAACCTCCTCAATCGGATGTCCACGCTGACCACCACGACGACCGTAACGGCTGCCAGCAACGGGCAACCGCTTCCATCGCATCACCAACAGCAACAGCAGCAACAGAAATCGATGACGGGTCAATTGGCTGGAATAATCCGTTCCTGGCAGTTGCCACGCATTTCATTC
Source organism: Sabethes cyaneus (assembly GCF_943734655.1). NCBI lineage: Eukaryota > Metazoa > Arthropoda > Insecta > Diptera > Culicidae > Sabethes > Sabethes cyaneus. The sequence continues at coordinate 246,088,921 of NC_071355.1, read as the reverse complement.
GATGCCGTCGCAACGAACGTGAAAGCCGTCATGCGCAATGCCCGCCTAGTGAAGCCTGTCTCCATCACCTGTGGCCTTATGATCTTCCAGCGATTCACCGGTACGTACGATATTCCCTCCTCAGTGCAGTGTCATAATCCACCGAAACTAATTTAAACCGCCAAAACTTTCAGGTGCCAATTCGTTCAACTTCTACGCGGTCACCATTTTCAGTAAAACATTCGCCGGTATGAACCCGCACGGAGCGGCCATCGCGGTCGGGTTCGTGCAGCTGCTGGCCTCCATGCTTTCCGGGCTGCTGATCGACACCGTCGGCCGCATCCCGCTGCTCATCGTCAGCAGTGTGTTCATGTCGCTCGCGCTGGCCAGCTTCGGGTCGTTTGTTTACTACGGTCACACGAACAAACTGCTCGCCACGGCAAACTTCGACCTGGACGCACCGGTCGGCAACAACGACTGGATCCCGCTGCTGTGCGTGCTGGTGTTTACCGTGGCCTTCTCGCTGGGAATTTCACCCATTTCCTGGCTGCTGGTAGGTGAACTGTTTCCGCTGGAGTATCGAGGCATTGGTAGCTCGATTGCTACCAGTTTCAGTTACTTCTGCGCTTTCCTCGGCGTAAAAACGTTCATGGATTTTCAGGTTAGTTTGCTCAATCGAACTTAAGAAAGAGTTTTCAAGCTTTTCATTTTCAGAGTCTCTTCGGTTTGCACGGGACCTTTTGGTTGTACGCGTGCATCTCCTGTGCGGGACTGTTCTTCGTCATCATGGTCGTCCCGGAAACCAAGGGTCGCGACCTGGAAGAAATGGACCCCAAGTACGTGCGAACGCTGACGATAAATCGATGAGATATGGGAACGCACGTAGAGTATCTAGTATAGTATTTAATGGGCCCTCGCGCTACCTTGCTTTGTCGATATTTGCTTATCTAGCAGCAGCTGTGCGTGGCGTTACATTTTTTCACTTATACGATTGCTTATTACATTTAGCGTACATTGTTCGGGTGCTTAGCAAGGAAAAGTGGCGAGAATGACGGAGTGAGCGTAAAACATTTAAATGTTCCTAAGTAAGTTAGAAAGTGTTTAGCTGACGAATGCAACTGTGAAAGATGTTCAAGCTATAAACGAAAATCGTTGCTTAAAATTATTTTTTTCTATACATACTAGAGAAACTTACACGTGTAAATATGTTAAAAAAATTGAAAGGAAATCGTACTTACGGCAAACAATTGCAATTTAATTATTAAACTAAACTCAATTAGAAGAAACCCGCTTTCCACACACACTTACAATGCAGGTGGTAGTGATGTGTGCAAGAGCGCGGTCGAGTGAGCTGAATTTTAAGTTCGAAACTATTCACTATTAGGAACAGACAAGAAAAAAAAACACTGTACATATAGATCCGTTAAACGCACAAAGGAGTATTGATTAACGAATAGAACGACGCAATTATACAGATTAGTGTGATTCGGAGCAAGACTTTCTTGGCTTTGCTTTTGCTTGATCCGCGAACGAAGGCGCCGCGAATTTGTAGAGGTTTCCGGGGTAGGAGGAAAAATGCGAAATGACTGTGTCCAACGGAACCGTTTTCGATCACAGACATCTCTTTTTGTTTGACTAGATGTCATGACCAAGCACATAAAATCATTGGATAATATCTCCACCTAGGATGTTAGGATAATATTTTATCAGAATCATAAAATTGAAAAAAGGCTGCACAGATAGGTAAAACTAGAATCAATCACCACGTCTTTTTTTACGAAGCAACTGGACGGGTGTCCATACCGATTTTAAATTTAATGAGCCAAACTCAACCGACTAAAAACGCCTCAATACCCGAAAAACGACGAAGCTGTTTTAGTGTGGTTTCTACAGACGTTGCAGACTCAAGCTCAAAGTTTCTCAAAATATTCGAAACGTAATTAGCAAAAGAGCACGGTATTCCGGCACTCGTTGACACATTCAACAGGCGGATGTATTTCGGAAAACACTTCAATTATTAAATTCCTCGAAAAAATATTTCGCCTGCACGTCGAAGAAAAGCATCATGAGATAAGAGCGAGTTTGCTTGAGGCCGTGTCCTGCTCATACATGGATGAATCTTTGAAACTTCCAAAATATCCAAATCAAAATGCTTTCAAGTAAATTAACAGTTTTTGTTTTATCTCTCCCACGTTACAAATGAAGACGTTCTTCCGTGGTTTACTTAAGCAAAAGATTATGTTCCAGTAGGAGAAAATGTGTCGTATAAATTTTTGTGCAATGTATTGCGAAAAAAAATAGTAGAAAAAGTAGAAGACTACTTTAACGTTACTTCAACAGGGCGGCACGCGTACGCCAAAAAAGCGACTGAGTCTGCACGACCCAATAGGTTAGCAAGCGTATTTGAATTGATTGAGTCTAGAGCAAGTTGATGTCCTGAAAGTAAACCGTATATTTTTTCAAACGCTGACCCACGTGCTTTTAACGAAGCACGTGGTTTGGTTTGACGCTGGTTAGCTGCTCTTCGCTAGGTGATAAAGTAATTATTACTTTTAGCTTTCTTGATACGTGGAAGGTGTTAAAGTTGGGATCGCTATTCAGTGGATTGAGGTGCTGTTTGCAAACAAAATCCAGCAAAATCCGCTCGCCGTATATCGTCCTTTCTAGCGCCCATGCATTTTTTCGGCTTGCTTATCATTTTTTTCAGAAAGCCAGAAGCCATGCATTTAGTAGAGGAGATGTAGGAAAAATCCTCAGGCTGTTGGCTGTTCTATAGAAGCTCCGTTCATCGTTTCTATACGAGATGACTTTCGTAACGACGAGAACGTACTCTTCGTACTCTTGTTCCTTCCAACAGTACATGCAGAAGCTGTCGCATACGAAAACAGATCTGGTGTACATGCAAGCTTCATCAATCGCTTCATTCATTACTGCAAAGTACGGAATCATACGGAAACTACCTTCTCGGTAGGCGAATAGCATTTTTTTTTGCAAGGCTCTGTCTGTGCTGTGCTCTGTCTGCAGTAAACTTCAAATTATTTTCATCTTTCTTTTTTGGCAGAGCACAATAGAACGGAACGAAAGCAATAGTCTCCATTTGGTTGTCTTCAGGTGTCTCCAGATATATAGAAGTAGAAAGCAGGTGCTAAAAGTGAGGGTAAAAGTAAAGTAAGCCTATGTGTCTTCAAATGTCTCGTCGGAAGAATACCTTTTTCCCTTTTTTGCATTTCTAATGACAACTTTTACATCGAATTTGAGCCTGTCGTAGCATATTTTCATTGACATCATCGGATTTATCGTTTGTTGTTTGAAAAGCGTCTTCTAATCCTCAAACTGATCCTACAGTCCGCGGCTGATACTGCAGTAAATATGATCCTGAAAAGCAGCCTTTTCCAATAGCCGGTCACCTTCCCTCCAGATTCGCTGCAATCACCTTACCGGGATCGCAATATCCCCTGATAGGGCTGCCATCTTAGGCGTGTAGCATCTTAGAGATACAGCATTATTTCTTCAGCCTTATTGAAGAAGTGATAGGCTGGTGGCTGGAGCGAGACAGGTGCCAACCAGGGATGACTTGGTTTATGAACCTTGTTACCCTGATCGGCGACGCAAACCAGACCTCCCTAGGCTCTAGGAGGCCTGTTTTGAGATACTGCAGTCTGCGTCCTATTAGTGCTCAACAATTGCAGAGCAAGTGTTCCGAAGTTTTACTCTCGGTATTACACAGGCGACAAATGTCGCCTTGTTGTTGTACGAAACCGAGATTCCGAAGATGATATTTACTCGGACAATGTCCTGTCATAAGATCGGTAAGCGTGCTGAGATCGCTCTTATTGGGACTCAGCAACTTTTGAGTAACCTTAATACTCGGCGTTACAATTTTTCCGTATTGTTTGAGCGATGAATGGCCATCCAATTGGCCATGACTGTTCGGCTCTCCCATTGTTTCAGCTCCAGCACAGTCAGCGATTCGGCAGAGTGAATCTGGACCCCTGAATGGAGAGTTGGAGCCACATCCTCGTCTATCGACCCACTACGAGTCGGCATGTTGAGGATAGGCAACGAACAGGATTGAACTTCTGCTAGCGCATTTGCATAACGTTCAGGTACTGTTCCTGCTTCGTTTCTTTGTTTTCCGGCAGAGAGAACTTTTTTTTCAGGGGCTTTGGACCCTCTGCTCAGGTTCTCAGTAGCTTCAGATTCGTTCGAATATGCCTCTACAGAGACGCGTTACATCGCTCGCCTTATAACACTTTCTAGCGCAATGCTGAATAACAGGTAGGGAAGACCAGCTTGTCGAAGTCCTTTGCGAGTTTCGAATGGGTCCGACGTCGTCATTGTCATTGATGGCTCATACTGTTTCAAGTAGTCGTCTCTATTCAACTTAATCTTGGGCTACTCGTCGCCAATTCCCCAGTCGTCTCTTTTCCGGTGGCTTTTGCCGTATCAAGAATTCCTCTCCATTATACTCAGTCCTGGGCTACTCGTCGCCAATTCGTTGCGCGTCTCGACACACGCAAGTCGGCTTCAACCTGGTCGAGCCATCTAGCACGTTGGGTCCCACTATTCCCGGTGCCTGTGGAGTTCTTGAAGAGAACGGATTTCACTGCACACTTGCGACGTGGCCGGCACCGTAGTTTCCCAACTTTCGCCAGGTGTACAATGGAAATCTCTCCTAGTAGTGCCTGTAGCTCATGATTCATAGACTTCCGCCACTCTCTGCTTTCCGTTTGTAGCCCGCCAAAAATATTCCGCAATACCTTTTATTCAAATATGGCTATCACGTATGTCCTCCGTAAGTAAAGTTACTGTCTCAAGTCCGTAGAGAACTACCAGTCTTTTTAGCGTTTTGTACATCGTCAGCTTTGTGCGGCGGTGTATGCTGCCAGATCGAAGCATCTTGCTGAGGGAAAAGTAGGCTTGATTTCCAGCTCGAATGCGTCGTTGGTTCGTCTCAGAAGACGCAAATCACTTTCGTCCTGGTCGAGCAATCTTGCACGTTGAGCTCTCTTGTTCCTGGTGCATGTAGGATTGTTGAAGAAAACTGTTTTCGTCCCACTCTCGTCCCGCATCCTTACGACGTGTCCGCCCACCGATCCAGTCATTTTGACATTCATCAAATGTACGACATGAAGCTCTCCATACAGTGCCTGTAGCTCCGTTTTAGCCATGAGAAATCTAGTCAGCTACCCCGGAAAGTCATTTTCATTCAAGATTTTCCATAGGTCTTGTCGGCTTTGAAACTAACTGGCTTATGCCGCGCTTTGAATTTATCGGGGTTTTACTGGCAAAGCGCAGAAAACGAATCGATCTCAGTCGGATGTAACCTTCTCCGACGAACGACGAGTTTTATTTTTGCTTTTGCAGTGCTTTGCTGCTTTGATTTGCCCTCGGATGGCCGGCAGTTTTGCTTCGTCCTCTTCTGCTGCTGGACAATATGAAGCTGCGCGTTCGCGAGTGTGTAGGTAGCAGAATGTCTGCACACAGCAACGACAGCTGTTTGTCCTACGCTTGCATGAGTGGCGTAAGCGTCGTAAGCTAGGCTTCTCATACTCTCTCGCGTACGAGTAGGGATCGTTGACTTCTCGCTCGATTTCCAACGTTGGTCTACAGTGAGCGTCACATTGTTTACATCGTTCTTTTTATGCCATAGAATGCAGGCTTGCCTATTCGGTATTCTGTTCAGAATATGGAGCAAACAATCTTTGGCGTCTAGGGTATGAAGAAATGAGTGGCTCTGGCTGTAATTGTGCTCTTTCTGAGCAAGATGAGTTGTTATAAGAGAAACTCGGTGTTCTAATGCAAAGACTATGGCATGATCTGCTGCCACAACATTAGCTTTCAACGGCAGTGTACACCATATTTCACCACGATGGACAATCGTACGGGGACGTTAGACACTAAGAGCGAGTGGTTAGAATTCTTGTTCAGTCTGTGAAAAAACTCACATCGATGACATTAAAAAAGTGCCAATCATGCCAATCGGGACATAGACGAATCGAAATTAAAGCAATAGTCTTCATTTGGAATTCTTCAAGTGTCTCCAGATACATAGAAAGGGAAGGCAGGGCAAACAAGGCACACGGAACAGAAACAGTTTTGGTGTGCATTTTATTTGGTCTTAATTTCGCACACTTGCCATTCTTAGAAATGTTGACCGTACTACTTTCGGTTCAACTTGGCATGATTGATCCGAGATTTCGTCATTCGATTCCAGGTAAGATCTAAACTGGGATCAGTAGCGGGCAGGGTCGCTACATCCCCCCTCTCCTCTGAACAAGAGTGGCAACTGGCAACTGATTTTTCAATGTGGTCTTCATGTGTTCCAATATGATATTCATTGTTTTGTGGCCAGCATGTTGATTTGTACTCCGCCAACTATGGTCCGCAATACCCTCCGCTTGAACACAGCAAGAGCATGTGTGTCTCCGTGAGCAGCGTCACGGCTTCAAATCCATAATGGGTTCGACGGTACATCTGAAAATCACAGCTTTCGATTCCTTCCCTCCTAACCATGATAAATCTAGTCAGCTACCCAGGAAACTCGTTTTCGTTCAGAATTTTCCATAGCCCTTGTCGGTTTACACTGTCGTATGCGGCTTTGAAACTAACTAGCTTATATCACACTTTAAAAATAATCACAATCTACCGAATGCATGGTCTCATGGTCGCGAAGCAAATCGTTTCAATCCATATAATAGGCCTGTCCGACATTCTCTTTGGAAGTCCCCAGTTTGCGAAGAAAAGATTAGCTCTGCTTAGTTGTGTTCCTCCTTCTGTGGTTATAAGAGAAAACAGTATTCAGGCATCATGGCCGGACGAAAAATAACTTGGGAAAGCACTTTGTAGATTGCATTCAGGATAGTGCTCGCTCGGTAGTTGTCACAATCCAGCTTATCGCTTTTCTTGCAGTGTTTTAAGCTTGCAGTTGTTCGTAACCCGCTATTTGACAGAACTTTCCTGTATCATGAGACCAGTACAACGACTCAACTTCCTTGCGCTCCTCCTCTTGGAGACACTTCTTCTGGAAGAGCCGGGTTTGCAATATCGCACGGCCTAATGCGCTTTCCGCAACGCTGTTAATGGCTTTTTACCGGTACTCCAACGATCCTCAAGAAGGGGCATTATCGAAATGGCAGAGATTATGCTTAAGTAATTCCTTCCAAAACCTTCACTCTGCTTAAAACCTCTGCTTTAGCCTGATGCTGAATTTGAGTAATAAGTATCTTTTTATCTTTTAGGTTTTGTTTAGGAATTCTAATTTCGTACAATTTGCCAATTCGTACCATCTTTTCGAGCAGTTCAGCTGGTATCTCACCCGTGTCGAGTGCCAATCGTTACTGTACGTACAGACGACAGTCTTTACGTAATCCCACAGTAGTAGTCTCCTTCTCCTCCTGTAGCAGCATAGAACCAGAGCAGCTCGTGTTGTAGCAAGAACTTGCCGGCGTTTTACTCGGTTCTGGGTCATTCGTCTCCATTTCACCCGTAAGTCGGCTTCAACCAAGTCGAGACATCTAGGGGTTGTCGGGTTCTTGAAGAGATTTTGTCTGAAATCCCTGCATCCAAAGCGAGACATTATTTGCTGACCAAACTCACTTCTCAATGGATCCATTGGTTCGCGTGCAGCACGGCAATTTGAAACCACATGTCGACTAGGTTCAATTTTTGTATTTGGGGTCAAAAAAGATCCGTAATCAACGATCAACCTTACCGTACGGACCAATGATTCTGCTGTCTCATAGGCCATCCCAAACAGTGCATTTTTCTTGTGATAAATTTATGTAACGACATTTCCATTCAATAAGAAATGAGCTTCATCGCTAAACACAATTTTTGGTCACAAAAATCAAGTTGATCTGAAGCCCAATTTGGCTGTCGTCTACGCGGGTTTGGGCCAACGCCTGTTGGCATAAAATCTTCCACGTGGTCGAGTAACACAGTTCCAATTGTTGGTCCAACGGCGACAGATTAGACAATTCACGGTCCTCATTTAGTTGAGGATTTCAGAGGGAATTCGTGAACAACTATATACAAAGTATTCGGTTGTAAGATACTCGTTTGAGTTATGAATTCTTAATTCAAATGATGTACGAATTAATCGAAAAAATTAACAGCTTGGAATTTGTTTTCATTCCATAAACTGTGTAATGTGTAATTACGATACGTTTATTTAAGGAATTTCTACTCACCGTTTACGGTTGATACTCCTGTCTGAATCGATTATTTTTATATTCGTCGCAGCTCTGAAGAATTTTGAAATTTCTGGTTTTCTGTTTCTGTAAATAAAAACAGTTCCGTTACACAACGTTTAACATTTTTCAACCTCCAATATAAATACGCGAGCGAATGAATACTAGGAAAATAAAACTATAAACAACATCGAATTTTCACTTCAAAAACAGTACTGAAATACCTATAACTTTAACTTCATTACTCTTGTGCTTACCTAGGCGTAGTAATTTATACTCAGTTTCCGCATTTCTAGCCAAGTAATCGCAATTCGAGATAAATCAACATTGGTAGAGCCCATTAAATACTAAAGTAGTGCCATAGCGTGCCGTCAGGAAAAAAAATGACGCAAAACACCCCTCGATAGAAGCAGTTATTACGAACCGAACACATTCTGTGAACATAAGAAATGTAAAACCACAGTCAAATTATAGACAAAAACACTTTTAACTAAGCCGTGCAAAGCAAATTTACTACAAAATCAAAATAAAGCAAACTGTCCTGTTTTCTTAGTGACAATAAATTATTATCGCGCATAAAACTGTCAAACAAATGTGCAGATTGCTATGGAAACAAGCCTAATCATGAAGTCATGAAATTATCACGGGCAACTGCGTTGCTAACTTCGTCTGTTCGGGGACAATTCAAAGCGGCGTGTGTAGCAACATTTATTTATTTATATTTGAATAAATGCTAAACTATAATCAACTATAAATAGTCTGTAAGTAATTTGATTAAGCGAGCATCCACGTGGTGCAGCAGGACAGGGGCGTGAGTAGTGGAACTTTTTTTCGTCTACAAAACCATACCACATTTTAGGTGAGGTTGCCGAAACAAATCACACAGTTGACTGATGATTATTTCTTCATCTTCCGACTAAAATTGTGTAGTCCAACTTAACATATCGACTAATCAATATCTAGTTTCGAAAAATCCGATCAAAAAAAAAAGTACAAAATTTAAGCCGTATCAGTTTTGCGTTCTAAATTTCTCGACAGAACTCGATCATATCCTGAAAGTATTATTTTAGCTGTTTGTTTTTAATGTTTTTTAGTGTCTTCTCTCTTTCGGCGTACATCCAACAAACGCTAGGTACTTATGCATTAGAGATAATTGCGAAGCTGAATCGACTAAAACAAGAAAGAAACAAGAAACGACAATAATAGGTGTAATTAAAACTAGAGATAAATTATTCAAGGAAGAAAAAAACACTGTCATATCACGACAATAAGTAGAATTTACTCGATTATATGAAGGAGGGAATGACAGTACAGTGTAAAGATCACACTTATATATACATCAGTAAAATGTAACAATGTATGATACCTGTTTTATAAAGATTGAACAAAAAAAATGCAGAAAAAAAACACAGATCTAACTAATAATAAATTAGGCATCGCGACGAAGTCATTTGTGCGCTTTAATAACGCTAGGGTAACTTTTTGCTAGGAAACTAAAAACGGAAACGTGAAAAAATATATACTCTTTAGCTCTGCTGAAATCCAATTCTAGCCAACTCAGATTGAGATAATGTTTGCATATTGCCGAAAAATATGCTAGCTATTTAAATGATGGATGTAAAAAAAAACAAATAAAAAAAACACGACTCAAACACTGAAGTGTAGCGGAAGTTCTATTTTTTATCTATTAGCACTATCTAACAAACAAACAAACACTAGTTCTTGTTGATAATTTTCAGATTTTATTCAGAAAAAAAATAATAAAACGTCTTGAAATTAGACAGATTTTAATCTCTAGAAAATATCGTATACTTTCTCGCACGTTAGCAGTTCTTTGAAAAAGCGAAAAAAAAATTGGAAAAATGATCCTAATATTACTCGAAACATCGTCGGTTCAAACGGGGAAAAACAAAAACTAATAAAGAATTTTTCATTGCTATCACCTTTCAAGCTCACTATCCAAATGCCATAAAATAGATATGCATTTTTTAATCAACGCAATTTTAGAGTTGTAATCTTATTTTCCTTCATTGTTTAGTATTATACTGTCATGCAAATCTAGAAAATAAATTCAATTTTTTTTTTAATTTTTGAAAGAAACTTCCTTTTGTTTGGTTTATTCTCCTCCAAATCCTGTGCCTTTATGTTATTTGTTTCAAACAAAATAAAAAAAGATCATTTATACCGTGTTGAAAAAAAATTAAATTTTTAAACTAGAAGATTTTTTAACGTAAAATTCAAAATAAACTGGTAACACTAGTACCGCATTTTGTTCCAAACATAAGAGAATTCTAAAAACTTTTCGAGCAAACAAAACTCAACTAACGAGAGAGAACAAAAACAAATGATATAATAAGAATAGAGAAAAAAACCGAAACAGAACCAGCAACCAAAAATTAAATAAAAACTAAAATCTGAAACGTGTAGCATGAAACATAAAAACAAACATCCAATTTACTGAAAACTCCAAAAAAGTGTAGCTTTAAATGTGGACAATAAAATGATAGCGAATTTCAATGACCTACCAAGCGAAGATTTGATCAAGCAACAACAAAAAATAAAAATAAAAAATAGTTAAACCACTAAGTAGCCAATGATAGAATCCAAAAACAAAAGCAACCCATAGTGAAGCGAGAAAAAAAATATACATACATAGAGAGTTTGGACATAGTTTTGATAACGCGCTAACAAACAAGTGTAGTGAATGTAAACGTAAAAGAAACCGAAACGGAATCACGTTCCCTTGATACTACACTGCGGGTGTCGTTCAAGGAAATGTTGATCCTGATTTTATGCATGGATAATCCGGCCGAAAACGCACGCGAATGACGAACGCACGACGATGAATGTAAGTAAGCATCTAGGTAAGCTGGCGTTTTCTGTTTTTGCGATAAACCCATATCAAAGTGTTCAAATTAGTAAAACCAAAAATAAAAAAATTAACGCAAGGAAATCAATAATCAATCGAGACTAGATTTCTGTTCGAGAATATCATAATGGTAGAAACCTTCGGTTACGATGATAATCTAAATAACGATTGCTTGACGAAAAACAACAAACAACAACTTTTAATAGTATTTTGCCGAATATCATACATAGTAGCGTTTAACCGGGCGGGAACCGCAAGTGATGTCGCTTCAGCTAAACCTTTGTAAGAGCAAAGCAAAATAAATCTTATTTGCAATATTATTCCCAACATTGAAGTTTGATTGCCGCTCTAGTGTGTATGTATGTATTATACTGACCGCTTAGTTAGGGCCTTGTTCCGGTTGTTCGGCTGCGTCTTTCTTGGGAGTTTGCTGACGAACAATGTCTCCGCGCAGCTGGACAGCTTCCTCTAGCTGTCGAGTGAGACAATCCTGTAATGTCAGAAGACTGGAGATGTCCGCTTTGAGCTTTCTGTTGGATTCGCGTTCGTTCTCAAGCTCGTCGGTGAGAGTTTTTAGGTGGTTCTCGAACTGGAAGAAATAATTGAAGACATTTATTCGAAATATTCTTTTTTTATTTATTTGTATTCTCAAAAAACATTTTCACATGTTTTTCTGCATCTAACATCTTGTTAGATGCAGTAAAGCAAACGTTTGTTATTTTTTGTTTATTTAAAAATCGAGCGAAGACGAGGCGAATCCAGGAGACGAATTAACAATTATAAAGAATGAATCCCACTTGTCTTTTAGCCCTTGTGCTGGAAACGAAAGGTAAGCACATTGCAAACTGATTTGCAATTTGAAAAGCTAAGGGCCCAGATTGCTTCCTTGAGGAACTTCCTACGGATTGCTAAATAATACCGATTTTTCTGTACCGATCTCAACACATAAACCTAAACCGCCGGTCAAGTAAGACTCTTTCGGAAAAGCCCGAGAAATTGCAAGTGTTTCCATCCGACAGATCTTTCGACCACACTCTCATTCCAACGCAATCGATGCACTGATGGACCGAACGCTGTGATGAATGCTATACTGCAACGATCAGCTAAATCTCCGAAAAATTTCTGAGTACCTCAGAGTTATCGTATGATGCGTACGTTTTTACTGACACGTGGCTCGAATATGGATGATCGTATCATCTCTCGCCAATTATTCAGCAACGATTACAATGTTTTTCGGGTTGAGGGGTTGATGCACAAAATCGCCCTTGGTGGCAAGATTATTTTCCTTGACGTTGTCTATATCCCACCGGACAAAAGTAAGGATTGCAACGACAGTCAATTACATCTAGACACTGTTGTTAAAATCACGAATCGATCCGACTGTGACAAGATCATCCTTTTTGATGACTTCAACCAACCTCACGTTGAAGGGAGTGTATTGCTGATCCACTTTTATCGCACTTTCCACGAGCTTGTTGCATGTTACTCGATGGCTTGTCGTTTTGCCGTTGGAAATAACGTAACACGTTATCACGTTTGTAACACCAGGGATCGAATTCTTGACCTGATTTATACTTCCAATCCTGTTACTGCTATCAGCACAGCTGAAGAGCGTCCCGAACCGGTTGTCCGACCGGATCCCGATCATCCTGCTCTTCTGTTTGCCGTCTGCTTTCAAGGATAAACTGCGTTGCTGTTTTTCTGAGCCAGTACCTCCGTTTAGACCTCCCAAGAAACCACCTTGGTCTCATGCGGTTGAGATATTTGAGCAATGACAACGTTCGAAAATGTTCAAGAAATACTATCGACATAAAAACCAGTTTTCCAAATGCCAATTTGAGGAAGCGAGTCGAGTATACCGTTGTTACAATCGATTACTGTATAGACGACATATTAATCAGACAGAAAGCAAACTTACGCAGGAATCCGAAACAGTTCTGGTCGTTTGTGAACTCTGAGTAAAAGGAACCTGGTCTACCTACGTGTATGAGGTTGGGTGATCTAACCGTTTCTACTGACGATGGAAATTATGTAAAAATAGAGTAGGCCAAATCGACAACATTCACTCCGCAGTTCGGTGTTCCTCAAGGAAGTACTTTACGATCTCTTCTATTCGCTGTCTTCTTCAATGATGTCGCTCTGATCCTACCGAACGGTTGTATGCTGATCTACGCGGATGATTTGAAGATTTATCTCGCCATCCGCATGTTAGATGATTGTTTCCACCTACAGGATATGCTCGACAAGTTTACCAGATGGTGCCGACGAAATCGTCTTGTGATTAGTATAGCGAAATGTTGTGTGATTTCGTATCGGCGTCTGAGGAATCCTGCTTTGTTCAACTATTCCATCGGCGGGACTGTTTTGAATCGAGTCGACAAAATCAGGAATCTAGAAGTTCTGTTAGATTACCAACGGACTTTTAAAATGCACTGTATCTTTTGAGCAATTACAGCTCAACTAGCGAAACGATTTGACTCGACTATTGTTGATTGGAATGAAATTTTCCTGAACAAATTTACACAAACTTTTTTCTTAAACCCAGCCGTTCTCAAGTTATTGCACATTTAAAATTTACCCACAGAATGAAGTGCCGATTATTTAAGAAACATTTGAATTTTAAATTTTGGATATTTTTGAAAAATTTGTCTAACTTTAAAATTAAAAAAAAATCCGAAAGAGTGTCCATCGAAAGCTTTTCACCAGATTTTAGGGCATAATTTGAGCTAACTTTGAAAAAAAAAATTAGGCAAATCGGAGAGGAATGTTTTGAGATAATTGTCATTTTATAAGTTTTATCATGGTTTTGAAAAGTTCTTTCTTTCAGTTTTTTTTTTCTAAAAATACACTTAATTTCCTACAACTTTTCCTTTGAATCCATTTTGATCAAATAAGTAGTTTTCAAGATATGATATTTTGAAAAAAGTAATCTCATTTCTAAATACGCCCTTTTGAAAAGTTAATCGACGAAAAAAATCAAGTTTAGTGGAAAATGAGTTCTTGCCCAGCTAGCATTTTCATATGTATAAACAAGATAAATATCAGCATTACGTACAGATATACATGCTAATAAATCGTAATTAATGCGCAAAATTGGCTTATCCGTACTATTTTGGAGGCGATATGCGTGATTACGAATAATTTTAAGTGTTACGACTATATAAGTATTTATATACGATAATATCCGATTAAGCGCGACTCGCTCCGATTTTGTGCTGAAAATCGTATGTATAATAATATGAAAATGAAAATCGTATGTATAATAGTATGTATGTATAATCAACACCGACAGTCGAGTGAGACAGTTGTTTGTTTTCGCTGCTTCGAAGTTTTTATCTTTTGTCGACGAATAATTAAGTGATTTTCTCCAAATTTGTTCTAATCGTACTCTGTGGATTATTTAGTGACCATAATCAATAAAGTATACGTGATTCGTGATAGTTTGCTGAATATTTTGCTGATCAAAAACCGTTGCCTCGGTTCATCTACGATAGCACCTAGCTGCACGCTCTATTGTTCCAAAACAAAGTATAGTTCGATCAGAGCGTAATGGATAAAAAGCAATGTGGAGAATGCAAATGCGAAATCAATGATCTCGAGCCACTTCGTTGTGGTTTCTGCGAATCGTTTCTGCATATAAACCAGCAGTGCTGTGGTATTAATGCACGTGGATTAAAAGAAGCCTTTGCAGCCGGAAAAATTTTATTAATATGCTCAGCATGCAGAAATGAGCTCAAAGGCCGCAGCATTAGCCGCTATATAGATGAAACGATTGAATGCCCGTCACAGCCTCCCGTGCCCGATCTAACTACACAATTTCGGCAGCTTTGCGGAGTTGTCGAAGCGCTAAGCAGTAAAATTGACGCTTTTGCCTCTAACCCTATACCCGTTGCTACTCCATCCATATGCGATACTCCAATTTGGCCGGCTCGTGGTGCTAAGCGACGTCGTGATGAACACCAGCCCATCATTCGAGCGGCTGCTGAACGTGGAACAAAAGACATCTGTTTAGATGATCTGTCTGTTCCTTCTATCCTTCCGGCTGCACAGAATAAATTTTAGCTATACCTATCTGGATTGAACCCGCTCGCTACGAACAGTGACGTGCAAAAAATAGTTTCTTGCTGCTTGGATGTTCCTGATGCCATCGAAGTGATACGGCTTGTTCCAAAGGACAAAGATGCTACTAGCCTGTCATTTGTATCATACAAAATAGGTCTTGACCCTGCATTGAAAGAGATTGCATTGGATCCGTCTTCGTGGCCTGCAGGTTTGATGTTTCGTGAATTCATTAACCAGCCAAAAAACCCATCCCGTCAGACCAGAATGGAGCAAATGGTTTAAATGTAGAACGAGCTGTACCTATGGATTCGCATCACACTGTTATCGATTCAACTTACACTGGATACTCACCGACTGGATCTGGCCCGGGGCGCACTGATTTAAGCAAATTGGAAGCCCCCAATCCGCTCATCACAGTCGTGCCACTGCAGCCAGCGATCGTCAGCCGTCCCGGTCCTGTGTTTGAGTACGGAGAGGGGGTCTTCCAGCTTGCTTGCATGGGCAAGTATATTTCTATCCATAGTAATTCGACACCTGATCTCCCCGCACCTTCCAGACCTTCACATGACAACCTTCAACAGCCGTGCTCTGCCGTTGAGCAATCGAGCAATATTACAAACGACATTACCTTCCCTTCCACCGTCACCGACTGTACATTGCAGCGAACTAGTGTTTGCATGGACGACGTTTACATCTATTATCAAAACGTACGCAGCCTAAGAACAAAAATAAATGACCTGTTTCTTGCGACAAACGACTGCAACTATGACGTGATCATCATGACCGAGACTGGACTGGACGACAGCATCAACTCGCAACAACTGTTTGGCTCAAATTTTAACGTCTTCCGCTGTGATCGAAGCCCTGCTAACAGTGACAAATCTCGCTTTGGTGGTGTTCTGATCGCTGTCGCAGAGCGATATGCCAGCTGTGTGGTGCCTACTGTGAATGGTCAAACTCTAGAGCAAATCTGTGTTTCTATGACGATAAAAGGAAAACAGATTTTCATGTGTGCGACTTACATTCCGCCAAACCGCAGTCAAGACGTTAGTGTAATTACTAATTGTATATCTTCTGTTACCGAACTTTGCGAAAAATGCAAACCCGGTGACGCTGTCTTGATATGTGGTGATTTCAACCAGCCTCGTATGCGCTGGTGCTCAGTCGACAATGTGATAGAATGTGATTGTTCTCAGCTGCCATCGTCCAGCAGCACTCTTTTAGATGGCATGAATTATCTGTGCCTTAACCAAAGGAACATCGTACGCAACGCACTCAGTCGCATTCTTGATCTAGTGTTTTGTTTGCCCAACTGTATGGCCAGTGTGATGAACTGTTCAGTACCGCTGCTGCCCGTTGACTCGCATCACCCCCGCTCGAAATCTCCTTACCCACGCAAGTGGCCTGTGAGGAACCGATTGAAAGTCATTTTGAACGAAAACTGAATTTTCGTAAGATTGACTTTGCAGCTCTATCAGGTTATTTGATGAATGTTGACTGGATCGCATTGTTTGCAATTGATGATGTAGATGTGATAGCGGAGAACTTTTGCGATATGTTGAATGAATGGCTGTTTGCAAATGTCCCACTAATTCGACCAGCGTTTTCACCCGCGTGGTGTAACTCATATTTACGATACCTAAAACGTGTACGCAATGCCTGCCAACGAAAGCTACGTCGCCATCGGACGGTTGGTAATAAGCAAAGTTTTAAACGTGCCAGTAATGCATATCGGCTTTTAAATGCTTCTCTGTATAAAGCATATGTATTGCGTGTGCAAATGAATTTAAGAAAAAATCCTCGTGGGTTTTGGCATTTCGTGAATTCGAAGCGAAAAAGTGCTGCAATTCCGAAGAATGTATATTTTAATGGGATTACAGCGGAGTCTGCTAAAGATTCAAGTGAATTATTTGCCAAACATTTTGCTTCAGTTTTTGTATCGAATACCGCTTCAAGAATGGAAACTGATGATGCCATTCGCGACGTTCCAATGGACTTAGTTGATGTTGGAGTACCCACCATAGATTCTAATATGGTTTTATTAGCTGCAAAACAACTGAAACGGTCGTTTGTTCCTGGCCCGGATGGTCTACCTGCAGTTTTAATATGTCGCTGTATAGAAGTTTTAGCGCAACCGCTATGTGAGATATTCAATCGCTCCTTTCAACAAGCAAAATTCCCCCGTATTTGGAAGCAATCGTTCATGACACCAGTATTTAAACGTGGTGATCGTCAAAATGTTGTCAACTATCGAGGTATTACGAGCCTTTCAGCAGTTTCCAAATTGTTCGAGATTATAATGTGTACAAGGGTTCTCGGCGCTGCCAAAAATTATATAACGAAGGATCAACATGGTTTCATGCCCAGACGATCAGTTACGACAAACTTAATGTGCCTTGCAACGAACGTTATACATGGTATGGAAGAAAAAGCGCAAGTTGACGTAATTTATACAGACTTAAAGGCGGCATTTGACATAATTGACCACAAAATTTTATTGCATAAGTTGTCCCGACTTGGTATCTCTATGCAACTAATAACTTGGTTAGAATCATACCTTACGGAGCGTGAATTGCGGGTGAAGATTAATGGCTCTGTGTCACAACCGTTTTCTAACAAATCTGGAGTCCCACAAGGTAGCAATCTTGGACCACTGCTTTTCATTTTGTATTTCAATGATGCTGCTTTCGTTTTGGATGGATGTTCCAAGCTAGTCTACGCTGATGATTTAAAACTATACATGACAGTGCATACGCAAGAAGATTGTTCCCGTCTACAAAGTTCGCTGGCATCATTTGCTGACTGGTGCCATAGAAACAAACTTATTATTAGCGTGGAAAAATGCCAGGTGATGACGTTCCATCGTTTGGTACATCCGATTTTGTTCGATTATCATATTGACAGAGTTACTCTTACTAGGGTTACTAAAGTGACTGATTTGGGAATCCTACTGGATTCAAAAATGTGCTTTGATTTACATACTTCAGCAATTATATCGAAAGCAACGCGGCAGTTGGGATTCGTTTCTAAGGTGGCGAAAGATTTTTCGGACCCACATTGTTGGAAGTCATTGTATTGTGCTCTCGTCCGCCCAATCTTGGAAAGTGCGTCTATAATATGGCATCCTTACCAGGTTACATGGTGCCTCCGAATTGAACGAGTACAGAAACGGTTTGTTCGATTGGCGCTGAGAAGTTTGCCTTGGCGTGATCCTAACAACTTGCCATCGTATCCTGACAGATGCCGGCTATTGGGGATAGATACTTTGGAACGACGACGGAAGATTCAGCAATCATTATTTATAGCGAAGTTACTAAATGGTGAAATTGATGCCTCTGAAATTCTCTCAATGTTGAATTTCCGTATCCCAGGTAGAACTCTTCGAAATACGACGTTACTGCAGCCAATTTTTCATCGAACGGTGTTTGGGTATAATGAACCGTTCTCAGCATGCATTCGCGCATTCACAACTGTTGAAGACTATTACGAGTTTGACGAACCAAGTAAACGTTTTTTGTATAGAATTAGGTCCTTGTAAATTAGCTAAATTTTATTCATTAAGACATCATTGTCAGATGAAATATTGTCAAATAAACAAAATAAACAAAATGTATTGTTAGTTATTATCATTGTATACGATATAATCAACTTGATCCAACTTTATCACAGCTTAGTTACGATTTCGAATTTGTTAAGAGATATTTATGATAATTTCCACACTTTGATATACGAGTTGGTGCTAGCTGGGTGCGTGGTCATCAGGAAAATTTCATTCCAATCAAAAATAATCGAGTCAAAAATGGCCTCTTTTCAGCGTTTTGAGCTGGAATTGCTCTTTTGTAGTGGACGCACCCGCAAGACTTGCCTTCTTATGAAGACCGGTGTGTATTGATTGGCATCGAAACACTAGAAAATTGATGGAACACCAACTAAGCTGTCAATCAGAGATGGAGTGTATTGCAGATCAGATAGAGAGGGAATCGATCAAGCCGCCACCACGTGACTATTTACTGCTGCGTAAACTCCGATCACAATGAAATACTGAAATAGTGATCAGAAATACTTGTTTGACAGTATATGCGATCACAATGAAATACTGCCAAACGATGCGGGTCGGGGATCAGTCGTGAGATTGCGATCCACAGGATATCACATTGGCGATCCATTGCCAAATTGAACCATGAAATATATTTTGTATATTATACAATATATTGGCTATTCAGGTTGAATTCCGAACTCCAGTGCGTATTGCGAGACCATTATTTCAGCCTTATTTCTCACTATAACCCATTACTCGAATTTTTCCCTGAAAACGACCCATCTTCTTTTGCACCAGCCTTTTGACTGCTTGGCCACCATTTCCCAAGTATTTGGCAGCAGAATTGCAAAGCATTTTTCGTGCTCAGATTATCGAATGTACAATCTGCAGATTGCCGATTCCCAAAACTTATCGAGAATTTGTCCGTTGTGGAGCGATCATCTCTGTATGGATATTTGCCGACAAAGAATTCTTGCATTAGACCTGGTCTTAGTCTGTTCCAAAGACTAAGAATGCGGAAGAGAATTTGGTATGAAGTATAGAGAATTTTTTGGTGTATTGCTCCAATCGAATCAATGGTTCTTCTTATAACTATGACATTTGATTTTATCTAATCAGTCCTCAAGCAGTTCCTTGTTAACACGTATTGCGTGGTGCCAGTATATTGACTAGTTTTTCGACTCAACTGACATACTTTACCTAAAAAGCATTTGGTACAGTTAAAACTTTAGCATCTACTGGCTAACAGCAAAGTCTACGGTGGATATGGTGTTGAAGGGGGATGGAGTTCAACAAACAAACAACAAATTCAAAAACAGAAAATTTTTGAAAACTTCTAAACAAGATGAAGAATTTCATATTAGTCTCAACTGAATAGAAGCATTAGCGCACTCTCGCTAGCGCTGAAGTTGGCAGACTATGCTCTATGCTCTACTCCCTATGCTGAAATATGGAAACAATTCAAAAGGTTAACCCTGCTCAAGATGTTATTGCATGCGTAGTTACATTGGCAACTGCAGTAGTCACTCTAACAAGGCATATAGAAAAATATGCATTTTGCCAAAAGCAAAGTTGTACGAAGACGACGAAGGAACGGATCATGCTGACTGAATCATCTCCTCTACTGAACCCACTGTGGATTAGTAGTAGTGAGTCGTTATCAACGGATATTATTAGAGTATACTATTGGTGGGTATAAAATGGAGCGAGTTACCTGGAGGGAGTGTCAAACAGAGCTCTGGCTCTCTCAAGCTCCCACCTAGCGCCTCCTCGCAGATCTAAGTCAAATGATGACAGTCGATGGCCTTACCCGAAAATGCTTCATGTACTTACTGAAGCAGCTAAGCTAGGAGGTGCAAACTAGACCGCCTGTTCTCCATGTGAGGGGCGGCTCACACAGCGTCTGTCTCGAAACGGGCGACTGAATATGAAATGCTGTATCCTGCAAGCTATACCTAAGATGGCAGACCCATCAGCCAGCGGGATGTAGGTATCGCGACCCCGGTGACGTAGTATACCGAAAACTCAATTACCACGAATAACGAAGAAAGAAATTCAGGACGGAACGATCGGTATAGGACACGGCAAGGGACAAGGAAACGATTAAGGGATAATGATTGGAAACTTGGTACCTGGAATGCCCGAACTCTTCATGAACCGGCACGGGCTGGCTTGCTTGCTCGAGAGCTGCATCAACTCGGAGTGGAGATCACTGCTAATAGGGCAGTTCGGTGGCCAAATTCCGGAGAAAGGGAATTCCGTGCAGTAGACCCTATTGCAGGCACTTCTTTCAAGTACCACATCTACTACAGTGGCTGTAAAAAAGCAGAACATGGAGTCGGTTTCGTAGTGTTGGGGAAACAAAAGCAACGAGGCCCGTAGATGATCGCATATGCGTGTTGAGGATTAAGGGCAAATTCTTCAACTACAGCTTAATAAACTTATACGCACCGACAAATGAAAAATCCGATGATGCTAAGGACAGTTTGAGAGGACCTATGGAGAGTGACCAAAACACGACGTGAGAATCATCATCGGAGTTGCAAACGCGCAGATCGGGTGGGAGGAATTCTTCCGTCCAGTTATTGGAAGACATAGCCTTCATTTGTCGACCAATGATAACGGTCTGAGACTCATAAATTTTGCCGCGGCCAGAGCCAACTGTAGCACCTACTTTCCACGTTTGAATATTCGGAAACACACCTGGAGGCATCCAAATGGAGACTTTAGCTCTCAGATCGATCATGTCTTGATTGACGGTCGACACTTTTCGGATGTTATCGATGTACGGTCTTTTCGGGGACCAAATATCGACTCTGACCACTATCTCTTAGTGAGGAAGATTCGCGCAAGACTGTCGAACACGGCGAAAGCTCGCACTGAGAGGACGCTGCGTTTCAACATCCAGCGGTTAACGGCAGACGGCGTAGCAGTGGAGCACGCTAGGAAGCTTGACCAACGAATCGCAGAACGGGAGGTAGAAGGAGAAGATATAAATGGGCTGTGGAGTGTGGAGGAACATCCATGGTGCCATCGAAACAGCTGCGAGAGAGTTGGTAGGCACGACGCGTGGAAGACAGCGTAACAGCTGGTTTGATGCCGAATGCCAGAGAGTGACAGATGAAAATAACCAGGCCAGGGGTCGCATGCACACTGCGGCAACGCGTCAGAACAGAGAGAGGTGCAGAGAGACTAGAGCTGCGGAAAAAAGAATCCATCGTCTAAAGAAACGCGAGTACGAGGAGCTCGTGCTCGCCGGCGCAGAGGGGCGATACCCCAGCAACGACACACGGAGTTTCTATAAAACGGTTAGATACAGAAATTTTGCCATGCCTGTGATGTACAATGATAGTACTGGCAAACTTCTTACCGACAAAACGGTGGTAGCAGCCATGTGGAAGGAGCACTTCCAGACACTGTTGAATGGAGAGGTCAACGCGGAGATCAGCAGGGACCGAATAGAAATTGTAAGCGATTGCCAAGCTGTGGAGTCACCAACACAGGAGGAGGTTAAAAAGGCAATCAGTGAGCTTAAAAACGGTAAGGCTGCTGGGAAGGACGGTATCCTGATTGAACTTCTAAAAGGGGGGAGCGAGCGGCTGTACGAAGTAATCCACCGGATCATTGTCAGGATCTGGGAGGAAGAACAAATGCCGGAGGAGCGGTTGGATGGCCTCATTTGCCCAATTTTCAAAAATGGACATCGGCTGGAGTGTAAAAACTATCGAGGAATTACATTGCTCAATTCTGCCTACAAGATGCTTTCCCGTATCCTGTTCTGCAGACTGAGACCGTTAGCGGAGTCCTTCGTCGGCGAGTACCAAGCTGGTTTTCGTGAGGGTCGCTCCACGACGGATCAGATGTTCACCCTGCGTCAGTTGCTGGACAAGATCCGGGAGTACAACTTGCAGACACACCATCTGTTTGTGGACTTTAAAGCGGCGTACGATTCAGTTAAACGAAATGAGCTGTAGCAAATAATGCTAGAACATGGTTTTCCGACGAAACTAGTTACGCTGATTCGTCCGACGCTGGACGGATCCAAATCATGCGTTAGAATAGCGGGTGAGACCTCAGCTGCGTGACGTTGGATGGACTGAAGCAAGGGGATGCACTCTCTAATCTGCTATTCAACATTACCTTGGAAGGTGCATTACGAAGGGCAAACATGGAAAGGAATGGAACTATCATCACGAAATCTCACATGCTTCTTGGTTTTACG
The DNA here is from genome assembly GCF_943734655.1 of Sabethes cyaneus. Classification (NCBI taxonomy): domain Eukaryota; kingdom Metazoa; phylum Arthropoda; class Insecta; order Diptera; family Culicidae; genus Sabethes; species Sabethes cyaneus. Next base: position 246,066,059 of record NC_071355.1, on the reverse strand, counting down.
GATGACGTCGATATCGTCGGAATCAACCGTAGAGCAGTGGAAGAGGCCTTCATGCCCTTTAAAAGGGAAGCTGCGAGATTGAGACTTACCATTAACACCGCCAAAACGAAGTACGTGGTTGCTGGTAGGGAACGTGGGAGCCCAAGTGGTGTTAGTGCCGAGGTGGAGTTAGATCGGGAACGATATAAAGTAGTGGAGGAATTTATATACCTTGGTACACTCGTGACATGTGACAACGATGTAAGCCGCGAAGTGAAACGACGAGTTGCAGCCGCGAATCGGGCTTTCTACGGATTACGTAGCCCGCTAAAGTCCTGTAGTTTGCAAATTCGCACAAAACTGGCGCTCTACAGAACGCTAATCCTCCCGGTGGCCCTTTACGGACACGAATCATGGACGCTAAAGGAAGCTGTTCAGTGATTGCTTGGAGTTTTTGAGCGTAAAATTCTGCGATCTATACTTGGTGGCAAAATGGAAAATGGAGTGTGGCGCAGACGCATGAATCACGAGCTGTACCAAGTATACAAATATGCTGATATAGTGAAGGTAGTGCAGTGCGGCAGGCTGCGGTGGGCTGGACACGTGGCCAGAATACCCGACGAAAGAGTAGCCACAACTATTTTCTGCAGAGAACCAGGAAGAGGCCGTAGACTACGAGGCAGACCCCGCACCCGGTGGGTGTGTGCTGTCGAAGATGATGCACGTTCAGCTGGTGTACGTGGGATTGGAGAACGACAGCCCAGGACCGACGGTACTGGAGGACCATAATTCGTTCGGCGCAAAATCGGTCGCAGACCGTTGCCACTAAAGTATTGGTTTTTTGTTACGCGTGAATGATACAACGCAGCATTTCTCGATGCTTATGATGATACGGTTCCACTGTACAAAAATAATTTTCTGAAATTCACGGCAATCTTCAGTGTTTCTAACAACCGGAAAATTTTACAGGTCAACAGCATACAGCAAGCGTTCGATCAAACAGGTAAGATCGCAGCCATTGTGTTAGGCATGTGTCGGCACAGAGTTTAGAGATTTTGGCCAAGAATGAATCGCGATCAATTCTATCAAATGATATTTTTAAATCCCTGTAGATAGTGTCAATTTATTGGTGGTTCTTCAAAGCGTTAAGGCATTTTGAGGCAAACTCTAGTAGGTTTGTATTAACGAACGACTGGCGTAGAAATCGTGCAAATCGATCGAGATATATCGCTTACACTTAAAGAATAGGTAGTCATAGACAATCAGCTCTAACAATTTGAAAGCAGCACATAGTAACATAATTCCTCGATAATTTTCCATGTTTCGCATTGCGCCTGAATACTGTGAATACTGTGAACATGAAAGATTGTTTCCAAAGAGTAGGAAAAACTCCACTGAACACCGACTTGTTGAATATCACGGAAAACGATTATTTGCCATAGCTGTTCGCGTTCAATTGTATCGTATGCTGCCCAGAAATCCACGAAAATATGTTGTGTAGGCACGTTGTACTCCCTAAATTTCTGGAGGATTTCTCAGAAAAAAATTTGATCCGTAGCAGCACGGGCCCGCATAAATCCCACCTGATACTGCCCTACAAATTCTCTTGCTATTGGGGATAGACAACGCAATAAAATCTGGGAGCGGTAATTACAGCTATCTAGCCGATCGCCCTTCAAAAGTCCTGCCGACATGATATTTTAATTTATCTCGAAATGAGGACATGAGGATGGAGACATAAGTAGATTTTCCAAACGTCCGAAAACAGTACAGTTTCATTTCACAGTTTTATATGATCAAAACTGGTGCCTATTACTTTGTTATTGAGACTTAAGACTTCGATAATAGTTCAGTTTTACTGAAAGCATAAAATACAAAGACCGAAAATATAAATACCTTTTCGTTGACTTCCTCTTCATTTGTGGACGGCTTCTGCTCTACTGTCTGCAGTGAGATTATTTTCGCTGCAAATGGAAAATTCTGGTAAGTTCTTATGAATCCAATATTATGCATATTGACAAAAAGACATATAGACATAAGCCAGAGCGGTCCAGTATCACAAAAGAGAAAATAGATGCTTTAAGTATAGTATCATTTTGCTATAATCCGATCCTTGAATCTAACACGTAAAGTGAAATTTATGGATCTAAGAGCAGAATTAGATTACCTTTCAATTCCAGCACTTGCTGCTCGAGGGTACGGTTCTTTTCCTGTGTTGCGACCAACTCGTTTCTGGAACTGGTAATTGCAAGAGCTGCTTCCTCGGCAAGCTTCTTTGACGACTCTGCAGTTTGCGTGAGCAGCACGTGCTCTGCTTCCAACTTTTGCAAGTGGCTGCAGCGCGTTAACAAAATCAGGTAATCAACTATTGCAGTGTGTTCAACAAACTTACCCATTCAAAGTGTCCATCGCCTTCCAGATCCGATCAACACTCTCAACCGGCTGGTTGTGGGATGTTTGCAACACTTTTAGCTGTCCCTGTAGTTTGTTATTTTCGCGTGTCAGTTCCATGATTTTGGTTTGACTCGTTTGAAACTTGGCCTTCAACCGTTCGTGATCGTTGGTCTGACGAACAAACAATTTAAAGGTTAGGTTCAAAACTGTTACAATTCTAAAGTTCACAACCACACATACCAGCGCTTCCAGTTGCACGTTCTGTCGGGCTGCATTCTCCAGAACACCGGTCCGAACGGAATTCTTCTGATTGAGCGCGTCCAGTGCAATCTTGAGCTGATCCCGCAGATCGGTAACCTCTCGCTGGAAGTTTTTCGCATCCTGCTCCAAGCCGTGCCGGGACTGGCTGCATTCGTCCAGAGAGGATTTCAGTAACGTAACCTCATTCTTGCGTTGTCGAAAGAAGTAACTTTTTGATCGTAAGATGTATGTATGTGAAATATACTTACACGCCTTGATTGAAGTTCGCAGATGCACTTTATCAGGCGACTGCGAATATTTTCCAGATCAAAATCGTTTTTTGCAAGCATAAATTCCTGATTGTCCATCGTACACGAGTTTGTGACTGAATCGATCGTAGTGAACACCGTAAACAGTTCACCAGATGACTGTACAAGTCATTGAGATTGTTTTTCTGTGCACAGTTCATCCAAGATGGCTGTGAGGAAGCAACAGTCACTCGAATTATTGGTAAACAACTTTTTGTAATCCGTTTCAAAGCTATAATTCATTATGTTAATATTCGGTAATTCTTTGACGAAAATTGAGAGATTGATTAGAATAAATTAACTCGCAACAAGCAATGTACAACCATGTGTGAGCCTCCTGACATGCGCACGTGGCGTTACGAGTGACATCGATTGTGACCGAATCCGTCTAAAATAAACATCGGTCGGTAGGTGTTTTTAAACATTACTGATCGATAGGCTTATCGTAACGCTGCAGCTGTGGGAAACAATCGGATTAGAACGGAAGACTGCAAACGAAGGTAACATCAAAGAACGGCACAGAAGGGTTTTGGTTAAGGCAAGAAGCCTCACACGGAGCTTACCTTATCTTCCCAAAATACACAGCTTGATTCTGATATTTTCAGTCCACTAATTATAAATTATAAATAACGTATAAGGTTTCTCCTAATAATTTTCAATTCATGTGAATTTTTAAGTTAGGAATCCTATACCGCAACACAGTTCAATTATAAAGGGTAATAACAACATGCTTGTAGTTCAAGTTATCTGATTGGGCAAACCGTTTCAATAACAAACAAAAAGACAATTTTTTCGTTGAATGTAGTATTTCTGCAGCTTAATGTCTGCCGATTGTGCAAAAGGAAGACGCCTTTCAAACGCTAATTGACATATAATCTATCCTATACGCAACATGTAGCACTATTTTTGCGGATTTTGCTCAACTTTTCCGTTTTCTTGCTGCTTTGAAGTACTACAGTTGAATGCATTTAGCGTTACAGCACTTAAACGGATGACTACATGCAGAAGCATTTTCCCCCAAGAACGTGTCCCACATGAGACCGAAGGGACTCAAACCATAAACGGGAAAGTATTGTACTGCTGCTAGACTATTAGATCATTCCTCCGTTGAATAACAGCCTTATTCAATGCCGAAATTATCTAACATCCGCACCTTCTCTTCCGTGGTGTAATTTATGTACACTCTTTCTCACTTTTCCATTGGCAATACGTAAATAGACCAAGCCAGGACTACTTTACGCTTTCAATTCTCCATAGAATATAGAACATTTGTCGTATAAAAGCCGTCGGTTAGGCGAAGAAACCCTCCAGTGTCTGGTCGCGTATGCCACCGAACGGTGCAAAATAGAAAAAAAAAACGATATGGAAACACCCACCCGTGCTATGAGGTTGGCAAAGGAAAAAAGTCAGCAATTTTTCGCCTGCGAATCGGAAAAATTCTCTTACAAAATTGAAAAGTTTCTCACCGTCTACCACGGGTATAATCAGATTAAGCCGAAAATTTTCCCCAAACGCCTGTCGACAATGTTTTCCGCCGATGTCGTGTCCACCGACGAGGACTGTCGGAGTGAATTTTTTCAACGCAACACGACATCTTTGCTGCGAAGGCATCAGCGCGAGAAAGGAATCCCAACCGGCGGCATCAGCGGAGATCGTTCAGTGGTGGACAAAAGCAGTAAAATTAGAGTTATCCTACCGGTAGCAGCGGCACAAACGGCAAAGACCAATGGTCAACCAATAGTACGGTTGCTTGCATCGCCACGCACAAAACGATCTGCCGGTGGCGGACCGAGAACACCAACGCGGGTAGTGCTGACAACGCCGGACTCGAACGGCAGCGCCAAGGACGGTATTTTGTGCTCCAGTGTGATGTTGACCTACCGGGAGGATCTTTTCTTTCCGGAGAAAGATATGGTCCGCAAGGAAAGTGATGTGTGAAGTAACCAAGCGGAGCTTGTTCTATAATAGTAACAATAATTAAGTAATTAGAATTAGAAAACACGTTACTGTAGGTATAAAGTGATAAATTATAAGGCTGTTAATTGTGGTTGTAGTGTAATTTACACTTTTCGCTGGTTAGTAAGAAGTAGTCAACAATATCGTTTCGGGCCTGACTGAGAAACATTTTTTATAAGCCATGCTAATAAATCAACTGTTTGTTCTTCAGTGGGAATTAAAAACAAATCGGAGCTTAGTGCATATTGCATTCTCGAACAATGTTATAGCGATCTTAGCATTCGGAAAAAAATAAACCCGGACGATCAAAATCAGAAAACAAAATGAAAGTAGATCGGTTCAATCAGTGAAAACTAAATCAAAACTTTGAGTGTACATTTTATTTTAATAAATTTGTTTATGTTAATAAAGAAAGTTATCTTATTTTTCTGTCCATATCCACTGCTCCAGTAGAACTCCAAAGGTGTTTGACACACTTTCCTCCTGTTCTCAAAACTATAATAGAAGTTCTTTTATTCATCCTTTAAGAGTATTTGCTACTTTTAATAGAATTAATGAATGCTACAAAATAAGAAAAATCCTAACATTTGAGTCGGAGGTGTAGGTTAATCTCTCGATTACGTTATGGTGTGACCATTTGCCCTATTCTGTATGTCACGTCGAGTGTCACTCTGCTCGATTAGTCCACTTTTCGTATAATGTATAAAGTCCCATGCGATACGATTTTGTTGAGTTGATTTTTGGTACATTTCTAGTACGTGGTATAACCTAGTCAACTTCCAAAAATCAACTTTATTGGTTAATGGACAGCTGACATATCGCGATGGGCGTACATCATCACCCATCGGCTTATTCGGGGGATTTCTGTCTTTGAAGATATGATGAAAACTCTATCCAGCTACTCACCAACGATGTTGAAGTTCCACGCAGTCGGGCTCTTTTTGTTCTTGAAAGCGATGACCAAGCATTTCAACACACTGATAAATGAACTAATTCTTTTTGCATCAGTCGGTGAAAATAGGTAAGGAACGTCGGAATTCGCTGCAAAATGGACTTTTGACAATCAGGAAGAGTTTCGAATCATCCGCACGCAGAAGTCTGCATCCGCGAATCATGGAAGAATTTTTGGAAAAAATCAGTGGTCCATTGTGGCTCCCTTGTGGGATACCAGACCGGGTCCCACCTTATTAATTTCGGTTCATCAATATGCACCATCCAGGATGAGGGATGACAAGCCATTGTTTCAATCGTGCCGATTTTGACCTTATCCAAAGAATTTTAACGAATATCGACTGAGATGCAGCCTTGGATGCGAATGACGTTAACGCTGCTTAACGCTGATTAACCCCTAATCCAAGGTGTCATGCGACCCGTGCCGAGGGATGAATGATGGGGGGGGGGTTCTATAAATACTCAGCCGCAAACGGAGCCTGTGGAGTACCAGGGCGCCCCCCACAGTAATCTGCCCTTACCTCATGAGGGGCTCTGATGCAGCGGACTCTTTTTTCCCCTCAAATCGTGGGACTTTATATGGATAAAAACATAATAAATTTAACTTCAGTGAGCGTGACAGATTAGATAATGCGTTCGCGAGAGGTGGAATCCAGAGATCTCCGCCAATGGATACAAGTGGAAGCGCCAGCGTAAGCGGAAAAGGAAGCGGCACATCTGTCGCTCCAACTGCATCTACGCCGGACGCAGCGATGACCTGCCTGTCGCTAATAAAAGCAGCAAACCCGTTCGCGGCAGGAGGCATCCAGCGTTCTCCACCAAGGGTGAAGAAGGATGCACCTAGAAGCGCTAGTGTGGGTGGCAAAGGCAGCGGTGTGCCTACCACGCCGGACACAGCGATGAACGGCCCAGCGCTAATCAGGGCGATGGGAAAGAATAGGGATGCACTACCTAAAGTGGTAGCAGCGTCACAGCAGCTCGATATAATCATCGAGTTCACGTCAGGTCGCGGCAATTTCTCAGAGACCTGAAGCAGAGCTTATTCATGCTTCGAAGAACCTTGTGTGCAGCGACCAAAACGCACAACGACCTCGTGGCAGGCAGTACAGGCAGTATAGGCGGATGCCTGCCCGTTGACAGGGTGTCGCAACGCGACTGAGAAAGCTACGGAGAGCGCTACCAACAGCAGTATTGCGTCCGCCTGATCGGTAAAAGCCCCCAGGCGAAACACCAAGACGAGTAGCCCGTAGATCGAAATCAAGGCCAAGAAGAGAAAAAGAAAGAAAAAGGAAGCTCCACCTAAACCGACAACGAAGCGAGCGAAGAAGGCCGACGCTCTAATCCTGAAAACGGACGAGTCGAAATACTCGGAGGTTTTGTAGGCCATGAGAGGAGATGTCCTACTCAGGGATCTGGGCGCGGATGTGCGGAGCATCCGCCGCTCACGCACTGGCTAAATGTTAAAGGCTCGAGTTAAAGAAGGACGCCACCAAGAAAAGTTCCGCATACAAGTCGGTTGCGGAAGGAGTGCTCGGGGAGGAAGTGCAGGTACGTGCTCTCACACCAGAAATGACTCTCCAGCTTAAAAACCTGGATGAGATCACCGATGTGTGCGAGGTCGTACAGGCTCACAAAGAGCAAAGTGGAGTGGTGGTGGCAACCGGGGTGGTTCGCCTGCGTAGGGGTCCTGTCGGGACCCAGGGCCACCATACGACTCTCGCTGGCGGACGGAAGCGAAGCCCTGAAAGCTTCTAGGCTAAAAGCGGGGTGGTCGGTATGCCCACTGAGCGTGCTCAAGCAATTGGAGGCTTACTTCCGGTGCTTCGAGCACGGGCATAAAACCTGGAACTGCAAGGGGCCAGAAAGGAGTCAATTATGCAGGAGATGTGGCAGTGCTGACCATAGAGCAAGGGACTGCGCGGAGCCGCCCAAGTGTTTGATCTGTACCGATAAACGGGACGCAGAGCACGTAACGAGAGGTCCAAGGTGCCCGGCTGGTGTGCCGGAGACCAAGCCACAATCATAGTGCAAGTGACACAACTCAACGTGAACCACTGCAGCACGGCTCAGCAGCTGCTACACCACGTAGTTTCCGAGTCGGCAACGGACATTGCCATCATCTCGGACCCATATCGCGTCCCTGCCGGAAACAGTAACTGGGTCTCGCATAGGTCCGGAACGGCTGCTATATGGACGACAAGCAGGTTCCCGGTCAAGAGATAGTGTCAGCCGCAGACGAGGAATTTGCGGTTGCGGTGAGTGGAGTGTTCTACTGCAGCTGTTTTGCTCCGCCGAGATGGTCTATCGAACACTTTACGCGGATGGTAGACCGAGTATCAGTTGTGCTGACTGGTCGAAGGCCGGTGGTTGTGGCGGGCGACTTTAATGCTTAGGCGGTTGAGTGGGGAAGCCGTCGCGTGAACCATAAGGGTCGGATTCTGCTTGAGGCTCTGGCAAAGCTCAATATAGATCTGGCCAACGTCGACACCATAAGTACCTTCAGTAGGAATGGAGCGGAGTCTATCGTCGCGAGCGTGTGACGCCACCATGCCTAGGAAAGGCCGACCTAGTTATGGGAGGACACCGGCTTACTGGTGGACAGATCGCTTTGCGGAACTCCGCGGAGCGTGCCTTCATGCGAGGAGAATTATGCAAAGAGCTCGTTCGGACGAAGGCAGGGCTGAATGTCGAGTAGCACTGGTTGCTGCACGCGCAGCGCTTAAGAGTGGGATAAAAGCTAGTAAACGAGCCTGCTTTGAAAGGTTATGTGCTAGTGCCAATACGAACCCGTGGGGTGATGCCTACAGTGTCGTAATGGCAAAGACCAAGGACGTGATGGTGCACGCAGAGCGGTCACCAGAGATGCTGGAGCGGATCATCGAGGGCCTCGGGCCGCTGAGTCGTCCCACGGCCGACAGTATCTCAGTATCTCCAGTATCTCAGACCATAGCGTAAGATGGTCGGCCTCCATGCCGAACATCCAAAGTAACGTAAGCGACGGCGGTTTAGAGGCCGGGGAGGAAGCGACGGTTACCAACGAGAAACTCATTGAGATCGCTAAATCCCTAAAGGTGAGCAAGGCACCGGAACCAGACGGAATCCCGAATTTGGCCATTAAAGTGGCTATTTTCGAGGCTCCCGAATTATTCGGGGCAGTAAAGAGTAGATGCCTGGAAGATGGCCACTTCCCGGACCTATGGAAGCGACAGAACCTGGTCCTTTTGCCGAAACCGGGAAAACCTCTGGGTATCCCCTCATCATATAGGCCGATCTGTCTGCTTGATACAGCGGGCAAGGTGCTGGAGAGGGTTATCCTTAACAGATTCGTACAGTACACGGAGGGTACAAACGGTCTTTCAAGGAACCAATTCGACTTCCGTAAAGGCAAATCTACGGTGGATGCCATCTTGTCTGACACTAAGTCAAGGTGGCAATCCAGCGTAAGAGGATGGGTATCCGCTCTTGCGCAGTTGTCACGCTCGACGTGAGAAATTCGTTTAATAGCGTTAGTTGGGACTCCATAGCCAACTCGCTTCTGAACGTCCAAGTGCCGGTGTCGCTGTACAGGATTCTGGAAAATTATTTCCAGAATCGTACCAGAAGTCTACGGTGAATCTGTCGGAGAGGTTGAGTTGATGGCTGCCCACTCTATAAGCATTGTTGAAGATTGGATGCGATCCAGGAAACTGGATCATACAGGAAACTACCATACAACGGAGGTTATCGTGGTGAACAACCGCAGGTCAGTGCAGCAAGCAAATATCAGCCTCGGGGACTGCACTATTTCGTCAACGCGGTCTTTAAAACTCCTGGGAGTCATGGTCGACGAGAAGCTCAAGTTCGGGAGCCACGTCGACTATGCCTGCGAGAAGGCTTCCACAGCTATTTCGGCATTGTCTCGTATGATCTCTAATAGCTCTGCGGTATATGGCAGCAAGCGAAGGCTATTAGCCAACGTGGTCTAGTCCATACTCAGGTATGGCGGGCCGGTGTGGTCATCGGCGTTAGGTACCAAAAGTTATCTAGCCAAGCTGGAAAGCACCTATCGTCTCATGTGCTTGAGATACGCCGAGTGCGTATCGAGCAGTTTCACATGACGCAATCTGCGTCTTAGCGGGTATGATGCCTATTGGCATCATCATCAGCGAGGACGTACAGTGCTTCAACCAACGTAGAACTAGAGGCTTACGGAGTACCACAAGATCGGCCGCGATGACCCTGCCATGTGGTCCGGGCATGGTCTAATTCCACAAAACGGCGATGGACACATCGACTTATCCCGGAACTATCCGGGTGAGTCAACAGGCTTTCTTCAAATGCCCTCGTTTTACGGGCGCGAGAAGTAACATGATGACAGTGAGCGGACAGGACACTACTCCGGAAAACTTAGTCCAAAGGATGTGTTCTAGCTCGGATGTCTGGGGAGCGGTCAACGCGACTGCTACCCAGATTGTACTTGAGCTACAAAACCGCTGGAGAGCCGAAGTAGTCTTCTCAGATGTAAGGTTCTCTAAGGTGCTCAGTAGATTTCCCTACGCATAAAAAAACACGAAAAAAAGGCAAGACAAAACACGAAGTTGGTCTATGAAACTTTTTCCTTTCCGTTCTCGGTAACGGCCTGCTTCGATTCATTAACCTGTCGAACTTACAGCGCCAGTAATCAATTGTTTGGCTATAGAGGGTCAGGTTTTAGAATTTGTCGAGTCATTCAATTGAATCAACAAGTCGTCCAAGATCCTGTAATCAACTTCATGCTATCGTGTCTTTGTATGCTCCCTGTAAACCTAAAACGGAGTTTGCAGCTCCATTAATAAAGAAAAAGACCCATCGCTGATACAATTCACACCAGACTGGACGATAACTTATGTTGCATTCCATGTGTCATGTGACATGAATTTCAAGGTGCTCGGAAGTTAAGCTTGACTGGGCCTTGACGAAATGAACAGTCTTAAAATGTACATTCTCGGATTTTTTAGGCGTATCATCCAACATCTTCTTACCGAACTCCCCTAACACTGGTGAGATTAACGTTGACTCGGTTCAATTAATGGCTAGTTGAGCCACTAGGATTGAGTCGGAAAATGTTCAACTGTGTGCATCTTTGTCATCTGCACGTCTCAGAAAATTGTACTAATTTACACACAATTTGCATTCAAGACACAGTACTTACTTTAAAAATCTGCTTTTCAATATGTAGAATGCGTATGAATAATTAAATGTAAAGTTAAGATTGAATGATTGTTTACCATTTCTATTTTAACTAGGTACTTCTTCTGGCAAATTACGAGTTTAACTCGAGCAATAATTTTCGACGTTCACGATTGAGCTACGTTTTCAATATATTCGTAATAAAACTTTTCAGTACAAAAATAAATAAAAATATCTTATGACGTGATGATCCTGACGGGAGTTTTTTTTATCTTACCAAACCACCATCGACACTTATTTATCAATAAGAGCAACACATCAAAAACTTAAACTGACATTAATTTAATTTGTTCTTTATTTTGCTTGGTCGGAAAATTATGCGCGCAGAATTTTAAATCCTCCGCTGCATGCCGCGCTACCCACGGTTTTATACATTTCGAAATCAGGGAAAGCAGAAAAAGAAAGATGAGATAATTGAATCGCGCTAAGAAGCGCACTTTTCAACCCGACCTGCTGTATATATTAATGATGCGCTTCGGATCAACAGGCCAGTACCGTTTGCAAGCCGGAAGCAGAAACAACACACGCTAAACTAACGGAATGACTCGTCTAACGGTGTCCTTGTTGGCCACCTTGATAGTGTACTTTGCTTACCAGCTGCTGGCGAGTGAGGCGCTGCCTACCAGCGCAATTGGAAATTCCCCGGGAACCGCTGAAAGTAATCTACCAAGTGAGGAAAATGTGATCAAAAGTGTGAACAAGTGGCTGAAAAGTGCATACAATCAACGACAGCGAGCAACGTCGGCAAAGGCCAATGGAGGCCGCTACGGACCCCTGGCTCTGCTACGACGGTCACAGAATCCGGTGGAATCCGCTGTTGTTGCTGGTGTGGGTGGCAAAAGTCCGTACAACTACCTGTCAGACGTGAGCTTGTTCGAGGACGACGATATCGAGAAACGGTTCGACGACTACGGCCACATGCGCTTCGGCAAGCGAGGCGGCGAAGGTGAACAGTTCGACGATTACGGTCACATGCGATTCGGACGGTAAGGTGTGTGCGGTGGCAAACGCTGCACTGCACACGCTACTGCCGAGCTTTGGCTTCTCGCTGTACGTCCTGTGAAATGCCCCCTACTTACTGGTACTGGCGGCGGTGGCTGGTGACTTCTGTTGTTCGCTTGGTCGATTTTGTTCGGTTGATGCCGATTGTTGTATAAAAGATAGTGTGGAATAATGCGATTAAATAACACCTTAGAAAAGTGCTGAACCAGAACGACGATACGCGCATTCTTGTGCAATTGTGAAAGAAAGCCCTGTTTTTTTTATACATTCGGATTGTTTGAGTGCTTTCAGTTTGTTTAAGACCGTTTACAAATTGTATTTTACTTAACCTACAAAAATAGATTGCTATAAATCTTCGTTTTTTTTTTGTTTCTCAAAGGTATATCGTTTCTGAATCGTGCACGAGTTTGATTTTATAAATGACCGCTTGGTACCTAGTCGAACCTAAGCTAAAAAATAGATATGTGCAACGAATGCGATTTTTTTTGCTTCTCGCCAACTCACCACTGGCGTTTCCAAAGATAAATAGACTAGAATTATGACGCGAAAAAAGTGGATTATTCACCATAACTTTATCCGGATGCTGTATGCAGCGGAAATGATTTCTAATTATTTACATCGTTTCTTTTTTTTTTTTGAAAACCATTTTAAACAGCGGATTAATCTAATTCAATCTTACAATTATTTTATAACTCAACCGAAAGCATAAAAATAGTATCATAAACTAACTAATTTTATTTGATCGCAACTACAACTGAGTTCATGTTTAAAAACATAAACTGAACGGTGATTGCGTTCTATTTAACAATTGTTCAATAAATAGGCAAAATTATCCCTTACAAAGTAATATCACCATCGATAACTGAGAGTAAAATAAGAGTTAAACCTTACTATTCATTCTTTTTGCGCGACTTCGAGCTGGTGCTCATCGAATCGCTGTCATCGTCACCTTCCTCGTTTTTGGGCCGTGTCCATTTGATCATCGTCTCCGGCGAGCGGTAGAGGAAGATTAGTTTGGCAAATAGGTCTTCCTCCAGGGTAAATTCAAGAGATTCTCGCACCAGGTAAATGTCCAGGCAGAGCTGTAGCACTCGATCCACGTACGGCAGGTCCTCGAACATGATTTTCGAGCTTGCCCCCGAGAAGATGCTGGTTCGTAGCATCCGCGAGAAGACCAAAATCAGCGTGGAGTAGATACCGATGATACTAAAATTGAGGAGTCAGGAAACCAGGCCTTCACCGTAACATCGTAAAAACTTACCCGCCAGCAGCGATAGAACTGATCGTACTGGGAAAGATCTTATCGTTAAACATGTACATCACCAGGTGTGAAAAACAGTCGGCATACGGCATGTTTATGAACATTGCCGACGTCGGATCGGTACAGTTCTCTTTAACTTCCCACCAAAACAGCGGAATAGTGTTGTTCATGTGGGTTTGGAACAACCGCAACGTTATGTTGCGATAGTTTCGCTCGCTTTCGTCCGCTATTGAATAAAACATTGACAATAAACATAGTGTAAAGGATTATAAAAAATATTTCCCAGCTGTTGCTTTATAATGGAGGCGCATGGTTTTACACAGCAATCAACATAAACCGTGCGTCTCCTTCGAATTTATCAGTTTAAATTTTTTTTGGAAAATAAAAACATTTGATAAATAGATTCAAAAAACGTAATACTTACTGTCCGCAGCGGGAATCAACTGGTGAATCGGTTTGACGGTCCCACTATTTTTCACCTTCAAAAACTTTGGCATCAGATAGGGCAACGAAACGGTCATGTTCGTGTCGGTGGCGAGCATTTTCACCAGTGCCGCCCGAGCCGGATCGTCCGGTTCCAGTTCGTAGGACTTCTCCTCAGAAACCGTGCCCGGGTTTTCCTTGGAATGTGACTTCCGATTGATAGTATACCGGAAGCGGCACGTCAGCGTTGCGGTGGTATTCAGATCGTTCAACAACCGTGCCTTATCCGGTGGGGAAATGTTCCAAATTGAGGTAGAGTTCGCTCCCAGTTTCACAGCCGCCACATCCACCGGCTCATAGTTTGATAGAAAAGTTAGTGCTGTTTTATCCTTCGAATATGGAAGCATAAATTTCTCCCACTGCTGATCGTTTAAACCATGAATGTTATTGTCCTGGGCAGACATCATGTAAACCGGTTCATACGGACCAATTCGAAGCGACACAGAAACGTCGTAAGGGAGATTCGGCTCTCCAACAGCGTTACTAAAGGCAAACAAAGCCAGTGGGAACCAAATCAGCAAAATTATTCCAAACATCATGCCTCCACCCATCAGGTACTTCACGAGAGATCCCTTCTTTTGACCCCGAGGAGCCGGTAGATCCTCCTCCAGCTGCCGCATACATTTCAACTGATAAACATTCGTGAAAATATCCTCCATTTTAAGCCAATCAAACAACGTCATCGAAGTATCGGTCCAAATCCAATCCATCAACGTACGCAGTTCAAACAAAAACGGAATCGTCATGAACAGTTTGAACCCGGTAAAGTTGATCATGGTAAAGCCCTTGGTCACAAAATTGCCCAAAATTCTCGCCGGATACCCACAACGGATTTGATAGGCTGAAAACAGCAGATAGAAGCATTTGATCAGATAGTAGTAAACCGGCGGGTTGGTTGCGTTGAAGCTGCGTTCGGTCGTCGCTGGCAGCACAAAAAACATCCAAATGTGTAGCCCGATGATGAGGAAAAACTGAAACAGAATCTTGCCGACCATGTACTTCCGCAGGTACAGTGCTCGGTCAACAACGATCAGGAAGAACTGGATTATCAACATCAACAAAAAGGTCATTGGCACTTTGTTCTCTTCGAAGTAGGAAAGTACACCCCCATCACCTTCCTGCGTCTGTAAAAGTTTTGCCAGAAATTAAATTTATTCAGTTTAAGCTAATTTGAAATTAGTGTACTCACCCCGAAGGCGGAAAACCCAAACAGAATAACGAAAAAGTTAATGAAATCGCACAGAAACAGATAGCCGTACACGTCGGCCGTCTTGCGGGACTGTCGATCCAGCAGCTGACTGAAGAAGTCCTTCACGTTGGCGGTGTACTTCAGGAACGAATGTTTCACGATCTGCGGAAAATAGTCGGCCGAATCTTCGCTGTGATGCGTAACGCACACCAGCGCCGTTCCGTTAACCGTATCCTCCGGCAGCTGCCGATCGGCTCCCTCTTCGACCTTAACCATAGTCAGCTCGGTGACGGCGTCCTGCCGTATGATGAGCGTTTCACGTCTGTGGGGAGAAAAAGAAATCGTTTAAGTGTTGTTCCGATAATGTGGTTAGTATTTTTGGAGGATTTCACAAGAAATAGTTGAGGAAAAAACAGGATTAGGAATAGATGACACGTTTAGTATTGTATTCTTAACAGAAACTGAAATATTTGCGCCATACTGAGGGAGACGCTAGATTTGTAAAGTAGATTCAAAATTGAAACATATAGAGGTTGTAGAGCCAGCAGAAAATGCCTCTCAATATAGTGTAGTTGCTGTGATTACTAAATAGAATTAAAAAAAATTATTTCAATTCCACCTAAATTCCAACACGACAAAGCTCGTACAAAAACCAATATACAAAAGAAAATTAAACTAAAAATAAAAAAATTGCAATACGGTTACAATCGATGGCACTCTTAGGTCTAATACCATGGAAACCAAAGGTTAAACCGCAATATTATTTCTAAATAGTTCGTTGAACTACTTTTTATTGGATAATTATGGTATTATAAAATCGGTTCAGTGATTCAAAAGCTTTGAATTAAAAAACAAACATCCAAAGACAAAAATGGGTAAAAATTGTGGTTTGGGACCACCGTGAGGCATGGCTCACGATTAAAGTATTTGAGAGAAATTAAACGGATCTAAACTACTTCTCTGTGGAACACCGGACTTACTGCTTCTCGTCGGTGCCAAAGTTAGGCAATAGCATAGGGGTACAAACTGAGTTGAATACATCGAAGAATGTCATGACTTGACGCTTCTTTATCAACAGACTTCGCAGCCAGTTATTAGAGAACAGCACAATTACGGGTCTAATGCAACGATCGTACTAACTCTAGTAGTACTGCCAAGCCGAGATTCGAACACATGACGACTAGCTTGTTAGACCAGCATCGTACCTTGAAGCCAACTGAACGATTAAGGGTGAGGACTGCTCATTTGCGGTCCCAGCCTTGAGAAACTCCCATTTGGCCGGATATTGGTCTGACAAACCAGCCGTCGTATGTTCAAATCACGACTGGAAAAGACCGTTGAAATTAACAGAATTGTCGAAGGCAGGTAGGCAGAAAAATAAGAAATCAATCAGCAATCAGCGAATGAGATTTTGTACAAATTGCCTAGAATCTACGATGAAATCAAAGGAAAACCTTTTCGAAGTGTCTTTGGGATCGATGCGGCACGAACAGTCCTATGTAGAAGCAGAAGTATTCTAGTTTCCGAATTCATGTATCCGTTGCATGCGTGAGTGATAACACAAGAATTTTGTGTTTGGACTCTAGGATCACATGCAGAAAGCAATGTTTGGGGCTAAATTTGAACATTCCCGACCCCCTGTAATTCGTACTGAGAAAGTTTCATTCTAATACAGAGGCCATTCTAATACATAAGGCGCTATAACCTTGGTCAATTTCCGGTCAATTTCAAACACGGAAATTACAAATAATCCCGAAGACTAATCAGTTATCTCATTTTGATCTGTTCCTCATGAACAGAATGAATGATGCAGGCTTGACAATGTGACTCCCTCAAATATTTCCTTTCTCCATCAATCCCAGGAAATGCTGCACCTTCAACCGAACCAGTTGAAATGTAATTCAAAGAGGCTTCAATTTGAGTTCTACAGAAGCTTTGTACAATAACTTTGTACTCCGACTGGCCGAAACAAATGTGTTTTTACTACCCTTACTGCAGTCACCCAAAGTCCACCGAAATTAGAGGGGTGAAGAGGAATCAAAACGGAACGGATCAATCGGTATAAGACACGGCAAAGAACAAGGAAATGATTAATTGATGAAACCTGGTCGAGCAATCTAGCACGTTGGGCCCCTCTATTGCTGGTGCCGATGGGGTTCTTGAAAAGAACGGATTTCACTACACAGTCATCCGGCATCCTTACGACGTGGCCGGTCCTCAGTAATCTCCTAACTTTCGTCAGATGTACGATGGGAACCTCTCCAAGCAGTGCCTGTAGCTCGTGATTCATACACCTCCGCCACTCTCCGCTTTTGGTTTGTACTTCGCCAAAAATAGTCCGCAACACCTTTCGTTCAAATATGGCTAGTGCACAAATGTCCTCCGTAAGCAAAATTACTGTTCGCCTCAAGTCCGTAGAGGAGCCTCTTCCTACCATATATTTGGTTTTCGACGCATTGATTTGTAACCCTATCCTCCAAGCCTCCGTTTTTAGTCTGGCGTATATTGCCTCTTCCGTCCCAAGGTTTCTAGTAATGATGTTGAAGTCGTCTGCGAAGGCTAGAAGTTGGATACTCTTGCTGAAGAACGTTCCTCTCGTTTCGATGCCCGCTCGCCGGATCACACCTTCAATAGCGATATTGAATAACATACAGGATAGTCCATCTCCTTGCCACAACCCTCTGCGCGATTCGAAAGGACTCGAGAGTGTCCCCGAAAAGCGTACGTAGCACTCACTCGCTTCAAAGTAACTTTGATCAGCCGTGTCCGTTTGTCCGGAAACCCCTACTCGTGCATTATCTGCCATAGCTGTTCTCGTTCAACTGTATCGTATGCTGCCGTGAAATCCACAAAAATATGATGCGTGGGCATGTTGTACTCTCGACATTTCTGGAGCAGGGTGTCGATTATCCAGCGAAAATAATATTCCCTGACTTTTCTAGGATTTTCCAGGTGTATTTCGAAATATTCCAGACGCAAAATATCTTCTTAATTTCACTTTGCCACTTTGCTTAATTTGTGGTACTCTTGAATTATCATTTCCTAATGAATTCATTTTTCCTTTTTAATTCATTTTTATTTGCAAAATATCTTAAAATTAATTCGAACTTAATTGACGCACATCGAAATTAAAGCATTGAAATAAAAATTGCAAGATGTCTTTTCGGAAAAAATGAAATAGTCTACTGGTTTATCTAATTGCCAAAGGGATGAACCGTTTTGCCTGTTAGATAACATGTAATGAATGGGAATATATCCGCTTCAAACATTTAACTATGCAAAACAATAAGCATAAAAGCTGGTCTTTAGTTTAGAACATAATTTGAAGGTATTTTTGGACTCAAAGCCCGATTTGTCTGACATTTCGATTTGCTATCAAAATTTGCGGAAATAATAGTTCCCCAGGAATATACATTTTTTTGATACCAAATGACTCAACGAACATCGCGGCATCATTGTATTATTTAAAACCTGACCTTCTGCTTTTATTCGACCTACTTGCAGCTAGCTTTTGACATTCAGGAAAACGGGATTGCGACTCTATCGACTTTCTGCTCGCAGTCGAATTTCAACGATGACTGATTTGTTAGACTAAATCTGAATTTTGAGTCTGAAATGGTCTTTCATAAGAATGCGCAATAAGCGTAGGTATTCATGAGTGGTCGACATGAGTATAAAAATTAAAGTCCGGGTTCTGGCCCGTTCAGGTTGAATATCGTAGTAAATTTTCAAAGGCTGATCTTGGTTTAGTTTGATTAGTCCTCGTTCTAGTTACAGTCCGATCTCGGTCGGGCAGTTTGAATTTGTCTATAGACCAAATTTGATAGTATGGCTATTTTATGCCCCTTCCTGTACAAAATAAGCAGATTTCTATACACAATTTTTGGTCTAAATATCCGATCAATATCGAAGATTTCAAAAGATATTGATAACGATCAGTTAGGTTGTTAGCTCTGTGAGTTGAGATTTAAAGCAGGTCAGTCGCACATTCATGAAATTCAAAATTTCGAAACTCTGGGAAATTTGCACACAGTAGATTGGTTGCACGCGAGTAAAAATAACGTGTCATACGTGGTCGTGGACGTGGTCTATTTGACTTGGGCATACGCTAAGGCCTTGAATGAGAAGGTGCCAGATATTTGAAGTAAATGTTATCCTTGCGAAGTCTTAAGTGTTCCGGTATATTTTCTTCCCATGTCTAAAATCCCTGACTTCAAATGAAATTCCCTGACATCCCCTTGACTTTTCCAGGTTGAAACGAATTTCCCTGACGTTTCCAGGTTTTCCCTGATTTTCCAGGTAGTCGACACCCTGCTGGAGGATTTGTCGGAGAGTAAAAATTTGATCTGTAAAATCCGTCCCCCACAAAGCCCGCCTGATACTGCCCCACGAATTCTCTTGCTATTGGGAATAGACGACGCAAAATCTGGGAGAGTACCTTGTAGTTGACCAGCGTAATACCGCGGTAGTTACAGCAATCTAGCCGGTCGCCCTCTTTGTAGATGGGACAGACATCACCTTCCATCCATTCCTCCTGTAGTTTCTCCTCCTCCCAAATCCTAGAAATTATCCAATGAAATGCCGTTGCTAGCACTTTTTTCAAATACCAAATTTACTACAGTGGCGGTAGAAAGGCACAACATAGAGTCGGTTTAATATTATTATTTGACAAAAACAACGAATTGTTCAGGTGTGTTGAGAATCACTGAAGATGGGAATGCGCACATCGGGAGAGTGGAATTCTGCCGTCCTATTATTGAATTAATCTATGATTACGGTCTAAGGCCCACGAACTTTGAGACGACGAGAGATGTGACCATCAGTAGCACTTAGTTTCCACGTCTGAATATTCGGAAACACACCTGGAGGCATCCAAATTGAGATTCTAGCTCTCAGATCCTGATCGATGGCGACACTTTTCGGATGTCATCGACGTACGGTCTTGTCACTATCTCGTCATGTGTCAAGATTCGCGCAAGGTTATCGAACGCAGTGAAGGCTCGCACTGAGAGGACGCTACGTTTCAACAGCCAGCGGTTGACGGCAGATGATGTGGCAGCGAAATAAGCCAGAAAGATTGATCAACGAATCGCAGAATAGCAGGAGGAGAGGAAAGAAGATATGCTGTGGAATAACCTCCATGGTGCCCTTAAAACAACTGCGAGAGAGGTGATAGGCACGACGCGTGGAAGACAGCGTAACATCAGATTTCATGCCGAATTCCAGAGAGTGACGGATGAGAAGAACGCTCACTGCGGCTACACGTCAGGGCAGCGAAAAGGAATAGAGAGATTAACCCTGCGGAAAAAAAGAACTTATAGTTTGAAAAAAATGAGTACGAGGGGCACGTCCTCGCCGACGCAGAGAAAAGATTCGCTAGCAACGACATACGGAGTTTCTACAAAACGATGAGGTACAGTTATTTTGCCATGCCCGTGATATGCAATGATAGTGCTGGCAACCTGCTTAATGACAAAATTGCGATAGCAGCCAGGTGAAAGGAGCACTCACAGACGCAGTCGAATAGAGAGGTAAACATGGAGATCAAGAGGAACAGGATAAGAATAGCGAACGATGGTCAATCTGTGAAGCCGTCTACAAGAGGAGGCTGTACGAAGCAATACACCGGATTATTGATAGGATCTGGGCGAAAGAACAAATGCTGGAGGAGTGGTTGGATGGACTCATTTGTCCTATATAAAAAAGAACATCGACACCACTGTAAAAACTATCGAGGCATTCATCGCTCAATTCTGCCTATAAGGTGCTCTCCCGAATCCTGTGCTGTAGACTGAGACCTTTAGACCTTTGGGGATCGCTCCACGACGGATCAGGCGTTAACTCCGCTTCAATTATTAGACAAGTTCCGGGAGAACAATTTGCAGACTCATCATCTGTTTGTGGATTTCAAGGCGGCGTACGATTCAGTCAAACGAAATGAGTTGTGGCAGATAATGCTAGAACATAGTTTGTCGACAAAACTAATTGAGCTGATTCGTGCGACACTGGATGGGTCAAATTCATGCAGCAGAACAGCGGGTGAGACCTCAGCCGCTTTTGCAACGTCGTTGGATGGACTGAAGGAAGGAGATGCTCTCTCTAACCTGCTATTCAACAGTGCCTTGGAAGGGGCAATACGAACAGCAAATGTGGAAAGGAACGGAACTATCATCACGATATCTAATACGCTTCTTGGTTTTACGGGTGCCGTCGATATCATCGGAATCAACCATAGAGCAGAGGAAGATGCAAGATTAATGGAAAGTATCAAGATTGGAACTAAACGTTTATCTCTGCGTAGACAGTGCCGTCTCGGCCCGGCCTTCTACTGACCCGAGGATAATGCAGCCTAACGACGGCGGCGGGGGCTCCTCCAGCTCCGCTAATGGACAGCATTCTTTCGACACATTCGTAATTATCGAGGAAAATGGTACTCCGACCCCAAGTCGCAAGCAAGATGTCCTAGTCTTCTATAAAAACGCCGGTGGAATGAATTCCGATATTGAAGACTACCGACTAGTCGTATCGGATTGCTGCTATGATATCATTGTCATTTGCGAAACGTGGCTTAACTCTCAAACGATTTCCAGGCAAGTCTTTGAATCCGATTACGAAGTTTTCCGTTCTGCTAGCTGTTCGACGTGGATTGAAAGCAAGAGCAATTGAGAAGGATTCATGGAACTGCATAGAACTGGTTTGGACGGCCATCAAGCTGAGTGATCGCTTCCTTTTTTTGTGTGCCTTATACATCCCACCTGATCGTGTCCGGGACAAAGATCTAATTGGCGCTCACTGCCAGTTAGCTTACTCAGTTATGAGGGGCTCTACGCCGCTCGATGAGATAGTTATTTTGGGCGACTTCAATTGGCCAGATATCTCGTAGAAACCTGCCCATAGAGGTTTCCTCTATCCTGATTCTGAAAACTCTACGATCCATGCCGGTGTAATTAATCTTCTTGACAACTATAGTGCTGCAATGCTTCATCAAGTTAACCATGTCGTCAACGAGAACAACCGTTCGTTAGACCTCTGCTTCGTGAGCTCACAGGACAAGGCCCCATTCGTCTCAGCGGCTCCATGTCTGTTAATCAAGAGAATTCCACACCATCCTCCGCTGATCGTCTGCATAGAAGATAAACTCCTTCAGGACTTCGATGAATGTCCAGCTGCTATCTCATATAATTTCCGTAAAGCTGATCAACAAATATGCTGATATATGCTATCGATCGACATGTACCGAAAAGTAGTCTCCGCAGTACATCTCATCCCTCTTGGCACACGAATGAGCTACGCAGGCTGAAGTCATACAAAAGAGCAGCATTAAGACGATTCACGAAATTTCGTACGCTTTCACTAAAACTCCCTATACGAGGATAAACAATTCATACAGGCAAGTCAGTCGCCAATGCTTTACGCGGTATCAACGCAGTATTCAACGAAGATTGAAGCATCACCCGAAGTCTTTCTGGAATTACGTAAACGAGCAACGCAAAGAGTTCGGGCTCCCATCATCAATGGAATACAACGGGGAAGTTGCTGCCACTCCTCAGGATATATGCATGCCGTTTCTTTTCCAAGAAGTTTGCAAGTGTTTTCACCAATGAGGTATTGAGCGCGGACCGTGTTGCCCTAGCAGCCAACAACGTTACAATATATGGTCAAACGCGGGGTGCCACTGACATCAATGTCGAGATGATTTCGAAGGCAGTGACCATGCTCAAGTTGTCCTTAAATCCTGGACCCGATGGAGTACCTTCCGTATTCCTGAAGAGACACATAGACTGCTCGCTGACACCGTTGCTTCGTTTATTTCAAATGTCCATTTCCAGTGGGATTCTCCCGTCGTTTTGGAAAATTGCACATATGTTCCCTGTACACAAAAAAGGAAGTAAACGACATGTAGACAACTATCGAGGCATCACATCGTTAAGCGTAGTCTCGAAACTATTCGAGCTGGTGGTCATGGAACCTCTGCTTTCCCACTGTAAGCAATATCTAAGTGCTGATCAGCATGGCTTCACATTCCAGCGTCCTACCACTACTAATCTGCTGTGTCTTACATCATACATAACGGAGGGTATGGCACAACGAGCTCAAACAGATGTTTTGTACACCGACCTGTCGGCAGACTTTGACAAGATAAACCACGCCATCACAATTGCAAAACTACACAGACTGGGTGTTAGCGGTAACCTTTTGCAATGGTTTCGCTCGTATCTCACCGATCGACAGCTGGTGGTTGCCTGATGGCCTCATCAGGTATACCTCAAGGAAGTCATCTAGGTCCTCTGATTTTTCTGCTTTATTTCAGCGCCGTTAATTTGGTCATTAAGGGCCCACGACTCTCCGACATATACTGCCTCAAATCGCTATTCTGTTCGCTGGTGCGGTCAGTTCTAGAATACTGTTCGTCTGTTTGGAATCCTAACTGCAACAACAGCGCTGAAAGAATCGAGTCCGTTCAGCGTCGATTTCTTAGATTCGCTTTGCGAAAATTGCCATGGAGAATCCCGTTCCGTCTTCCCAGCTTACTGGCACTGGTTTCACGGAAATGGCTATAGGTTAGATGTTTCTCGACAGAATTCCGTTTTCTTTTTACGAATGGACTGGAAATTAAGTCTAGGTCTGGAACAAAATATGAATATTATTAAATTTCCATGACAGAAAAAGACAGGCGAAAGACATACCCCTGGATAATCTAGAATATCCAGTGTCCACTAATTATTGCAAATCTCGATATATTTTAAACAAACTTAGAAAAAATTTCACGTGTAATGCAATTGGTTTCATTCAAAAATGTCCTATTTTGAGAAGCTATAACCGTTTGAATATTTAAAAAATTTTGCCTGTCCCGAACGTTTTGTTTAAACCCAGAGTAACTCTGAATGTCTACCGGGTTCATCACTTATCCAGCATTGAAGTCATTTGATACGATTCTTTGTAAGCATTCACGTATAAGCACTTTGCAATTCAAGAAATAAATTAAAAGAATAATAAAACATGTAATACGAATAACTACTTACAAGGAAGAATTACTCAATTAGAAATTAAAGTATTCACAATAAAACTACCAATGATAGAAAGAACAAACTACAACATAAAACACAAGAACATAAGCAAACGTAAAATTTACCCAAAGGAATCAACTATTTTCAAAACAACAGCCGTCTTGTAACTTAAACTTTGAAACCCTTGCAGCAGGGTAGGAATTTCCAGCCCAACTTTAGAAGATTTCCTCGACCGAAACAGGGGCACGTGGTCCGAAAGGAACTGCCGCAACGTGGACCGTCGAGCAGCGCTTGTTGATTGAGACTGGGACAAGTCTAGACCAGTGGTACAGGTTAGTAGGGAATTTGTTGGTTAAAACAAGGAATTAGGTAAAAACAAATACCATTCAAATCAATTAGGTCCAAATCGGAAATGATGGAACCCTGCAGGAAAGCCTCTTCAAGGCGGGTTAAAAACCGAAACCTGTGAAATCTTAACCGGGTTGTTAGGGAATTGTTAGGTTGATTTCTATAATCTAAAAGCTACTGGACTTACTGTTTGTCCACCTCCTCAGCTGCGCTGATCAGAGCTTGCGTCTTTTCGTCATTGAGGTCCACCTTATAGAGACCCTCCTCGGGATCTGGTTCTTCGACGAAATCCGACTTCCAGAGTCCCAACGATTTTAGAATAAAGCGATGACAAAACAACACCAAAAGCAGCGCCAAATCGTACGTCGCATAGCCTTTCTTCTGTTCGATTCCGATGATCCTAGCCGGACTGAAGGGTTGATTCGGGGGGATCGGATTTTGATTCCACCAAAGCATTTCAAACTGGCAGATACACTTCAGCAGCACTACGGTTTGTGTGTAGGCGATCAGCGTAACCCAGAAGTTTTTCGATGGTCTCGGGAAAGTTAAGGTTCCCCAAAGTGTGACCATCAGTGGTAGCGGTAACGAGAGGAGGCTTGCCGATTTAATCTGAAATAAAAATAACAAATGTTATTTTCGATTTGGAATTATTTTTGCAGGGAAGTACTTGATTTAAAAACACCAAAAAGTAGCAGATGAAATCCGTGTGCGACAGGATAGCATACCAAGCCGCTTGCAGGAACTCCACCACAACGGTATGTTCCTGGCTGGCGAAATCCTCTTCCGAAATGTCGTCGTCTCCGGGATACTTATCGACGGACTCCACCGATTTGCTGCTCAAAATAAAACAAATCTCAATTTTTGACCTTCTTTTACGCGAGATAAGTTGAGAAAAAGTTAGTAAAAAGTTAGAAATATCATTTGTGCTTCAAATATATGTACACTCAGTGCAACCCCTGATGAAAAACAGTGAATAAGTATGTTCGAATTTTGCGAAAACTTATAGATAGGGAAAAAAAAACTATGGCGATGGATGAATTGTCCGACCACAAGACATTCATCACCGTAGATCTTCGGTTCTGGCATATACTGTACTACCTGTCCAGCGTATCACTGGAGACAAACTTGTACCGAATTCCATCGTCTAGTCCACGTTCAAGCGAGGGAGCCAGAATTAAAATCTCTGGCAGGATACTGCTACTGCGTCTACATTACATCGAGCATCGTCATGTTTGGACAGGGGATGAAGGGTGGTGGTGGTGTGAAGCGAGATACGAAAAGAAAAATACTACAATTTGCATCTATGAAAACAGCAAATCTACCATGCCACGGAAAACAAAATTATCTAGTTTTTGATTGATAAAAAGTGTGAGCTATCGGCTGCGGGGAACAACGCCATCGCTAGTTGCCTTGCGGTGAAAATACAATGTGTTAGGCATAATATGATGATGTCTCTGTCATCGATCGTTTCGCTTGCTAACGACCGGGCTTGAAACTGAAACGGGCTAACTTGGAACTTGCCAAAAATACAGTGTTAGAAAACAAACTCACTCTTCCTTCGGCTGTTGCTGCTCCCGTCGGGCCATCATCGCTAGGGCAGCCCCGAGTCCACTGACCTGGTGGAGCCGGCTGAGAAGGCGTGCGTGCAATGAATTGAATGATACCGAAAATCAACTTCTGGTCGAGTTAAAGAATTGTGATAACAATTTGTGTGCATTTTGTACAATTACTTCAACAATAACTACTGACATACAGAAATAAGCCATTGGATACAATTATTTTGGATTGGGATTGAAGCAAAATGGACTAATCCTGTTGTTTGAAACGAAAATTCATACAAACGGGGAGAATGTTGTTTGTTTGTACCATGTAGTTACAACTTCCCATGATTTATAATTTTAATCAATCCCGAAGTTTTGTTTTATAATATGTACAATATTGTAAAATTAATTCACATTGAAAAATGTTTCCCTGTTCTAATTATTTTTATAAAACACACCAACTAGCAGTAAATTAGTAAATATAATGGGCGGCAGTAGTTTTGTGAGTAAAACATTCGGGTACCAACCGAAAGAGGAACACTCAAAATATTCTAGCCGTTGCTGAGACAGTTTTTGAAACAAAATTCCAGATTTTAATCGAAGAGGAAGACAAAAGATCACTCCACACACGTCGAATTATATGTTAGTATGAGCAAGGTGCACTCTCGAAATGTCTAGAATGGGCTCGTGCAAAGCAAAAAACAATTACCCTTCGTCCGCAGGCTGTATGGCTGGAGATGACAGTTCATGGCTGCTTGCTATAGTGACAGCTTTGGATGAACTAATGGATGAGATTTGTTGTTGTGTTGGTGGTGGTGCTGGCGGTATTTGTAGCT
This sequence comes from Sabethes cyaneus, assembly GCF_943734655.1. NCBI lineage: Eukaryota > Metazoa > Arthropoda > Insecta > Diptera > Culicidae > Sabethes > Sabethes cyaneus. Next base: position 246,039,355 of record NC_071355.1, on the reverse strand, counting down.
GAGCTACGGACTGTGACTGTTGTTGTTGTTGCTGTGGTTGATCGGTAGATAAACGCAATGACGTTCTACTATTGCCTGCGGAACTACGTGACAAAGCAACCCTACTGGGAATCGGTGTTCCGGTAACGGATTTGCCACTACTTGTGCTAGTACCTGAGCGCGAACTACTAAAATGAAATCAAGATTCACATCCGTCAATAATTGCAAACAGACATGGCGCGGCTACATGTTCTATAAATAATAAGAAGGGGTTATCTACATGACAACGATTAAGATGACTTGTTTAGTAGACTACCGGCTTTACACCAAGCCATACCATCAGCATTGCTTATAATTAAATACATACCCTCCGGATCTGATTGAACCTTGCACTGGAGTCCACACCATACTGGAACCAGTCCTCATACCAGCTCCAAAGCCAGGAGTTTCCTATAATAGTAAAACTTAGACAAAAATACCTTCCAACATTAATCTCAACTCACCTTCAAAATCTTCTTCTCCTTCGCCAGCACTTTCATCACGTACCGGTAGCTTCGCGATACGCGATGCAAGCGCAACGTCAGCGAGCCGAGAGCTCCCGCCAGGAACGCCGTCACCAGATGGAGCCCAGAGAAGGAAAACTTAGACTTTTTCGCCTTGGCCGAATGCTGCTCCTCATCGCCCTCTTCATCGTCGTCTTCATCACTGATCAGACGGGTCTCCTCATCCAGCGTACCACCTTTGCCATGATGCTTCGAATCCTTACTAGTACCCGGCTTCTGACCGTCAGGTTCATCATCCTCACCCTTGAACGATGCCGCCGGATCCTGGTGATGTTAAAATAAAACGTGAATATGAAAAGCGATCGGATAGCTCTTTCATGTAGCAACACAAGACCAAAGCCAATTTCAATTAATTTTCCAAAAGTTTAAAGATGAAATTATTACAGCCTTGTCAAAGACTGAGTAGGTAATTGCATGTGACTAAAGCTGTGCGATCCAAGCGACAGTAGTACTAACTGCCTTATATCACAGGTTTTTTTTTTCGCCAAACCACCAAAAGGAATTATTTACACTGTATAGAAGAAAAACTGCTAATGAATGAAGATCGTTTGCATTAAATTTGGCTAACGATGTAGTGTTTTATGATAAATAATGAAATTATTTACAAAAGCATGTAGGTATATGATAGACAGTGGGAGTAAAGCAATACTCTTTGGAAAGAACCTTCAGCAAATTGACAAGAAAATATCTATGTTGGAGATGAAATTAATTTCTACTTACTCAAAAACGTATCTATGCTAAAAATAAACTTATTAGGTAGCGTTTTCCCAAAAAAAATAGTGAAATTACAATCAAATCATTCACAGCGGAAAACACAGTTCATGGGAACTAAAAAATTGCTACAAGCCTGCAAGAAAGCGCCCTTTTTATCGACTGACTCCACAGACGGTTATCACGGTAAATCCAAAAGCAAACCTATATCTGTAACTATTATTACTCTATTATTTGAGTGTTTCTTCAGATATGCCAGATATACAGTAAATTGGATATTTACCTCGTAAAAATGAGAACAAAAAGCACTTAGACACAACAGATTTCAGGTACACATATCGCATATCCCTAGCGAATGGCCTGCTGTGTTAACAATTAATAAAAATTATAATGACCCCAGATTGCTCCAAAACAATTTGTGAAGCATTACTAATTTTCAATGGCCTTGCCGGAGGTAATGGATGAAAAAACCATCTTCCACGGACCTCACCTTCCACTCCCATATGCCGCCCATGTGCGGTACCGTTGATGCAGCTTGAGCCACGTCAAGTTCTTCGGCAGACTCCAGCGGAATGCGGATGATCGATTCTTCCAACGCAACGCAGGTCTTCATTGGTCATTCCATGGTGGAATCCCAGAAAATCACCCCATGATATGGCGGCATTTGCTTGCTTCGGCCTGTAGACCATTCATCTAAGCTCGCAGGGCATCGCTTTCGGATCTACTACTGCTCCGATCTTGGCTTCAAGCGGGACGAATAGACAGACCTCGCAATGTGCTTCAATTGTCGTGCGAGATCCCGTGCGTCTAACGTTTGGTTAGGCAGCATTACCCTTTCGACGGTGCGTACTGTTTGCAACAATACCTTTTCGTTCTCTCCGAAACCTGACACCCACATATTCATCCGTTAGGAATCATTCTCCACTTCTGCAATGTTGACCATCCACCTTATCGTCAGCTTTTCGTGGACTCCAGCAACGCCCAAGCGATCCGTTAAGCTCTTTTCCGCCAGGGTTACCGACGCTGCTTCGTTCGGGAAGGCCAAGACAGTGATGGATTTTTTTTTCTGTAGGCTAACCGGAATCATCTGGAACAGTGTGCCGTTGTTCGTCCGGATGTGTGCGCTGCTTTCAATGACACCGTCGAATGGGACGACAGGTTCCTGAAATCCTGGCAATACCGCAACCATTGATCTATGCGCTAACACACCTTGCACTGCTTCAGATTCCTCCTTTCTTCGCTTCTAGTTCGACATTCGGCTTCGCTGTGGTTATATACTGCTTCATTCTCCTTCGACTTGCATTGGGCTTTTTCTGGTGTTGTTCGGGCAGGCCCGAACCTGACATTCGCTTTGCAGGCATCCGACAATATTTCGGAAAGAAAATGGACGAAAGTCCTCAGGGTTACTTTTTTCTTCCCTCGCTTGCAGCATACCCACTTACGCTTGTCGTTGTCTGGCAGCTTTTGAGTTCCGCCGTCTCCAATTGTTCGCAATAGCCGCTCGACGACTGTTCCGAAGGGAATGAATGATGCTAACCTTCCGGCCTTTTGTAGAATTTGTTCCGCACGACCAAATAACTGACGAAGCTTTTCGATAACTTTTGGCACTAATTTCGGTGGAAGCAGCTGCTCCCGAACCATCTCCAGAACTTGACCTTTCAGGCATGCTTGCAGCCGCACAAGGTTTTCGATATTCGAATACCGACAGGCTTCGTTGGACGCTTGGTATGTTCCAAAAAACAATGGCCACTCTTCCGGCTTCCCCGAAAAACTTGACAACTTTTTGCTTACCCCATTTCGCGCTGCCAGTTGTTATTGCTGTCACCAGAATCAAAGGGATTCTTTGAGGTGTATTGCTTCAATCGCTTATCGCTTCATCCATTGCCTTCATTTTGTCTGCAAATGACTTATGCTGCTTTTTCAACCGGTCTAGTTGTTCATCTTTTCTTTTAAACTCAAATTATTTTTCTTTTTGAAATGTAATCAGTATAAAATAAAGAAAAATATTCAACTAAATAGCCGATTGTCGGAATCCAAATTGCTGAGGAATTCGTTTAGTTCTTGCCATCAGATTCTGTACAGCCAGCTTTTCCATTTTGCTCGGTGCAGAATGCCTGTTTGCCCTAAACTGCTTTTCGCTTCCAATATCAATTTAATTTCTTTCCAGGTTGCGCTTGATGATGACCAAATGTTTCTCAAAAGAACGGAGAACTGCCCGTTATTGGCGGTATACCAGTACGATTACCACTCCATAGTCTTTGTTCCGCAATGGGCGAATGTCCAATACGGCCAAAACAGCACGGAACAACCGTGTTACTTCAGGAAAAGCATGAATGTTCTGATCGACGGTCCTGGCTGCAATAAAAATATCACTTTTCAAACGTCTGGTACAGATAGCTTGCCAGACCAGATATTTTTTATCGAACTTCAAGTTTCATATGCTTGAAAATGTCTGCCACCTTTTCCCTTCATGTTGTCGTATAAACCCCTTAACCAAAAAACTGTCTGAAGTCTGTTTGAACGGAGAGTTCATTTTTTATTTACCGTTTAATCGAGCAGCAACATCGTGTACGGTAACACGGTAACCAAGAGATATATGCTACTGGAATATTAAAACGCTGAGAGTAATGAAACAGCTGTGACATTTTTTCTGAAAATTACGAAGAGTTTTTCAAAAAGATCTCTTCTAACGAAGAGATATTAAAACAGCTATACATCCAGCTGAAGAGCACGTTTAACCAATATCTATTATTTTTCATTTGCCACATTGGATGACTATTCAATTCATCGGAAAGTAAACTGGTCGCTTTATCGTAACGCACTATAGTCAACGTTTTATAGGAAAAACTTGCCTAAAATAGTCCTACGTCAACCATACGGTAGTGGCTGTAACACAACCTTTTCGATTTTCTATCACCGCTTTTTCTACTTGAGCAGTTTACAATAGCTTGATCGCTTGTTTTGAATACCCAATATAGATATTCGGACGGTTTCATCCTGCGCAGACTTCGGGAAGTGGTCCATTTTCCCCAAAAATCGCGATAAATGCTACTTAAACAGTATAAAAACTTCTTTGCCGCCCGTGAAATGAACTCAAACAGCTTCCAAACGTTGTCAAAACATCAGTAGAAACAAATCTAATCCATTCCATACTGTGTGAAATGCAAGAATAGTCCATTTTGCCCAATTAACCCCTAAATACATAGCAAAACCTAATTAGAGCGATAAGGGGAATAAACTCGAATAGCACCAATTCATTCGAAGGACATCAGGAGAGTTGAATGTGATTGATTTAGTACCGTGGTGAATTCACAATCGGTCCGTTTTGCCTGATCTCTCCTAGTTCTACAGAAACACGTTCATTTGCTATTGCGTAAAAATTCGTAATTTTTCAACGATGGTGTCTTCAGAGAAGTTTACAATAAAATATAGTGTATCTTTTTAAATTATTAGGGTGATCTTATTTTCATCTATCAAAGTGATACAAACTTTTGTTTTTTTTAATTAGTTCAAAAAAAATTTTTCTTCAGAAAAATTGTAAAAAACACCAAAATGAGCAACTTCTCTGAATATAGTAACTATATACCTTTTACTAGTTGCGAGATATAATGATTTGTTTAAAAAGTACACTTGAAATACAATTCTGCTCAATAACTTTGCATCCAATTTATTTATTGCTTTCAACTGTTCTTCAAAGTAACTCAGTATGATAAAATACACATTTTTTCTGAAGACTGTTTTTGCCTTTGAGTTAGTTTTGATTGCTTTAGTTAGGTTATCTATGTTATGTATATGGGTGTGAATTGGGCAAAATGGACTATTCTTGCATTTCACACAGTATGGAATGGATAAGATTCGATTCTTCTGATGTTTTAACAACATTTGGAAGCTATTTGAATTCATATCACGGGCGACAAAGAAATTTCTATATTATTTAATTAACCTTTATCGTGATTTTTGGGGATAATAGGGCAAAATGGACCACTTCCTGAGGTCTGCGCAAGATGAAACCATCACTAATCGATTTCCTGCATTTTTTTACACATGAATAAGTATCTTGTAAGTTTCCAAACCAGCCAGCGGCTTCTAATTCTTGGGATTAAAAGCTCGTTTTTGCCCATGCGCTGGGACATAATGGGTAAAAGTTATTTTCTTTTACACTTTTACAAACAAATTAAAAGTATTTAAAGCATTTGGTTGCAAAATGGCTTCGATGGCTCATTCATCGATTAAGAAGAATAGTTCGCAAAAATTTGTCTTCAAACGGAACTTATGGGCGAATTCCAAAAAAGGCCTGGATTTTTTTACTCAGTGCCGAGACAATATTGCCCTATTTGTAAATATAATTTAGAGTCTAAATCAAAATTGACTTTATGCTCATATAAGCAACAAAAATGTTTTTGTAGTATTCGTAGTTGTACAAACTAGAAAAAGTCTCAGTATTGAGATGAAACCAATATTATATTTGTAAAGACAGGAAAAGAATTAAAGATGAAAATTTAAAAGTTTAGTGAAAATAGATCGTTTCCTTGAAGCAAAAGCTAAGGTGTGAAATTGCTGGAAGATATGTTCTGGATGAAATATAGTACAAATTATTTACAATAAATAATACTGAATCACCTTCAAACCATACAAAAATAAGCGAAAAAGCCAAATTGTTCGAATACTAGAGCGTGTCTCAGATGCTCGTTTGGGAAATTGCCAGAGATAAAAAAAACATATGCAGTGCTAATGACAAACTACAAGTGAGAGGGATAGCGGAAAACAGATTGATGAAAAAGGAGCAAACTCTAAAACCAAGTAACAGCCCAAAAAGATCATTCTTCAGTTAGATTGATCGCAAATTGTTAACGTTAACATCCCGTATGACATTATGCTAAGGTAAACACAGATCGGAACATGATGTTTCGGTAATTAGCTCGATGCACTAGTCGGAAAACAGTAAGAATGTGGGAAAAACAATCGAATCTACCAGAAAAAAAACAAAACTCACAAAATGAGAATGGCGTGGAATTGGTTCGGAAATGGCGGAACGATCCGTTGCCGTGGTCCCGGTGCGGTCTGTCGTTCCAGTAGTGTGTAGTTCACGATCGCGTATGCCGAATGATGCCCGCCGCAGAACGGGCGTTGAACTGCGCCTGGCGGCGGCGGTTGCCGCCCCGGTGGTGCCTTCCGGACCTACCGTCGGCGACGACGACGACGACGGTCGCTCCCCGACGTCGCCGCCGGTTTGTGCTTGTTCCAGCTCGGCGTTTTGCTCTCGGATTTTCGCTATCAACTACGCGGTCGTCGAAGGTGGTTGTTGTCGAAGGATGAAGGAGTCGTGTGCCAGGACAAAAACGGAATATGGCGGGTGCGAGAAATTATTGTTTTCGGGAGGAACAACGGTGCGGTTCGAGGGGGGAGAACCGTGGAAAAAACGGGATAATCGAGTCGGGTGTTGATTTTTTGTTTTTTGGTGAAGAAAAGAAAGCCGAAATCGTGCACGTGAGCATATATGTGGTATTGAATATTTTGAAAACAGAAAAAATTGATTTATAATTTTGAATCAATTATATAAAGGCAAGTAATGAAGGAAACCAAGTGGAAAAAAATATCTGGGAAAAACCCTTTTTACAAGTAAAAGTCAACCGAAGACAAAAAAAATAACGAACGCCTCATACCTGCACGGTGTAACGGGAAATCATACCATACCTTTCCTAGTGTCAAATGCCGACGGCTAAGACGACGCTCCACGGCCGATTTCTTGTCGAACTCCTCGTCGGAATCTCGCGGCTGCATCAGATCCAGCTCGAACTCATGCTCGGTGTCCTCGAACATATAGTAGTCACCGGATCGAATAGCTAAATTAATTGTGAAAATAAAGAGATGATTAGTTGAGAGAGGTTATGTGGTACATTTCCATAAATGACCAACTGTAATTTGCTGATTTGTTCTAGCTGAAACCGAACTTTTACCGAAAAAGATTACACAGTGGGTGTATAAGACAGTTGGTTGCTTTTTGTGCAAACACAACATCTAGGTTTAAAGTAATTTTAATAACATTTTAGAAGAGTTGTGCAGATTTGTAAAATTGTATAAATTAAAGTTAGGACTATAAGAACTCAAAGAAAAAATTTAAGTGCATCTGAAATCTAATCTTTTCACCGGCTGCTTATTACAATAATTTATTGTTAACAATTAGTTACGGTATTCCCTTAAATCTCCATCTCCATCTCTATTTCCATTTTGTTTTGTAGATACTAAAAACCAATATTTTTAATATAACTTTGGGGAAAATAGTTCATAGTATTTGATAACAAAATCTTACATAGATATTAAATTTCATCATAAAGAGAGTCTAATGATAATATTAATTGCAAACGAACAAAAATTGTATTCCGGCATGACAGCCGGTTTAGCTATCGATGAACCGAAGTAGTAAAATAAAAAAAAAATTACTGACCAATCTATGGACAGACATCCATAAAAATAAAATCAATGAATCCTATTTGTTGAAATTGAGAAAAATCTACAAAAAACTGAAAAAGCGTTAAAAAATTTTATATAAACTATAATAATACAAAAATGTAAATGATAAAAGACAGAAACACAATAAGCCAATCGACAGCAACGAAAAACTCACCCGGGTGGGGAGCTCCTCGGGAATTTTGTTAGTAGGTAGCGAAAAGCCTTTGCAAAAAACAGACGGGTGCATCCGAAAAAGAAATGGAACGGAAATCATACTTGAACTCGAAATCGAACTGCTTTCGATTCCCGACACATTAGTTACAGATGAACTTCGATGAGAACAGTCAGACTCGGCTGGAAGAAAATGTAGTTGAAAGAAAGTCACCTCTCCCAAAACAATAGGTAATAGGCTTTTTGTTTAGTGAAATCCTCTCGTTCGTTCGAAACGAGAAATGCAGTTATCACAGGAAGCTCAACGGAAACATAGCTACTTGAAATTTTTTATTCGGCAACCCAACTGAAGTGAGCGTGGCCACATGAACAATTGATTTAAAAAACAGATTTTTAATTAGACTTGCCACGGTCACTTCGGTTTCGGGGGTCCGAACCTCAACCACCAAAAAAAACCCTCTTTTCCTCTCCTTTTTTTCGAGAACATTGTACCACAGCGACAGGTATAGTACGACTGACTGTAAGGAAGCATTATTACGGCATTTTGGGTTATACCACAGGTGAGAGAATATGGTGCGTCACAAAAAGTGCGGCAGTAGTTTTTTTTTTATTTTTGTTTTCGTTAGAAGATTGTTGAACGAATAAAAGTAGTGGTTCGTTACCCGCTGATCTGTTCTCCGAAATTCGGCGCCATAGGCTCGGTCGGTGGGAACGTTGGGAATCTAAATTAGAAAAAATAAGGCACACAGGTTTTAGAGAAAATCATTTGTTTGGGAGAAAGAAAGAAAAACAAACTCTGTTTGGGATGTAAAAGAAAAGTTAGCAAAATCAGTTTTAAAGGGTTCAGAAAATTAGATAACAAATGGTGTCAAAAAGCTGAAAGCATTTGTATGTGATTTATTGTGCTTAAGTACACCGCAGAAGCCACATATTGCGTGTGCTGCGATTGTGGAGGTGCAGGGATTTTCGGAAAAATGGTTGTTTTTCGATTTTGATACCGCAAACCTAACGACAGCACATAGGAGAGTTACTTTGTTGGAACTTTAATTCTTTTATTTGTTGACTGGTTATTTACATTTTTTACAATTATTACCTTATGCTGCTGAATATTTCTGAAAAAAGAAAGGTGTATCTCACGAGTATGAAATTATTTACAAATTGATTGTTATTGGATTAGCTTGGAGGTATTGTTCCAAGCAATTGGATGATCCATCTGTAAAATTTTCAAAAGATTGTTTATACAGTGGCATTTAATAGCAACAATTATTGTCGAGACAAAAATCAATTTGCTATGGAATTTTTCCAAAAAGAAATCTGAAAACTTAGCAACGTGTTAAATGCCAAAGTATAATTTCTAGTATTTTGGAAGGTATCAAAACTATGCTTTACCGTTGCACAGTATTTTATTCAAACATGTTTAATTTGAGGTGAACTTAACTTTTTTAGATAAGGATTATAGAGAATCAAAATGCCCTTACATTGCATGGAGACTCAGTGTTTCAAGAAGATGTCATTTTGCTTTTGATTTTATATGAAAAGTTAGAGTAGCTGGAATTGGATTGGTAAAAAATATCTTGTGAAGAAGAGTGGTGTTTTTGTGTAAAAAATTCTGGGGAACACGAAGATGTTAACATCTTTGAGGTAAAAGATGGTAGAAATTTCCATTAAAAGCACTCACGGAATACATGATGACCAGAGTTTCCATTTTCACAGAATTTTCTGTAAAATCACAGATTTTTTTGTCATTTTAAAGCACAGAATCTGTGATCACAGATGACAGATATTTTTGAAAATCACAGATTTTCACAGATATGCTACATGTTGAAGAAAAGTTTATCAATTTTATCACTGGAAGCGAAATTGCACAAAAAATCGGGAGGTAAAGTTACAAAACCGAAATTACTGCACATCAAATTCAAAATTTACGAAGCGTATGAGTGATATTGCATAAACCGTATTGTTCAAAAACATTAAAATGCTAATTTTTCTTCATGGGAGTATAATTATGTTGCACAGATTTAGTAACAGATTTTTTTCGATAGTTTTACAGATTTTCACAGATTTTTAAAGGCACATTTTTAAACACAGATTTCAAAATGGCAACCCTGATGATGACGATTATAGGCAGCCAAAAATGCCGAATAATGCATTAATGTCATACTAATTGATTGATAACTTTGTTACTCATGAGTAGCACTGATAATTTGATCAATCGTTAGATGATATTTAAACGGAAATGAGCAGCTAAAGTTAAAATAACTCACAATTGTGGTAGCTATTTGGTAGGCTTGCACTTCTCCACTTCTTCTTCAGTTTGCCCTTCACAATAGGCAAGTATTCCTCCAGTATAAACCAGCGTTCATATTGATCGGATTTTAGGGGTCTTGAGAAGCACAATGTCGCCATTGTCGTTGTACCAAAGTAAAGCCTTGGGCTGTCTTGCTAAGACTTGACACTTCTTTATCGACAGCCGGCTGCGAAGACTGTTAAAGTACAGGACAATTACAGGGTTACTGCTGGGTTCGGCAAGAAAAAAAGGTACCGATTTCAAATGAGTTTTAGCGTTCACTGTCTTTGTTTTTGTACCAGTTTTGATGTCCTTTCGATGGTCTACAAGTGTCATGACACCCCGTGGAGCTCAACCAATTCACGAGCAGATCTAAACTAAATAAAAAGGTTTTGTATTCTACTAAGACGCTCCAAAAACTTCAGTCATGATTATTTGCGAAATTCACTAACAAACTTGTCTTATTGAATGTTTGGAAGTACGCATGTCAGTTTATAAAATACAGAACTATACACTTTTTATGGAAACTGATGAGACATTTCACTGAACTCAAACAAGTTATCGACGGCGAATAAACTGCGAATGCCTTCAGTTATAGGTTCGTTAGATTTGCGTATGTAAACCGCCGAACAACATACTCTAGCTTACAATCCGCTGCTAGCAGCGAAACAATATCGTTAAAAAACAACACGAACAGGAGGGGTCCCAATTTGTTACCTTGGGGAACAAAAAAGTTCCCAGCACTGAACATAGGACTTTATTGGTAACAATGAAGACATTTACAATAGAGAGGTTTACATTCATTGGCGTACCCAGACACAAGACACAGAAGACCGTACTTTCGAATTTGGAGGTTTTATTTGTTATTAGATTTTAAATTGAACTTTAAATTGAAATTACATTGAACTTAACATTGGGGTTTAAATCGAACTTGGAATTAGACGTGCAGTCGAAATTTTAAATCCGAAAATTGAAATTTTGGTCAAAATGTTTGAAATTGGCTTCCAATTAGACTTGGAATTGAACTCCAAATCAAACATTGGCCTAATGTCTTATGACAATGCATGCGTAGCATAATTTGTCCATCTATTTCGGTCCAAGGCAGCTGGTCTCCAGTTCCTCGGGCACCCAATGCTCGCCAGATCTCGCTCCACCTCGTCTTGCCACTTCGCTCGCTGTAACGCTCTTCGTCTTGTTCCTATCGGATTCGATAGGAACATCATTTAGTTGTCTGGCATTCTACTGTGTTACCTGACTCATAACGCACCCCTATTTTCGAAATTCTAAAATCTCTCATGCTTTTATTTTTGGAGTAAACATGTAATTTCTTATGTTATATAGTTGATATTTGTATGCTCTATTCGAATTTATGATCAATTAAACGAAAAACCACAAAGTTAGTGAGTTACGAGACCCTCCCCCGTATATAACGTATATTCGTAATGAGTCAGGTAACACAGTAGCAACATATCCTGCCCAACGTATCCGTCTAGCTTTAACCACTTTCGCGAGCTCGTGGTTCCTTCTTCACCTCCATACGGCGTTCTCTTGCACGCCGCCAAAGATGGTTCTTAGCACCCGCCGTTCGATAACTCCGAGTCTTCGTATGTCCTCTTCCAGCAGTGTCCACGTTTCGTGCCCGTAGAGAACAACCAGTCTAATTAGCGTTTTGTACAGTGTGAACTTTGTACGGGGGCTCAGATTGTTCGACCGCAAGTGTTTGTGGAGTCCGTGGTAGGCCCGACTTCCGTTGATAATACGCCTTTTAATCTCACGGTGAGTCAAGGTAAACGAATTCGTCGATTACCTTAAACTCATCCCCGTCGATTACCATCGTACTGCCCAAGCGGGCCCTGTCGCGCTCGGCTCCGTCCGCCAACAAATACTTCGGTTTAGACGTATTTATCTTGAACCCACTCTGCTCTGCTTCGCGGTTGTTTGGTGTACTGAGCTTCCACCGCGACAAATATTCTGCCGACCGCATCCACATCGTCAGCAAAGCATGTAAATTGACCGGATTTATTGAAAATCGTGCCCCGCATTTCGATCGCCGCTCGTCTTATAACACCTTCAAGCGCAATGTTGAATAGCAGGCAGAAAACACCATCGTAGCCATAATAAGTAGAGTAAGCTTACCCGGAATGCCGTTTTCGTCCAAACTTTTCCATAGCTGTTGTCGGTTTACACTATCATACGCGGCTTTGAAATCGATTAACAGATGATGCGTGGGGAACTCGCGGCACTTCCGTAGGATCTGCCGCAGGGTGAAGATTTGGTCCGTTGATAGATAACTTCCCACAATCTATTGGCTTTTGCCGATAGTCGATGGAAGATTACTTGAGACAGCACTTTGTAGGTGGCATTCACGATAGTGATCGCTCAGTAGTTCTCACAATCCAGCTTTCGACTTTCTTGTAGATAGGGCAAATAGCCCTGTCTTTCCATTCCTCCGGTTGGTCGTTCTGTATCCCAAATCTTGACAATCAGTTGATGCAGACAGCCGGCCAATTGGGTCGGAATCGAACATGGAGTTGGACGTGAAATTGGACTTAAAACGGGATTGATTTGGACTTTAAATATAGGATCTAAAATTATACTTGAAACTGAATTTGGAATCGTATTTTAAGTTAGACTACTCTGAGCTTTCAGCCTACAAGACTGTAAGACTAGTTCGCCTCCTTGAAATTAGATTTGAATTTAAACTAGTTTGTACTAAATTGAACTATAATTGAAGTACATAAACTCAAAATGAACTTGGAACAGGACCTAAAATTGGACTTGGAACTGAAGTTAGTATTGAATGTGGAATTGAACTTGAAACTGAGATTGAAAATGCACTTAAAATTGTGAATGTGGAGTTAAAAATTGACTCGAAAAGCGACATGAAATTAAAAATAAATAGAAAGTAGGATTAGGCCTTATAAAAGGATATGAAATGGGACTTAAAATAGGACATGAAATAGAACTTGTAATTGGGCTTTTCATGGATCATTGTAGATTGCTTTTGAATATTTTTATCGCCAGATAAACATTAGGAATGCTGCATATTAAGTTTGTTATGAACAGCATAAATTCTTCCGATTTATCACAGTTGGCATTAGTTTAGCACATAGTAATCAAGAAACGTCTGTGGGCTTTTCCATAACTAGACTACCACTGTCTGTTACTGCAATGAATCTCTGAATCACACTAAGCAGAAAGAAAAGCTTGAAGAGATTGAACAGAATCCTTCTAAAATTAATATTTTTTCTAATTTGCAAGGGACAAAACTGTTCCGAGTTTTTCACCGTAGTTACAAGTCTTTTTCTTCACGGCTTTAAACGACAAAACCTAGCACAATCTTTCAAAGAGTACAGAATATGCTATGTAAGGGTACATGGGTAAAACGTAGCTATTTGTGTCAAACCACTGTGCAATGGTAAACAAGTTTCGTACTAGACACAATTGGTTCCAGGAAGCTCCTAACCGGATAAGGCATATTTACAAAAAGCGAATACAATGAATCGGGAAAAAAGTCACGTGACTGCAGAAGTCTCCTGTGTTCGAAGCGGACATCACTGAAACGAAGCGTCTTAGTTCGCGTTTAGTTTTGCAATAATAGTTACACTCGTGATGCGACACCGGTGACCGGGATGTGGCCGAACGGATCGAATCCCGCAAGCCGGCCTCGCCGACCGGACCCCAGAAGCTACGACCGCGCGAACGTTTCCGGCCGCCGACCATATCGTCATACCGGGTCGTCATATCGTCGTCTACGAACAGAGAAGCTAGGAAACTCGATCGACGCCGACTGGTGGGATCGACGGTCAGCTCATCCGGTGCAACCGAGGTACCCATGCTGGACTTTCGCCGCTGCTGGTGACGGTAGATCGACCGGGGGGAACGTGGCGAACGGGGTGATGGAAGCGCATCTCCGCTGTCCTGTAAAGGGAGCTTGATTGATTTTGAAAGAATGATTCAAAGGGGGGAAAGAATAGTTGTGGATTACTTCGGCTGGGGTTAGAGTGTTGGACAGACGACGCGATCGGGGACTGACGGTTAGTTCATTGGGATTCGGCCACGAAACGGCGTTTAAACTGGATTGTCTACGGTGTTGACGGGTTTGCATTGCGGTTTTACCCGGGGGCAGTAAAGTGTTTGTAGTTTGAATTACTAAGGCCGGTTGCTCCTTCTGAAAGCGTGAAAAGCTGCTGTTATAGAGTTCTTGTTACAGCGGGAGGAAAAGTACTTCGCACGGAGGTGGTGAGAATACGGGAAACGTGTCATCCGGACTGCAAACGCGTCCCAACATTTCGTTGGGAGATTCGAATGACATACGCTGCGGGTCCAAGTAGGCGTCCAACGAAACTGTCATAAGAGCAGAGCTTGGTGATGGTGCCTGAAAAGAGATTTTAAAGATTTTGCCTTCCTTGGAACGTAATGATTGTAGATACCGACCTGCGTATGATAAGACCCTCGCGCAATGGTCAATCCTCCATTGTCCGAGGGAATGTCCGAAATACCCTCGCCTTCAATAATCAATGAACCACCGGCGCCATCATCTTCAATTGGCGTATGATATCCTGCATATGACGACAAACTATGAGTGCGTGCCATATGGTCACCGTCTTGATCTGACCAAGATCGAACCGAAAAGAAAGTGGAACGGAAAATCTCTCTCGTTAGTGATATTTTTGGGTGCTCAAAACTGTACTCGTACTACTCTAGTACACTACCGTGTGATGTGCGCTGCCCGCTACGGAGGTGAGGGTCCTACAGGTTCTACCCAATTTAAACTCAAATAAAATCAAACCAAACTCTTGTTGTTTCCTGTACTTACGGCTCTTACTAACATAAAACAATACTTACTCGTTCATTTTTGCACCCCCAAAAACAAAAAACCGAAATCATAAATTCATTTAACATTTTTTTTCACTTTCCCGTAACTCGCGAAGAAACAGAAGAAAACTCGACACTAACGTATATTTGGGGTTTTGTGGGAAAAACGAATGGACAGTGAAACGGAAAATTACCTTTGGCATGGGTGGTCGGTTCGTGTACAGGTTCCAGAATTTTTTGCTGCGTTGCCTTGATGCGGTCCATCTTCATCTTGATTTTCTGCAGTATCTGGCTTTCCCGTTCGATTTCCTGCTTTACATCTTTGATGCGAAGCTCCTCGATTAGCTCAGCACCCCTACAAAAAACAAGACACTTTGATTCCTTCCGATTAAATCACAGAATAAAACACCTTATTACCTGGAAGCTAAGATGGTACTAGCTTTCGTTTCATTTATAATGTGACAGAAATAGTGACTGGAAAGAACGCGTCGTTGAAGCAGCAGGAAAGCAAAACAAACTCCATCCCAAAACAGGCCGGAATCATCGTAAGGCACATTGCACTGCGTATCGTCCGGATCGGGTTCGACGTTACTAGGCACAGCGGGAGGTCCCTCTTGCGAGGACAGGCACGATATTCCAAGCAGCTGAACCAACCAACAGGTGTTGGCAGTCAGCTGCGTAAGGCACAGACAGCCCAACATCTGCAGCAACGTTTTCGTCGTTATCACAAAAACGTTGTATCCGATTAGCATATTCCACCTAACAAACCATAGAAACTTGATTTCGTATTTGTTTTACCAAAAAAATTAGCAAACTTACGCTTTAATTATTCCCTTGATTGGACGAAGATAGAAGTCTGTTCCCTGCCACAGGAAGGTAAACGATCCTATCAGGTAGCCGATCGAAAAGAGAGTTACGCGACTGGAACCCGTCAGGAAAACAATCGCCAACGTAAACCAGAAAAACACTAGGAAAACCCCCCGTTTCACTATGTCAAGCCAATTCCGCACTTTGGCAATAAAATCCGGCGTTGGATTGACGAACGGAACCGTTCCCAAACGATCGATGTCTTCCAGTACCGATTGGTTACTGCCACCGCCGAAATCATCCGGACAGGAGGAGTAGCGTGCCTCGATCCGGAAGACCAGCGTCTGCCGACAAAGGAACATCAGCAGCAAAAAATCGGCAACCATCTTCGAAGCTTGCGCTCGAAAGTCTTCCGTATTTTCCGGCAGCATTGCCCATATTCGAAAGTGGTCCAAAAACGGTATATCCCACGGATAATTTATACACAAAGCCGGTGGAAGACCAATAAAAATCACATACTGCACCGGTATCAGCGTAACGGTGAACCAGGTTATGACTTGCCACACTTTTTTAATACTATCCCGAGTCATGTGGAACATGATGCAAACCCAACAAGCGTAGAAGCAGGAGAAAATATCCATCCTGGATCCGATTACCACTATCAAAGACACGAGCGTAATTTCCACCCCAAACTTATAAAATCCGTAGTTGAACAGATATTTGATCATTCGAGGAATATCCCGATCCGCGTCTAGACGCGATACTTTCGGAAACATCAGATGAGGCGTTCGTGGTGATTGGCCCAGTCGAATCCTCCGAATGGTTTGCCTCAGCACAACGACGGCGTGAATCGTTACGACGATGATGTAGATCAAGTAAGGTCGTACCAGCTTTGCCAAACTACCGGCGGCGCCAGTCTTCTGAAAGCCGAACCATTTCGCATTGTTCAGCTCTACGTGAGTCGTATTGACGTCGATGTTCGGACATTCGCTTATGTAGTTGTTTTCGTTGATGTAATCCACCTGATACATCATCGTGGTGATCAGTAAAATCGACGATATAAGCGACATCACACGGGTGACCAGTACCAGGGAATTAGTGTGCGATTTAACCGCGAACACCGTCATGAAGATGTACAGCAGATGCAACAAACTAACCGTTTCTACGCCCAGTGAAAATGCCACTATCAGTATGATCTTCAGCAGGTGAATTTCGAAAAACAGCCAAACAATTTCGGCCAGCTGCGAAATCTGGTTGATCAGTTTTTGAGCGAATCCCTTGATTTCCTGTTTCGACAGCTTGCGGAAGCGTAGATCGTCCAATATTTCCGAAGTATTGTCATCGTCCGCCTTCGACTTCGGTGGTGGCGGTTTGCTGGCGCCTTCGTTCGCCGTGTCTGGATCTTTTTCGATTGGCGGAGCATCGGTTGTGCTGCTTAGTTTTTTCCGCTTCGAAAAAGTGCCGTAAGCGGAGCTGGTTTCCGATATCACTGGGATGTCGGATTCTTGACTGAAATGAGTTAAAAAAGAATTGATTATATACCTATACATACCGTGCCAAGACAAATTTGATTCCATTTCCTAGATTAGTTTTTCGTGACCATTTTTGGTCTTAAATGCCATCATAAGAGTGTAATAAAACCCAAATTGTTACTTTGGAAGCCACCCTTTCCAGAGGGGGAGGGGTTTTGAACCATCATATGAACCTTACCCGGCCTCATTTTTGTGTTATTTTTGGTTAATGTTTGTATTTTTTTGTTTTTTGTTGTCATTATTGCGTTGTTTCCGTGTCATTTTTATATCCTTTCGGGATTTTTTTTTGTAGCTTGTTGTCATTTGGGGCACCTTAGTTATGTTTTGCTAATTTTATGAGTTATTTACATACAATGTTTAAGTAATCTTTATACTATCTTTGAACTTTGAATTTTGAATACTATTTCTGTATTTGTCGTCCATGTCATTATTCCAATGTACTTTAAAGACATCACGTTACGTCTTTTTTATTAGTTTTTTATTGATTTAGCATCGTTTAGCGCATTTGTATCTTTTTCTTTTATTTTTGTATCATAGACGTATTTTTTACATGATTTTTGTAGCATATTTATGCATTTTTTGAGTAATTGTTGTATATTGTTGTATCACTTTTGTGTGGAAGTTTGTGAAGATTTTTAGTCTGATTTTCATGTTTATGTTTGTGTCTCTTTCATATCATTTTAGTATTATATCAAAATCTTTGAATATTTCTGCTATTGCTAGTGTCACTTTTGCATCACTTTGCATCACACGAACCCAATGCCCTGGCGGGTGTTGTGGGTTCGAATCCGGTTATAATCTCAGGTTATAGCTAGGTTCGACTCATGCACCTCCCAGCATTGGACAAAAGGTAGGAGTCAAAATGACTACTTGTCAAGCTTAGCTACCAATACCCCCCCCCCCTTCCTTTCCGCTCTTCCCCTCCTTCACCAAAAATTTTCATTTCTTTCCCCTACCGTCCCTTCATCAATTGTAGAACCATCGTTTCAAAAAATATTAATAGAATTTGCAAAAATCGCCATTTTTTCTTTCTTTACGTAGGTTTTTGCATGGAAAACAAAAACATATATATGAAAAGCAAAAACAGATTTGGTTTTCACATTTAAACTTTAGGTAAAAATGCCTTAGTTTTGCTTGATTAAAAAATTCTCTTTCCGTTCAGTTGCCCAACATTGGAAGGACTTGATGAAATATGTGTAATAGCCTTATTGACTAATGTTTTACGGAAGAGTCTAAAATTTCTTGAATTCGATTAGTTTTTGAGTTACGCAAAAATATCTGTTTTATTTGTGTGAAAGTCCTTATCCCGCTACCACAGACGTGAGGGGTCTCAAACCATCATAAAATAAATTCATGCCTCTAAAATCCCCCACATGCCAAATTTGGTTGCATTTGCTTGATTAGTTCTCGAGTTATGAGGAAATTTGTGTTTCATTTGTATGGGAGCCCCCTCCCTTAAAAGGGGGAGGGGTCATAATTCATCGTAGAAAAATTCTTGCCTCCGAAAACCCCCACATGCCAAATTTGGTTCCATTTGCTTGGTTGGTTCTCGAGTTATGAGGAAACTTGTATTTCATTTGTATGGGAGCTCCCCCCCCTCCTAAACAGGGTAGGAGTAGGGATGGGCGAACAGTTCACGAACCGTTCAAATGACCCGGTTCACAGAAAAGAGTGTTCATAAGAACGGCTCCTAAAAAGAACCACGGCTGTCGAAACCTACCCGAAGGTGGCACGAAGAGGTACGAAGCTTGGTTCGTGAATCGCAATTCGTGGTAGCAAATGAACGGTTCAGAGCCGCTCACACAAAGGAGCCGTTTTGTCCAATTCTAGGGAGGAGTCCTAGCTCATCAAAAATAATTCTTGCCTCCAAAAAACCCCACATGCAAAATTTGGTTTCATTTGCTTGATTAGTTCTCGAGTCGTGAGAACATGTGTATTTCATTTGTATGAGTCCCCCCCCCTCCTAAACAGGGGAGGAGTCCTAATTCATCAAAACAAAATGCTTGCCCCCAAAAACCTTCACATGGCAAATTTGGTTCCATTTGCTTGATTAGTTCTCGAGTTATGAGGAAATTTGTATAGAAGCCCCCCCTCTTACAGTGGAGAGGGGTCATAATTCCCCTTCTAAAGAGGGGAGAGGTCTTAATTCACCATAGAAAAAAATCTTGTCTCCAAAAACATCCACATGTCAGATTTTGTTCCATTTCCTTGATTAGTTCTTGAGTTATGCAGAAATTTGTGTTTCATTTGAATGGGAGTCCCTCCTCATAGTGGGGGGTGGGGTCTTTAACCATCATAAGAACCTTCCCTGGCCACAAAAATTCCTATATGCAAATTTTCACGCCGATCTGTTCAGTAGTTTTCGATTCTATAAGGAACATACGGGCAGACAGAAATCCAGTTTTAAAAGTATAGATTTGTATGGGAGTCCCCCCCTCTTAGTGGGGGAGGGGTCTCTAAGAACTCTCATAAGAACCTTCCCTGCCCACAAAAACTCCTACATGCAAATTTTCACGCCGATCGGTTCAGTAGTTTTCGATTCTATAAGGAACATACGGACAGACAGAAAGACAGAAATCCATTTTAATATGTATAGATTGTGTAACATTTTTTGGTTTTTTGGTGGCATTTTCCTATTATTTTTCATTTTTATATCAGTGTTTTCTTTCCTTTTGGGGTCCATTCCTCTTGGGATAACCTTTTGTTTTTTTGCATTATTTTTTTCTGCTATTTCTGTATCATTTTTCTGGATCTTTTGGAGCAATGTGATATAGAAATAATACAAAAGTGTATTATTTCTATATCATACTAGCTGACCCGACAAACTTCGTATTGCCACAAATTAACCTGTGTTGTACATAAATCATGAATCTCGGATGATCTTTGTCACAATCTCGAGTTTTGCAAGCCCCCCAGTGGGCGGCGCTTCCGACGGCGGGTCACCGGCAACACTCGCGACCTGACCGTCTCGTCCGTTTTTGTGGCCTTGTATTGACTAATGTTTTATGGAAGAGTCTCGAATTTCTCGAGTTCGATTAGTTTTTGAGTTTCGCAAAAATTTCTGTTTTATTTGTATGAGAGTCCATATTCCCCTACCACAGGGGTGAGAGGTCTCTAACTATCGTAAAATAAATTCAAGACTCCAAAATCTCCCACATGCCAAATTTGGTTCCATTTGCTTGATTAGTTCTCAAGTTATAAGGAAATTTGAATTTCATTTGTATGGGAGTTCCCCTCTTAAAAGGGGAAGGGGTCGTAATTCACCATAGAAAAAATTTCTGCCATCTAAAACTCCCACATGCCAAATTTGGTTCCATTTGATTGATTAGTTCTCGAGATAAGAGGAAATGTGCATTTCATTTGTATGGAAGCCCACCCTCTTAAAGGGGAGATGGGCCATAATTCGCTTTCTAAAGAAGAGAGGGGTCTCAATTCACCATAGAAAAAAATCTTGCGTCCAAACCCACTTACATGTCAAATTTGGTTCCATTTGCTTGATTAGTTCTCGAGTTATGAGGAAATTTGTTTTTCATTTGTATAGGAGCCCCCCCCCCCTCTTAAAGTGGGGAAATCCATAGAAAATATTTTTGCCTCCAGAAACCTCCACATGCCAAATTTGGTTCTATTTGCTTGATTAGTTCTCGAGTTATGAGGAAATTTGAATTTCATTTGTATAGGAGCCCCCCCTCCTAAAGTGGGTAGGGGTCCCAATTCATCATAGAAAAAAGTTTTGTCTCCAAAAACACCCACGTGTCAAATTTGGTTCCATTTGCTTGATTAGTTCTCGAGTTATGAGGAAATTCGTATTTCGTTTGTATAGGAGCCCCCCCTCTTAAAGTGGGGAGGGGTTCTAATTCACCATAGAAAATATTCATGCCCTAGAAAACTTTCACATGCCAAATTTGGTTCCATTTGCTTAATTCTCGAGTTATGAGGAAATTTGCATTTCATTTGTATAGGAGCCCCCCTTCCTAAAGTGGGGAGGGGTCCCAATTCATCATAGAAAAAAATTTTGTCTCCAAAAACACCCACATGCCAAATTTTGTTCCATTTGCTTGATTAGTTCTTCAGTTATGAGGAAATTTGTATTTCATGTGTATAGGATCCCCCCCTCCTAAAACGGGGAGGGGTCCCAATTTATCATATAAAAAATTTTTGTCTCCAAAAACACCCACATGCCAAATTTGGTTCCATTTGCTTAATTACTTCTCGAGTTATGAGGAAAATTGTGTTTCTTTGGTACAGGAGCCCCCCCTCTTAAAGTGCGGAGGGGTCCTAATTTACTATAGAAAATATTCTTGCCCTCGAAAACTTTCACATGCCAAATTTGGTTCCATTTGTTTGATTAGTTCTCGAGTTATGAGGAAATTTGTATGGAAGCCCCCCCTCCTTTTAAAGAGGAGAGGAGTTATAATTCCCCTTATAAAGTGGGGAGGGGTCTCAATTTACCATAGAATAAATTCTTGTCACCGAAAACACCCACATGCCAAATTTTGTTCTATTTGCTTGATTAGTTGTCGAGTTATGCAGAAATTTGTGTCTCATTTGTATGGGAGCCCCCCCTCTTAGTGGGGGGAGGGGTTTCTAACCATCACTAAAACCTTTCCTGGCCCCAAAAAACCTCTACATGCATATTTTCATGCCGATTGGTTCAGTAGTTTTCGATTCTATAAGGAACATACGGACAGACAGACAGAAATCCTTCTTTATAGGTATAGATTGCATTTCTGTATCAGTTGCTTTGTTTTGTTTTAGCTTCTTTAGAGTAGGGGAATGTCGTCGTGGTTGGACCGCCTTTTTGACATTCGCCCTTAACTTCCGTTTCAAAAAGCATTTTTAAAATCTAAATATATCGTTGAAAGGTCTAAGAATAAGCTACATTTCTGGAAAATCTTGAACTGATTGCTTAACAAATGATAAAGTTATAGACATTTACGTGAAGACAAAAAATGTTGTCATACTCGGGCCACGTTGTACCGGTTGGGCCACCGCAGAAAATCTAAGACATACGCATTGAAATTCTATATACAGGCATGAAAAGAATGAATTCCGTGAACAACGGCTCATATAGGTACAAATACCCTATTTTTAATTGCATTATTGCGAAATTGTGGCGATCTTGTAAAATTAGTATTGCTACAATCGCCTTTTCCGAATTGTACAATTACAATGAAAAACCAACAAAAATCTAAGTTTTTATCGTATTAATTTTGCTTTATTTCATCACATTTCCCGCGACTGACGTTCTCTAGCGAAAATTGCGCTTCTGTGCTTAAAATTATGGTGGCCCAACCATGGCTACACAAGTGGCCCGACCTTTACAATAAGCGCTTTTGTGGCATTTACCCCCTTACATCCTAACTGGACAGGATTTTTCAATATCCTTCGAATAGAGCACAACACACTTAATAAATTTTCAATATTTATCCCGATAATTGCATTTTATGAATCATTTCTTGAAGAAAAGTTAACTGCACCTGCGAAACTTTTTTTTGCATTGATTCAATCAGTGAATTCAGTACGCGTGTTTTGAATACACGATTGAAACTCCAATATTGTGAAAAGTTAGCTGTCACAGTAAGAAGTTATACATTGCTGGCATATACGTATCACGAGTTACTAAAACTGGTGGCCCGACCATAGCAGTGGCCCGACGATAACGGCATTACCCTATTTTTTTCTTTTTTTGTTATTTCATTATTGTATTGTTTCTTGTATCATTTTGAATCATGTTGAGTCAGTTTTCGTTTAGTTTTGTATCTTTTTGGTGCCTATTTGGCAACATTTTCAACTATGTCTGGTTTTTGTTATTTCTATGACTTTTCTTGGTCCTTTTCTCTATTTTTTGTTTTATTAATGCGTTTTGCATTCAATAATTACATCATCTATCTGACATTTTTGTATCACTTTGGTGTGTAAACCTGTAGGTTCACTGCTCATCACTGCTGTATTCATTTCGATGTTTTTTGCAATTTTTATGCGTTTTGGCTTTTTCTGTTTCGTTAATTTTCTTTCATGTTTCAATTATATTGGTATCTTTTTGGTACTATTTTCATATTTCTGTATCATTTTTTTGTTAATACCTTTGTTGATTATTTTATAGCGTAATATTTACACCATTTCTTGCAAAATGTTTTGCCAGTTTTGTATATTTTTTCTGTTATTATTTTGGTACTATTTTTGGGTCATTTCTGTATTACAGAATTAAGTTCTGTGTTGTTGTTAAGTTCTTTTACGCAAATTTCAGCATTTAGGCGATTTTTTTACGCAATTCGCGCGTTTTTCAAGTTTAGAATATACACGATGTTTTTCAGCAATTTTGATTTACACGGAACATATACTTGAGCGTATTTTTATTTTTATGTCCGTTCTTTTGTGTTTTTTGTTTGTTTTATATTTGTCTTATTTCTGTGTTATTTTTCTATAATCTACGTAAAATTTTCTGCCGATTTTGTATCACTGTGGTGCCATTTTTATGTTATTACTGTGATAGTTTTCAGTTAGTGTAGTTAGTTAGTTAGTGTTCAGATAGTGTCAGTTGTTTATTGTTTTTGTGTTATTTTGAAATGATTTTCGTGTGCTTTTTTTGTTTCAATTAGAGTATGTTGCTGCTTCATCGTAATTGCCTATTCCCGTCCTATCCCACACAAATTATTAAAAATATCTGCGGTTTTTATGACACACAATGGAAAATTAGTTATTCCCTAATATTTTAGTTTGTTAACTATCATACGCGATCAATCAAAGTGAGCTGAGATTCATTTAAATGCCATTTTTCATTCAAGAATTCCTAGCAGCCAAATTTCCTACGTTTTTTCGTGCAACGAAGAAGAAAATGTCGACTAATCGTTTCAATTTTCGTCATTCATAAAATGAAAATCACTCACGCAACACATTGTCGTTATTCTGCAGCCGGGAAAACTTGCATGACCTACAGACATTTTGCAGAATAACATTTGTCATGCCGTCCTACACAAATACACGCGCGCTAGCTTCGTAAACATTATTGTAATTTTTAGTTCGGACGATGACAAATTTTGATGGATGGATTTTAAAACGGTACGACGAATTTAGGATATAAAGTCAGATGCGTAATTTGAATAAAATGCTTTAATTATCGCTTTTTAGTGAATTCAAAGGGAATTCTGAAGGTAAGTGTGTTTGAGTCAAATCAGCAGCAGAACTTTTGGAGTATTCATTAAATCCACCTAAGAAATGATGAAAATTAGAGCGGTTACTACGACGGGAATTAGAAATAAACCCCAGCTTTATATCATTTTTGTATGATTTTTAATCTGTGATTTTTATACCATGTTAGTTCTTTTATTTTTGCGTCTTCTGGTTTTTATTTTGGCGTTATTTTTATGATATTTCTTGTGCCATTTTTGTATGATTTTTCTGATATTTTTGTATCATTTTATAACCTCAATCAATATAACCTTTGATTTCAAATCCACTATTCATTATTTTGACAGATTTCGTATTTCTTCTCAGACTTGCTCAATCAATTTCTAAACATGTACAACATTTTATGAAAAGTTAAGCAAATTTTTAATTTTTTTTTTTTTGAGAAATCTTTTTTACGTTTGGTTTAAGACAAAAATTATCAACTAAACGATGTACAAGAAAAATTGATAATTTTGTTTAAAGTTTACTATAAAAATCTTGATATTCAAAAAACAATATTTAACTATTATAAATCCACAAGCGTTGCTCGTGTACAAAATTTTAAAAAATGTCAAGACAAAACCCAGATAATTTTGAAAAATCCCCTATTTTATTATTCCCCAGTTCGTAGGTTTTCAAACTTAACCTATGAACAGAAAACTGTGATTCAATTCAATCATCCGCAAATCATTGAGTGCATGAAACTTTAAACTGAAGGTACCCCAGCCTAGACACGCCAGTGCAGTGGTTAGCAGTGTAACTTCTACTTACATGACTGGAATTTCCGAAATTTCCAGAAACTTTTTATGGCAATAGTGCAGCTGAATGACTGTGATGATAACGATCATGGTTGGGTTCACCAAATGAAGGAAGAGCTGTTTGGTCTCGTATGTTTCTAAGCCGATATCTTTTTGCCTGTTTGAAATTAGAAAATAGTTTCAAAATTCATGATACTTGGACAAAACCAAAACTACTCACAAAGTATCCGATATCTTGAGGTATTCCGTCCAGTACAGTGGGAACTTATCGAATTGGTAGGTATAGACTAGCACTAGGATCGACATGGAGTACACGATAACAGTCAGCCAGAATGCGTACATCATTTTACGCCAAATTTTGAACGAAAACTGGAATGTGAGTACGAATATCAAAAACAGTGCCATGTAGACTATCCGAAAGCCGGTCATCCTATTGCCCGTCATGCCCGATAGGAACAACGTGATCGCCACCACCCAGATCCAGAACTTGATCAGGAACGAGTTGATCATCGTGCCAGCGTGGGTGATAAAGGCGGAGGATTTCTTGTCCGGTGCTGGTCCCGCACTGGACGCTGCCGTCGTTGCTGCACCGACTGTAATCTGCAACGGTGCAGCCATATCGGCAATGGTGGACGTTCGCCGCTCCAATTGCTTTTCCTGGATCATCTGCCGAAGCGAAATCCAGAACATGGTGGTGAAAATCGATTTCAGCATCAGCGGCAAGCACGGATAGTCCGGATACTTGATGAGCCCTATCTGAGCGAGATTAATGCCGGTAATCTGTGGGGAAAAATTAGATCAATAGTTATGAGAAAATTCCATAGTTAATTCGACAATCGAACGCACATTGACAGTGGACGGCAGTTCATCGTCGGTGAGTTTCATTCCGTACAGATATTGAGCCAGCAGTAGCAGTTCTGCGTAGATGACTAGGAACGGACTAGAATTCAGCATATTTTTCCGCTGATTTGGCATGATCCAGATCAAATTGGCCCAAATGAGCAACACAAAGGTTAGCCAACTGTGGAACATTATGCTCCATGTCTATAAATAAAATTCATTATTGAACATGCTTTTCTCGATGACTAAGAACTAAGAACTTACCATCATAATCACGTTGGTGAAAATGTAACTGTTCTTGTAAATGAAACCGGCCACATTACCTACGGCAAGCATGATTTGCTCGAAGAAGCTTGTCGAGTCTTCCTCGTCTGGAATATGTTTACGGCCTTCAGTTAGGTTCACGTTAAGTTGCGAATTTTTCGGAAGACATTCAAAAACAGGACACGAACAGCAGAATAAAGCACCAGTAGTAGTAGTACGGTTTAATTTGTTCGTAAGTATCAGTATGAGCCACGTGTGCGAGCAATTCAAGTTCAGTGTTTTAAATTACAACATTGAGGCAAATATTTACAAAAGATGAGGCAGATGAGCGACATGTCGGTGTTAATTGGTTTGTATGTTTTGTGGTTCGAATGCCACACCGAATGAAAAGAAATAAAAAAATAAAACAATTTCATAGCAATTGTTTACACAATTATCAAACTTTCAACTGCATGAACCCACTCGTAAAAAAAACTTACCGATCATGTGCATTGCTATACTATCATTTTGTTGCGAATTTTGCGCATCGGATGAGGAGGCATCTCGTACCCTTCGCGTTCCACCGCGCATCAGCTGTAAATACGTAAACCGGTTAGAACCATCGTTTATCCCAGGAATTCATTATAACAAACATTTCAAAGACCTTTACCAATCAGTCGTATACAAGAGAATGAACAATAGACAAACAAAAGCCAATGTAAATAGGTAGTTAATAACGCGAGTGGTAAAGAATCTCGTTAAATGGCATGTAAGAAAAATTCAAACACAGAGTGTCACACATAAAAACACTTACACATAGTAACGGGAAGAGTAAAACGATACGCGATTTGCGAAAAGCACAATAAAATCAAAAAAGAAAACAATTTCATACGTACAGGTGTCCTCTCGTCCGGTGCATCGGACGACGGTGCAGGTTGGGAAAGTGGAACAATCGGCAAGACCCTCCGCGATTTGACCGCCTGCCGCCGGTTCGTTCGTCTCGTGGGTGATTCGTGCTAGTAAATCGCAACCACCGGCACCGCACGGAGATTGCGAAGCGCAATTTACACAAAAGCACATGTCCCA
The DNA here is from genome assembly GCF_943734655.1 of Sabethes cyaneus. Lineage (NCBI taxonomy): Eukaryota > Metazoa > Arthropoda > Insecta > Diptera > Culicidae > Sabethes > Sabethes cyaneus. Next base: position 246,011,943 of record NC_071355.1, on the reverse strand, counting down.
TGTCACACGTTGTCGTCAGTTGCAGCGATTTATAGTGACCGTGTGATGTGTGATGGCGGTGTTTGGTGGTGAACGATGAGAATGACAATGTTGATGAACATGATGATAATGATAATAAATTGATAGATGATGTCACATAATAATAAATTTTCGCGAGTTACAGAAAAATTAAAGCAACAGCCAACGAATCAGACAGTTTTTTTAATGAACAGATCGAGTTAATATTTTTGAACATAGAAATAAAAGAAAAGAAAAAAAAAACAATTCATTTGTGAAAAGCTGAAAATAAGTTGAGCAACTGTGATATGGTTCTAAATTTGGTTAAGTTTACGAAACTAGGGTTATGTTTTGTCGTTTGTCTATGTCTATACAAGGAAAGGTTAGCTACAATAAAGTCTATTGTGCCCATGTCCCGTTGAAGTTAGAAGTGTGACCAATTGGGAGTTGGGAACAAAACTAAGTCGATTTCGAGAGGCATTTTACGAAAGGATTTCCTACTTATAGTGAAAAAAGTTATGATAATTTGGACAGACTCGCTTTGATTTTTAAGGAAATTTTACAATAAAGTTTGTTGCTCTTCAGATATTCACTTTTTGTTAGCAAATATACTTTCTTATATTTTTTGTCAGTGAAATTAAAATTCATAGAGAAGCATTCATGTAAACATATTTGAGTATCAACAATTATGTCCTAAGTTGCTTCCCTGCGGTACACCGAAATATATTGATAAAGAAATCAAAGTCAAAATTATCCCCAAAAGTTATGTTCCATTTAACAAATGGCATCAGATTTTATTTTAGGGCTTGGGATTGAAGTGATATCCAGCATACACCTGGCGGAAATCGGTTGACTGGTCACATTGCGAGGATGCCCGATAACAGAAGTGAGAAATCTGATTTCTTCAAAGAATAGAGGCGACCATTGTGCAAGATGGCTCGATCAGACCAGATCGAAGCTGACTGGTGAGTGGTAAGGAATTTGCGACGACGATTAATCTGGGACCAAGTGAAATGGAGACAAATTCTCGAACCCAGGACCACTATTAAACATTATTACAGGAGACGACTGTGCCTTTGCAATATTCCGTTGGCTGTCGAGATGTACGCCATTATTGGAATGTTGACCAACTTGACGTCGAGTACGAGAACAAGTAATATTAACAACTCATGGCGATCCTGCCAGGAGTGAAACCTGGAAACCCTATTGCGATATCGACGAGGAAGCCCTAACCAAAACACTCCTTGTATTGCTGCTTGGAACGAAGTTGTTAGATACGTCTTTGGGCACGTTTTCGCAGGTGTAATCGACTTAGATATTGAAGTTCAGTCGGCCATCAATCCACACCCCTAGGCGTTTCAACCCTTACTTCAAGATTATCGAGTGCCCCGCAACAATGATCTCCAGCACGAAACTAACACTTCATGGACCAGCAGTTCCGTTTTGTGGTAGACTGATTGCGATTTTACCCCTTGCATCCAGCTTCCGATTATATCTATCTAAGTGGCATTTCTATCTGTTACAGCGACCCTCCTGTTACAATTGACACGATGTCGTCCGCGTATCCAAGAATCTCCAGACTTCTAGGTAGAATCATTATCAGAGTACCATCGAGCATCCCTTTCCAGAGTGATGAGCCCAGGATTGAACCTTGTAGCAAACAGGCATATGTGTCTGTACAATGCTGAATCTCCGTGAGATTCTCCTGGCTTTGAAGAAGTAACCTTCGCCTAGAAATTTCTGCAGTACTCTTCTAAACATGTCTGGGTGCTCCTGCACTACTGCTTTCAGGGCCACGTTCTGGATTTCTTGCAGTCCGGATGCTTCTTCACGTTCAGTCTTTTTCCGGCTGCTATTAATTTTACGCTGGACAGCTGCCTACGATTAGCGTCTTCACCTTGTGTACCTTGCCATACGGCGCGAGTGGCGAGATGGTTTCGAAAATAACTCATCAACAATAGCCTTCAGGTTATCGGAACACCTTCCAGCTGGTGTCGGCGGATCACTAAGCTTCGCCAACACCATTCGGTATGTGTTATCCTGTAGTTCTAAGTAAGGTATTTTATGTTTTCAAATTAACAGCAGTTTTAAGAGTATAATCGTAGCAAGTATAGTATAGAAATTATCAAAAAAATTAACACAATTACTTGGATTCCGCCGTCCCGAAGTTTAATGTCAAGGTCGTCTGCAAAGGCTAAGAGTTGGGTAGTTTTGCTGAAAATTGTGCCTCTGTGACAAGTTTTTGCGAGTGTATATTCAGCTAACAATCCACTAGGGGCCAAAAATTGTAATTTCGGGACAAATATATTTGCGGTTAAACGGTGTGTCTCAGCTCAATGTAGTCTTCGGCAACTTTTTGAATGAAAAATTGATGCATTTTTTGAAGGGGTCGTCCAATATTTACGTGTTGCTTTATCAACAATTTAAGTAATAACTTTTTGAGTAAATTGTTTTTCACCTTTTTGGTTTCAAAATATTAAAGATAAACCAATTTCAAGTATTTTTTCTGAAGATATCAAACTTCTACCTTTTACCTTTTAATATCTTTTTAATTAATGCATATAAAGCAAAACAGTCTTCAGCAAAAATATTCCTCTTTTATGTGCAAAATATTTTTTAGAACATCACATTGAGCTGTCTGTTGAAATAAACATGTTACAAGAAGAAATGTGATTTGAGGGGTCGTTTATAAACAAAGGTCTATTGCTGAAAATGGGTAAAAGGTAGAAGTTTCATATCTTCACAAAAATTACTTGAAATTGGTTTATCTTTAATATTTTGAAACCAAAAAGGTGAAAAAAAGTTTACTCAAAAAGTTATTACTTAAATTGTTGTTTAAGTAACTCTTAAATATTGGACGACCCCTTCAAAATATGCATCAATTTTTTATTCGAAAAGTTGCCGATGACCACATTGAGCTGAGACATGCTGTTTAACCGCAAATATTTTGTCCCGAAATTTTAATTTCTGGCCCATAGTCGTCACTTTCGCTCGTCATTGCAGCCCGAGTAGCTGAAACCGATCACTCGCGAGGGCTCGCACTCCCGCCTGTGAGTAAAATCGAGAACGAAGATGAAAAAGAACAGAAAAAGTAATGCAAAATCTGGTTCCCAATGCGCCACTAGCCCTCACCGGCAGCTGGATGCTCACGAGTTTTTTGACTCGTGAGTGGACTATACAGAAAGACGCTACGACGTTGTGCGTTCGCGAGTGTGTAGGTAGCAGAATATCTGCACACATTAACGGCGGCTTACGTTAGCGTGAGTGACGTAAGCGTTGAATGCGTGAGAGTAGTGATCGTTGGCTTCTTGCGCGATTTGCAACATAGCAGAATAGTTTAATCCCTTGCCGCAACCCTCTGTGCGGTACGAAAAGACTCAAGATTGTCCCCGAGACACGCACATAGCAGATCACTCGCTCCAAGATAGCTTTGATCACCCGGGTCAGTTTATCCGAAAAATCGTTTTCATTGTAGTGCGTTTTTTGCCATGGCTATTCGCGGTCGATTGTATCATACGTAGCCCTGAAGTTCACGAAAATATGATACGTAGGCACATTGTACACTCGAAATTTCTGGAGGATTTGTCGCAATGTAAAAATTTGATTCGTGATAGCACGAAACTCCATAAACCTCCTGCTATTGGGGATAGACGACGTAACAAGACCTTGCAGGCGACGTTGATAAGCATAATGCCGCAGTAATTACAGCAATCGAGGCGATCGCCCTCTTCGCAGATGGAACAAGTCACACCTTCCATCCACTCATTCGATAGTTACTTCGTCTCCCTAATTCTGGAAATTATCCAGTAAAGTGCCGTTGCTTAATTAATTTACTAGTTGCTTAATTTAAACAATTAATTCTGCCGGGAGTCGGTCCTTTCCGGCGGCTCTATTAGTCTGCAGCTGACCGGTTTCTCGCCGGTTCTCTACAAAATTAGCAGCCGGGAGCTGCCAAAGCTGAAGGTCACATATTCCTCAACCTCTGTTTGCTTTCACTAACGTTGCCGGCAGTACGTCTGCGACTTATGTCTAGGGAATTGATGTCAGCGCGTAGCGCTTCTTCGTCTTCTATCTTCTTTGGCTAACTTCAGTTCTTTGGAATGGAAAAGATCCTTGACAACGGCCTTTGTCGTCTGCCTTCGTTGGCTGGCTGTATTTCTTCGAGTTATCGAGAAATTCCATATACCAATCGTACATCGGATCACCTGCTGATCGCTATGGCGGGTTGCAGAAGGTGACCTTGACCATCTCCGCGGAAGGTGGTCGTGATTCTTTCGTTGCATATTCTCACCTACATCCTAGTCATACCTTTATTAGACCATTTCCTCTAGCGTTTCTAGTGTATCTGCTCCCAGCTCGTAAGCCATCGTTAAAATCATCGACTATTATTAGTTTTTGTGAGTGAGCGAGGGTGAGTGGCCGAGGATGAGCAGGTGAGTGAACGAGTCTGAGCGGGTTAAGTGGGTTAGAGAGTGAGTGAGTGTGTGTGAGTAAAGGTAAATGGGTGAATGGAAAATGAGTGAGTTGGAGAGTGAGGATTAGTGAGACTGAGTGGGACAGTGAGTGAATGAGTGAGTGAATGTGCGCGAGTGAGTGAGTGAGCGATGATGGGGTAATGAGTGAGTCAGGGTGAATGAGAGAATGAGTGAAAGAGGATGGGTGAGTGAGTGGATGAGAGAGAAAGGGAGGGAGGGTGAGTGCAGAGTGGATAAGTGAAGGTGACTGGGAGTGAATTTGATTGAGTGAGTGAAGACGAGTGAGTGGCTGAGAACGAGTGAGTGAGTCAGGATGAGTCAGTGAGCGAGGAATGAGGGTGAGTGAAAGAGTAAGTGAATGAGTGAAGATGAATGGAAGAGTGATTGAGTGAGTGAGATAGTAAGTGAGTGAATAAAAGTGTGTATGTGTGTGACACTGTTTTAGTCACCTATTTCTCGGAGATGGGACGAATCATTTTGGGCCTTATTGATCTCCTTTGTAGGGTGGATATGCAATGTGAAGGCAATTTAAAAGAAGCAGCTGTCATAATTCTGGCCATCTCAAGCCGTTCTCTTTGTTTTTATCTTGTAGATCACTCTTTAATAGTTTATCTTTCAGATATTTCATTTGCAAGTTATGAGGAGTTGAAATTGAAATCTCTATTTGAGTGACTTTTAGCCTTCGGTTGGCTCACTTCTGCAATGAAAGTTCAAAGTAAAATTGTTAAACCCTCGTGACACGAGTTTCTCCAACACCGTTCATTCAACTTCAGAGATTAAAGTGAAAAGGTTTGATAAAACATTTGATATATTCATTCAAAATATCAAAATCTCTATGCAGCAATTTTCTGAACAATAATTCAGTCAAAAATTAAAGCAGTCTGAAGAGCAACTAATTCTATTTCTGAATCATTCATTACAATTTGAAACCACAAATAATTCTGTCCAAATATTCATACAAAAAATAAAATCCATCACAAACTGGTTGGGTGCAACATTGTCATAATTCACATTTCACTCAACCCCAATTGCTGGCTTGGGCAAAGTGAGTTCGTGTCGCGTCAATCAAGTTGGTTGGGATATTATAATGCTATTTGCCTATTTCTCGTCAGAGTAAAAATTGGCCGGTAACCGCCAACGGCGTGCCGTCACAGAACAGTGAAAGAAAACAAAAACACTGGATGGTGGTGGTTGTGGGAAGCCCTACCTTTAATGTGCGCTACGTTGATTCCAAGCCAATATCACACCGCACCGGGTTAGGGAGAGGAGCTACAACTATGTAAACCACAGATGCAAATATCGGTACAGGCGAAAATCAATAAAACTTGAATCACAACTAATCCATTAGCCATGCATTTTTCGGTTTTCTTCTAACTACTTCTTATGAAGGTGGGCACAGCTAACTAAAAAGGCAAGCGATAATTTTAGCTTCTAAAGGAAAAAGGAATGGAAAGGTTCTATTTAGAAGGTTAGAGGACTGATTCAATTGTGATTCGAACATGCAATGTGGTCATAATTTTTAATCATAAAACCATCGAAACCATATATGGCAGAAATTTCTTTCGACTGCCAGCAAAAAATTGATCCACCTTCAGTTTCACGACACATTTCGAATCAACATTGACCCAGTAACCCTAACTGCTACGTTTCGATAAAGGAAGTGAGCTGAAGTCGGTGGAAAGCACTACCGGGAAGCAAAAATACTATCACACCTTACGGGCAGCTCCACGCCACCGGTCGCTGGTTAGCGTCTTGCGAAGGATATTCTTTCTATGCATGCGAAATGAAATCTGCCGCTGCAGGCGAACTCCGCTTTCGAGCTGGTAGAAGAGCTCTTGCCGCTTGAGCTCCTTCTCCGTCAACTGTTTTCGTTTCGTGTTTTTTTGGTGGAGGAAGGGTGGTGTTTGACAAAAGCATGACAGCAGCAGCAGCAGCAGCAGCAGCATCAGCAGCATGAGCGGGGTTCGAGCCAATGTGAGGAATTTCAATTTTCAAGTGGGAATTTGTAGCGCGGTAAACAGCCACATTAGCGTATCGTTAATAAGTCAAGTGAGAAACAAGGAATTAGTCATAAATACAGGTTAGCTAGCAGCTGCTTCTCTCTAACTAGCGATTTTAGTTACAATCCTAAATAATAAAAACTAGGAACTGTTCTGTTAGTTATTTGTTAGTCTTGCCTTGAAAAATCCCAGTTAGCATTTATCAGGAAACTTGCAACCATCAACGAATGTAATACTTACTCTTGGTTTCATAAGAAGTGATGAAGTGATTGATATACAATAGTAACACAGCATCAGTACAACCGGATTGAAGTAATAATCGGACCCTAAGTCGCTGTTGAAGTACACGTAACGAATGTCGGTCAAATTGTCACAGGACGAGCTTAAGATGGGCGTCAGTGCGAATATCCGGGCCAGCGTTTCGTTTGCCGGCAGCAGCTGCTGGGGCCATGGATTCTGGTAGGCCAGAAAACCCGTGATGTGTATAAATAAAAACACTAGTGTTATCCTTAAAACTACTCCAAATGCTCTGCAAGTTTAACGAATCATTAAGTAGGAAGTATGAAAACTACATTCAAATCCCTCACCTATTCAATTCTTTGTAACATGCCCACCAAGTGGCGGAGCCCAAAAATATTATAAAATAGATCCCACTGGGAACGGACGGTTGCAGTACGGCTGCAAGGCAAAGCATTGCCACGCTCAGCAGGACACCGAACTTGGTGAGGAATGCCAGTTTTTCCCGGCTCACTGGATTGGGATCGCACCGCAGCGATAGCACCTCCGGTGCTTCCAGCGAGCTGGGACTGGCCGGCACCTGTCCGGAACCGGTACTATCCGCCGATAGTTTCCTGAGTATCACAAACACAATCACCGCGGTGAAGCTCATGATGATCTCCGGCGAGATCCAGTAGACGACCATCGACGGGTCGAGATCCTCGAACTTCACCAATCCAATGTGCCGCAGAAGCAGCTCCAAAAACTGACATGATTCGATCAGTTCATAACCTAGCACTATAAACACTATTTGAAAGGTGATCTGTCCTACTAGAAGCAAAATGCTGAGTGCAATGTATATCTTAAAATAGATTCCGGTGGAACCTGAAAGTGAAAGCAAACAAGCGTAACGTAGTAAATCCTCTCTCAGTAAGTCAGTATAAGTAAGTAAGATGCGGGTCAAAGTGTTTACCTTTTATACTTCTTGGCGTTGCTACTGGCACAAACGGTAGACAAAGTAGGAAGAACAAATACGGAAGTGATAGTCCCACCGGCCTCATCAGGCAACCTGAAAAGGAAATTATGTTTTCTTTAATACGAATGGCTGATTGAAATCGTTATATACATCGTTTACATTTTGAAATCATAGAAATTACTTTGACGTATCATTCAATAACAAACAGTGAATAGACTGAACTGCACTGTTTGTAACGATTCAGTTCGCTGTGAAAGTAGAGTAAATGTTGAACAAAACATTTGTCGAAAGACGATGAAGAAAATTATTTTTTCGCAGTAAGAACTAGGATTACATTCAAAAGATTACGTTAAGACGAAACATGCTTTCCTATCACCAATTTTGTAAGAAGAAACAGCGACTCAAATATGCAGTATCAAAAAATGAAACAATTGAAAACAAAGCGATGTTGATGTTCAATAACTTTCAGTTTGTCCAGAGAATTTAACAAAAATGGATCTAAGTCGTAAATTTCATTCGAAAATCGTTTCGTGGCCGCCTGAAAGTTGTCTAGAAATTATCTAAAAGTTATAGAAAAGACGACTAAAGTGCATTTCAAAGTAATCTGTATATTGTCTAAAAGTCGTCTAAAAGCTGCCTAAAATTCGTCTGAAAGTCAGCTTAAAATTGACCGAAACCCGTTAGAAATCCATTCAAGTTGTCCAAAAATTATTTGAACACCGTTAAAAGGCTGTCCAGAATTCTCCGGAAAGCAAATGGAAGACGCCTCAAAACCGTGTGGGACCCAGCTGTGTCTTTTAAAAAAAATCTGAAAGTCGCCTGTAAGTTATCTGATTATCATTTGACAGTCGTATAAAGATCGCTTGAAAGCCGTTTTAGACTCTTCTAAAAGCCTATCATCGAAAACCCTTCCGGAAGCCGCCTAAAGCCGATTTAAAACCACCTGAGTCACCATCTTGTCTGACAGTGTTTTGAAAAACCTCTGTATATCATCCAAAAGTGAACCACAAATCGCTGCATGGAAAGCGTCTGAAAGTCGTTAAAAGACGTTTAGAAGCCGTCTGAGATACATCAGCAAGTCATTAAATAGTCATCTAAAAGTAATCTAAATCTAAAAGTCATCTGTCATCGAAATTTTCTGAAAGCTGTAAGTGAAACGCTTAAAGGCCAGCTTACTCTATTTTTTAACTTTTAAAAATCATCTGAAAGTTGTCTGCACATTACGTGAATATTTCACAAGTCGTCTGAGTAATTTGGAGGCCAATTCAAATTCGTTTGGGAATCGTTTAAAAGTCTTTTCAAAGCCATCCGAAAGTCGTCCGAAACTCTTTTCAAAGTCATCAGAAAATCAAAGACATCTGAAAGTCGCTAGAAAGTTTTCTAAAATCATCAAAATATTACCTACAAGTTGTCCAGAACGCGTCTAAAATCCATTCGGAAAACGTCTGAAAGCCGTTTAAAAAACATCTAAAACCTTTTAAAAGCCATTTGAAAGTTAAACAAAATTAATCTAAACGCCATTTAAAAATCTCTCCTATAGTCATCTGAATCTAGTAGAAAACGTCTGAGAGCCGTCTGAAAAATTGTTTGTAACTTCCTAAATGTCGTTTGAACATTGTTTTATAGCTTCAATTATCTGAATATCTTCAAGAAGTTATTCAGAAGTTGTCCGAAAGCCGTTAGTAAAATGTCTGACGATGGTTTTCAGTTTGTCTTAGAAATTATCTGAAAGTTGTTCGAAAATATTCTGAACACCGTCTGAAGTCATCTGAAAGCCTTGTAAAAGTCATTTGAAACCATCAGAAAACCGTATGAAAGGGGTCTGACAATCGACTGAAGTTTTTTTTGAGCTTCTTAGTAGAATGCGAAACCTTAAATTAAAAAAAAGAAGAAAACTTTTTCGAAATTAAATTCTACTGCAGTAATGTTCCAATTTTGTCAGCTCCCGATTTTGTCTACCCCGATTTTATGAGCTTTTTATCCGATTTTGCCTATAAATAGCCTATAAATTTTGTTTACCTTTTGAGCTTTTAAACATGATTTATAAAACTTTTTAGCCTGCTTGAAACTATTCTGATTCTCTTGGGAGAGTTTTGGAATAAAATCATGCCTTCTTGGGAGTAATTCGGGGTCAAAATAAGGGTGTTTTAATAGTAAAATTTCTATAGTTTCTAAACAAGCAAAGATAGAGGTAGGCTATATCCAGCAATGTTAGGTATTTTCACCATTTGTACAACTTTGTAAAACAGGAAAAAGTCATACAACAACTACAAAAACAGCTAAAATAGAAAAACTGATTTTAACGATTTTTGATAGGATTTTTATATCTTCGCTGAAGACATAGAAGGTTACTGTCTTTAGCAAAATTTCTTATAATAATATGCTGTAAAGCTTTGCAGAACACATCAATGTGTTATATTGAAATTGAAGAAAAATAAAGTTTTTATAGCACTTTGACAGAAGGCGATAGAACCTTTAATTTTAAGAAACTCTTCCAACGGTTCCATAAACCTTCAACCAAGTTTTCTCGCTCAAAGCTAATGCGCACCCAAAAAGGTCCTGGACCAGTGTGCTGAGCCCGGTTCATTGTGCTTTCGGTTGACCAATTGAGGGGTAAAATTTAATTTTTAGTACAAGTCTTCGATATTGCAAGGTCTTACTCTTAAGTCTTGAATTTAGAAAAAAAAAATCGAAAAACAAATTTCCCGATTTTGTCAGCCCCATGGAACATTACTGTATTAATATTTGTTCCCTACAGAAACGTATTTCGCTTACGACTTCCAGGCTTCTGAAAACAGATACTGATGAAGGCGAAATACGTATCTGTCGGGAATAAATATTTAATAGTAGAATTTAATTTGGAAAAAGTTTTCTTCTACACATCTGACAATCGTCTGAAGGTCGCCTGAAAGTTGCCTGAATGCAATTTGGAAGACGTTTGACAGCTACCTGTAAACCTTCTGAAAGTTGTATTAAAATCATCCTAAGGTCATTTGAAAATTATCTAAAAGTCATATGAAAATCATCTGAAAGTGGCTTGAAAGTCGTCCATAAAATGCCTGAAAGCCGCCTTAGGAGACATCGTAAATCTCTCTGAGGTCCATCAGAAAGCCTTTTAAAAATCAGACGAAAGTCGCCTGAAAGTTGTTGAAAAATCATCTGAGAGTGGTTTGAAAGTCGTTTAACATTCAATTGGAAGTCGCTTGAAAGTCTTATTCATATGGAAAAAATGTTCTCTAGAAGTTATTTTGTAGACATTCAAAGGTAATTTTAGAGCGGTTTGAGAATATTTTAAAAGTCATCTGAAAGTGGATGTCGTCGAAGTCGTCTAACGGCCATCTAATAAATAAATAAAGGTTGTTTAAGAATCATCTGAAAGTAGTGTGAAAAACACCTGAAAGTCGTTTGAAAATTGTCACAAAGTCGGCTAAAAGTCATCTGAAAATATTCTTAAGATCTCTTGAAGGTAGTTTGAAGACCGTCTGAAAGTCGTTTGAAGCTATCAGAAAGTCGTATAACCGTCATCATATTCTCGTCTAAAAGCCTTTTGCAAAATGTTTGAAAGCCGCTTGAAAACCAACTGAAAGCCTTCCAAATCTTCCGACAATATAGCCTGCAAACCAGCTGAAAGTCAACTTTCATATTAAATCCGACTAAAACAGCTCAGAATTACAATCGTGTTGCTACATTAAAGTTAGCAGACATTTTTCCAGACGCTCGTTCACGTAAATTTACTAATTAATGGTCCTAGCCCCAATAGAAATGGCATTACATCAAACTAAATCTTTGATTAATACGGAATTGTGCCTCGAATCTCTAGGATTTTACGTCGGTCTGCATTCCAAACATGGAATAAAAGGCACAAATTGACGTAATCTACACTGAGCTATAAGTAGCGTTCGATCTAAAAAAACGACGGTGCTACATTTAGTTTTCGGAATTTGGTTTTTTTTGGAACAGACTTTGCAGTCAGCTGTTAAAACACAGAAGAGTTGCAGGTCTAGTGCAACCTTAACCAACATTTTTGTTAAAGAGTAATTTATTCAACCTATGCAATAGGTATTACCTGTGGAACAAGCACTTGATAACCTATTATAGTACAAAAACGTTCCTTAGGACAATCCTATCGACTCTTACAGACAACCTCAGTTGTGACGTGAATATGTGACGACTGGCTTATTACACCAGCTGTCGCTGTCGTACCTCGAAGCCAACCGGGAAGCATTCATTATCGGATCGTTCGATCGCACTGACTACAAAATGCTTCTTCAAAAAATTTCACGGTGCAACTGACCCGGAATATTTACTAAATGATTCGACCCACACTCAAGCATCTGTGGTTTAAGTGTGGGCCGAACCTACTCTTCTACTTTTCTTAGTTTACAAGTATCAGCTTGGGATCTCTTCTGTTCGTGTTATTTTTCAACGATATTGCTTCGGCTTGGCAGGAGATGACTGCAAGCTGAGATATTTTTGCGATGTGAAATTACATTCGGTAAAAAGTAAACTTGATCGGTAAACTGGTGATTATGATTAGTATCTCAACATCCATCGCACCGGAAATCCAATCGTGTTCAACTACCAACCGCCTGACGGAATTCCGTACAGTATTTTGCAGCGAGCTAAATTTTTGACAAACCCCTCAATATTTGCATGATGAAACATGTATCCTACCTGAACAACTTTGCTGTTTAGCTCATCAACTAATGACCACGGAATCTTCTATCTATCAACTGCCGCAGTAAGACATACCACTTCTTACTGTACTGTGTACTATCAGAATGTGCGGGGTTCACGTACCAAAACGAGTGATTTACGACTACTGCTTTCCAATTGCTACTAGACTAGTTATTGACCTCGGTTGCGATGTCTTAGTATTCACTGAAATCTGGCTTCGATCCGATATTCACGATTCACAGCTATCATCCAAATACTGTTCCTTGTCATACGACCGCAACGATACGAAGTTACCAGGGATCTCTTGAGGGTTGGAAGAATGCTCGATTCAGTCAACTTCAATCAAATATGCATTTTGATCGCTGTGCTTGTCATACTTCTAAATCGTTCAGTATGTATCTTCTGTATACGTCCAGGATCATAGAACCAGCTACGGACACCTTCTATTTAAGCGTGTATAATGTTAGTAGTGTCCCCGAATTAGGTATTACAAAGAATACTTTTAAAGAATTAGACACGTAATTTAATTTTGAGTCTAAATAATTTTATATCGAAGACAAGAACGCAAATAAATAAGGTATAAGATGCTGACGTTTATTGTCTGTCTGTTCGACTCTATTTTGTTGAATTTAACCAGCTTTTTGTTCTATTACCTCTACCTATACCTCTACATTTTTGGTACTGACTTCTTTTCTCTTGCTACAATCTCAGAAAAATGCCTTAATATGAAAAAAAACATAAATCGTCGTTTCCTTTTTAACTAAGTAACAGCATTTCCAACTAACCCAAACATGAATTCCAACACGATCACACCTAGCACCATAAATCGCTTAGTTTTCCGTTTCGTTCAGACGATCATGAAAAGCTACTCGACTCTATCCATCCAGTCATGATAATTAACGATGTTGCGCGTGTCCCACGTTAAACACACAGATTTATGCTCTTGTTTCACGTCAAAACGGCACTCACGCAACAAGATGTGTGATTAATCATTTATCGATCTGCTGTCCAGGCAATAAACGGAGCATCGTCATCGTCAGTCATTCAATTATCACATCATGGATGGGCTCGTCTACGCTAACAATGAGTGAGCTTGTGAGGAGCATTCAATGGAAAGACGATACATAGTGATGGTGTGGCTCTCCATTCATGGTTCTGCCGACCGACCATTCGAAGGGGGGGGGGGGGGGGGGTAAAGAAAGCGAGCGAAAGGTCAACTGAGGAGAAGGGGAATGGGGAGTTAATCCTTTTGTGGGTTTTTCCTGGCAGCGACCGAATACTGCTCTAGCGAAAACAGGATGGGGTAGTGACATAGATATGTAGACTGTCAATCGATATCAAACAAAGCCAAAGTGGAGCGTTGACCCACTGGACAAGTTGAGATCCTTTGATAATCCTCGTATCAAACTATTATTATAGACCATATCACTACACGTTATCAGTCAGGATTTAGTGGCTTCGTCATTTCCCACTGTATTCTGACAAGCCTCAAGACAATAGAAAACAAGAACCGACGTGTGTCTCCGGGAAGGTAAAATCACTGCCATCGTCGGAAAGGATAACAAAGTGAATAAATAAACCACGTGCAAACGTTTATTATATACGACGCCGTAACAAGGTGGTTGGTGATGCCTACACGAGGACGGTTATATTGCCGACTTTTATTTTATTTGCTACGATTACTTCACACCGACCGACGACCGACCGGCAGACGACGACGTTTGTTACACGATCTATTTCCCACGCACCTTTGGGTTTGCTGAACTTTGCTGGTTCGTTCCTTGGTTTGCTTTGTGTGTAAACATAAATGGGGTATCTTTCACGGTTTGCCAGGAAGAAACGGATGCTACATAACAGTTCCACTAAATATTTGTGATTGGGGCAGCTTTTGCCTTGCGCTGGGGACGACGCTAACCGTAGCGATATTTCATTTTATGGTTTTTTATGCGGATGAACTGGATTAAACCAGAGCGTGAACCAGCAGAGTCCAGTTGACCTATTTTTCTTTTATTCGCTGGTTGTAGGAAGGAAGTGAAAATACATAGGCAATAAGCTATCCTTCCTGCTGTTTGGCGAAAAAATAATCTTCCGCTATATTATAATTGACGTGTGAATAATAAAATGGGAAACATGGACGATACTTACATATTGCCAGAATCAGCGGCAGAACTAGTCGCTGGATCACCAAACAGGCGAAGTAGTTGGCCATTTTGGGTCGATGTCCAGCTTCGCTGTAGTCCTGCAAACGAGAAACATAATTCAATTAGACGGTCGCTTATAACGTATACTTATTTATAGTAATGGCAACTTTTTTCACGCCTTAACAACATACACTCATGTTTGCCGCAACCATCCATTCATTAGCTGGCTGCTAATAGCAGCCTTCGCAGAGAGTACAAACTAGGTTTAGTGCCCGCCCGGTTGAGACAGGCACACCAACCACACATGCAAACTCCCTGTTTCCCGCCAGCTAAATTAATTCAGTCAACTCGACAATTAGGTTTTAATTAATTAATGCACTCTATCATAATATTCATAATGGCCAGGTATGGTGAACACCATACATAATTATTAAGAATCCGCAAACGACCTTTTCCTTCAGCAACAAAAAATCATTTTACTGACAGTGACAGATAGAGTGAAAGGCTTGGTCAAGCAGACACGTGGCCGCCTATCGCAATGTGCTAAATATTGTGACAGAACACCGACCCCGACATGATGAATGTTTCCTACTGACAGGACAATATGGATCATTTCTTTCAGCCGGCTGTTTCAAATCTCGATGAAAGAACCATGGATTTTCCGCTCGCGGTCGACAATTTATTTGTTGAACCTGATGAAATAAAGCAGCCAAGTCCTAATAGTAATTGTAGATTCGAAAATATTCACCCAATCACATCAGATAAATTTAGAAATATTTGCTTTTCATTAGGAAGAACGGCTGGAGTAGATAACATAAATGCTAGCGATATTTAAGGATTGCTTTCATGTCATTGGTGACACCTTGCTGGTCTTGATTAATGAATCGTTACAAACTGGGTGCGTTTCTCAAGTGTAGAAAGTTTTTGGAACGATTAGAACCGAATCTAAATGACCCACTTCAGAAAAAAACCTGGAATTTGCTGTTAAAGGCCAACTGCTGGAATATTTAAGTAGCAATTCCTAGTTGATTCCGGAAACTGGTTGTGAAACCGCAACTGGAAAGACACAATAGTTGCTGCTTTTAATAATTGGGTATCTAGTCCAGTGGGTAACGAACTTGGTGTGTCCCAGGGAAGTGCATTAAGGCCCCTTTTGTTTATTATGTACATTAATGACCTGCACCGTGTTTTACTTTTTTGCGAAATAAATCTTTTAACAGGCGACACCATGTTAAGGACTTACGCAAAACCGTTATACACTTGAATGAAGATCTACGATCTCTAGGTAAATGGAAGTAAAAGCAACTGAAGTTATGATTGAAGATGAGGCAGTTGAGCGGGTTCGGGAGGGTAAATATCCTGGCGTGATTATTGAAAATTTAACGCTCACATTGACAATTTCGCCAAGGAAATTGCCAAGGAGTATGGAATTCTATGCTGATTGAAAAATGATTTTACTGTTTGAAGTAAAATACAGCTTTACAAATCAATCTCTCCTCACTTATAAAAGTCTAAGTCTAAGTAAATTAAAAAATATTACGCATTGACTGAACTGAAAATCCTCGCTCTGATTGGTCGCAATTAACCGTAGTGATAATGATCTTTCCATACGGTTGCGTTTAGGGGTGCGCAACTTTAGGCATACGGACGATAGGCATAATAGATGATAGGCATAATGGACGATAGGGATAATGGACGTTAGGCATAATTTACAAAACTTCGCTTTTCTGTGAATACGCACTTGAGCCAATCATCGCTCTTTCACAATACAATGAGAACCGGGCCGCCCATTCAACATAAATTCAATTCGCATAATGCTGTTTAGCTTAACGTCGTTCGCCATAAAAACATTTGTATAAAGATAAGGGACCATCTGGAAGAAAAACATTTGGCATAACGACATTTTGCCATAATTCCACAAAAAATATTTTATGACTTTTGGTAGATGATTCCAGGCGAGTGTTGCCGGCAACTAACCGCCGGAAATGCCACGGAGGGTCAGCCCTCCCCCGCAGAAATCACATCGACATAGGTATATTCGCGTTCCTAAGTCTACTTGACTCTTGTTAGTTTTCCCTAGCCCTCGCATTGTCTCACCGGGCTGATGCCGAATGGTTGAATACCAAATAACTGAAATTCAAATGGCCGAATTCCAACGACTGTCACAGAATACCGAATTTGCATTTGATCAAATCTCGAAATAGCGAACTCCTATTTGACCGAATCACGATCAATACATCGCAAAATGGGCATATTTGAGGGAAAAAAGTTTTTCTGACAAAAACTTTTTCAAGTCCTTAACGATAAAAAGGTATCACAGTATTCCAGAAAATTATAGCACCTACAAAAAAATGATTTATGAGTCACGAAGACTTTTAGAAAACATTTTTAATTTTCATAAAAAATACTGAAAAAAATAAAAATTAATTTCTTTTTTTTTTCCTTTTTTTCGGGTTATCCAACTGGTCGCTTAATAGCGTATAAAACTCTGCGCTGGGCCCTTTTGTGATGTCAACAAAGTGTCAGGGAGACCTCAAACATCAGTTCTATCTGACGAGACAGGCACTGGCGCCCACTAAAACACAGGTAGAGCCCCAAGCATAGCCGTCACGCCTATACCCGCAGGCGGAGGCGTTTCGGCCCTGCGCGGACTCCACGAACTGACTCTAAGATCTCTCTGCCAAAGGCCGGAATGTCATATTTTAAATATAATGATGATGATGACGATGATGATGATAATAATGATGATGAGAAGAAAAATAATAGATCGAATTTGTAAATGTGCTTTGGACTTTTTGTACCACTCGAGTTGCAATATGTGGTATAGTGAAGAAGTGGAGGATTCGTCAGCCCCGCCTGACACCGGTCTTCAACCGCGCGCTCGCTTTCAGTTTTCCAACACAAACAACCACAAATGAACCAATATGTAAGACAAATTTCGGAGCATTAGTGGTTATCAACTTATCAGGGCAAATTTAATCTTTCATCCCCTTAGCATTCACAGTGCATTCCCACGATACAAAGCAAATTGAGCGCAGCACAAGCTGGACGTTCGCGGTATTCGACAGAAGCTTCAAAATATAGAGACTCGCCCGCCTTCCAACCCTCGAGACCAAAGTGCTGTAAAGCTCTGGGCTTAAACAGAGCCCGCGGGCGGCCATCAGAGCTCAGGACAGCCACGAGGCCAGTGCAAAAATCCTACTCTATCTAGCAGCACAGCCTAGCCGAAACTCGAACACGCGACACGAATTGACTTAATTTTCCCATCTGCTACCTAAGAAGTGCTATTACCCGTAATCATTACAGAGTGGTCCTTCGGCATCCAATCGGATCTGGTATCCCGCTTACATACCCTTACTAACCCTAAGCCCCCGACCAACTCAATCAATCCGACATTTTTCGGAGATATTTGTGACAGTTGTGATAAATAGGGATGAATCCCAGAAAACTTCATCTATTGTCAGAGATCCCCATACTGGCCTTATTCTTAAACGGAATAAAAGCACCTTCTGAACAACGCAACAATCACATTTGGTAAATTTTTACCCCGAGTCCCACTTGAAATCACAAAAGTATTTTGATATATACCCACATTCAGAAGTAAACGTGACCGCTGTTCATTTACTGATTAGTTAAAAAGCCCTACACCACGACAAGGTTCAGTTTTATCGTAGGGGACTTTTAGAAAACATTTTTAATTTTCATAAAAAATACTGAAAAAAATAAAAATTAATTTCTGCACTGAAAAAAAAGCATTTCAAAAACTAAAAATCGATTTTTTTAATTTTTTTTTATTTTTTGCTCAATAACTTTGCACACAATTTTTTTTATTGCTTTCAAATGTTCTACAAAGTTATTCAGTATGTTAAAGTACACATTTTCTCTGAAGACTATTTGTAGCTAGGATGCATATTTAATTTAGTTTAATTTTATCGATGTAATATTTAGTGTTAATTTTAACACCAGGTTCAATGAGCAGTAATGGAACCTTCAAATTTTTGAAGAAACATCCACTTCTTTGATTAACCCATTTTCAATTATGTAAATACGTCCAGTATAATGTGAAAAATAATCTCGCAGCGAAGAGAAATATTGCAAATTTTGCCAATAGGTGTTATCATTAAAGACCAAGCGAAGGTGATTTTGTTGACAGTAGTTACATAAAAATCGAACAAAAATCAATGGAGATGTACCCACCTATATTTTGACGACGAGGACGTAAAGGTTAATACCATGCCTGTAAGCATTCCTTCATTCTTGCTGAAAATTTCCATCGATTTTACGGGAACGGAAAAGTGGTGCTCCTTCAATCGTTTATTAGTACATTTTCAATATTTTCGTCGTGATGTTTTCCACACACCACAGCCCCGCAGTGAATCATTACAAATTTGTGCATTATTCACTCACCCGCAGCATTCCACAGCGTAATTTTCACCCGCTTGGTTGGTGCATGATCGATTGCGGCTACCGTGTGTGCTCAACAATAGCAAAAGCAAATACCCGTTGATCATAAATCGCTATCAATTATACATCCGTTCAAGGTTGAAATGGCATTCACAATTAAGGTGGTATTTACAGTGTGTTTGATGTTTCGTAAGAATTGATGCTGTAAAGATTTCCTCGGAGGACATTAAGATAGCCGGATGTGAAGTTAAAACTGAGGTAGATTTTTTCCCTCAATTTAATTACTTTTATTTATTTCTCACAAATTCAATTAATCTGCCATTGCTATTTGACTCTGACTAAACAACTTTTTGATACTAACCATCCGCGTTGGTTCTTGATCGTGCGAAAAAACTTGGTTATGTCGAGTCGTCAAGATCATTAATTCCAACTGATGATGTCATAATCTAACTAACAAACAAATGAACACCGAATTCGCGAAATAAAAGACGAATCGAGAAAGAGACAGAGAGAGACATTTTACTACTTCGGAATTTTCTATACAACACAAACCATATTAGCATGTTGGTTGTGGTATGCATCTCTTACTATCAGTGTCCAACCATACATATTTTGACAAAGGTGTGTCACCCGTTCGGACACGCACATGTTCCTCAATTAGTTATAATTCACAAGTACGAGCTGAAATTTCTGCGCCCTGCGTGCAAAATATTACGAATGATTCTAGAACAAAACTCCCATCGTATCGCACGGCTTTTTCAACCGCCGCGACCGCGCCGCTAGAGAGATTAGCAATTCAAATTGGTATTATTCGCGTTACCATCCGCCGGCCCTTTTATTTATTGTTTTCTTTTTACTCTAAAATGTGGTGACCTTTTCTTCTGTTCTGATCGTCGAACCGTCCGTCGTTCGTCGTCGTATATGTAGGTGATGGACGCGCTTCAATGAAATGAGATTAATTTCTGATCTCTTTGATTGATGCCACTTGACTCCCGGTGTTTCGCTTTAGATTCGCCGGTCGAACTAGTGCGAAGGAAATAATGATTTATTTTGTGATTATTGCTTCTATTAGATTTACCGTCACGTTTTTTCCATGAAGAAAATGATTTAATTGAATAAAATATGAGATTTTATCGAGTACCAATGGTAGGTTTTTGTTTGACACTTGTTTAATATTTAACAATCTAGCGGTGATTTATTTATAACATTCCGGACAGTCAGTTTGCCCCGCGTGTGTGTGCTGATGTCATGCTTTCGACGATTATTCCAGTCTAACGGCCAACACATGGCAGTAAAATTGATTATCGGCTCTGTGCTGTGAAGTAGTGAGTGTGAATCTCCGGGCCGCTTGTAAATTACAAATTTCAGTGCACATACGCATCTCTCGTTGCCTGGCGATGCGAATCGCAGCAAGTGAACCCTGCATCCGCAGTGCACTCTTCGCTGTCAAAACATTTCAGAAGGCGATTGGAGCGTACTGGAAAAGTTCGGATTAGTGCAGTGTTTTGCGGAATTTTTGCTGATTAGAATGGTGTTTAACAGAACTGAGTTGGTAAATTATGTAACAAAACGACCGATGAGCATTTCCAGCTCAAAACGCTGTAAAACCCCATTTCTATTTCGACTAGTTTTGATTGTTGGATACCATTCTCCATTAAACAATTTTTTCATCAAGATTAACTTTTCAGTGACTCGAACTTTAGTTTTGCCATCACTGGCGCTAGACCGTGGGTTTTGAATCGGCAGTTCAAAATGTTTTACAAATCCATTTTTTCGAGTTTGACTGAGCCGTGACTAAGATTCTGAGACTGTGCGGTCGAACAATTGACGGTGGTGTCAGCGATCCTAGTATGATCGTCAAGGGCCTTCTGGACTTTGGAACTAGCCTTGTTTAAGGCTTCCAATGCCCAATCGACAAAGCTGCTGGGCTGCAAGCAATTGCATAAAGTATCATTTAACGGTATCAAAGCATATATTGTGGCAGCTCCGTGTCAGTAGACTTTCGCCGCTTTGCCTTGCCATGTATGCATAGGCAACCTTCTTATATCTTTACAACTTTTTGTGCCACAGGTTCTGAACTGCCTTAACCGAAAGCAATTGTTTCATACGGCTTACAGTTACAGTTGCAATAAGACACAGTACGAGGAGAATCATTTCCCGTGATAGTTGCGAAAAAGGTGTTGAAAGATGTCTCCGTTGTGAGGAAACTTCGCATGAGCTCTCCACCTACACCGCGGGCAAATTACGCGGGTCACATTAAAAATAGTGCAGGGTGGTCACACAACTTCTTGAAAAAAAATCCCGACTTTTTTTCGACGAATTTGTTTTTTCCTTTTTTGGTTAGAGTAAGCAGGGGTAAAAGTGCGATTCAATGATTTATCGGTGCAGATTCCGAGTAAATTAACTACATTGGCATGGATGGGTGACTACTTTGACAGCTTGAATCTAACGAAAACTTTGGTTGCTTACGAAGCATAGTTGCTGAATTAGGTGCAAATGTTACTTTAGGGCGGTTTTGATGTAATTTTTCGTTATACGGCAAATACGATATCAACAGGAGGATATTACTTGTTGGAAATTTGTAGCAGTGTTTTACATCACTCTCATATCTGTTTTGAAAATACGGTGAAAAGAATTTACAAAATATGTTTCCGTAATTCAATCTTACCCCGTCAAGCGCTGCGGGGTAAAAGTGCGATTCACGGACGGGGCAAAAGTGCGATTCATGGACGAGGCAAAAATGTACCTATAGCTAATTATATACAACTTTAGACACTATATTACAGATACTAGAAGATCTGAACAAAACTGTGTGCTCTATAGATGTTGGCCGAAGGAAAACAATGTTTTTCCGCTGATGAAACAAAGAACAGACGTTTGGAAAATTTTTGATCTGACGGAGGCTTCAATACACCAGCGCAAAATAGAAAGCTGCACATTGAGAATATTCCTTACCAAAACATAGCACAGATTGGAGATAATGTGGTTTTGTTAGCTACTGTTATGCTAATTTCATAGATTCGATCTTCGCACTTTTGCCCCGCTAGTGGGGTAAAAGTGCGAATCGGCACTTGATCAGAAGAAAGAAGAATTTATTTTGCAAAACACTATTACCGCAGATGATTTATTAGGTACTGCATCACTATAAAATATATTATGTTGTTGTCCTTCTTTATATCTCACGAAAATTGATGACAACTTCAAACATCGCACTTATGCCCCGCCCTACTCTACAGAATAAAGTTTACACAAATGTAGAAGGAAATGCTGGATACAGCTCTAGCTTCATTTATTCACCGAGCTCCATTCTACGGAATTCCTAACTGAGTGCTGCAGAGTGAGCTGAAACAATGAGAAAGCCGAACAGTCATTGCAATTGCCTAATCAATCAAGAAAAATGATCAAACCGTGTACTGAGATGACTAAAAAGATGTTGAGTCTCAATTAGACTATGAGAGATCTCCCTAAGGAACGTGCAATAAATTGCGCCAGCAATTTTATGGTCTCGAAAATCGTTCAGCAATACAACAACCGGTAAAGGATCGCATGTAGTGCCATGCCAACAGCTGCCACAGGCTCTGATGATGACACAGCTACCACAACAACGGATTAAGCCACACGTTCGGCCATCCAGATCGATGGATATAGACTACTTTACTTAGGACCAATAGGAGTTCATGTAAGACAACGATCGATGAAAAGGTGAGTGGCACTTGACGGTGCATGATGACACATTGCCTCACGGCAATTCGGAGATGTATCAACAATCGCGGAACTCCAGATTAAATTTTGTCGGAAACAATGAATTGGAGAAAATAGAGCCAATTAATAATGAAGCAGCAGAAACATGTACGAGTCTCACTGTAAAATGTGCTTCAATTGGCCGTTGGTACGTAAGCTCATAAATTCCTGATTTAGAGCAACTTTCAATAAATTCCCGACTTTTTCCCGACTAGTTTGAAAAAAAATGAAACAAAGATGTAGATAATGTCCTCAGTTCGAGACAAGACGTGAAAGGGAAAGAGCGGAAATTTAGGTAAGGGAGGGTCATTGAAGCAACGCTTATTAAGTTTGTATAACGTTCTTCTTTACCCAAGCTGGTGGATCCGCAGATCGACGCTAAGGCCAAGAAGAACTTTCTACAAATTTAATGAGTGTTGCTTCAATGACCCTCCCTTGCCTAATTATCGCTATTTCCCCTTCGCAATTTGTCTCGCCTTGGAGACATTATAACCAACATTTTTCTTCTACAGTTCACATCTTCTACAGTTCGCTCCGTCTATTCACACTTAAATTTTTTTACCGAACATCGTACCCAGCTAGCATTTTTATATCTATATAAAAGTTAAAAATCAGCATTACGTATATTTATGCATGCTAATAAATCGTATTTGATGTGCAAAACTGGCTTATCTGTGCTATTTTTAAGGCGATATACGTGAGGAGGAATAAATATACGCGTTTCATCTATATAAGTAACCATATACGATAATATCCGATTAAGCCCGACTCGCTCCGTACAGCTATACAATTCTGTGCTGAATATCGCATGAATGACAGCTATTATAATTATATATGACTGAAAATCAACTTGGGAGCACTTTATCAAGCTTTAGTTACAATTCCGAATTTGTTAAGAGTTCTTTACAATCAATTTCGTTCATTGATGTACGACTTGGTGCTAGCTGGGTAATTTTTTTACGAAAATAGAACTGCTGAACGATCGGTAAAAAGTTCGGTGATACCAAACGTTACTGAAGAACCGAAAACGTTAATATCTATTACCGAAATTTTTACCGAACGTTCAGCAGTTCTAATTTCGTCAAAAAAATACAGTGTTAGGTAAAATATCTAAGAGTGTTGTCAAATCTACCGTTATGCAGTATCAACTAATGCCTGAACTCATTATATAGATCAAGATAAAAAAACATGAGGTTGGTCTGAAATATTTTGACAAAATTTGATTAAACGTAAGGTTAGTAGATCCTGAAAAATGCCGCTACCAGTTGCTCAATTTGCCCGAATCCCTAAGAAGCTTTGTCATCTAAGGAATCAAAAGTTGAGGCTCGGATATATTTGAAAGAAAAAAACCTTTTATTTCTTCAGCTGGACAAACAAGAGCTACAGATATCCTTAAGTGGAATAGCAGATACTAAGAACTCTAGAAACCGACAAAATCCGAAAAAACGCCTCCAGGACTTGCTAAGCTCCACTGAATTCATCAGAGGAAGTTCCCAGTACTTCCAGGAAGTTATGTTTTTCGGCTTTGCAGTCAAATTGCTGATAAAAACGAATGTTTTTTTTTTGTACTTCCGACGTTTCGATTTATATTTAAACTTTGTCAGGTATGTATTAGAAAATTATCGTTTTTCGTCTATCGGCTCTATTCAATTTCGCTTTTTTATACAGTGCTAGCATTCATTTTTGCGTTAGAATTTTGTATAAAATTATCACAAAATATCAAAATTTGAAAAAAAACAACTTCAAAAATCTGAATTTGGTACTACACGCTACCTTTCCCAGAACACTTCCTGAAATACCAAATAACCCTATTGTTCCATCATTTTCCTCTAAGATTCCGCCAGAATTTGGACCTCTGATTTTTTCAAATATTGTGGATATCAGAAAACGAACTGTCTGTATCTGTGGCCTGAAAAGCGACATGTTCATTACAATCAGGACCGTCAATCAAGTAACATATGTGAACGAACCTTTCCTGCCACCTTTTTTGAAGCAACACGATTGTTCCGTGCTGTTTTGGTCGGATTTGGCATGATGATCATTATGGAACAAAGACCAAGAACTCACCCAACACTCCAATAACCCACCACTGAAGTCTAGTTCTACCTGGAGGCATCGGGTACACCGTCAGCTTTGATAGTCCGATTCAAAATGAAACCTTTAAACGTCTCCGGGTCGAGCTAAACATTATTTAGCCGTGCCTAAGGTTTTGAAAGTGCGATCAAACAAACTGCATGTTTCGGTGTTGCTGCTTGTAAGCGAAAAATAAAGACGGAAAGTGCCGTATTTGGCCCATTAGCAGCGGTTCCACCATCTCTGCTCTAAAAGAAAGCTGTAGATCAAATCTGTCCAGTTTAAGGCAAAAATATAAGTAATGTAGTAAACTACGTTCAATTAAAGCTTTATGTTTTATGTGCAAAATCAATATTATCTAACACTTGCGTTGACGACTTCTTTGGAATAATACTCCGTTTCATACCAATCTTTACCTCGCTTGCTCAATAACATAAGTTACTATCCGAAAGACATAATTAGGTTACCGGTTTGCTGACAAACCTGATGTCAATGAGTGACATGGCTTAAAAAACCAATCTCCGGGACATGCCACTAATTGTACTGAACACTATAAAAAAGGCAAAACAAGGTAACAAGATCAACCACTTCAACCAAAGTGACAGTTTGGGACTCACAGCCATACATAGCCAGTGAGAACGTTCACGTGACTCAGATCGCAACACACAATTCACCGGACCGGTAGCAAAATAATAAAATTCTTTGTTTGCTGTAAGGTACGTGGGGGAAACCGGCATTTCCCACAGCTATTGCTAGCAGCTAGTTGCCCTTCGATGCATATGATATGATGAGCATTAACTGCAAATACACCCACATCGCGGCGGTTCTATTGTAAATTGCAATGCGACCATGCGATGCACTTCAGCGTCTTCCGAGAGCTCTGCCTGCGCCTGGAACTGAACTGAAAGTTCCACCCAAGCGGTGACTGATGATGACGTTTCTTCGATGTTCGACGACGACGACGATGACGACGGTATCGTATTTCCCGATCGCCAGACGACGCGTCCCTATTCAGGGTCGGTGGCGTCCCACGAAAAACAAGTAGGTAGGTAGGCTCGTAGATATGTAAATGCATGCAATTCATGCAATGGTTTAGGGAACCTTTAATGACTGACTTAAAAGGGAATAGTGGAACGAGGCACGAAGGTCAGAAACGAATGTGCAAAACGATGAGCACATTTTAATGAAGTAATAAAGGTAGGTGCCAAGCCACTAAA
Organism: Sabethes cyaneus; assembly: GCF_943734655.1. NCBI lineage: Eukaryota > Metazoa > Arthropoda > Insecta > Diptera > Culicidae > Sabethes > Sabethes cyaneus. The sequence goes on along the minus strand of NC_071355.1, from coordinate 245,986,026 downwards.
AAGGGAATTGGAATCTGAATACAATACACATTGTTGCATTCCATTACCAGGGTGAATGCAAGGTAAAAATTATCACTTATAAGACGGTTCACCTCAACAAATCAATATGTTTTACGTTATTTTCCATTACGTTAGGTTGATTAAATTAATCAATCAACAGGACTGTTAGTCGACGGCCAGCCAGGTAAAGTTCGACGAACTAAAGAAGCCCTACTATTCTCCATTGGTAGAATTACTCGTTTCTTGACCATCACCTAGCATGTAAATACAGCTACAGTAAAACAAACACAAACAAAGTGCACTGCAATTGAACAAATTAACATGTGAACCGGTGAAGAAGCACCCAGACCCAGCTTACATGTAAATCAGCCGGATAAATACACGGCTCTCTGCAATGGCAAAAATTCGCCGAGGACGAAATTGTTTGCCGCTTGCACAAATGCAAAACAATTGCGTCATGCACAGGCCACAGCAGCCACACACTAGGCGGCGGAAAAAAGTGTGGCCGCGAATATTCTTCCGAGGCGTCAGACAGCCGGGTGGGTAGAGACAGTGTGACCTCACATTCTCGAACCGTTCAACGGCTCGCAATGTGCCATTATGTATGCATGCAAAACTTGTGTTATAGCGTGCCGAATTCAACTGTTGAAAGCAATTCGCCAAAATTCGTTACAATTGTGTTAAAACACAATCTCAACCCACCGAAAAATTGCCCGATTGTTTTCCGCGGTTTCAGAGCAATACTAATTACGCAGTACGATTGGTTATTTTTCGGAATGAAAATGGTCAAACTAGGAAGCCAGCCAATCTAGGCCGTGTCTAATCAAGTAGTTGTACGTGAAAATAGTGTTATGATTTAAAAAAATAGGGCACGGGACCACTTTCGTCTGCCTACTTCTGTTCTACGCATTGTGAATAAGAAACTGTTACTATTAGTTAGTAATAGTCCTCACGAGCACCGGCCTTCTGTAAAAATTTAATATGGAACAAAATAATTCCTGAAAGTGTAACCCGGAAGTCCAGAGTACTCCATCTTTCTACCATCTTCTACGGAGTATACCACACTCACGCGTTACACTGTGATAGAGCGTATATTGGATTTTTTATCAAAATGTACGGGGATGGCGGAATAAAGTTCGACGATTTTTTAATTGCTGTGGTGGAATCCAACTTCGATTGCCAATTTATTCACGGTATTTCGTGAATACAAAAATCACGTGGTGGTGGCTCAATGAGTTTAAGTGCTTCCATCGAGGGATCGATGGAAACACACATTTCAAACACCCATATCAAACACACTTATCTACCTACCCGTGATCGCAAAGGGAATCTGTTGAGCGTTTAGGATCACATCAGTTCCATCGAGGCTGTTTACTCGGACCTTAGACTTTCTGACTTTATTACAGGTGGAGGAGCGTTTGTTGAGAAAGAATGGTAAACTAGTAGGATGATACTGCGAAATTTCGGTGTGGGGCCAAAAATATACTGCGTAGTTCCATTACTGAGTGGGAATCTAACCCACACTCTCTCGACTCCGGTCCATGAAACTGTTGATCCTGTAGTTCCACTTGACGCTGATCATCCCGCTGTTGAAACGGTAGTGGATTTGTCAGTTTATATTGAATTTGAAGATATTGTCGGGTCGACTGGAGTCGCCTTGACCTATTTGTGACTGTTGACGGTGCGGTTAGTCACTTCAACCAAACTATGAAATATCTTATTTCTAATTGTGCCCCTGCTTTAATACTTTTGTTGCTTCGGAAGCGCAGGTTGACTCTGACTGACAACCCGCAGTCAGCACAGAATCTGTCGAAATACGAAACAAAACATTCTTTGACGGTCTTTATTGGTAAGAACAGTTTAACATCATCGGCGTACATTGGAATGTTTACTCTGTCGATAAGGGTGGGAAAATTGTTCATCGGTAGTGCGAAAAGTAACGGAAGTAGATGACTTCCTTGTGGCACACCTGAGTTTAAGATGAACGGTTGTGAAATTTCGTCATGAATTTTCACATACTGCATTTTGCATGTTAAGTGTGAGTTTTACCAGTTTAACAGCGAACCTCTAATGCCGAAATCATAGGCTGCATCCAGTACGCTACTTCAATTTTTCAATTTTCACAATCACAATTCCAATTTTAAGTTCAATTCCTAATTTGAAGTAAAATCAAGCAAAGTTATTTGAACCATATTTGAGCCCAATTTCATGCTAATAATAAGACTGTTAAGTTTCAAGTGTAATTTCGGGTACAATTCAAACCCAGTTTCATGTCCGATTATAAGTCCCTACGATATAACTGAACTTTGATCTGGTGTAGGGGTTTTTAACTAATCACTAAATGAACAGCAGTGACGTTTAATTCTGAATATGGGTATATATTAGAATATGTTGGTGAATTCAAGTGGGATTCGAACATTTCAGAAAGTGCTTTCATCTATATACACTCGAATCTCGTTTTACGTCCACTATTGGGGGGACGTAAAAAAATCGACCAAAAAAAGAGAACGTCAATTCAATCACAAAGTTTCCACAAGGCGGCGTAACACATCATGCGGCGCAAGCAACGATTGATATATTGAAACGTGCGGCAAATAAGAACAAATCGTGAATTCACGACCCGTAAGCCGTAAATTGGACTATTTTGGCGGGGCCTTGTAAAGTCTCTAGTTTACGTCGCTAAGTAACATACGATTGATGCTTCGGAGAAAACATTCGCCACGTTATCGATAATACAGGGTATCAGATAGTTTAGTGCAAATATTTCAGGGTGTGATAGAGCAGCACATTGGATAAAAAAAAATTGTTCTTCGTATAGAGTCAAATCTCAATTGTTACAGAGTTATTAAACATTTTTATGAGAGGACGTTAATTCAAATTTTGGGCGTAAAACGAGAGGACATTAATTCAAATTTTGGACGTAAACCGACAGGACGTTAATTCAAATTTTTGACGTTAAACGAGAGGACGTCAATTCAAGTTTTGGACGTAAAAAAAAGGACGTTAATTCAAATTTTGGACGTAAAACGAGAGAACGTTCATTCAAATTACGGACGTAAAACGAAATCACGTAAAATGAATGGACGTAAAAAGCGATTCTAGTGTATATCAAAGTGAGCGTGAGCTTGTATGTTCCGGCATGATTCCAAAACGCGGTGACCGTTTTCCATTAAACTTAGCACACATGTTCTTTGGCATAAGGGAATCAGCACTGGGGGGTTCACCAAAGGAGGAGTTTTCCCCAACAAGGGGGGAGGTCATAATAAGTGAAAGGGGTTGTGTTTCTCTTGCCTTTAGACCAATTGCAGATGCGCAAGAAGGCGATGGTGCTTATGGAGAGGGGGATGATGCTTGACAAAAAGGGGAGGCGATCTTTTATACGGGGGAAGAAGATTTAAATGGGTAACAGCAGGGTTGCCACATGCACAGATTAATCTGTGTTTAACAGATATTTGAAAGAAATCGCCTGCACAGAATCTGTATGCATAGAATACAGATTTTCGCCAAATTACACAGATTGAACAGATTTGTGAGCTTTTACATGAGAGTGAAAGAGACGGAAATAGCCAGCAAAATTACTCTTCGTCTCTTTCACTCTCATTGGTTTTCATTGGACAGATTTTTGCACAGATATTTTTCCTCGCCGTACAGATTGTCAGATTTTTCCAACAAAAAACACAGATTTATATGTGGCATCACTGAAGGCAACTGGGAAGAAGCGCCCAACATAGCTCTAGCCATCCCAAGCCCCTACCTAGCGCCTCCACGGGGCCATACCTGGAAATACTTCAATTTATCTAATTGAGTAGCCAAGCTAGGAGGTGCGGGGTCGTGCGGTTTTCAGTTCCTAACCTTACAAATGTAGTTTTGGGCGACCATTAAACCACACGACTTTATTTTCAAGTATTATATGATTTAAACTAATATTTTTGGCAAACTAATCTATTTTCAGAGAGCGAATTAAGGCGCTATATCCTTGGCCAATTGCAGCCTGGCTATTATGAGGATTATGAGAATTTTAATTACAATAAAAGATATACAAGCGCTGAGTAATAACGAGGCCCCGAGTAAGATTGGGCACTCCCAACGAGGAGGCAAGGGGGCTCCGTAGCCGCAAGCTTACCGAGTCTGCTTTGACAAGCGAGTGGTCGGGGGTTCGAATCTTAGTAGAATCAAGCCATTCGATGTCAAGTGACTTTAGCATGGGTTTATTCTCAGGCCCTCAATTACCCTTCCTTCATACTCAATTCTATATTTACCCACTAAAGCCTCTTGACAGTGCAAAAGTCTCTCCTATAGTTAAGTGTACTGGTCAGAAGAACAAATGGGTCCTCGCCAGGGACGGCTTTAATATGGGATAGTACTGGCAGTGAGGAATATTTGGGTAAAGTAGATCAAGCTTTGAATTTTACATAATTCATTCTAATGATGTTCCCATTTAGGCCAAGTGAGAATTCTGCTAATGTTGATCGAAGTATTCTAGAATGTATAAAGTCATCAAGAACACGATAAGCAAGGAAGTTCAAGTAAAGCTAACCAAGAAGATGGCGAGAACCGGTAAAGTGAACCAATGAAAAAAGGTAGGAGCATCATATTTAAAATCTTAGGTAATTTTTTGGATTCAGAAGGAAGAGAAAAACGTTTCAACGACCTAACGACATGATTGATCATTCGACCGTATTACGCAGTTGCAAACATATACTTATGCAGACTGCGAGGATAGCGTCGGCATGGCGCTTTTCGGGGTTTGGCGACGGATTCCCGTTATAAATACTGCGCACTAATTGTTTGGTCTCGAGGATTGGCAAGCGGGTGCGACTCTATGGTTTAAAGTTACTGTCGACTATCGCGAACGCCCAATTTACTTTATAGACCTATCTTAGGACAGTGCAGAAATGCTAGGGAGATGGAAGATGAAATTTGTTCCATGGATCGAGCCCAGATAAGTTAATAACTAATGAAGATCCGAGATTCGGCTTTCCATTGGTTCATTTGTGGTTGTTTATGATGGAAAATTGATGGCGGGTGCACGGTTAAGGACAACCGGTGTTAGGCGGAGCTGACGAGATCTTTACTTCTTCACTATACTACTTTTCACAACTAGTATAAGTAGTACAAAATGTCCAGAGAGAAGCACATTTACAAATTTGATCTATCTACCATTTTTCTTATCATCATCATCATATTTAAAATATGCCATCCCAGCCTTTGACAGGGAAATCACAGAGTCAGTTCGTCGAGTTCGCGCAAGACAAAGCTTCGTGTCCGATTAGAAGTCGATTATTTTAAATCCGGTTTCGTCTCCGATTTTAAGGTGAATTTCAAGTCCAATTTCAAGTTTGAAATGAATTTATTTTCAGATCTAATTTAATTCCAAATTCATCTCCGATTTTAAGGTGAATTTCAAGTCCAATTTCAAGTTTGAAATGAATTTAATTTCAGCTTTAATTTAATTCCAAATTCATCTCCGATTTCAAGACTAATTTACGTTCGATTTCATGTCCTATTTCCTCTCCGATTTCAGTCCAATTTCAAGTCCAGCTTCAGTTGCAACATGTTTCCAATTTCAAGTCCAATTTTAAGATCAATATGAGAACAATTCCAAGTCCATTTTCAAGCATACTTGAATTTGTATACGTATATTTGAGCTCAATTTCATGTCCCATTTTAGATCCAGCTTCAATGGTATAAATTACGAAATTTAGTTTTTACGCCGATTGCAAATGCAATCTCATGCCGTAAACGCACCTAATTCTGCGCATGGTAAAAACTCCCAGCCTTCTGCAAATTTTTAATTTAATTAACACATCTAGGAAAATATGTGTACATAGAGCTATTCATTTGAGAATGCTTTGATTTTACGCGTTTACGGTACCACTTTGAGTCCAATTTCAAGTCTGATTTATTTTGAATTTAAGTTCAATTCCATATTCGATTTAAGGGTAAATTTCAAGTCCAGTTCCAAGTTGAATATAAATCCAATTTCAAGTTCAATTTAATTTCAATTTCATTTCTGATTTCAAGTCCAATTTATGTCCAATTTAATCTCCGATGTCTTTCTAATTTCAGGTGCAATTTCAGTGCAAAGTTCATGTTTCCAATTTCAAGTATATTGTATAAAACTCTCCGCTGGGCCCTTTTGTGATGCCAACAAAGTATAAGGAAGACCTCAAAAATCGGTTCTACCTGACGAGACAGGCAATGTCGCCCACTAAAACACAGGTAAAGCCGCAAGCATAGTCGTCACGCCTATGCCCGCAGGCGGAGGCGTTCCGGCCCTACGCCGACTCCACGAACTGACTCTATGATCTCTCTGCCAAAGGCCGGAATGTCATATTTTAAATATAATGATGATGATAATAATGATGATGAGAAGAAAAATGATAGACCGAATTTGTAAATGTGCCTTGAACTTTTTGTACTACTTGAGTAGTAAAATGTAGTATAGTGAAGAAGTGGAATATTTGTCAGCCTCGCCTGACACCGGTCCTCAACCGCGCGCCCGCTTTCAATTTTCCAACACAAACAATCACAAATGAACTAATAGGAAAGACAAATTTCGGAGCATTAGTGGTTATCAACTTATCAAGGCAAATTTAATCTTTCATCCCCTAGCATTTATGCACTGTCCCAAGATACAAAGTAAATTGAGCGCAGCACAAGCTGGACGTTCGCGGTAGTCGACAGAAGCTTTAAAATATAGAGACGCACCCGCCTTCCAACCCCCGAGACCAAAGAGCTAGTGCAGTAAAGCTGTGGACTCAAACGTCTCTCCAAGACTCGCCCTCCCCATCGACAGACCCCGCGGCCGGCCATCAGAGCACAGGACAGCCACGGGGTCGGTGCAAAAGTCCCATTGACTCTATCCAGCAGCACCGCCAAGCCGAGACTCGAACACACGACACGAATTGACCTAATTTTCCCATCTGCTACCTAAGCACTTCTATTACTACCCGTGATCATTATAGAGTGGTCGTTCGGCATCCAACCGGATCTGACAGCTTACATTCCCTTACTAACCCTAAGCCCCCGACCAACCCAATCAAACCGACATTTTTTGGAGATATTTATAACAGCTGTGATAAATAGGGATGAATCCCAGAAACATTCATATCTTAATTATCAGAGATCCCCATATTGGCCTTAATCTTAATCGGAATAAAAGCACTTTCTGAACAACGCAACAATCACATTTGGTAAATTTTTACCCCGAGTTCCATTTGAATTCACAAAAATATTTTGACATATACCCACATTCAGAAGTAAACGTGACCACTGTTCATTTACTGATTAGTTAAAAAGCCCTAGACCACGACAAGGTTCAGTTTTATCGTAGGGCATTTTAGGTCAAATTAAAATTCAAATTTAAATCCAATTTTAACTCCAGTTTTAGGTCTAATTTCAAATTCAGGGTCAGGCCCAATGTAAGTCCAATTTCAAACCTTATTAATGGTCCGATATTGCGTACCGTTTCATTTCCAGATCAAGCTCTATTTCATGCCTTATTTCATGTTCAATGTGAAGTCCAGTTTCCAGTTCAGTTCAATTTCACACGTTTTCCGTCTTCTCTATAAAATTTAATGTAAAAAGTATCGTAAACGAACTTGGAAGTTCGAAGTTTTTAACCGAGCCTAACCTTTATGCTCAGCATTTTGGCGATTAGTAAATTTATTGCGTAAAAATAAATCCGCCATCCTACGATTGCCAACCGATTGCCTACAATTCATCCTACGAAAGTCAAAACCTTTTGTTTAGGACTACGCACGCCAGTCTACACGAGACCTTCAGAATGTTATCAGATTACTAACTCCAAATTGTTAAGTGAGACAGAATGTATTATAATTTCACAAAATTCTGACTCGCGGCTATACTCGACTTTGCAACTGACCTATTATATGAAAAAATGATAGCTTTTCCATCTATTCCATCGCACATCAAGTAGGTACTTGTTTATTCACGTGCGCGGGTTGCACATTTCACGTTACGGCATTCAATAGCGAAGATATTGTTGCACTTTCACCAGTTGTACAGTTGTAAATCCTCGCTTAAGTGATTCTTCCGTCGCTTTCGTTTGTCTTTCGCCACAATCGCAAATCGCGATACTGGATAGACAGAAACAAACAATTCACCCGGTTTTGAGCGTTTACCAATAAAAAAAACAACGGGCGCATCACGAGTTCTATTTTTGATGAGCCCATATGGAGAACACCCGAGCCGGCTGCGAATGGCACAATGCATTGTAAGTATGTATATACAACCATAATAACAACAAACCCGTTCCGCTAGGCTAGGGGGGAACAAAGTATCCACGATCAATTATTCAGTCCGGAAAACCTTAAGTCAAAAGAGCTCATATCGAATATCACCCATGCTTGATCCATTTGTCCTTGATTCATATTTGATAACCTTAGTTTAGCTGTGGATTGAACCAAAACGATTTCAAAAAGCACTATGATTGTATGGACTAGCGTAAACATAGTTGTATTGGGTATGGTGGGGTTTTTTCTGGTGAGAAAATGATTCTTCTGATTTTGAATCAAGCTAATAAATCTACTACACGTTAACAGAGCACTGGTATAAACACCAACCGAGAACATGAGCCGTTTCAGTGAGTAAAGGTTAATTTAATTGTCGGCGTAAATATTTGCACAAAGCCATTCATCCGCATCAACCTTCACTCGACTACACACGGACGGAGTGAAGTTCGAACTTGCACAACCCATCAATTCGTCAATTCGGTAGTTGCCACGACTGTAATGTTTCCCCGGAAGTGTAAACTTCCACAAAATAAAAAAAAATTGTGAATCAAAACCGTTCTTAGAAAAGACGCTGAACGTATGAGCCGTGATTTGATAAGACACTCACCTAAACCATAGACACACGATGATGATGGTTTCGAGGTTAATCCATTCGGCACTGGCAGATTATTGCATGCTGACAAAAACTGGACTCCGCATCCGCGTGTCGTTTTTTCAACATATGAAAAAGGACACTTTTTTGTCACTGAACTTATTGGCCACAAACTGCTTTAAGCAACTGTTCTGGTATCACTAGTTGAAACTATGTTTTCACAAAAATCACCGAATTAGGTGTCATCTACACAACAATCACTGACGGCGAACTGCACTGGTTTTTCTCACATTCTGATCCTTCCATTCTTGGGTTCGACGCATCAGCTACTGGAGGTCAAATCAACTTTTCTCACTTGAAATGCATTTCATTCGTGGTTGTGCTGATTACTCCTCAGCGCGAAATATTCGCGCTAATGCTGATTAATCTACAAGAGAAAAAAAAGAAAGCTTTAAATTATTTAATTATTTTTCAAATCCAAATTTTTATTGTTATGTCAGGATAAGATGTATTCTATTTCACTTGTAAAAAAAATAATTTTTGGTGTGCGATATCCAAGTTTACGCCCACCGAAAAACAACAATAAACATTGGCTTTGGTACCCAGAAAAATATCCATTCACGAGGCAAACCGACAGCGTGGAAAAAAAAGACATAGCGTTAATCATCATAACGCATCGAAAACACAGCAAGCACATCCCGTGTGCAAAATGAGCTAAATTGGCATCGGAGGAAATTATTCATCAATGAAGATAAATCTTGCCGTCTGATAAATTTTCCGCGTGCCCGTCCGCTTCATAGATTCTCCCTGTATGTGGTCTTTTAAACTTTCTCGAATAGATCACGGGTATTGTTATCAAATCGTCAAGAAGCACAGCTGTAACATGTCAACTATTCAAACAAATTTAATCAAATAAAGAAAATTATTTCTATAGATGATGAATAATAGCGGCAGAAATAGAAACTCTAAAGTTGTTTTTCAGGTGCTTCAAATTTTGACAGCTATCGCAGAAGTGCGTAAACAAAAAGATATTAGAAAGCCATTACCACTAGGTGATGATTAACACAGTAAACGCATCCATTTTCATCAAGTTGAACAATTCTCATCTGACGGTGGGCGAATGTAAGATGATTCATCCTGCTGAATAAAATGGGTGCTCCCTGCTTATCAGGAAACTTAATGGTCAAACGAATTAATTTTACTGAACAAGTGCGCGGGTGAGCCTGTTGTTGACCGAAGTCCAAAGCGCATTTGTTGAGCACCCAAGGAGAATCGGAAAGTAGAAAGAGATGAAACTTTTCCGTTCAACTATTTATTTATTTATTGTTCTGACGTTGGAGGCAAAATGCAACATACGCATTAAACTCAGTTAAACGAAAAAGTTTCCTCGCCTCTACATATGAGCCTGCTTTTTTTACTGTAGGAAGAATTGTTAAACATTATCGAAACGCAGCCAACTCAAATCTTCGGGGAGAAAAAGCACTGCCCAAAACAGCAGGGGTATGCGGAGTTGGAGCAGCTGCATCGTTCCATCGAGAATCATGGTGACGGGGAAAGAAATTTCGATGGTGCGACAAACGTGGAAGAGGTGCTTGCCCTAACGATAGGCCAAGTTAAGAAGGCCATCAAGCCGCACAGGAACAAGACATCGACTGGGAAGGATAACACCGAAGCGGAGTTTATAAAAATCGGACCATAAAAGTTGGCTACTTCTCTGCACCGACTGATATTTGGGATTTGGGATACTGAATAGCTATTGAAGGAGTGGAAGGATGAGGTTTGTTTGGAGACAGTTTTCGATAGTTTTAAAACTATAATTTATTTAAATTAATTAGAATTTGATAGCAAAGACAAATTTAAATAAATATTAAAAATAGCTGCTAGTTGGGTATTTACGAAGTTTACCATAAAAATTGGTCAATCATTTGAATAGGGACGGAACAAATTTTTACCATCCGACAGGACTTTCAGAAATGTCAGGAGTACAACATACCCAGGTATCCCTTTTTTATTGACTTCAAAGCAGCATACGATACAGCCGATCGAGACCTACTATGACAGATACACGAATATGGTTTTCCACATAAACTATCGCGATTGATCAGTGCTACATTGGATCGAGTGTTTCATGCGCACCTCGTGGGCACTCTCGAGTTCCTCCGAGATGCGGCGAAGGTTGAGTGATACAACGCGACGGCTTATCCTGTGTACTTTTCAGCATCACTCTTATTGGTGTAATCCGAAGAGCGGCCATCGAAACGAGGTAGGTGGGCAAAGTTAGCCCACTCCTAGGCTTCGCAAATGACTTCGATGTCATAGCCCATAGCGAGGAACTTTGTGGCGACGGAGGCAATCTACGTCAGACTATGAGAGGAGTTTAAAAGGATTGGGCTAAAACTAAATGCGTCAAATGATGCCGAAAGTGCGAAGAAAAAAGTTCTCTTCAATAACCCCACCGGCACCAGCAACAGCGGACCCAACGTGCAAGATAGCTTGACCAAATCGAAAGCGACTTGCGACGGCGAGACTAGGCGACCTCTGGATGGTCACCAGAGCCAGCATCAAACTAATAGGAAATTGGTCACGAGCGACCCAGAATCGAGTCGAATGAAAACGACTGCTTGAAATATCACGAGTCACCTCGGCTCTATGTGGACGCTCTATGATGACGACATTTGTTTACGGTTTTTAAAGAATGAATTCCTGACAGCCTATTTTGGTCAATGTTTCTCAACAAAATGCTACACACAAAGTCACATAAATTGATTTTTTTGCGAAATATCATCAGGGGATTCGCGGACAAAAAAAGGTTGGGAACCGTCTACCCATTTACTGTGGCTTGCTATTATAGAAATCATTCATCCACCAGACACCTCATTTGCCTCCAATTGCTCCTCGTCGCTTCTGCGCGTTTTATCATTGGCTGTGGTTATTGTGTTACTCCCTGTGAGCTTAATAGAAAAAATTGAGCCTCCTTATTCAATAGAAAGTGGCCGCAAGTTGACTACTTGTTCCGCTTCAATCAAAAGCGTTACCAGGATTTCTGATGCTCGACAGGCCACCGAAAGCGGTTTTCATTGAACAGACTAACCACTCCCACGACCCGCTCATATGTAGCGCTGAGGGCGGATTGAAAATCCATTTTTAGTTGAGGTTAGAGAACCCTTCCGACAACTGTTCGTTGATACATTTCATCTGTTCCTCGAGTTCTCTGCTGACGCTGATAAAATTCATGCTGTTGTCGCTCCAGATTTCCAGTGGGGATCCCCTTCGCACCAGGAAGCGTCAAATGGCTATCTCGCGAGAATGTGTGGATAGCGAGGGTACAATTTTCTGATGCACTGCTCGTAAGGCCCAATCTCGCTTCCGGTAGTGATGCAATCCGTGGAATACATGGCTTCGCCTTTTCACCTTGTAACAAATGCACAATCTTACCACCTTACGAAGCTGTGCCCGCAGAGACGGTATATAGAACCGCTGCCTAGGCTCCTAGCAGTACCTAGGCAAGAAGTCACACGAATCACTTCATGGTCATCCATAAAAGGAGATGAGATCTGTAGATTAGGCTTGATTTTTCAATCTTTGCAGACAAGCCTTACCCAGCGATCGCTTTCAACGGATCACTTCTTCCGAAAAGCATATTCTGCGATAGGATGTGCGGCATAATACATGGTTTTCGTTCTTCTTGAGTTTCCTTTTTTTGTCGGTAGGTTTGGCGCAAGGTACTTCTTTTTCGACTTCTTTAGATTTTGCACAACACACAACGGGAGATACCAAACATGACGTGGGTCGACGGATTTTTTTTTTTTTTTTTCTCGCTTTGCTTCGTGAATGTACCTTTTATGATGATACTGCGCAACTTGAAATCTATCGTTTTATTTAATAACCGGGTTTGCTTTCAGTCGTCTCACAAAACACTGTAGTCTGCGCACTGCCATGCCGGAGCTGACAGGGAATTCCACGTGGTCATGTGGACCCAGTCTCGAAAGCTCCATCGACTCTCCAGGTCGTACGTTCGAAAATCATGTGCATCTTTTTTTTCACTGGCCAATATACAGCCCAACCTAGTCGGGTTTTTGCAACAGGCTCACTCGATTGAATCTCTCAGAGCAGCTTAGTAGCAGGCAATACTGTATGTCCCGTGCCTATCAATATTCCCGGTGTCAACAACTATTAATGTTGGTACTGGAACTGGAAATGTTGGTACTGCTTAGTTAGTTTGTCGTATCGAACACCAAGTAAACCAACAGTGCGGACATCTTCGAGCTGGTACCGGTGATCTACACCACTTCCTGATATTGCGATAGTAACTTGTTGCGAATCCTCTTCATCTCCAGTAGCATTGCATGCCCATGAGAAATATAACAAATACAGGCGCTTTCTAACGGCTTTAATACCTAGCGAATCCGTAATCTACGTCTCCACCAGCATTAAAGAAGATCCCTTCTATTAAGGTAAATGTATCGACATTCCTTCCGTTGCCGTGAAAATTCACCGGTGGAATACGGAACATCGTCTCTCTCTGGTTGTGGTAACAGAATATTAAATTTAACGTTTCAGTACTGGCACAAATATTTGTTGTTATTGATTTAAATAGTTTTCATTTGACACAGGTTGATCTCGATAAACTTAAATGATGATACTAATTAAGGAAAAGATTGAAGTCGAATCGCTCGTATACTACTTTAAGTCAAGTGGACACAAATCTTGTTGGATTAGACTGATCGTAATTTTCTTTTCGTACCTAGCCATTAAGATAATCCCTCGTTCGAAGATCTGTCGTTCCGAAACGTGTAATGGTTCAGCTGTTCTGTAATAATATTGCGGAGCAACCAATTTTCCCGCCTGTTTTAAGAACATAGCAACGAGTACCAGCAATTGATGCCAGTGCCTGTTGCTCTGAAAACGCATGCCAACCAAGAAGAAAAACGTATAAATTATTTTCTGCACAGCTTCGTGCAAAAATAGACCGCAGATTTTTGCCAGGATTTAAATTCAGAGAACGCTCTAGAGCCTATAGATTTTCATAAGAAAATTACGTGAATTTTAGGATTATCGCAAAAATATGTGAACCTATTAGGTCATCACAAAATTTTTATTTCTCCAGGGTTGGGCAACTGAAGGGGGGCGAAAAAAAAGCAGAGATTTTTTTAATTGAGCTCGAATCTCGGCTAGACGGTGCTGCTAGATAGAGCTAGTAGGATTATTGCACTAGCCCCGTAACTGTCCGTAACTGTACACTAATAGCCGGCTGTGAAGTCTGTCGATAAGGTCGATAAAGCGAAGGGTAAAGTCTTAAAACAGACTTTTAAGGGTCATTGCACTAGGTCTATTGTTACACTGTACCCCAATAGCCCTGTATTTTTAACGATTATTTAGAGTAGTGAGTAATTATCAAAATTATCGTACAGTAATGAGCCGAAGGGAGCCAGAGGATTCATTAATTATTGTGGATTAGAATAATGAAAGGAAACAACACAATGAGCGCAACCATCCAATTTTTTCCTCGATAACAGATAAATTAGTGACTGTCGTCTCAATTATTTCCTCTACTTTGTTCTAAATTAAGTAATGATCGCACAGTGGATCCTCTCCATACAAAAGCTGGACAAAAATAAAAAAGTTGTCCAAAGATGCTGAAAATGCCACCTAAGGGTAATTTTGGATTGCTGAATCTGATTTTTGCATCTAAAATGTTCTAAAATTATCATATGAACGTCTATGGTTGATTAAAAATATATTAATACTGTAAATCATATACTTTCTTTTTCTGCAAATACCTTTTATGTATTCTTAGTGTTTTGCAACAAACTGAACTACTAACATTAAAATAAATTGGGCAAGCTCATGCTTCCAATACATAACTGTGTTTAAATTTGAAGTATTATTTCATATTCAAGTATGTTTTGAAATAGATTAAAACTGTTTTTTTGGCTATAGTGTTTCTTGCTATCCTTGCAATTTTGAAGCAATTTGAAAGATATTGATGGATAACAAAAGTAATGACCTAATATGGAAGCGACATATGAATCAGAGAAAGATTTCGTTCGATTTCAGATATTTAAGATGATAAAGAAATAATAAAGAATCAGGCATGGCACAATCATTTTGATTCAATTCACATTCATTTGACAGTACCGTCTCAATCAATATTGAAAATTAATTCTATAGATGATGAATAATAGCGGCAGAAATAGAAACTCTAAAGTTGTTTTTCAGGTGCTTCAAATTTTGACAGCTATCGCAGAAGTGCGTAAAAAAAAGATATTAGACAGCCACTACTACTAGGTGATGATTAACACAGTAAACGCATCCACTTTCATCAAGTTGAATAATTCGCATCTGGTGGTGGGCGAATGTAAGATGATTCATCCTGCTGAATAAACTGGGTGCTCCCTGCTTATCAGGAAACTTAATGATCAAACGAATTAATTTTACTGAACAAGAGCGCGGGTGAGCCCGTTGTTGACCGAAGTCCAAAGCGCATTTGTTGAGCATTCAGGGAGAATCGGAAAGTATAAAGAGATGAAACTTTTCCGTTCAACTATTTATTTATTTATTGTTCTGACGTTGGAGGCAAAATGCAACATACGCATTAAACCCAGTTAAACGACAAAGTTTAATCGCCTCTACTAGCGTTGGGAGCATCGGTACCGGTACTCAAGAGGTTTTAAAAAAAGCAAAAAACGCCTATTTATTCATCAACACTCGTATTCTTAGCTATTGCTGAAATGCGACTTTAAGATGCACAAAACATTGTACGGTCATTAGTCTACATTCTAGACAACAAACCGTGCTTATATTATGCTACGCACAGAAAAAATGAAATATTGAAAAGTCTATCTCGGTATCTAACGACTTTGAGCGAACGGTACTCAGGGCAGCGAAGGCATAGCAAAATATTTGCCCTACAATCCTTCAGCTGTAATGAAAGCGAATTTATTTCACAGATATCTTTGAAATCTAGGTGAAGTCGAATTCTATTAAGCCAGAGCAACCTCAAATCTCTGAACTCAATCACTTCACCATTATTTTTCTCTTTGCTAATGAAGGGTTTCAGTCATTAGAGCCAGTCCTGGAAAAATCGCTTTATGGAATTCAAATTGCCTGTGATGAATATTAACCATATAGAATTTCCTTGAGAATCATACCTGCTGAGTTGCAATGTTGTTGTATATTCGTAAACTTCATTGTGCACTACAATGATCCTCTGACCGGCATGGTTTCATTCCCAGTAAAGCCGTAACTACGAACTTGTTAGACTTAATTACCACTTGTTCGACGGCTATGCAAGACAAAGCGCAAGTTGGTATCACCTATACGGATCAGAAAGCGGCTTCCGACAAAATTGACCGTAAGGTATTACTCCGTAAATTGTTGCGAATGTGGGCATCGAGCAGATTGGTATCGTGGTTTTTATCCTATCTAACTGGAGGAACGCTGCGTGTCAAGCACGACTAAAACGTTTCTTCACCATTTGCTAATATGTCTGGCGTTCCGCAAGGGAGCAAATCGGGAACACTTTTGCTCGTCATTTTCTTCAACGATGTTACATTCTCACTGGTTATAGCTGAACAAAATCGTTATCATTATCGTTAAATGCAACGTATGACAATTACCACCATATCTTAAAGGATATTGCTATTCTTGGTAACGGGTTCTACTGGATCCTAGGCTTACCGTCGATGCGCACTATATGTCGATTATTTCTAACTTGGCATGATTTCCAAAAATCCCAAGCACTTTACGAATTCGCATTGTGTGAAACTTAAGAATCGAGCGAGTCGAAAAAAGATTCATGCAGCGCATCTTCTGTGGCGTGATGCTTGGAATCTGTCAGCGTATCCAGTCTCGAAACGCTCGCTCGGAAACGAAAAATTATTTGGAGACTGCTTGCCGGCAACATCGATATTTGATCCCTACACACTATCGTTGCAACCAACCTATTGCTGCGATGGTTCGCCTATTTACTTCTGTGGAATCTATATTCGAGTTTGGGAGGTGTGCAACCCAATTTGCTAACTATAGGAAGAACCGAAACGCAGCCGGGAGAAAAAGCACTGCCCAAAACAGCAGGGGTATGCGGAGTTGGAGCAGCTACATCGTTCCATCGAAAATCCTGGTGATGGAGAAAGAAATTTCGATGGTGCGATAAACGTGGAAGAAGTGCTTGCCTCAACGATAGGCGAAGTTAGGCCATCAAGTAGTTAAAGCAGGTCACATTGACAGGGAAGAATGGTACCGACCCAAGCAGCATACTTTTGGCACTTTTAGTTGAAGAAACTTATATACGACTGAAATTGGTTCTAAATCAATTGAGACGACTGCTTTATCACAACTGTGTTAGTAGGGGAAGCGGAGCCTATCCAACTTTCCACGAGCGGTAATGGCGGCTGATGGGTACAACTTTCTGTAGGGCACAGTTCGGTTTTGACATTCAATGCAGGAGCGGTTACTGCGGTTACTATGGAAGCCACCACGGTTGTTTGGTGGTTGAGTGGAAAAATGTAAACATTGTTTAGTTTTCGCAGACCAGCCGACTCTTTTCATGGCGATACTATTTTGAACACTTTCGGGCATCATCCGGTCATCCTATACCCGCTAAATCGACCATGTTCAATGTTCAACATTCAATTTTTGAGCGAGTTCCGATGTTCACAATGAGGCTATTATATTCGTGATGACCGATGGATTCATTACCGGCCTAACAACCGAATAGTATATGTTTATGATGACTTTTTCTCTAACCACTGTTCATTATTCAATGGAATAAAAGTACTAGAGTTTTCCCATTAGGGTTTCTGGTGATCGACAAGCCAGCGAAAGCGGCTTTGACTGAACGGACTAGCCGCTCCCACTACCCGCCCATATGTGGTGCCGAGGGCGGATTGGAAATCGGTTTGAAGTTGGCATTAGTGAAAACTTTTAACAGCTGTCGATTGATATGTTTCACCTGTTTCTCGAGTAGAGGGAATCCCCTTTGTACGAGGAAGCGTCGAATGGTCATGTTGCAGAAGTCCGTAGACAGCGAGTGCTCTGCTTTAGATGCACTGCTCGTATGGTGAGACACGTGGCCAATAAGACCCAATGTTTCACGAGTGAATATCCAACCTTGACATAGGGATAAGGCCAAAGTAATCAAGGTCGACAAACGAAAACGATTGGATAAACGGGTTTAAACTCGCTTTCGGAAGTGGCACCATCTGTGGAATACTTGGCTTGGGCTTTGCTTTTCTACCTTGCAATAAGTGCACAATCTTACCACATTACAAAACTGACGCACAGGGACAACATATGGGACCGCTGCCTTCTCATTGATCACTGTTTCGTTATTTTCGTGAAGAAACGATTTGTGATACTAGTCTAGCAGTAGAACCAATAGCTGATGTGTTTTTGGTAGAATATTTGGGAGCTATGCTTCAAAGGGCATGAAACTACCAGTACCCCGGGCGAGAATCCATACGAATCACTCCAAGATCAACTATAAAAGAAGATAATTTTTATTTCTTTCAATAGTTCAACCTTTTCCGGAAAAGCATATTCTTGGACGAAAGAAAAGACCGCTTCTTGGGCTTTATTTAATTTGTCAATCGTAAGATAGCCACGTTGCAGTTGCTGCTTCTGTTGCTTTCGTTATACATTTTCTGTTACTCGGTGCACATTTGCGACTGTATGCAAAGTCTCAAACTTAGAGAAGAGATTCCATTCGATCAACTCATCCTGCGATGCGATGTGCTGCATAATACATGGTTTTAGTTTCCTTGCTTGCACACTGTTATGACCACGACACTTCGAATTCGAAATCCTATCGACCGTGCTCGTTGCATCCTACACAAGGCGAATATTTTTCAGATTTTTCACAACACTCAACGGGAGATACCAAACATGGCGTGGGTCGGCTGATACTAGCTCCTCTCGCATCGCTTCGCATAATTTGACGCCGAACGTTTTTTTCAATAGCAGGATTCGCTTTCAGTCGTCTCTGTATACTGTAGTCTGCAAGCTGCCATACCGTATTGCCAGATCATGTCGCCACAATAACCCAGTCTCGAAAGCTCCATCGACTCTTCTGGTTTCACTGGCCTATATACAGCCCAACCTAGCCGGATTTTTGCAGCAGTAGGGGGTGACCCTATCGACCCTCTCAGAGCTGTTTAGTAACAGTCAATACTGTATGTCCCACGTCATAGACTCATAATCAACAACTGGTGCATTCCGGAAATGTTGATACTGTCAGAAGTCCAAGTGAACCAACAGTGCGGACATCTTCGAGCTGGTACTGGTGATCTACACCACTTCCTGATATTGCGGCAGTAACTTGTAGCGAATCCTTCTCATCTCAAGTAAAATCGTTTGTCCATGACAAACGCACCCTAACGCGTAAAATAGCAAGCAAGCGTATCTGTGATCCACTTCTACTTCAGCGTGAAGGAATATCCCTCATCTATTAAGGTACCGTGTTCTACAATGGTAAAATATCTTCATATCTACCTATAGATTCTGGAGTCCCTCAAGGATCCGTGCTGGGTCCCCTGTTGTTCTCAATGTTTATCAATGATTTACCCACAGTTCTGCAATTTTCCTCAATACATCTCTTTGCAGATGATGTCCAGATTTATTACTGTGCCCAAAATAATGAAAGCACTCAAAACATCTCAAGGAAGTTCAATCATGATTTGAACAATGTTTTTCTTTGGTCGCGAAGAAACCTTTTGCCGATTAACACCTCCAAAACTCAAGCAATGATGATCAGCCGATCTAGAACTTTGATGGAGACACCATCGTTATTCATGAATAGTGAACGTGTGAATTTTTCTAGCACTGTCAACAATCTCGGTATGATTTTTGCTTCAAGTTTAAACTGGGATCTCCAAATAAATGTCCAGTGTGGAAAAATTTATGGTACGCTTAAACGTTTGAATCTAGCCACACGTCATTTCTCAGTCGATACCAAAATCAAGCTTTTCAAAAGTTTGATACTTCCACATTTTTTATATGGGGATTTTGCGTATTCGAATGCTTCTGCGGCATCTCTAGCTAAACTAAGAGTGGCTTTAAATTCCTCGGTAAGATATGTCTACAACTTGTCTAGGTATTGCAGTGTATCACATTTACAAGCTTCATTATTAGGTTGCAAATTCACTGATTTCTATAAGTTTCGGTCATGTTCGGTATATAAAATAATAAAAACAGAAACCTGATTATCTATTTTCTAAGCTGATACCACTCAGACAGACTAGAACGTCTAACTTTAATATTCCATCTCATCGCTCATCATACTATAACGAATCATTGTTCGTCAGAGGTATAGTAGTTTGGAATCACTTACCGAATGCAGTCAAAAATAGTACTTCAAAACTAGTATTTAAACGGAATCTACTATTAGAGCTCAACCGCACGAATTAGTTAAGCTTCAATCGAAAAAAGAAATAGTTTATTAGTTTGTAAGACAAATTTTTCTTTGATTTGAATTATATTGCACCATATCAGTCTTCAATTGTAACAAATTAAAAGGCAATAGCCTTACGTTACGAAAAATAAACAAATAAATAAATAAATAAGGTAAATGTATCGACATTCCTTCCGTTGCCGTGAAAATTCACCGGTAGAATACAGAACATCGTCTCTCTCTGGTGGTGGCAAGGCGCATTCAGCCCTTCGGATTGATTCCGGACTGCAGCATTTTCCCTGTGACCGGACGATGCACTCGTTGTCGTTGTCGCTGTTGTTAACCCCACGATACGTTCTGACACCGATAAAAGTCAATTCCAAACTTTTTCATACACACTTTGTAGTTCTGCAAATTAAAATTTCAATGCGGTATCGCTAGTCACTTTAAAAATTTCTAGCCTCCTCAAGAATTCCGCAATTAGAGTTGTCCTGATCTCATCAGGACCGAATCAGTGGTAGTGATCGCGGTTATAGACTTATATCGACGTGAATGAAGCAATGATCAGACACCGGCATCTTATTTGTAATGTACCATCGTACTATTCAGAGCATGATTCTGGTTGAACAGAGTATTAAATCTAACGTTTCAATACCGGCACAAATATTTATTGTAATTGATTTAAATAGTTTTCATTTGACACAGGATGATCTCGATAAACTTAAATGATGATACTAATGACGGAAAAAATTGAAGTCGAATCGTTCGTATACTAATCTAAGTCAAACGGACACAAATCTTGTTGGATTAGACTGATCGTAATTTTCTTTTCGTACCTAGCCATTAAGATAATCCCTCGTTCGAAGATCTGTCGTTCCGAAACGTGTAATGGTTCAGCTGTTCTGTAATAATACATATTGCGGAGCAACCAATTTTCCCGCCTGTTTTAAGAACATAGCAACGAGTACCAGCAATTGATGCCAGTGCCTGTTGCTCTGAAAACGCATGCCAAGAAGAAAAACGTATAAATTATTTTCTGCACAGCTTCGTGCAAAAATAGACCGCAGATTTTCGCTAGGATGTAAATTCCGGGAACGCTCTAGAGCCTATAGATTTTCATAAGAAAATTACGTGAATTTTAGGATTATTGCAAAAATATGTGAACCTATTAGGTCATCATAAAATTTTTATTCTTCCAGGGTTGGGCAACTGAAGGGGGGCGAAAAAAAAGCAGAGATTTTTTTAATTGAGCTCGAATCTCGGCTAGACGGTGCTGCTAGATAGAGCTAGTAGGATTATTGCACTAGCCCCGTAACTGTCCGTAACTGTACACTAATAGCCGGCTGTGAAGTCTGTCGATAAGGTCGATAAAGCGAAGGGTAAAGTCTTAAAACAGACTTTTAAGGGTCATTGCACTAGGTCTATTGTTACACTGTACCCCAATAGCCCTGTATTTTTAACGATTATTTAGAGTAGTGAGTAATTATCAAAATTATCGTACAGTAATGAGCCGAAGGGAGCCAGAGGATTCATTAATTATTGTGGATTAGAATAATGAAAGGAAACAACACAATGAGCGCAACCATCCAATTTTTTCCTCGATAACAGATAAATTAGTGACTGTCGTCTCAATTATTTCCTCTACTTTGTTCTAAATTAAGTAATGATCGCACAGTGGATCCTCTCCATACAAAAGCTGGACAAAAATAAAAAAGTTGTCCAAAGATGCTGAAAATGCCACCTAAGGGTAATTTTGGATTGCTGAATCTGATTTTTGCATCTAAAATGTTCTAAAATTATCATATGAACGTCTATGGTTGATTAAAAATATATTAATACTGTAAATCATATACTTTCTTTTTCTGCAAATACCTTTTATGTATTCTTAGTGTTTTGCAACAAACTGAACTACTAACATTAAAATAAATTGGGCAAGCTCATGCTTCCAATACATAACTGTGTTTAAATTTGAAGTATTATTTCATATTCAAGTATGTTTTGAAATAGATTAAAACTGTTTTTTTGGCTATAGTGTTTCTTGCTATCCTTGCAATTTTGAAGCAATTTGAAAGATATTGATGGATAACAAAAGTAATGACCTAATATGGAAGCGACATATGAATCAGAGAAAGATTTCGTTCGATTTCAGATATTTAAGATGATAAAGAAATAATAAAGAATCAGGCATGGCACAATCATTTTGATTCAATTCACATTCATTTGACAGTACCGTCTCAATCAAGCAGAATCTGAAAAAGCTATGTATGTGGCATTTGTAAAGCTAGTTATTATCTTCAAATTTGCTGAATAAAACTAGGCTGTATCTTTTGTATTTAAGGTACTATATGGTTGCTACCCCGTCGGTAACCAAATGAGCGTTCACTTGACTACCAACGGGGCAGCAGCATTGTAGCACACTGAATACAAAAGATACAACCCTGCTTTATTCAGCAAAATTGTAAATAATAACTAGCTCTTCAAATGCGACATACACAACTTCTTCAAATTTTGCTTAATTGGGACGGTACTGTCAAATGAATATGAATTGAGTCAAAGTGATCGTGCCAACCCTGTTCAGAATTCATCAAATTTGAGACCTTGGCGCAGAACGGCGCAAGATGCCACTATGGTTTTTGAAAACTAGACAAAATTTCCTGTAAGATGAAAAATGAGCGGTCGATGCACTAGTATGCACTCCTAAGTAGATGGCGTCCTACAGACCGAAACACTGTTAAAAAATCAAATAATAACGTGTATTTCATATTGTAACTTTTATAACAATGATGTTTTGTGAAATCTAAAAAATCCATTGGATTCCCAAGAAAATTTCCTATCAAAACAAATCTTTGCATGGACTGGTATTAAATATTTTAAACTAACTAAAACGAATTGAATATCACAGGGTGTAAAGTTTTCGCATTGCGAAATTCAACAAATTTCACTGACTTTGGTATCTTCAAAAAATTCTACAAGCTTTAGTTTTTACTCGATTTGCTTAAAAATTTGGCATATATATATTCAATGATAGTACATTTAAGAAAAAATATAAATAAAAATCGAAGATCGATTTTGGCATTTTTGTCCGACCCAGCCCCTCGAATTACATTTGCTTCGTTCAACCGCGCTGCTTTGAGACCCAGAGATCTGAAAAAAAGTGTTTTTTTTCTGTTTTACTTGTCTTTGACTCTGTCGTGGTCCAACGTAAATCAATTTTTGTTAAAGGTGGAGGAGCGTCTGGTCAGGAAGAATGGTATGTGAGAGAGAGTGTGGATTGTTAGAGTCCCACTCAGCAATATATTTTTGGCCCCACATCGAAGTTTCGCAATATCATCCAGTCTACCATTCTTCCTCGCCAAACGCTCCACCACCTTTAATAAAAAATGAAGTGTCCAAAATAAAAATAACGCCACTTATGTTTTCCTTCAAAATCAAATTTTGTTTCTCAAAATTCATCATGTAAAAGGGGTCGATAATGTGTATGAACCATTCTTTCGGATGACTTCAATCAGACAAACCCTGCCTGCCAGTCCTCACGTATCCACGATTCCGACTTTTCAGCTGACTTAAGTTGTCAAACTGCTTGCCGTTTTCGTAAACACGACATGCAAGAATGGGTCAGAGATTCTCGGTAGGATTCAGATCTGGATAACAGGCTGGCCACTCGAGAACCTGGATTTCTTTATCAGCAAACCTCAGTTCTGCCGGTTTATAATTGTGCATATTTGCATATCATTATTTTGCTGCGAAACAAAGCCTGGACCCCTTAGTGCCTCGCAATGTTTAATCAAGCTTATGTCCAACATGTCTACGTAGTTCCCGGAGAAAAATTCGAGGTCGGTCATTGTTTCAGCAAATAGGCAAAATATTATCTGGAAACAGTTTTTTACAAAATTGTACAAATGGCAATCGAAAAGTCCGAATTCATTTTTAAAATTTTCACTCCAATGTCGCGGATTTGTATTCTTTTCACACAGTGTTGCCCAGTACAGAAAACAAAGAAAAAAGTGTATGCATTTTGGGCCATTTGATGTAAAAAATTACAACCCATAAATCAGTAAAAATTATGAGGTTGATGAGTAGATTGACCTTGTAATACATTTTCATACAGTCGGTAAACATAAATAGCGCTTGGATGGTCTAGCGAGTGCCCATATTTAAAATAGAATCGGTGTGTCATAAATCTTCTAAACACAAAGTGTTGAATGACAACCGGGCACTGTTCCTAGACGTGTTACGGTTTGATACAGTTTACCGGTAAATCCTTCCCTTTCACAATCCACCCACCATGTGTAGGAAGACTGACTGTCTGTCTGCTTTTGTTTATTATCTCGCAAGCCCCGTTCTTCCCACCGACCGATTCGCTTTAAATACATTCACCTCGCCGTCCGAGCGGACTTCTAGGCGCCCTTATTGATGTGGTTGTTATGAGACTGGGAGACATTTTGCAACCAAAATGAATCACCATTCATCACAATCGCTCGAATACATGCACGGCAGCAATTGAACACGCGACTAGCTTACCGTGTTTGACACACCGACTAGTATTTTTTTTTTTTTTTTTTCATTTTCACTTGATCGGATAAATAAGCCACTAGGCCGTGAAGACAAACCGGCTACGGAGCTGAGCAACAACCTTGAGTGTGACGAACACTAGGCAATGTCACTTCCAATTTTGTCAACGGTTACTAAATATTTAATACTATGATCATGGTTTAACTTACTGTTTTCCTTTTTCCAGAGTTTAACTTTGTGCTATAAATATGCGTTTCGTCTATTATCTCTATTTGAATAGACAACTTTTCTACTAAACTCGGCGATTGTAACTGTGAGTGCCAGAATCCAAGCAATCTGTCATTGAAAAATCCGAAACACTTTGCTCACAATTTATCAAACAAGCAAAAACAGTAACACTTTGGCAATAAATACCAGGACACACCCACAATTTCTTCTTTAATGCATCCCACCTTTTACCAGCGATACCGGCACCAGAAAACGACAACACTAGGTATTGTGTGTTATTCCAAAAATTGTCCGCACCGCATCATCACCAGCTGATTTCGTCCTCCATACGACCGTCCGACCGACCGACCAACCGCCTACAATAAATAATAGTTACCGCGATCTGATTGAACGATTTTTATCGCCTCCTCCTGATGGTGCTTTGCGGATGGATGCCACCGGCGTCGTTCTCTGTGTGTTGTTATCACACCGTATAGCTCACGCTTGCGGATATGTACACCTTCCGTTCCGTTGCACTTTGTTTGCTTCTTCCACTATATTTACTAGCACTAGGGTTTAGTATGCTGGTTTGGCACATATGTACCTATATATAAAGCCTATGCAGCTGCCACACCATTTACATCATACGAGCGAGCGCAAAAACACGTCTTCACAGCACAAAGAACGACTCGGTTATGAACGAACATTGACAGCTGAGCAGCTGTTTTGGTTCTGTTTTGCGTATCAAAAGTGTAGCATAAACAGCTGAAATTAGGGTTGCTCGAAACAGAAAATCTTTCAATTGAGCTGATATTAATCAATAAATAGCTTTAAGCACGGCTTCAAGCAATATTATGAATTCACTAACTGTATGCACATCGCAGATGTACAAAATTTCATGGAATTCGGAAATCATACGGCGCAAACTTGCTTATAGCGAATTTGTTTATTCAATCCGGGTTGGAACTGGATGAATTTTTTGTGTTCATTTGCTCCTATCTGAAAGATAAAATTATTCATCCCGTTCCAACCCGGATTGAATAAACAAATTCGCTATTAGTTTGCTTATTGATGGTACATAACTGCTGGTTCGGCAAAACAGGGTAATTAAATCACAAAATCTCCACTGCCGACTGGACATGGCTTTCACCTAACGCCAGGACAGATTCTCATCAACAGCCCGATTGTCGTTGGTTAAGCTGCGTTGCCACCCAAGTAACATTTTTGTTGTATAATCGTTTCTTGTTCCACGGGAATTAGCTGTACAATAGTTTAATAAGCTATTATACAAATGTTACCTGGGCATGAACATCTGGGTTATCTACATGGTCTTTACGGATTCCAGCCGCGAGTGCTTCTCTGCAGATCTCATTCTTTTATTAAATATCCACTTTTCAGGCCACCAGGCATGAATGGTATATTGCAAGCAACGATACCTACGCATTATGCGGGACTGTCCCGGATTTGCAAGGCTTGTCCCAGATTACTAAGCGTCCCGAAAAATGTCCCACATTGATTAATTTTTTAATGGAAATAGTTTCTAAGGATAAAGTACAGGAAATTATGTTAATACATTGCATGAAAAAAATTTACTGCTGATACCGCTCGTCAGCCGGTGCACACCCTCCCCGGTTACGGCCTCGGCCAGCCGGCACCTCATATGACCAATGTCGTTGGTGACTGTTCTCTTCATCTTCAGCTTTCGCTTCATAATCCCCCAGTATTTCAATACTGGACAATTTGGTGCACTCAGCTCTTTTGAGATGAACTGATCCCTTGTCCATTGTAGCATGCATGCCGAAACAGCGGCTGGTTATCATGGGACTTAATGAAGGCCAAAATCTGTCTGATGTGGCACCTAGCCTTGTGTATCTCCGAATTCTTATCCGTCACAATATACTGGTTTTCACACAGTTGCCAATGAAACTGATCTTGCGCCAAGCAGGCTTGGCATACACATTTCGCTTTGATTTTGCTCTTTTGATTAGTGCTCTTCAGCCAAGCAAAATTTGAAAAAGTGGTGTATGGGGCATTTGTAGAACTAGTAATTATCTATAATATTGCTGAAGAAAGTGAAGTTTTATCTTTAGTATTTACGGCGCTGAAGGGTAGCAATGTCGTTGGTAGCAAAAAGAGCGCTCTTTTTGCTACCAAGAGGGTAGCAGCCTTATAGCGCCATAAATACAAAATGCACAGTAATGCTTACTTCAGCAATATTGTAGATAATAACAAATTCTACAAACGCCCCATACATCACTTTTTCAAATTTTGCTTGGCTGAGTTGCAGTAATCAAAAGAGCAAAATCGAAGCGAAAAGTGTATGCCAAGCCTGGCGCCAAGTCATGACCTTTTAACACGAACCCATCCCTAAAACCAATCTTGAATCTGCTACAAATCCTACCGGCTACCACCAGCCAGAGCATGAAAGATTTAAACCCTGAGTTTGGCTGAAATCGGCCCTCTTTGAAGCTTATTTATCGTCGAGTTAGACACATGCATCGCGTTTCGTCACCACCCGGCCGCACAGCCCACGAGACTGGATTCTAGCCTTTGTTTATTGTTTGAGACTTCTGTTGGGCTGCCCACCCAAGTAACATTTTTATTGTATAATAGCTTAATAAACTATCGTACAGCTAGTTCCCGTGGCAAAAGTGCTTGATAACCTATTATACAACAAAAATGTTACTTGGGCACTTGTAACCATTCCAAGACGGATTCGCCGTACAGTACAGCGGTCAGTATTTAGCTTTTTATTCGCAAAAGTATTGTGCTTTGCAGCTGTACCTGGATTAATCCAGATTATTTTCTCTAATGACAATGTATATGACAAAACAAAACAGCAACATTGCAATTGTCAGTCTTTCTCTTTCTTACTCACAGCGTTCGCATTGTCGCACTTTTTGTGCCAGTCGCACTTTTAGACTGCGGTGTCCAGTAAGGTGCAAAATGCATGGGGTACAATCCGTGATGCTGAGATCAGTCTTGACTTTCCGAATGACCCTCAACCGCAGTTGACGATCAAGAGTTGAACTCCAACGTCGGGCCTGCGCCTTACAGACAGTCCTGAGTGTTTCCTTGCATACCTCAATTACTCACACCACACCTGTTTTAGGATAATCCGTCAGTCCCGCCATCAGCCGACGCTGATAGATTCTGCAGGTGACCGCAAACTATTACTTTCATTTCTCCTCCTGCACGATGAATATCTCGCAACAACGTTACCTTCAAACTGTTTTTGCTACATTACTGTAGCAAATAAACCACAGTTTTTGCTACATTGACTGTGAGACCTGCTGCCTGATAGCTTTCGAAGAGATCGTCTAACTGGCCATTCGGCGTTGTGCGAGTAAGACAATATTGTCGGCTAGGTCGACGTTATATAGCAGATCTATCATCATTAGAGGATTCCAAGGCAATAGCCAATTAGGTATATTCTAGTATCTCATGCAATCTCATGCGGTGATAAGATGTCGATGTCTCATACCACTAGTAACTCCTATGGAGTCAGACAAAACGCCACTGTGCAACACCTTCCACGAGAACGCCGCGTAATGAGCAGCCTCGATGAGATGAGCTAGCTTATCTGGAATTCTCTGTGTCAGGAACTCCTTTATTCCTAAGTGCGCCTCAGATGTTGTCGTGTTGGAATCGGTCAAACGCTTTTTCAAAGTCAACGAACATTAGTGGAAGAGAGTCCCGGAATTCGTTGATCTACTTTAATATAATTTGGAGCGTTATGATATGGTCTACACATGATTGATCAGCGCAAAATCCAGCTTGCTGCTGCCATAACGTCGATCTTCTCCTGGATTCGATAGAGGATTACCTCACAGTGTACTTTAACTGTATTACTCTTATACAGAGCAACGTGATGCTACGCCAGTTACCACATTCAGTTAGGTCGCTGTTTTTGGGGACTTTGGGCAATATGTCTTGCATACAGTCCATAAATTGCGGTTTCCCATATATCAGCTGATGATGCGTCATCTGGACTGGCAAAGATGGGTCAGCTTTGAGTTCCTCGGCTGAAGTGCAGCCTATCCCTAGTGCGCTGTTGGATATCATACTTTTGACTATTGCTTGAATTTCGTTCAGTGATGGCTGGTTTTGCTCGTCTTTGACATATTTGAAACTCGAAGGAGTTGCTCAAAAGGCTTACTCCATCGCTTAAGCTGTTCTGGATTCTGAACGGTTGTTGGTCAGTAACTGACCAGCTCTGAAGCTGAGAGCGATGTCGCGTCGCGTCGCAGTCGCGTTTACTCTGGCGGTACCCTTAGCCGCTTTAGATCACGCTCGCTCAATGCCGACTTTTGCCTTCCTCAGCTCGTTGATCGTCCTCCAAGTTTGATCCGAAATCCACTCCTTCCGCCGAATGCAGAATGTTTCGTCAACTACTTGATGAAGGCATATACTTGATGCCAGTCCGTCTTGCGACAGTTTCGCCAGGCGGAGGATCGAAATTCTAGTTATTTGTTAAAGGCTCTTTTCATCTCAGGATTTTCTAATCGACGGACGTCGTAACGAAACCCAACTTTCACCTTCCGTCGTTGGACACGTGCTCAAGCGTCTCTCAGCGATAATAAGCTGGTGATCAGAAAAGCTCCTGAAAAATGCTCAACTGGGACATGATGTGTCGTTGTTATTGCCACCGTTCATTCATTATATTCATGACTTGTTCGTTTTGCCCTTGCACGTATATAATGTATGTATTATAAAATAGGAACCGGCAAGCAAATTTTGACCAAGCAGGTAGGTGAATTTAAGTTCAGCCAACCTTTTCGCCTATGAAAATAGTGAGAAAATTTGTCGATTAAAAATAAACGGCGAGTCCAATCCAACCGTTCGGTTCGCCTGAAACGAAGTGGCAACACTTTTTGGTACCCCTGCGGCTGAATTTGATGAGGTGTGATGGCTTTGTTTACATCGTTAGTGCGAGCCGGATTCCGCTAAGAGCGCGCTACTCGGATGTGCATGACATTGAAACGTCAACTGTGTCATTCAAAAAGATATTTTCCTCACTTTGAACTCCGTTGAAAAAGATCGGAGTAGTTTTTCGAAAAATTTCCGTCTAAAACAGACCAGATTGATCTCCTACCTACGAAAAATTAGATACTCATAATTATGGCGACCTTGGAGCGGTTGATTCCGTAAGTATTCACTTGATTTCGAAAAGATATTCAACAATTGAAATGGGCGAATTTTTCGGTTTATTTTTTTTCCTCTGCAGGAGTTCGGTCCCGTCGGTCGCTCGGCAACCTAGTTTGGACGATATGAACCTAGACCAGTTCCTTAAGATTTCCAACTACGAGGACACAGTAAAACAGCTCGATATTTACTACGGAATTGGTGAGTTCAACCTCCAATTATTGGTTTGGTTTTTCGATTTCACTTTCATTTCGAATGTTGATTAGTTCGTCCTTGACTGATTGTCGGTGATATTTATATATTTCCTATAATCTTTTTTACGCTCTCTCTCGTTTGTCTGCGGCCTTTTTTTCTCTGTTTTGATCTCGCTCAGTGAAGAGACAACTGTTGCAATTTCAAAGTCCAATCACCGGACTCTTTCCAGTGCTGAGCACCGATCGCGATGTGGGAAGTATTCGGGATAGTGTATACTGTGCGGCAGCAATCTGGAGCCTCTATCAAGCCTACCGGTAAGGCCCTCAGGATTTTGGCATTGAAATGGTTGGTAAATTTTTATTTTTGACTTGCAGACGTATTGATGATGATCGTGGTAAATCGTACGAACTGGGTCAGTCGGCAGTCAAGTGCATGCGCGGTGTTTTGGAGTGTTGGATTAAGCAAGCCCATCGCGTGGAAAAGTTCAAATCACGCCAATGTGCCGTTAATGCACTGCATTGCAAATTTCATCTTAACACCGGAGAGGAAATCTACTCGGACGATAAATACAACCATTTGCAGATCGATGTAGTTTCGATCTACCTCATATTTTTGGTTCAGATGATATCCTCAGGGCTGCAGATCATTTACACACAAGATGAGGTTGCATTCGTCCAGAATTTGGTGTATTACGTCGAGCGAGCCTATCGAACGCCCGACTACGGTATGTGGGAACGTGGATCTAAATACAACGATGGAACCCCGGAAATACACGCTTCCTCGATTGGAATGGCCAAATCGGCGCTGGAAGCTATCAACGGCTGCAATCTGTTCGGTGAAAAAGGAGCTTCCTGGAGCGTTGTCTACGTTGACATCGATGCGCACAATCGCAATCGCAGCATTTTCGAAACCATGCTACCTCGCGAATCCAGCTCGAAGGGAGTTGATGCTTCGCTGATACCGACGCTGTCCTTTCCGGCGTTTGCTTCTCACGAGGAAAGGCTGGTTGATTTGACTAAAAACAATGTGGTGGCACGGTTGAAGGGAAAGAAGGGCTTTAAGCGGTTTAGTCGGGATGGTTATCTGTCACGGTTGGAGGATAAAACTAGACGATACTATCACAAGGGGGAGATCAAGGATTTTGATGGATATGAATGTGAATGGCCAATGTTCTACACGTATATGATTATTGATGGCGTTTTCAAGAACAATTTGGAACAAATCGAGGAGTATCAAATGGAATTAAGGAAGTGCATGCACTCGGATCAGAATGGAGGTTCGTAAATCTGTCCTATTTGCCATGTTTCAAATGTTGAAATTGATTTGTTTAGATCCTGTCGTTTCGATGTGTTACGCCCCGGACGGCGACGGCATGTACACTCGTGCATCATCTCAGGCATTGTTCCTCTGGGGCCAGTCAGTTTTTATAATTGCCCAACTACTGACGGCTGGTTTGCTACACATCAATGAGCTGGACCCCATTCGTCGCTATTTGCCGTCCTACAATCGACCCCGTAAAGGTGGCCGCTATTCTGCTTTTCAGGTAAGTGTCTTTTGTTACCTTTAATAAGTTGTTTAGGATTATTCACTGGTTCAAACATCCATCCCATAATTGGAAATAAGGAACATTTTTAAAAAGGTTTTTACTTGGGAGTGCCAATGTTTAATACTGCTACTTTAGTTCTGTGGAAGCGGAAGGTGATAAGATTAACGCAATTTTTATTCTTTTTCTCACTTGAACATACATGCTGCCTTACTCGAACAAAAAATAACGCACGCGGTTTTTCGGCAAATGTAAATGAACTTTCCTCCCATCATTCGATCACACGCTCTCTTCTACCCTGTAACATCACCAAAACCAAACAAAACCACCATACCAAATATAACCTCACAGGCTAAGCCGGGAATTGTAAGTAAAACGAGCTGGTTCGGTTCGACCGATTCCGTTTCTCTTTTTGTTTTCTTGTTCTGTTAAGTTCTAGTAGTAGTTTAGAGAGAACAATCGACCACTCTGCGGATGAGCTCTCCTCTCTTCGGTTGTTAAGTTACTTTACTTTTTTTTAATATTTGATCTTGTTTTTTTTAATAACCACCTCTAGCTTATGACCATCTAATTGAAACTTTCTTCATCTGCTCCGAATTCGGTTTTATGTTTTCTGTTTCGTGTCAACTAATCCGTACCTAATTGGTTTCAAAATTAGCCATCCTTTAGTTTGTTAGTTTTTTTAGTCAGTTTGTTAGAATAGAAGTGCGACATACATCTACTCCATTTTAGATTGAGCAACAGAGCATCAACGGTGAAGCAAACGAAACTCGATGAGTTGTTGAAGGACCAATTAAGCATTGGCAAAAAGTTGACTTCAATAACTAAGTAATTTTCACACTTTTAAATGTGAAAGGGGAATATTTGCATTGGGACTCGTACTGCGCAGTTCATTTTTAAATTGGATAAATGAATCTCGTGCTAAACTAGAATTATTTTTAAAAACTACATTTTCGCTATTATACCAAAAGGCAGCAAGCTGTGTTTATTATGAAAGGCTAATATTTAACAATTATGATAAACCTTCCTTCTTTGAACCAAGATTCATTCCACCTTCGCTTTCTAAGGTGCTGGACCTTCATGGACCACTAGGGAGGATCTGTAAAATTTTAACACTAACAATTGTACAATAAGCAGTAAACAATTTGATGACTTAAAGCGGAACTGAAAGCTACTCTTTATTCAGTTCCAATCTTCATAGGATAAAACGAATCACCAGTCATTGTAATCAGAACTTGCCAAAAAGCAACAAAAAGATCGTACGATTAAAATTATGGAGCAAAACAGAAACATCATTGTTACTTTACTTTTTACTTGGTTACTGAATAAGCACAACTGGATAAGCCGCAGGAGCTTCTACACGTAAAGTCAGAGTTTGGATAAGCGTCCTAGCTTAGAACTCGGCGCGACTATTCTCCCAAAGGAGCGGCGTAGGAGAAGATCTCTAGCCCATGCGAGTATACTACCAAAACGTGCGCGGATTACATGTGAAAAATCGAACAGAAACATCTTTTTCTTGATTTAGTCTTGTCTAACGAAACCACAACGTTGGCCCCCACTTTTCGAAAGATATTGAGCCTGTAGACTAGTTATCTTTGAAAATCTTTTCTAGAATGATACTACACTGGGTTGAAGTTGATTAGTATTGACGATGTTTTTTTCTGTTTTACTTGTCTTTGACTCTGTCGCGGTCCAACATAAGTCATTTTTTATTAAAGTTGGAGGAGCGCTGGGTGAGGAAGACTGGTAGACTGAATGATATTGCGAAACTTCGATGTTATATAGCGTAGTTCAATGCTCCAACCACAATGCAGTCGATAATAGTCTATCTTCTCAGTGGTAGAAGCAATAAGAGCAACCATATAAAAATAATTACCGTAGGCAAGTGGTTAGACCGTGGTTAGGCGTACGAATGGTTAGACCGGAATGATCGAAAACTGGATGTGAGATTATCTAATTATCTATTATCTAGGGTCGTGTACTGATAGTTTAATTGTCAAAACACTTGGGCGCAAACCGAGAGAGTGTGGGTTAGAGTCGCACTTAGTAATTGAACTACGCTATATATTTCTGGCGCCACATCGAAGTTTCGTATTACTATCCAGTCTACCAATCTTTCTCACCAAACACTCCTCCACCTTTAATAAAATAAAATCGTTGTAAATAGTAAAATATTTGTCGAATACTTTCAACAGGTGATCTTGAATCATGACTGAATTTGTGCTTAACGCTTATCGTTCACAAAAATTGGCTATGCAGACTGAGGCTCTACAAATATACTGCCGAAATCGTTCTAGTTTTAGTCAAACAGTAGTTTAACCCTCTCTGTACAATTGTGCCTGTGTTTGTTTTTTCATCCGCCGTGATAGCAGGACGCACTGTTGTTGGCTGCGGCCATCCCGTCGCAGTCAAGTTATCCTATCCAAATAAATTTTAATACAAAAGTTCAAAATAATAGGCAAAGTGGTCAAAATTTCCAAAAAAACAATAACTAACAGCCATCCGATTTCTGTGTGCTGGTGAAGTGAACAGTACCTCCAAAATCCTTTTTCAAGCAAGATCGAAATTACCCACTGGCGATTCACATTCTGTTTCTAACCTTTCGCCATTCGATCAGCATCCCTCAGAACAACCTCTTAAATTTTCGTTATATTCATTGTTACTATCAAAATGTAAGCGGGGTAAACGCAAACTCGTGTTCACTGATGGTAACAGGACAAGTATCATGAGCGATGCTCAAGCTGTGGGGCCACCAACACATGAAGAGGTTAACAAGACTAATTGCCTTGGGCTGAAAAATGCCACGGCTGGACTACCCAGAGCGGAGAGCGACCGACTGCACGAAACAATCCTATACGTTGCTCCACTTTGTTTATAAAGTGTTTGTGTCAGTTACTGGCTTACTGGCTATACAAGTACCGTGTGTGATAATTTGCGGACTCCTCATCGGCCTCCCAGTTGGCCTCGAGGCATGATGGTAACCCAGTAATAAGCCAGTCGTCATATGTTCGAATCCCGACTGGGAGAGACTGTTAGAGTTACTGTTACTGGGAGAGACTGTTAGGATCGTAGCAACTAGCCCTGCAATTGTCCTACATTCTAACAGCTGGTTGCGAAGTCTGACGTATAAAAAACAGAAGCTTCGATAACGGAATGTAGCACCTAGGCTTTACTTTTTTGCAGCTGTTTGTTGACTTTAAGACGACGTTCGAGGCAATCAAACGAAATGAGCTGTGGTATGTAATACTAGAATATGATCTTCCAACGATATTAGTTACAGACACACGGCCGGAGCTGACGAAAATTTTCGAAAAGTCGATTTTTTGTTTTAGACTTCGATTTTATAGACTTTTGATATTAATTCTATGAGGATCCGGCACGGGAAGCGCACGTAAGTGTTCCAGTGCCCCATGAAAGAAACTCGACACGGTAAAATGCCGCTTCTGTAAAAACACTTTTTTCTATTTTGTTTTAAAGTTTTATAATGGTAGTTTTCTACAATCAACTTTCTTTTTTACCTTTAATTTCGGCTAAGGCATCTCGAGTCTTTGGTTTTGTGAAGTTCTGTAAACAGTATCTTTTACCGAAAGGAAAATTTCTGAAACAAATTTTCTGAATGTGTATCGTATTCAAGCGCAGAAAATAGTAGAAGCTCATTCAGATATTTTCGTTGGATATGGAAAATTTTCTGGACCAGTCTCACTTGAGTTTGACAGCAACGTGCAGCCATCAATTCAACCTCCACGCCGAGTTCCAATTGCGTTGAGAGACAATTGAAAGGAGCTTGCCAAGTTGGAGAAAGATGGCGTTATCGTCAAGGAAACCGCTCATACAGATTTGGTGAGTAATATAGTACAGCGAGACTCAGAAACATCCGGTGTCAGAATTTGTTTGGATCCGGTTCCTCTCAACAAGTCACTCAAGAGACTAAATTTGCAATTCATCACTTTAGATGAAATATTACCAGAACTTGGCAAGGCCAAAATCTTCTCAACAGTCGACGCTAAAAAGGGTGTTTGGCACGTAGAACTTGACGAGTCTAGCAGTAAACTTACAACTTTCTGGACCCCGTTTGGTCGCTACCGGTGGACTCCACTAGACGACTACCTTTCGGTATTGTTCCGGCTCCAGAGATATTCCAAATGAAATTGTAAGAGATAACTCAAGGTCTTCAAGGAGTAGAATGCATAGCAGACGATCTTTTAGTATATGGGACAGGCGATAACTTGGAAAAAGCCTTAGCTGAACATAATCATTGTTTGGAGAATCTCCTAATACGCTTGGTAAAACATAACGTCAAATTGAATCGCTCCAAGCTACGACTGTGCCATACGTCTGTAAAATTCTATGGACATATGCTGACTAATACAGGTTTACAGGCTGATGAAAGTAAAACAGCAACAATACGAAAATACCTGACTCCGACTAACCGCCAGGAAGTGCATCGTTTCGTTGGCATGGTAAATTATTTAAGCCGTTTCATTCAAAACCTAAGTGCCAACCTTACTAATCTTCGCAAATTAATCTCCGAGTCGGTACCATGGCAGTGGTCCTCTATAGAAGAAGAGGACTTGAACCGAGTAAAGTCATTAGTGGCCGATATACGTTCTTTACGGTACTATAACATACATGAACCGTTGACCAGCGAATGCGATGCTAGTTGCTTTGACCTGGGCGTCGCAGTCTATCAGCCAGAGGTGTCATTGGCTACGCATCTCGAACGCTAACACCAACTGAGCGTAATTATGCTCAAATTGAGAAAGAGCTTCTACCCAGTAAATCATTTGGTTTGTATATCTCGATTGCAACTGAGAAATACGACACCATATCTGAACGAAAAAGTTATATCTCACGCCAGATTAGAACATATAAGTACCAAAGTGGAGGCAACATACGCGCGAAAATTTTGACAATTTGTAATTCTATCTTGCATTTTATACAGCGGTTTTCATAACATAACACGCAACTTAATACTCCTGAATATATTATTAAGATATAACTAAATATTGCAATCATCTATACTGCTTTATAATTCACAGTCATGACATGAGTTTAATATGAGGACACGCACGACTGCAAAACAAATTATTGTTCACTTTGTTTTGATATACTCTAATAATTATACAATTCCTATGTAAAATTGACAAGAAAACGATTTAATACGAACATTCTATTACGATCTTGTGTTATCTGGGTAGCGATTCTTCTCGCATGCGTACGCTTTGATCAACTTATCGTCGGAAACCCTAAAACGATTATCAAAACTGATCATAAGCCACTCGTAAATTTGTTTCAAACGTCTCTTCTGTCAGTACTGCGCCGTTTACAACATATGCGGATAAACTGATAATTGAATTTGTTACTGGAAAGGAAAACGTTGTTGCAGACGCTTTGTCCCGAGCTCCTACCAACGCGAAACAAAATGATCAATTCAACAAGCTAAATGTTTGCAAAGTAATGATGGAAGTGGAAAAGCTAAAAGTATGACGTTTTTTGGCCGTCTCGGATAGTCGCTTGAAGGATATAATGGCTGAAACTGAAAAAGATCAAAAGATCAAAAAGATCAAGCAGCTGCTAATTAAAGTACTTTAAAACTCGCTAGAGTCAATTTATTTTGGCCAGGAATGTCGTCGCATATCAAAGACGTCGTCAAACAATGTACCATTTGCGCCAAATATGCTCCATCGCAATGCAATCCTCCGCTCGTGAGTCATACTATCCCACTTCTGACACCAGGTTTTGTTCTCAATATCAATAACACAGACACTATTTAGTTAGGATAACTTTATTAACTACGTGTTAACAGTCTGAATGAGTTCGAAAACAGAGTCTGAATGATGATGAGAAACTGCCACGAGAAACTACAAGAGTGGCAACCTTATAGTGATAGAAAACTACACTCTAAATAAGCAGTACTGAAATAATGCAACAGACGCATTGATTTTTATCCCAATCCTACTAGCTTTGACTGTAGTTTTTTGGAGGCTTTTTTTAGTAAAATACGAAACCTGAAATTAAATAAAAGAAAACTTTTTCCAAATTAAATTCTACTATTTTTATTTATTCGCGACAGATACGTATTTCGCCTACGACTTGCAGGCTTCATCAGTGTCTGTTTTCGAACTTCGAAACGCACTTCGTAGGCGAAATACGTATCTGTCGCGAATAAATGAAAATAGTAGAATTTAATTTGGAAAAAGTTTTCTGTTGTTTAATTTCAGACCGCTAAACTACATCCTTAGTCAAGGTCATCTGCGAAGGCCAACTCCTAGTTGGCTACTATTGCTGAAGATCATTCCTCTCAATTCGATGCCCAATCGCCCACTTGAATAGCGATGTTAAATAACATACAAGACAGTCTATCCCCTTGTCGCAATCCTCTGCGCGATTCGAAAGGAGTGCTCCCGAAATACGCACATAACGCTTGCACATCATTTGCTACAGGATATTTTTGATCAGCCGCGACAGTTTATCCGCAGAACTCGTGTATTATCTGCCACAGCTGTTCGCGCTCGGTAGTATCGCATACTGCCCTGAAATTTACGAAAGTATAATACATCGGCACGCTGTATTCCCCACTTTTCTGGAAGATTCTGGAGTATGAAAATTGAATTCGTAACAGCACGGGTTTCACTCCCGGCTCCCAAGTTCCGCCAAAATGCGGACTACGAGTCATCTAGGTGTCATTGATATTGCTCGTTTCGAAACAATTCAGCCAGACTTTACATTTCGGTATTCGTTCCTTCAAAGCTTGTAGCATTGTTGGAATGTAGTTTTGATGGCTTACAAACTGTTAAAGTAGCCAGATCCGATACCGTATCTGAGTGCAGGACTTGAGACGACCATACTGTTCGCTAAGCACCTGAAAATTTTTGGAATTTTCGAACAAACGTAGCTAGAAGGCACTGTTAACTATTTAAATAGTCTGAGAACCCAATTTCATATCTGTAAATCATTGCAAATTCTGCAAACTGTTGTAGTCGGACGATCTGCTAAGATACCTGGGATTTCGGTGACAACCAGCCCACTGGCAGACAAGTTGATGATGTGTATAGATAGACGATATATATATTGAGTGGATCATGGGATTCCTCTAACCTAGCTAGATAAACTCTGAATCTCTTGACAGATTTGCCCTCTTCTGTTTCAAGTCTTGGTCTCGATCTCTATTCTCACAGTCACTTCACCTCACCTAACGCTATCCCACATTATAACCCAATTCAAATTTTATAGTCTTTTAAGCGATTAGAGTTACTACCTTACCTAGGAATCGCAAATTGTGCTCTCAAAAAAAAATGAACTATGAAAATAAGACTTAACTGATCGACCGATCGTTTTGCGCTAAACGTAGAGCTTCTCAGTTTAAAGCTTTCGAGAATGACTCCGAAGTTCCGCAGGGAAGTAATCTAGGCCAACTGAGAGGCCGATAGATACTAAACAGTTTATTGCTTATACAGTAGCGTTCTGCTACCAGGACAATATTTCAAGTGGAAAGCGCGGAAAATAAACCAACTGAATGAAATTTGTAAATTATTATAACAATTACAGGAACTAGAACAATGCATGCAGCAATCGAAGCATTGTACTTCTTTTATTAGGCTATATTTTATTTCCGCCACCGACGTCGAGCGCTTTTGTGGTAAAACTTAAACCGAGTTTCTTCTTTTCTCTATTCAATCGCTTAACGTCACACTTTTCTGCATCGTACATTTCAGCGTACAAAAATAGGAAGTGTAAGTACTGCTTTTTTAAATTTCTGAACAATCATATGGATGTCGTTGTAGATTGTAGATACCTAATTAATTAGTTAAAATTATTATTTTCTTATGATTATCAAACCCCTCCCTCAGCTGTTCACAACTGTTGCTGAATTATGTAGCTTCCTGTTTGTAGGTTTTCTTTTCGCCCACGAGAGTGGGTTTCTTCCTTATTTTTTGGCACCCTTTAAATATTCTAAGTTCTATTCTAAATATTCAAATCAAAATTTTCTATCTCTATCTCTTTCTCTTTATTCCACAAACCAATTTGCATTCTGCCTGGACGCGTACGTGTGACTGTTTCTTGTGTCATGAATATATACAAAAAAAAAACTTCCGAACGGGTAATATCTGCTAAAAATGGAATGAAACATGCACTGTTGTCCGCACGCACGTTTTCACACTCTAACGTAACGTAAACGTATACCGGTACGGTGATGATGATGATGATGATGATAAAGGCACTGGCAGTAATGCACCGTCCACTGTCACTGCCCAAGGTGGTCGAACTCGAGCCCGTCACGGACGACAGTAGGGATACGGACATCGAACAGGATCAGCAGTCCGTGACGTCCGAAATGCTGGAGAAGCGCGTAAATAGATTTTTCCTCCGGCCAATGATAGTATCGTAGCGGTTTTTTTTCTAGTCTTTTTTTTCCGTAGGAGAATTAGTAGATTGATTGATATTTTTGTGGTAATTTTAATCTTGTACATATTTTGTTAGCGTTCCAAGTTTTTTTTTGTTCAAGTTCAAGTTTGGTATTGTTTATGTATTCTAATAATATCGTTCGTTTTTATCAATGCACTGCCATCTGGCTTGCACAGTTGCTACTAAAACAGTCTCCGAACGGGGTTTTATATTTCCAGATACTAGGGCCTACAATCTGTACTGGGTGTTGTCTACACCCTACAGAGGCAATGCGCAAAGTAAAAAAAATTTTTGAATAATTTTGGAATCAATTTTGGTAATATATAAATAGCAAAACTATGGTTGAAAAGTTGGGATTCTCTATAGGATGCATGATTTAGTTCAACGAATTTGTTTTTGTTTTATTAGAAATATAGTTTTTTAAACTAATAAGTTTAATCAAACTGCCATTTTGTTAAAAAAAACTTATCGATCATAAGTTTTAAACTTAACTGTTTGAATTTTGTGTAGCTCAAGATTATCTAACGTAGCAGAGATTATAACAATTTAATTTTGCCTAATTGGCTTGTACATGTCATACACTGTATAATATCATTCCAACATAACAAATGTGCTTTGTTAATATCTACTATAGAAGTTTTACTTCGTTTAACCAATGCCTAGGCTAGTCTAACAACTCAAGCGATGTTGAATGGTTTTTATTTTGTAAATACTTCCGGTAACTGTACTGTTGCACCAATGCTGGACACTCTGCACCGACACTCGTATTCAATTGCAAGTTTTTTTTCTGACCCCTTTATCCAATGATCGCTAGGGTACTGCCACCGATCTAGTGGTGCAAATCGTGCTGATCACGGAATCGATGCGCCTCCAAGCTATGATGGCCACCTATGGTATTCAAACGCAAACTCCTCACGAGGTAAGTCCACCTCATTTTTGCAGTCCAAAACCAAATGATTTTGTTCTTCTAACAATGTCGCTTCAAAACAACGTTTAGGTTGAACCGGTTCAAATTTGGTCTTCAACGCAACTAATCAACGTCTACCAGCAGTTAGGTGTGAACGAAAAAATCGGTCTCACCGGACGACCTCCCCGTCCAGTTGGTTCCTTAGGTACCAGTAAGGTAATGTCCTCTTCAGTCCCAAACTTTAAAGTTCAAAAAAACCAAACTAAGATATCGTTCACTTGTTCAGGTGTACCGAATTTGCGGTATGACAGTGCTTTGTTATCCGCTTATTTTTGAGGTATCCGATTTCTACCTTTACCGTGACATGGCCTTGCTAATTGACGATATCAAAACTGAACTCCAATTTGTCGGAAAATATTGGCGCCTGTCCGGCCGGCCTACCGTGTGCTTGCTGATTCGCGAGGAGCACATGCGCGATCCGCAGTTCAAGGAAATGATCGATCTGCTGGCGATGTTGAAGAAAGGTTACTGCGACGGAATGAAGGTCCGCATCGGTCGGCTGCAGAATTTGATCTCCAGCTCCTGTATCGAACATCTGGATTTTATGTCCCCGTCAGATTTGCCCGATGCTGTCGAATCATCGTTCGCTCAGCTTCATCACGATTACATTGGCTATCAAAGTTTGACGGACGTTCCCCGTGCGCAGTCCTATCGGGAGCGCAAAATCAGCGCCGCTGAATATCAGACCCGATCCACTCCGGACATCATCGATGGACTCCGAAATACGGAGTCCATATTTTTACAGTGTCAATTGTTGGGTATTTTGCTTCACCGTGAAGGCGCACATTATGAAATATCCGGCGAGTCAGTTCACAACAGGTTGACCGAGTTGTATTACAGAGCCGGAACTCTAAGATATTGGCGTGCCGTACGATATTGCAGCTCTCTGCTGCGCCATATTGTTGACTCCATTTCGCCCTTCATCACAACGGTGCTGGTCAACGGGAAGCAGATCACGGTCGGGGTGATCGGACAGCGGGAAACCGTTTTCGACAAACCGATGACCCCGTCTGAGATTCAAAATGTCATGTACTCTACCGTTCAACCGTATGATGTTATTCACGCTGTACTGCAGCAAGAAGTGGTGCTCTACATTGGCCGACTGATTGCCACAAATCCTGATATTTTCAAAGGTATTCTTAAAATTCGAGTCGGTTGGGTGCTGGAAGCTATGCGACTCTATCTGAACATGACCGGGGACGAAGGAGCTGACATTGAAAATCTCTCACCGTTTCACATTCGCAAACTGCTCCAAAGGGTGCTTTCCGTAAGCGAATATACCACAGAAGATCCGTAAGCTAGTTCAATTTCCTTCTTTTGAACTTGTAAAAACTAATCCCGTGTTTTTTTTTTATTATCAAATCAGCTTCAGTGCCCTCCAAAGACGCCAACTGGAGGGCTGTCTGTTCCGAGTGCCACCAACCTTCTACAACCACGTGTGGGACGTTCTGGAGCGTACGCCGCTGGGCATCACGGTGCAGGGTCACAGCCTGCCGGCAACCACGACCCTATCGAACAAAAGTCGCAGCGAATTTTCCTTCGCACTGCAGGTGGAAGAAATGCTAAACAAAATCAACCAACCCGAGCGGCGCCAGATTGCTGTGGAACTGCTCTGCATTGTCGCTACGATTTTGCGCCGCAATCCGGAGCTGCGCTTCAATCAGGTGCTGGATCTGGACTTCCTGCTAGAGGATTCCTTTAACATGTACTGCAAAGATCACGGCCTGCCGACGACGAAGGACATTTCGCCGCTGTTTTCTCTATCGCAAACACAAACCACCGGTTATTTGGCTCGTGCCGCGGTCAATAGCGTCCTGCAGCGGTGTGCCCTCAGCACCGAGGATTTCGCCGAAGACGTCGAAGATCACTGCCGGGTGCAGTAAAATAATAAAAAAAAAAACAGTTGCGCAACGCTTCGTTCCTCATGCTCGGTGCTGTCCCGCAAAGC
Organism: Sabethes cyaneus; assembly: GCF_943734655.1. Taxonomy (NCBI): domain Eukaryota; kingdom Metazoa; phylum Arthropoda; class Insecta; order Diptera; family Culicidae; genus Sabethes; species Sabethes cyaneus. The sequence continues at coordinate 245,942,864 of NC_071355.1, read as the reverse complement.
GTTTTGATTAATGATTGCAATAGTTTTCTAATGTAAGCCTTATATCCGCTTCTTTATTTTATGATTATTTTACAACTCTCAGATTGAGTTAAGCATGTTTCGATTGATCTACATCCAAAGAAAGTTTTAAATGTTGACTTGGCCATCTGTATCGTTTTTAAGAAGCTTTTGAAGCATTATGTTAAGTGAAATTTATACTCTACACACGCAAGTAATCAGCGACCAGAAAATGTGTTGCTGGTATTAACAAAATATATGGAAAAATTATAATACTATTTCTTTTATTGTTACTTATTTCTTCTAGCAGTATAAAGTCTTAGGGTGGCTCTTACCGTATCAAGAATTCCTCTCCACTGATACTCGGTCCTGGGCTACTCGTGGTGAATTCGTTGAGCGTCTCGACATCTAACACCCCTTACTAATACACCAGGATTCCTGCTTTTAGAATCCAGAGCCCAGAGGATTTCATAGTACAGGCGATTCCCTTACCGAATTATATGTATCTCGGCGATTCAACTTTTGATTTCTCATACAAGACTCCTGATTCTATAAACAAGGCATTCTATACGAATCCTCTGCAGAATTCCTTCACACGATTCCAATGCGAGGAATCCCAGAGAATCTTTTTTAGTTTGTCCGGGACGGTGGGCCCCTCTATTCCTAGTGTCAATGGATTTCTGACGAGAATGGATTTCACTGCATAGTCGTCCGGCATCTTTGCTATGTGGCCTGCCCATCGTAGTCTCCCGATGGAGAACATTCCCATCGGAATCTCTCCAAGCAGTGCCTGCAGCTTGTAGTGCATACACATACGCCACTCTCCGATTTCCGTTTGTACTCCGTCAAGAATAATCCACAGAACCTTTCGCTCAAATAAGGCAAGTCTCAAATCCATAGAGGACTAAGGGTCTGATTGGCGTTTGGTACATCGTCAGCTTTATGCGGTGGCGAATGCTCCTTAATCGAAGCGTCTTGCAAAAGGAAAATTAGGCTCGATTTCCAGCTTGAATACGTTTTTGAATCTTCTTACTCGTATTACTGTCGGCAGTGACCAGAGGTTCCAAATATACGAATTCATCAACCATTTCCAGTTGCTATATTTGGTTTTCGACGCATCTATCCAACATTCGACAGTCCATCCCCTTACCGTAACCCTCTGCGCGATTCGAAAGGACTCGAGACGTCCAGGAAACGCGCACGTAGCACATTACTGGCTCCGGAGTAGCTTTGATCATCCGCGTCAGTTTGTCCGGAAAACCGTACTGGTGCATTATCTGCCATAGCTGTTCGCGTTCAACTGTATCGTATGCTGCTCTGAAAGCCACGAAAATATGATGCGTAAGCACGGTGTACTCCCGATATTTCTGGAGGATTTGTCGGAGAGTAAAAATTTGATCCGTAGTAGCATGGGCCCCCACAAAGCCCGCCTGATATTGCCCTACAAATTATCGTGCTATTGGGGATAGACGACGCAACCAAATCTGGGAGAGCACCTCATAGACGGCGTTGACCAACGTGATGCCGCGATAATTACAGCCAGTGGCGACTCGTGGGGGTTTAGCTTACCTGTTCAATCAGCGAAAAATACAAATCAATACTATATTTCAAGCATCAAACAAACATACGACGGTTTACTTTACCAGCAAACTCGTCTCTGAATTTTAGCTACAAATCCAAAACTTTTCGTTCAATTTACCTATTGAACAAAATTCAAGAGTAACCACCTTACTGTGATGCCTGAGAACGGTGCCAAATACGCATATTTTTTACATTTATGACCCTTTAACTCTAGAATCATTCGGGTCACAGAAATAGGCATATAACTTTGCAGAACACCACAAGCAATATGCGTAAGTTGTTCAATACTAAAGATGAAGGAGTCAATGAGAAAATTTTGCGAATAATGCATACAAACCGCGCTCTATTTTCAAATCCCCTTCGTACCAACACATTGTTCCTGGTGCTAATCCCTAAAGCAACGTTCAAACGTCGTGTTGAACATTTTGCTCATCAGCTTCGTAACTAAACTAAATTCGTATTACATATGCGTCGGTGCAAACGAAATCATGAACCAATAGCAGCTGCCAGTGATGAAAACAATTTTGTCGGGCTGAATTGTGTTGCCTGTCCTATGAACAGGTTGAACATGCGGACGAGTCGCCACTGATTACAGCACTCTAGCCGGTCGCCCTTTTTGTATGTGAATGAGACAGATTACACCTTCCATCCATTCTTCCGGTAGTTTCTCCCAAATCCTTGAAATTATCCAATAAAGCCGATGCTAGCGGTTCCAGGTCGTGTTTGTAGAGTTCTGCCGGAAGTCGGTCCTTTCCAGTGACTATTACGCTTCAGTTGACGAATTTTTCACCGGATCTCTTCCTGGTTGGGAGCCGGTACGCTGATATCGTTTGTAGGCACTCCTAGAGTCCTAGGTTAACTTCCGTTTCGTCTGCTTCTGTTATATCACCATCGAAGAACTACTTCTACCTGTCGACAACCTCGCTTCCGTTTGCGAACAGGTTTTCCTCGTCATCCCCACACGTATTAGGCTTCGGTGTGTATTCTTTACGAGATTGGTTCACCTTCTGTAAACCAGGATTCTGCTCAGGATCCTAGAGGAAGGTAGAGCTTCATCCAGCTGCTACTAGATAACGATCTGACTAGATTCGTCCCCCGTAGTGAGCGTATCTTGGTGATGTTCGAGAAAAACCGGCCATTGATGAGAATGTTGGTTGATCAGCTGATCTCCAGGTGGCTTTGTGGGGAAAGAAAGTACAGGGTGCGTGACGAATTTTTGCAGTAAATTTCAATTAGCAGTTTCTCATGCTTGGAAAATAATATTTAGATAAATCTGGCAGCACTGAATGGCTTATACTGTTGGGTGTCAGATGTAAACAAACAGTGTTGAGTAAACTGAAAGATGTCGGAACAGGAAAATAATCGGTCAGCCGTCGTCGTTTTATTGCGCACCGGAGCAAGTGTTACGGAGATAGTTGGGTCGGTAAAAGTGTCGAAAATAACAGTGTACTATATAAAGAAGGTTTGAGAAAGTGATAAACTATTCTAGGAAGGTATACAAGTTCCGTTCCATTATCACAGAACGGAACAGGGTCAGAAAAGTGGAAAGAATGATTAAAAAGAATTCAGCGCGATAAATGAAGTCTATGGCTTGGGAAATCGTGTTTTCGGAGTTCTCAATCCGGCGAGTAATGGTCAAAAAACTTGGTTATAACTTGTATGCGTTACGCAGAGGTCAATCTATGAATGCTGCAACAAATCACGGCGATTGGAGAAAGCTAAAAAAACATCTGAGTCGGTTGAAGCATCCTCCCCTGTCCTGCTCTGCCTGTCTGAGTTTCTTATATAAATGGGACTATTATAGAGTTTCAGTTCCTCCTGATTGGCAACGGAACGCATTCCACCGGTGGTAACTCCATGTCACTAAGTTTTACAAGACTGTCCTCGGCTCGTCTGAATATAGGCCATTCTTCATCGAAATTGGATGACGCCTATTCCTCCTACAGGTAAATGATTTAGTAACACATTTCTGGCACACTAACAGATGGAAAAGAAGCTTTCCGGATTCAGCACATTATGCTAATGATGAACTGATGGTAGTTATTCGGAGGATGTCATTGTGCACTAGTTCCAATAATTGAAGTACACCTTTCTCGCATCTGCTGAGAATGCTCCATCCATGGAAGATCACTGGAAGGATAGTAGCCTTGGTAATATGAATCATCTTCTTTCTTGTTCCTCCCGGAAATCTCAGTACAATAGTTCGCACCAATTGTATTTGTTTCTTGCACCTCTTCTTAGATAATAGCATTTCTTGCCTTTGCGGCACAGCTCAGCAATGTGATAGGACGTTGCTTACCAACCACTCTGGGGTCGTTTCCTAGTTTCGGTAATGAGATCACAATTCTTTCCTTCCATTCCTCGGAGATGCACACAGTCTCCCATATCTGAAACTGCTCAACTTCAGAAAAATGGTTTTCATCTTGAACGGCAGGTGTTTCCATTACCTTAATCAATCGATTAAAGCAATTCGCTACTATCCCTACTTCCCTTCCCTTCCGTGGTACCAGTTGGAATGCGGGCAACCTTAGCGGAGATTGGTTAACCAGCCCCTGTGGAAACTAAGGTCGCATACCGACCGGTTCGGAACATTTAGCACGAATATCGTGGAGGATGTAGGAGATTTCTCGCGACTTTTACCCGAGCGGTGGAGGGACCAACGAGCTCGAAACGAGCCTCGTAATGATGGGCGGAATGCCGGCATACAGGCACAAAGACCCGAATGATAACGGCATTATGGAAACCCCGGAGCTCCCCACCACAGTCGAGCCCATGCAGCCAGCGTTCATCAGTCATCCTGGTCCTGTGTGTGGGAGTGGTGACGGGGTCTTCCAGCCTGCTACGTCCGGCAAGTATACTCACTATCCTGAACTTCCGATACCTGATGTCGCTTTACGTCCTAGCAGTTCGGTTTCACGGCCCGACACGAGCATCACGGGTAGCGGTTCACATCTCACGCCGGGCAGCAGTGTCACAACGCAGTCTGATGTGCCAATCGTAAGGACGACCGCAATCCGATCGCGTGCCTTCTGTGTACTACCAGAACGTCAGAGGATTACGGACTAAAATTGCTCGGCTGCGCTTAATGTTATCAAGTTGTGAGTATGACATAATTGTCTTCACGGAGACGTGGCTGCGGACTGATATCGGCAGCCATGAAATTTCGCCTGACTATGCTATATTCCATTGCGACCGTAATGAACTGACCAGCAATCACTCACGAGGTGGTGAAGTGCTGATTGCTGTCAATAACTCTCTGGATTGTGACTCCATAACTCTTCCTAACTGTGACGAGCTCGAACAAATTGCAGTCCGTATTAAGTTGCAGCATCGTTTACTCTACATAGTTGCTGTATATCTTCCGCCCAATTCGAGTACCGAGCTATACTCAGCTCACGTAAGAGCAACACAGTGTATCTTGGATTGCCTTTCAGAATCGGACATAATCTTGTCAATAGGCGATTTCAATTTACCTGACTTAAGGTGGAAGGCTGACGATGATATTAATGGGTATATTCCTTCGAGTGCCTCAGCTGAAATTGAGTTACACTTTGCAGACGCAATGTTTTCCAATGGCTTGAGACAAATTAATCATATTGTCAACACGAATGGTAGGCTCTTGGACCTGGTATTTACCAATACCCCAGAATATCTTGATATAGTAGCACCGCCCTCTCCACTGTTGCCTGTCGACTATCATCACGAACCATTCATTTTATTACTTGACGAGATGGACGCGACAATACCTGACGACCAAGTTGATCAGATCAGATTTGACTACTCTGCATGTGACTATGATCCGTTGAACTATGGAGTGGGACAATCAATTTTTTAACACTGACTCAGTTGACCAGATGCTACTTGCTGTCTATGATTCACTTTTAGGTGTTATCACTAGACATGTGCCCAAAAAAAGACAAGCGTTGGTCTCCAACTTCAAGCAACCGTGGTGGACCCCTCAGCTCCGAAACCTTCGTAACAACCTCCGTAAAATGCGCAACCAATATTTCTTTACTAAAAGCGAATCTGATAGAGCTAAACTTCGGGAGCGTGAGGATGAGTATAAAGCTGTCCTTACCGCAACATATGACAACTATTTGCAAAGGATTCAGTCTGCTGTTAAACAGGACCCCTCCTGTTTCTGGAATTTTGTTAAGAAACGCAAAACTGGCAACAATATTCCTCCGTCGGTCAACTTCGAAGGAACAACTTCTCACTCGAGCTCAGAATCAGCTAATCTTTTCGCTACGTTTTTCGAGGGCGTATTTTGGTAAAGCATCACCCGTCCAGCGACACAACTGCTTCGAGCATATACCGTTCCGTGATATTAATCTACCACTAGTGCAGTTTTCTATAGACGAGGTTCGGAAAGCTCTTGAAGATCTCGATTCAACGAAAGGACCCGGAACAGACAGTCTATCAGCAGTATTTTTGAAAAACTGCGCCGTTTCGCTTGCATCGCCGATTACCGCTATTTTTAACCGCTCAATCAGTAGTGGATCGTTCCCAATTGCATGGAAAATGGCGTCCATCGTGCCGATCCATAAGTCCGGAAGTTACAAATCGGTCACCAATTACCGTGGCATATCCATACTTTGCAGCCTCAGCAAGGTATTCGAAAAACTACTCCATACAACTATATACAGATCAGTCGCACCGATCATCTCTAACAGCCAGCATGGATTTATGAAGCATCGTTCGACAACATCAAATCTTATGTGCTACGTCACGGCGATATCACGTGAGCTAGAAGCTAAGCGGCAAGTGGATACTATCTATTTTGATTTTCCGAAAGCTTTTGATACTGTACCACACAATCTCATTATTGAAAAACTGAACTACATCGGATTTCCCTCATGGTTTACCGAATGGCTTTACTCATACTTATCCGATCGCAAAGCATTCGTTACAGTAAACTCCGTGCGCTCCAGAATATTTGACATATCGTCTGGTGTCCCTCAAGGCAGTGTGCTTGGCCCGCTCATCTTTATAATTTATATTAATGACCTGGTCGAGCTGCTGTCATCATCGAAATTATCGTTTGCCGACGATCTAAAAATCTTTCGGGTGATTGGTGCCCCTGCCGATTGTGTCGCATTACAGGAGGATATTAATCGTCTGCTAGTCTGGTGCAGTGACAACGGCATGCGTGTTAACAGCAATAAGTGTAAAGTAATATCATACAGTCGCCGTAACACCGTTTTTCTTCATCAATACAACATGGGACCGGATTGTCTGGAACGTGTTAACTCTATTCTCGACCTAGGCGTTACTATTGACTCTAAATTGAGGTTCGACGAGCATATAAGTAGAGTCACTGCTAAAGCATACACCGTGCTTGGTTTTATGCGAAGCCATGCGTCTGGATTCACTGACGTTTATTGCCTCAAGACGCTATATTGCTCTCTCGTACGCAGCATTTTGGAGTATGCTTCCCCGGTTTGGGCTCCTGCACACGTAACACAGATCCTTGCGATTGAGCGAATTCAGAAAAAATTTGTGCGATTCGCCTTGCGTCAGCTACCGTGGAATGATCCAGTCAATCTTCCCAGTGACATAGACCGTTGTCAACTGATTAGCCTGGATACACTCGCAGTCCGGCGCGTCAAACAGCAGCGTCTATTTATATTCGACCTAATAACAGGCAATGTGGATTGCCCGGAACTCCTGTACCAGATACCGTGGAATGTACCTCCTCGTCGGCTTCGCAATCCACCGTTATTGGCCATCCAATTCCACAGAACAAATTATGGTGTGAATAATTGTTTTAATGTCTGCTTGCGTTCCTTCAACGATGTTTGTAATGTGTTCGATTTTACTCTGTCTAGAAATGTGTTTAGTAGTAGAATCCGAGGCTTAAGTTAGTTATTAAGTAAACAATCTGTACGACGTAGTCGAAGATGGTGAAATAAATTAAATAAATATACTACTGCCCAAGCGGTGTCGTTCGGCCTCGGTTCCGCTGGCCAGCATGTACTTTGTTTTAGACGTACACTGAAGTCGCTTTTTACGCGGTTTTTTTATACGCGGTTTTCGGAATTTACGCGGATGTGCTCAAAACGTCTATTTTTTCGCGTAGTGTTGAAATCCACAGTTTTTTTTACGCGAAATTTTGGTTTTTTTTACGCGGTTTTCGGAATTTACGCGGTTTTGATTTACGCGGGACGTATCCTGCGCGTAAAAAGCGACTTGAGTGTATTTACCTTTAACCCAATCTTTTCTGTTTCGCGCTTTAGTCTGGTGTACTGTTCAGCCACCGCCACAGATGTTCTGCCGATAATATCCTTGTCATCGGCAAATCAGACGAATGGACTAGATTTGTTGAAGATCGTGCCCCGTGTGTTAATATCTGCTCGGTTGATAACACCTTGTGGCGCTATGTTGAACAGCAGGTATGAGAGACCTTCACTTTGACGAAGCCCTGTATGTGATTCGAATGAACTTGACTATCCATCCGAAATCCGAATACAGCACTGTGTACCATCCATCGTAGATTGAATCAGTTTGATTAGCTTCCTGGAGAAGCTGTTCTCGTCCATGATTTTCCATAGCTCTTTCCGATCGATGGTATCATAGGCGGTTTTGAAGTCAACTTGTCGCCCTTTTTGCAGATCGGGCAGATACTCCCACCTTTCGACCAATTTGTTACGCAATATACAATAGAGCTATTCTATTCTATTTCTATTTTCGGCCTATCGAGCGGCAACCTGAACGATATTCCTGAATTATGTTGGAATTCTATTCGTTACAAGCTTTTCAAACCAATTTGTTTACTAAGTTTGTTAACATTTAGTTTCTGGTATAAATGCTTTTAAATTTGAGTTATAGGCTTGATAAATGATCCGTTTGCGCCGATTTTTTTTAAGCCATTCGATTTTGTTTTATTCCTAATTGTTATTCTATTGCGGCGCTTATAATTAATCCACCTGCTACGGTGGTGGTAACAACTGCAAAACTAGAATTTAGGTTTTGCGGTTTGTGACTCGGCAAAATATGAGTTTTGCAGCGTGTTTTTAGTGGAAAATAATTGATTTGGTAAATTTTCAAATACTAAATTACTATAATAAATTAAGATAACCGATAACCGCAATATGCGGATTTTTCTTACAAGCTGCTATATTTGCAGCTGCTAAGAATACGCGACTGTCAGCGCCGTAGCGTGCGATTGCCAGACCGGCCCCGCCAAGGGCGCAAGCTCTTAGGGGCGCTTAAAAGAGCCTACATTTCAGTCAAGCATTAGCAAAAACTTATGCATTAAGAACTATACTGATTTTAGCGACTTTCCATGCCACTTTATCAGTTGATTTGCATACAGCAGCTATGGTGAAAACCGGTAAACTACGCTCGATGCTTTGTTCGTACATCCAGCGAAGAAGTTGAACATGATGAAGCACTTCGTATCCGTCGAATAGAGCAATCTAACATTAGCAATATCTTTTCCCGCTCGAAAGGCGAAAGTGTTGTACGGAAGCTAAAAATGAAAACCGAAAGCAAGGTGGCCTCATCGTTCCACGCCTTGGGCCGGGAGGTGAGAAAAGCCGGCTAAATGGTGAAGAAGTACTTGGCCCAAAATGGACATTTTTATGCGGAAGCGTCAGTCGAGGCTGGCCGTGTCTGAGTAGCAGGCAATCACCCAAGAAAGATTAAAGGTGCTGGTGAAAAACATCTTTCCGGTGAAGCACGATGTCGTGGTCATAATAAGCGACGAAAACTAATTTAGGATGGACGCAACGACTGGGAAAGGACCAAGTACTTTACGTCTCCCACCAAAAAGGTAAGAGATGACGTCGAGTATATCTTCCGCCCAAAATTCCCGAAGAAGATCCTCAAGGTTTACGGTGAACGAGGAGATTCGAAGATACAGTATGAAGTACCTACCAGAAATTGCCGCCTTCAATAAAATGTATCGCGCAAAAAACGTAGTTTTTTGACCGGACCTGGCCTTGGCCCATCAAGCCAAGAGATCACTAGAGGAGATAAAGGCTGTACCGACGATCACCAACACTCCCAACTGCGATCAAAAGTAAATTTGAGGGTGAATCTCAAAAGGAGCATTTACTTCAATAATTTTGTGGCCAAAAAGAAGAAGGACCGTCTCGCCAAGGCCACGAAAGAGTTGAATGATATGCCGATGTCTATCTTTGATCGGCCATAGCGAAGATTCCGGTGAACAGCTGTAAAGCCACCTGGTAGGGCGTCAAAGTATGTTTATAGAAGGCTTAATAAACGAAGGATTTAAAACAAATTTGTTTCATTGGATTATCTTTTGTATTTTTTTTTTCATTGCCATCCGAAATCAGTTCATTTTTTCAATACATACATTAAGTGCGTCTAAGTATAGGATAATGACCGAATACGAAAAAATCGGAGAGGTTGTGTACAGGACACGACCGCATATAGGTGACGCAGGAAAAGAATATTCGATTATTTTCGACACTTCTTACTTCAACATCTAACACTATTCAGTTAGACATATATCTCGGGTAATTTTTCAAATATACCATTTGACAATGGGAGATTCTCTTCGTGTCTCCTCTCTTCCGTTTTTTACGGCGATACTAATGCATTTCAACCCATCAGCTTTGCATGAATCGGTTGCCGGAGTCACTAGTTAGCTAAATGTTTCGAAAATTTATTCATTCTCATGATTGAAAGCTACTAAATAAGTTAAAGTTGATTGAAAAATGTTTTGTACCTTACAACCTTATACTGAGTTGACAATCAAATAAACCAGGGGTTCCTCCTGCCTTGTCTTGTTCATCATTTTCGAAAGAAATGAATCTAAAAGTAATGCTTGACTATGGAAACTATGAAAAGAATTGCCAGCAACTAATTGATGCAAAGCAGCAAATGCCACGTTCATAACTATTCTCGGATAAGAAGCCCAACAAACATTTTTGTTGATTCCTAGTAGCTTATTCAATCGTTGTGTAGCTAATTACCGGGTTATTATAATTAGCGTTTGATAAGCTGTTATACGACAAAAATGTTTGTTGGGAGATATCAAATTGGTATAGGTTAAAGAATCTTCGACCTATTGAGACGAGGAATTTCTGTCACTTTTTTGCAAAAAACACGAGCAAACCATGACGACGTCTTTTGTTCGACCAATCAGAATGCGAGTATTTCTAGTTGGACAATGCTTTATTATTTTCAGTTTTTCAATAGTGTATACTTACGAAATAATAGCGTTCTTCATTTGAACCAATTCTTAGAAGATGTTCCGATCGATTGGTGCAAAAATATTGAAAATCGATCGGGAAACCGCTATTGGCTATTGGCGTTCAAAACCTGACTACTTTTCGGGAAAGATTTTTTGGAATGACACCCTACCCAGCCAAACCTTGCCGTAACACGTAGTCCTACGTCAAAAATGGCGACTGTATAACACAGTTCACTAATTTGTTAATTGTGCGGTTTGTTAGTTGAGTGTTCAACTGACAATTGAATTGCAAGAAAAATATGTAATTGCTATTAGTAAACTGCAACAGCAATACCTAAAAATACGCTTGCCTATACCCTAAAAGAGTCGAATTCACTTCAAATTGGAATAAACATGTTGCAGCGTGTATTAGCCATACGCGACGCCTTCCGCGACGCGACGACCGACGTCCTCGGCGTTTTTTTTTAAGAAGAAGGAAGCAAAATTCTATTCAAATAACAGTACTTGATGAACCATGTAACGCGTCGGTTGGTGTTTTTTGAAGAGGTAGTCCGGTGATCTCGATGCGATGCGGTGTCGGCGGGCCACAGTTGGGGCAAGTGTTGTAAATTTCGTTTCGGAACGGCGGCGCCGGTAGGTTGAGTGTTCACGGTTCGGTTGCGGAGCGAAGAAATCCCTCCACCGTGTTAGATTTTCGCGGCAATAATCGAAAGATCGGTCGAAATGCGAAAGTGGCAAAATACATCATAAATGAGGTGTCGTGGCATTTCTTTTTAGTTCCTGGTTAAACTAACCAGACGCGCGGATTTTGCGGGTTGTGAAAAAGCAGAGAGTCGAATAACGGTATTTGAAGGAACGCTGGTGTCGGTACAGCGCGGCGGTAGGTCGAGTGTTCACGTTCTGTGTGTGTTTGGAGGGGAAAAATTTCGTCCAGTGTTCCATTTTTTTGGTGATAATCAATGCGAAATAGTGAAACAAGAGGCACGCATTCTTGGTTCCTTCAGTATCGTGAAAATAGGGCTTTTTGTGGAGCGGCGTCAAGTGTTGTGAAGAAGTCTACCTTGCTAGTGCGAGAAAATAGTGCCGTTAGTGAAAAGAATACAAATTAAGTAAGCGGCCGTTTTTAAGCTTGTGAAAGTAAAAAATTTTGTTCCGGTCATATAATCACAGGAATAAAGCGCTAAAAGCCACGGTTTTGGTCTGACCAAAAAGTGGATCACTGCCACGGTTGCTTTTTATAAGTTTCTTGTGCGGCGGACAGCTTTTATGCGACGAAGGATAGGGTTTTCAGGTGAGTAAGGACAGAGTTTTATCATTAGTATCCTCGAACCAAGATTCGATCAAGAGGGCACGTCTATTAGAAAGCTTCCAGCACGAAATACTACAATGTAGTACAATATGTCATATTTTCACCGATACACCCTTCAATTCAATCAAACTGTTTTCCTTCACTTCCTCCTTATCGTTCAAATCATCGTCAATTTGCTCATCTACCTTTACCACTGATTCTATAAATCAGCTCTCTGTAAAAATTATAATGGTCATCTTATGATGCATATATTTAAAATATAGAAAACTGAAGAAATAATCATTTGCACAATAGTGCGCTTTTATTTGAGTCAATTATCATTACAGTTACAAACGTGCGCGGATGACGTTTGATTTAATACTAAGCTTAGGTATAATTTTGTCAATATGCTAAGGACTTCATCTATGACTAGAATTGCTGGAATGCTATACCAGCTGACTCACCAAATTTTTAACTTGATTTTATTAACTTGCATGAAAACTGTTACGACGCACAGTATAAAAATATAATAGCTAATAATAACGAGCGATGCGGGCGGTTCCAGCAGCATTGTTTGAAAAATCATGTTTATTATTCCTGTCAGCAGATTGCCACCGAGAAAGAAAACCAGTCCATTTCCGTTGATCGCTTCAAATATGAGCGGTACGTAGCAAATGCAAAAATCGTCCCCCTTCATGATCTGATCCGGTGATTTCGGCTCCTCAAACCGAACAAAATAGATGAACACTTCGCAGAACATAAACAACGCACACATGCTAGTGCCAATCGATAGAATCCAAAACACGTACCCCATGTTGGCCAATCGACGCGAGACGCCGAACATGTCCTCACACACGTAAATCATTTTCCAGCAAACACCGGCAACGATGCTCAATTTAACGGCCTGCCGAAGAAATTTCTTCGCCGGTTGAATTTCCATCGTAGGTCTCATTACCGACCCCATATACGTCGAAGCCAGATACAATGCAATATATCCCGGAACAGAGGCTATTCCTTCCCGATTGGCATCCATAAAATTTGATCTACCGACTTTCTCATTCATCACATACCGTGAGACACCCAGATGTAGCATCATTTCGTGACCGCAGAGTATGGTTATTCCGATAAACTTAGCAACCTCCAGATCCCGAACGGCATCCATAATGAGTGTGCCGAAAATTTTAACAATCGCGAGCGTGATAAAGAAATTCCAATGAACTCCATACTCCGAGACATGCTGCTGATAATCAATTTCTTGCGTGACGAAAAATCTGGCCATACCAAGCACAACCAGCGGAAGGCTTCCCAGCAGCACACTGCGAACCCGTAACCAATCAAGCTTTCGCCCGTCATCAACCTTGTACACAATTCCGTTACTGAACATGTACAGTCCAACGCCTACATCCATCAAACCGAAACCGAACGTTTCCGTCTTGGCCAGTTCACGAGGAAAGATACGAAAATCTACGGCCAGAATGCAAACCGCCGACATTAGATTGATCAAAGCACGGGAGGCCGTCATAAACTGTGGCTTCCGGCCCGGTATCTGTACGAACGGCATCAGGTGCATTTTGTTGCGCATCTGCTGCAGAACCGACAAACCACTTATCAGTAGCAGCGCCAAGGTAATGTTTCCAACAAGTTCGCTTAATACGGTAACCATTAGTACGAAGGGCATTACAATGAGACAGAACTCCAGAAGAAAGCGGCCGGGAATCTGCGTTACGGCCGTCACCGATATCAGCTGGATTGTGTGGAAGCTGGTGAAAAACGACGGTACGATGTGCAGGAAAACATTGAGCGCCGATGTTCCGTTGTTGTTCTGCATGGAACGTTCGTGTAGCAGTTTGTACTCCGCTGGATCCATGGTTTGTATGGTGTACTTTTAACTTGCCTTCCTATGTTCAAAACAGTTCAATGGCCGGAAATGCCCCCAAAAAACACTACATTAAAAAATAACCGACTGAACCGACTGATTATTTTTTGTTGATAAGCAAAATTTGTTTACTGACGAAATGCCATAATCTGCCGCTAGGTGCGCTGTTTGTTGATGAAAAAGCTGAAGACAGCATCAGCCACAGGGGTAATTGAAATCCGCAAACACACGCTAAATAAAGCTTGAACAATTATTTTACCACGAACAACTTTTGCGAAAGAATTTGGCCAAAAATTCAAATTACGAAAAGCGGGTAAAGGGTAAACATTGCTAATTGCCTGAACAATTATAGCTTTTAAGAGTGCTCAATCGCTCCATAAAAGTGCTATTTATTTTAGCTTGAATCTTTTCGGTGTCCGGCGCACTTATTGCTTGGAGTATTTAAAAATATAACGAGAATGACGCCGAAGATATCCAGGTAACCAATTAGCATCACCAATGCTATTCAAATGCAAGTTAATAACCATTTAAGTCACCTTAAATGCTACTTTAATGTTCTTTTGGCAAAATATACGGCTACTTGTAACCTTCTTATAGTGCTGACAATGCTTATTTGCAGCTTGAATTTGAAATTTGAATACAATTTTGGATGCCAATTTACGACACTTATGCATTCAAAAAGCTAATATACAATAACGTGCAGTATAAAATGCCAGATTTGCTAATAAGCGGTTAATTTACTGCTTATGTTAATGCTCAGGTAACGAGGGTACCCAAAATGTTTTAATCTAAAACGACATTTTTATTTTTTATATCGAATGAACGACTTTTCGTTGGATGGTTTCTATTTTATTGAGCCATATTGCCTGATACGGGCACCAAAAATCACTGGCAAACACTGGTTTCGAACGGACTAGCAGGCAACACAGAGCTTGAAGGCACAAGGGATCATCAAACTCGCGAACTATTTTGAAAATAAACCCAAGTTCACGACTGGCTTTTTCTATAGTCGTTGAGATATGAGCCCTGAACGATAGTTTTTCATCTAGGAAAGCAAAGCATTGGATTTAAATGTCTTTCTAAGTCTTAACCCTTCTTTATCGACAGACTCCGCAGCCGGCTGTTAGAATACAGGATAATTACGGGACTAGTGCTTGCTGACTCTATTCAACAAGTACCGTCCAGTCCACCGCTTTGTTAGACCAGCATCGTACCTCGAAGCTAACTGGCGGTTTTCATCTAGTATCACTCCCAAATCTTTCTCCTGCTAAACTCAATTGAGTTGATTTTCGGTAATATTGTAATCAATTCGGATTACATTTTTCGAACGATGGTAAGAGATCAACATTTTTCCATGCAAAATAACAATTGGGCTCTCTTACAATAGTCTGAGAGCACCGTTCATTCTGTAATTAATGCGACTTGGTATCAAAATTACATTTCGCAGCGCTTGTGGTCTAACAATTATGTTTATTTGTCCCTATCGCGTGGGCAGTTTATTCTACCCTGTAGATTATCCACATTAAAAAATGCACTGGAGATAGTCCTAGGAAGACGGAGAGGTTCTTGATCGATCAGTTGATAGGGTCTTACATAGTGAACAAAGGTTGAAAGACGGATTTCTTTATGGTAGCTTTCGCAAAGCAAATCAAAGAAATCGACGCTGCTGAGCTGACTCGATTCTCTCAGCGCTGCGCTGTAATTATGATTTCAGACGGACGAACTATTCTAGAACTGACCGCACCAGCCTGCAATATAGTGATTTGAGGCAGTTTATATCGGAGAAATTGTTGCACTCCTTGCCTAGAAACCTTGAGTCTTTGGTAACAACATACGAGACATGCTTCTTATACGTTAACTGTGAACCTAAGACAGCGCCAAAGTCTTTGCGAAACACGTTCATTTATTGTATCTTTGAGTTTCTAACAAAACACGATCGGATCTTTCTTTCGGGAAAATATGATTGCTATGCATTTCTCTGTGTTCACTATCATACAGTGCACGTCGCACCAGATGGCAAAGGCCACAAATCGATTTTGTAGAAAGTGATAGTCGTCAGTCGAAGTTCATCTGCATACGATAGTCGTGGACCCTTGATGGCCAATTAACGTCGTTGAAATAAAGCAGAAAACTCAGAGCACCTAGTTGACTTCCTTGAGGAATAGCTGATGAAGATAGATAGCTATTGGATCGATCGTCTCCAACGGAAAACTATTTAGTATTGCAATTGTGATGGCGTGGCTTATCTTCCCGACAAATCGATGTATAAAACATCTGTTTAAGCTTGTTGGGTCATACCTTCCGTAATGTATGATGGAAGACACAGCAGATGACCATCACCTCAAATAGTTTCGAGACGGCACTCAGCGATGTGATGGTTCGATAGTTATTTACATCGTGTTTGGTTCCTTTTTTGTGGACAGGGAACATATGTGCAAATTTCCAACATGAGAAAAAACCACTGGATATGGACCTTCGACATAAACGAAGCAACGATGTCAGCAGGGAGGCAGGAATACGAAAGGTACTCCATCGGTTCCAGGATTGAAGGACAACTTGAGCATGATCCAGGTCTTCGAAATCATCTCGACTTTGATATCAATGGCGCCCAGCGTTTGAGCGTATATTGGAACATTGTTAGCTGCTAATTAAGAAACGGCATGTATCCTAAAAATTGACAGCAACTATTGCGTTATATTCCATTCATGACAAAGGTCGTAGTTCCAGAAAGACTTCAGGTGAAGCTTCAATCTTCGTTAAAAGCATGTTTTGATACCGCGAAAAGCATTGGCGACTGACTCGCGTATACAAATTAATTATCCTAGCATAATGAAGTTTGGGAGAAAACGTGCGATACTTTGTGAACCTTCTTAATGCTGTTTTTTTGTATGACTTCAGGCTACGTAGCTCCTTCGTGTACCAAAAGGGATGTGAATTGCTGCGGTTACTTCTTTTCAGTACGTGTCGATCGTTGGCATATATCAAAACATGTGTGAAGGACTACTTTAACGTCGTCAGACTCAACTAGGTCTCCCCTGTCAATACTGGACAATATATCATTGATGCTTTGTTGATTAGCTTTACGAAAGTTATAGGAGACAACAGCTGAAAACTCATGCAAATCCCGAAGGAGATTTCTTTCAATACAGATGAGCAGAGAAGGATGATCTGAAACTCTTGATTAATGGACACGGAACCGCTGAGATGAATGAGGGCGTTTCCTGTGGGCTCACGAAGCAGAGTTCTAAGGAATGGTTGTTCTCCTTGACGCCTGGTTGACCTTATGGAGCATTAGAGATTGGAGCATTATGGACCGAGAGTTTTCAGAATCAGTATAGAGAAAACCGTTATGATCAGATGTTCATGAGATATCTGACAGCTTGAAGTCGCTCAATATGACTATCTCATCAAGCGGCGAAGCAGCTCTCATAACTGAGTAAAATGACTGACAGCGAGCATCAATTATTAGATCGTTGTCGTGAACACGTTCAGGTGCGATGTATGAGCCACATAGAAAAAGTAAGCGATCATTCAACTTGATAGCCATCCAAACCTGTTCTACGCACTTCCATGAGTTATTCTCGATGGCTCTCGCCTCCAATCCACGACAGACAGCTATCAAAACATCACCCTTCGTTTGGTGTACGATGGGAGTCTGCTTTGTGCAGCGGCGTCTGTCGAGGTCCTCTGCGAAGGCTAGTAGTTGGCTACTATTGCTGAAGATCGTTCCTCTCGTCTCGATGCCCGCTCGCTGGATCACTCCTTCAATGACGATATTGAATAACATACAGGACAGTCCTCATCCCCTTTCCGCAACCTTCTGCGCGATTCGAAAGGACTTGAGAGTGCCCCCGAAACGCGCACGTAGCACATCACTCGTTCCAGGGTAGCTTTGATCAGCCTCGACAGTTTGTCCGGAAAACCATACTCGTGCATTATCTACCATAGCTGTTCTCCTTCAACTGCATCGTATGCTGCCCTGAAATCCACGAATATATGATGCGTGAGCAGGTTGTACTCCCGACATTTCTATAGGATTTGTCGGAGAGTAAAAATTTAATCCGTTGCAGACGACGACGCAACAGAATCTGGGAGAGCACCTTGTAGGCGGCGTTGGCCAGCGTAAATCCGCGATAATTACGACAATCTATTCACTCCGCCGGTAGTTTTTCCTCTTCCTAAATTCTTGAAATTATTTTATGAAGTGTCTATCGGTCCTTGACCATTTTTGTAGAGTTCTGCTTAAAATCGGTCCTTTCCGGCGTCTCTGTTATTCTTCAGCTGACTAATTTTTCGCCGGATCTCTTCGAGATCGGGAGCCAGCATGCTGTTATCGTTTGTAGTTTTTTTTTTGTTAGATTATAGTCACTTTAGCAGCTTGGGTCATTCGTGACTTCTGCGGGGTTGAGATTTGAACCCGGATCCTCGGCCTGAATGCTAACCACTACGCCGGGACTGACCCCTGTTCTTAGTTTAACTTCCGTTGTGTCTGCTTCTGTTATATCGCCGTTAAGGTTCTTATCGATGAACTGACTCCACTTGTCGGTTTCAATCACAACGGAAACTGTTTCTTGAGGAGGCAATTTGGAAGATCCACATCTAGCCACAGTTCCGGGACGCCTTACCTGAATACTATCGGGAAACGAAGGACTGGGCTAGAAGAACCAGCAGCTTTTAAAAATGCAGTCCAACGTGCTTCCCGAAGACTCGGACGGTAAAACGGGTGTTGAACATCGAGCACATTAAAAACAAAGCTACGTGGATTGTTTTCAAGATTTGGTTTGTCAGATCTACAAAAGTGTAATCAACTGGACTGCTGCGACTATCGCGGCATAACGCTGATAAACGTCGTTTACAAAATATCCTCTTCAGATCAGATCCTGGCTTTATGGAGGTCGCAGCAGCGCAATTGCAAACCAAATTATTACCATTCGACAGATCATACAGAAATGTTGAGAATACAACGTGCCCACGCATTACATATTTATTGACTTCGAAGCAGTATACGATACAGTCGATCGAGACCACCTATGGTAAATAATGCACAAACACGATTCTCCGGATAAACTGACGCGACGGATCAGAGTTACATTAGATCGAGTGCTTTGTTTCCTGTGATGCTATGCAAGCTTTCCCTCATCCCTCTTGAGGGGGGTGATCTGAGTAGGTTTTTCTGGTTAGGTTTTTCGCGGCCGGTAGACAAGTTCGTATATTCAAGGAGAATATACAGAAACCTGTGATCAAGAAGCATACGCCACTTTATGAAGCTGATAATTAAAATCCTCAATAGACCGGTAGTTCTTCATGGACTTGAAACTGTGACGCTGCTTACGGTGACTAATAAAATATTAGTCTCTCACAAAAATCACTATCTAAGCAGTTATTAGTAAAATTTATTTGATTTTTATCAAAATATGTAGAGAATGCGTTAGGTTAGAGGAATTGGTGGCCACCCAGTGTCTTCAAATGTCAAATTGTCTCAGACGGTGGGGTGCAAATTAATACTCAAATTCCGTGGATGCTGGAAATAGCCACCCGTATTTGTTGGACCAGGTTCGCAAAGTAATGGTTTCAACTCCACTTGCGTGGCGGGTGCCACCGCTGGTGACATATTTGCATCGTCAGTGGTCATGGTGGCAGAACCGGGCATCGGAGAGGGAGCAGCTAGGGCAATCTCATTTTCCGGTGCCAGCGGATGGGACTGTAGATGCCGCCGGAGGGCCGTTTTTTGACTGAAGGTTCGATTGCACATTTCACAGCGGTAGGGTTTGACACCTGTGAAGGGTGAAACAAGTAAAGTTTTAGTTGACACAATAGTTATTATGAACTTACCTGTGTGACTGCTTTCGTGATCAACCTGGAATCGTTTCCGGATGAAAGTCTTATCACAGTAGCAACATTTGTACGGCTTGATACCTACGTTAAAAGATGTGATTAAATAAAAGCATTTATATGTATAATAAGCCACTTACCAGTATGCGACATTTCATGTCGTTGTCTGTTAGTATGGTCAGCAAATGCTTTTTCGCAGAACCTGCCAAAGACATCCATCAATAGTAACTGTTTGACAGGAAGAACAACTTTTATCTTACCGACAAGGATAGGGTTTCTCCCCTGTGTGAGTTCTCATGTGATACTGCAGGTGAACCTTAGATTTGAATGCCTTTTGGCATATTTCACACTGAAACGGTTGATTATTGGTGTGCGACAAAACGTGCACCTGCAGATTGCGCTTCCGACGGAAGCTCCATCCACACGTGGAGCAAACGAAGGGCTTCTCACCACTGTGTACCATCATGTGTGCCTTTAGGCTTCCCTTACTGGTGAAGTTTTTATGACAAACTTCACATTCGAATGGTTTCTCGTTGCGATGGGACCGTTCATGAGTGGCAAGTGCTTCTCCGCCTCGTACTTTCAGTCCACAAACTGAACACTGATGGCTGAGTGGTTTGTAGTTTCGCTGTTGGTGCCTTTGCAAGGATATTTCATCGTAAAATCGCTTGAAGCAGACGGGGCATTCTATTGGTTTGTCCCTATTCTCGTCTAGAGATTGTTCCACCTTATTCATCTTGTGAGCGGTATGAGCATGAGCAATTAAAAGCTCTTCTGTTTCAAATGACTGGTAGCATGCTTGAGCACAGCATATTCGACCGTACTCCTCCTGCACAACTACTGGAATGGGAGCTACGATTACCTTCGACGGAACGATTTCCTTATCCCGAGGATGATGGTGGGCATGCTGTCGACGCCGAGACTGATCTATAAATCTAGCGGTACATTTGTTGCAGTTGTAAATTTTAGTGGCTTCCGCTACCCGCCTCAGGTGGGTTCTCAATGCCGCAGATGTCGAGTAACGTCGGAAGCATATCTCACAGATGTTTGTTTTCGAGGTATTGACCCGGCGTTTCTTTACGTGGTTTTTCTCACCATGAGCTTGCAAATCGGTCTGGCTATCAAACACCTGAAGACACGCACAACAAATCAGTTGGTTCTTGCCTACAACTACTATTTTGTAGGTGGCCAACTCTTTATCATCGAGAACATCCTCCTTATCATAATTATCGTCATCGTCTTCTACCTTGCATGCGGCTTTCCTGCCACGTTTTTTAGTTTTTTTCATTCTTTTAACTAAACTATCAGAATCGTAGTTACTGTCGTCGTCCGACTCTCGATACCTATTCTTTCTGGCCTTACGGCCTCTTTTTTTCGCTGGTTTTGCATCGGACGATCCGTCACTTTTCCAGTCGCTACCATTGGCAACCTCTTCCTGTCCGCTCGGTCCATCATCCTTGAACGCCGTTTGATCTTCGTCAGAATCCACCTCCGCCTTAATTTCGTCAGCAAAAACTGCTAGCGTCTGCACATTCGATTCCCAGTTTGTTGTTTCGCCTGCAGTTTGCTCTCCGTCCGTCTTTGTGCTGGTTTCCAGGAAGATCTTCCGTAGTTTCCGATCCGAATCGCGCGCCCTCTTAATAAAACTAATCATACGCTTTAGGTCACCGATGCACGGCTGGCAGATTGCGGTCGGAAGACCGTCATCCTCCAGGATCTGCACCGCCGTACACTCCACGATAATGTTCGCGATAAATGCATCCTCTAGTTTGGAAAATATCGGCACCAGCCCACCGGTGGCGTTTGCCATACAGATACGGCAGATGTTCATGTTTGCAGGCGAGTCGAGCTGGCGGGCGTAAACATTATTTTCAATATTTTGCACCGTTTTAGTTTTTTGTAAAGAAGAATTTGCGAACAACTTTTTTCTGAGTGATGAAAATCGACTTGTTGTTTTTGTTAGTGGAGCTGTCAAACGGCGCGCTGAGCTGGGTGGTGGTTGATGGATGATTGTGTGTCGGCTTCAAAAACTCTAATCGCTTAAAAATTTTGGAAATTTTAAAATTTTGAAAGCCAAACCTTGTGAATAAAATTGAAAACAATGAAGTAAAAAACTAAAGAGTAATTAATATTAAGAAAATAATATAAATTATTTATATCCCCTACGATAAAACTAAACCTTACCGTTGTGTAGGGCTTTTTAACTAATGAGTAAATGAACAGCAGTCAAGTTTAATTCTGAATAATCACATTGCACATGCATATATTATAATACTTTTGTGAATTCAAATGGGATCCGGGGCAAAAACGACCAAATGTGTTTGTTGGGTTGTTCAGAAAGTGCCTTTATCCTGAATAAGAACAAGGCCAATACGGAGATCTCTGATAACTAATAGTTCTAAATTAATCGGAAACTTGAATATCCTTAGATTTCACAATTTTTTTCAACAATCCTTTATATGGAGAAGGCGGCTAAGAAATTAATGTTTCTAAGGGTTAATGAGCAAAATTTATAGATATCTAGTTGGATATCGAAGAAAAATCTGGTGGTCACCTACGTCAATCGAGGTGGCAATCGTACAAACTGAACTGGAGAGGATTGGACTGAAGCCACAGGCCATCTACCCGATGAAGCGTCGAGCTGATACCAAAGACAGCTCTCGGAATTGTTAGGACAACAACGGTCTGCCCCTCAATACTGGCAGCACTTACCTGCTTGCCGATCTATTAAAGCTACTCTTTAGCTCCCAAACTTGCCTCCGCTGCCTCTCAACAACCAACGAATCGCCGCCACGAATTCAACACCTCATCAAACGGTCTCCAACTCCCGTCCAGTCCGGCCTCGCTTCGTTGCTGCAGCTGGCTTTCCAGATCTAGGTTCTACCACATCTGGTCTGTCGTATGCCGGTGTCAGCTCCGGTGCTCCTCTCACGACGGAAGAGGTCGTCCAAGGTCCAACTCATGTCGGAAACTATCACCATTAAGCGTTCCTGTAAAACTTTAGCTAAGCAGCTCCAAGATTACTGCTACAGCAAATTACATCGTCAGCAAATATGAACTCTGAAACCACAGAACAGAAATGGAAGTTAAAATTCAAACACGTATATGCTTTCTGCAAATACTAGCGAACCTAGCGGTGGCGAGTCATTTTTTTTTCTACGAAAACACCCGAACGCTTATACGAATACACACGAAAGCATATGAAAGCTGCTATGCGATAGGCAGCGAGCGTTCTGTTTACATTGCTGTTATTCGCTTCTGTGCGAAAACCTTCCCAAAAGAAAAATAAAAGCAAAAAAGACTAGACTAATCTCAAGTTTTTAGTCTTGACCTTGAAATGCGGTCATACATATGTATTAATATTTTTTGAAACGATGGTTCTACAATTGATGAAAGGGAAAGAAATGAAAAATTTTTTTTGGTGAAGGAGGGGAAGAGCGGAAAGGAAGGGGGGGTTCCAACCAATCTCGACCCACTAATGGGGTAAAATCTTTTTAACTTTTCAAAATAATAAGCTGACCTTCACCTTTAATCTCATTACTAACAATATCAACGTGTATTTGACCAACTGAGCATAATTTGGCTCCGTCAACGACCGCTAGTTTTCTTTTGTAATGGAGAATTGGTAAGAATTTGAATAAGCGATGATACAAAATTTCACTAATGACTGTAACCGCAGACCCAGTGTCCATTTCCATTAACAGTTGTCGATTTTCAATAATAGCTTTTATCATGCAGAGCTCATTAATCTTTGTTATACTGGAAATCTTCCAAAACGGCTGCATAATGCGGAATATATACCCCATAGTGGTCGTTAGCCTCTTATCCAGCAACTCCGATCCCGACCTCCTCGTGGTAGCAGCCGGAATACGAGCAACCTTAGCGGAGATCGGGTAACCAACCCCGGTGGAAACTAAGGTCGTATACTAACCGGGAAGGAGGTATAGTGAGTCTCGGCACTATAAGATGGCAGCCCCATCACGAGACTCGGTAGTGTTGCCCCAGTATGGCTACACACCTAAATTAAATTAAAACTAACAATATTCAAGCATATTCGGAGCGGAATATTCGGCATTGACCTAGGCGACTGAATAAGGACGACGAATGGAGACTCGGTACTTGGAACTGCAGAACGCTAAATTTCGCAGGTTGCGAGCGGGTGCTGATTGAACAGCTTGAACCCCGCAAACACGGCATCGTAGCTCTGCAGGAAATCTGTCAAAGAAGGAGATAAGGTATGGAAGATCCGTGGCGGAAAGGCCCAGATTTACCAGAGCGGTGGCGCTACCAACGAACTGGAGACGGGGTTTGTAGTGCTGAGCGGAATGCAGGATCGCGTGATACATTGGAAGGCGATCAACGAGAGAATGTGTGTATTGAGGATAAAGGGCCATTTCTTCAATTATAGCATCATTAACGTGCACTGCCCGCACGAAGGTAGACCCGACGATGAGAAAGAAGCGCTCTACGCGAGGCTGGAGGCTACGTACGACAGCTGCTCGTCACGGGACATCAAGATCGTCATCGGGGATATGAACGCCCAGGTCGGTAGGGAAGAAATGTATAGACCGGTGGTAGGACCCCATAGCCTGCACACCGACACAAACGATAACGGCTAACGATGTATAAACTTCGCAGCTTCCCGAGGCCTGGTGATCCGAAGCACCTTTTTCCCGCGCAAGGATATCCACAAAGCCACCTGGAGGTGACCTGACCAACGTACAATGGACCAAACTGGCCACGTTCTCTTAGAGGGCCGGGTTTTCTCTAACATCACGAACGTGGAGTCTTCCTTCCGTCGGGGTGCGGATATTGATTCTGACCATTACCTAGTAGCAGTACATGTGCGCTCAACGCTGTCCAACGTATACCGGACACGTCAAAGCCGCCCTCCTCGGCTGAACATCAGGCAGCTAGATAACCCACAAGCTGCCGAGAACTACGCGCGAATACTGAATGTGGCACTGCCTTCTTCCGAGGAGTTAGGTGCTGCAAACCTCGAAGACGGTTGGCGCAGAATACGCTCGGCCATCGGAGAGGCCGCTACCGGGGCACTAGGTATTGAGCCTCGGAGTACACAAAATGATTGGTTTGATGGGGAATGCCAACAAGCGGTGGAGGAGAAAAAAAGTGCTTGGAAAAATTATCTAAGTATTGCCACTAGATAGAAGCTGGCCAAATACCGACGAGCTAGGAACGAAAAAAGCGCCAAAAGGAGGACAGAGATCGTGAAGTATTAGAGCAACTATTCCGAGCTAATGACACGCGCAGGTTTTATGAGAAGGTGAACCAAACTCGGAAGGGCTACACGCCGAAACCTGACATGTGTAGGGACGAGGAGGGAATCTAATTACAAACGAGCTCGAGGTGGTCGACAGATGGAAGCAGTTCTTCGATGAACACCTCAATGACGAAGTCGAAGAAGGAGGCGAAATGGAAATTAACCTAGGAGCGCCCATGGAAGATAGTAATGTCCTAGCACCTGATCTCCAAGAAGTCCAATCGAAATCGAGCCCGAGAAATCGGGCTGCTGAAGACCAATAAAGCCGCAGGGAAGGACCGCCTACCGGCAGAGCTTTATAAACATGGCGGAGAAACGCTATCAAAGGCTCTACACTGGGTTATTTCGAGAATTTCGGAGGAGGAAAAGCTGCCGGAGGAATGGACGGAAGGAGTGGTTTGTCCCATCTACAAAAAGGGTGATCGGCTAGACTGCTGCAACTATCGTGGTATTACGCTGGTAAACGCCGCCTGCAAGGTACTCTCTCAGATCCTGTTACACCGGCTGTCAGCGATAGCACAAGGTTTCGTAGGGAATTATTAGGCGGGTTTCATTAGGGCTCACGCAACTACGGACCACACGCATCACATCTTTATTGATTTCAAAGCAGCATACAATACGGTCGATCGAGACAAGCTATGACAGATAATGCATGAATGCACGTTTTCCGGACAAACTGACGCGACTGATCAAAGCTACATTGGATCGAGTGATGTGTTTGGTACGCATTTCTGGGACACTCTCGAGTCCCTTCGAGACGCGGCGAGGGTTCAGTCAAAACATTTAGCTAGCTAGTGACTGCGGTAACTGATTCATGCAAAGCTGATGTCTTAAAATACATTAGCATCGCTGTAAACAGCGGAAGTGAGGAGACACGAAGAGAATCTCCCATTGTCACATAGGTCTATTTGAAAAATTACTCGTGAAATATTGTAAGAGGCAAAACAAACAAGATGCAGGTTTCGGGGCCAGCGGGGCGCTTGGTAGCGGTCGGTTTTTAGGGTTTGGCGACGGACTCCCGTTATGAATACTGCGCACTAGCTGTTTGGTCTCGAGAGCTGGGAAGCGGATGCGGCTCTATAGTTTAAAGCTTCTGTCGACTACCGCGAACACCCATGTCGTGCTGCGCGCCATTTACTTTATAGACCCATTTTGGTACAGTGCATAAATGCCAGAGGGATGGAAGATGAAGATTGTTCCATGCATCGAGCCCTGATAAGTTGATAACCACTGATGGTCCGAGATTTGTCTTCCTATTGGTGATAAATTATTTAAATCATTTCACCTTTTTAATTAGTAAAAAATAGCAAAAGTCTCAGGTAAATGAAACATTTTTATTGATGTTTATTGTTCGTCATTTCATTTTTTGCTCATTACAATGTATGTTCATGTTTCTGGTAAGAACGCTTATTGCTGAATGTAACACCGCAAATATCGCAGCTGTACGGCATGACTCCCTGGTGAACGACGCTCATGTGCTCTCCTCGTTCGATCAAGCGCATAAAGCGCTTGTCGCAGTAATCGCAACCGTACGGTTTTACCCCCGTGTGGGAGACCATGTGCCGCTTGAGATTGGTACCGTCAGCGAATCCCTTACCACACACCGGACATTTTCGGTACTGATCCGGATCGTGAATCTTCTTGTGCGAAAACAGTGACGAGGAATGCCGGAAATTCTTGTGGCAAACGTTACACTGGAACGGTTTCTCGTCGCTGTGGATGCGGTAGTGGTTCTCGAGAAACGATTTCATTCGGAAAGTCATGCCGCATATCTTACACTCCAGATGCTTCTCCAAGGTATGGGTCAATCTGTGCTGCTTCAAAACCGCATTACTGAAATAATCCTTGAAGCAAATGTCACACTTATAGGGTTTATTTCCTGTGTGTTTATTTTCATGAGCTGTCAGGTGGTCGTTGGATTGGCAAATCTTGCCGCACTTGCTACACTGATGATGGCTGCTTCCATTTACGCCAAAATACCGATGCATCTGATGTCCGTTCAACTTTTCCATTGATTCAAAGTACCTAAAGCAAAACACGCATTGGATCGGTTTAAATGTTAGATCTGCAGTGATATCGGTTTTAAGCTTTGGGTGATCATCCCGAATGTGTTCAAACAAATCATCTTCGGTTTTTCGCGACACGGTACAGCCTCGAACGCAGCACATAAAACCATGTTTCATTAACTTTTCGATTGATACAGTAAAATAGTTAGGCACCGGCACACTGACTTCGATATGATTGTGAGCATGCTTTCGTCGCAAACGAGGATTGACAAACCGTTTGTTGCACAGTTTGCATCTGTACACTTTCTCTCGAGAATCAAATGGCTTACGATGAGTTTTATAAAGTGTTTCCCGATCAAACCGTCTATAGCAAAATTTGCAGACCACGGGTTTGCTCTGACAGGCATTGAATTTCTTCCTCTTCATCGGCTGATGGTAGGATTCACCATGACGCTCCAAATCTTCGGTAGTTTCAAACCACTTATAACAGCCACAACATACGATTTTATCTTTTACATCTACTATATCGAATGTTTCTAGCTCCTTTTCATCAAGCTCATCTAAGTTATCTTCCATAAGCAAAGCTTCATCCTTGGGCGAAGATTTCTTCTTCCGTGATTTCGTCCGTTTCGTGGTTCGCTTCTTTACCGAACGTTTAACCGTGCTGCTCTCTTGATCTTCGCTGCTGTAAGACTTATCAGAATCCGAACTGACTTCTTCACAATCCGATTGCGGAAACTGCGCTTGCTCTTCTTCTTCGTTCGACTCCTCATTTATGAACTCAATTTCGATGTGTTCTGTCGGTTGCACCAGTGAAATTTCAACTTCGTCTTTTATTTCATCCTCAATGACATTGTAATCTTCATCTTCAATAAGCGGAGATATTTCCGTCTTAACCACAGTGATATCCGGCAGTAGTTTATTTCTCAGCTTACGGTCACAATCCTTGGCATTCTCGACGAACAGTGCTATGGATTTTATTGCCTCCACGCAAGGGTGACAAACTTCCGACGGCAACCCGTCGTCCTCCTCTATCTGCAACCAAATCACGGTGAAGTTTTGTTAGTTACTTTATTCGTTCTTTCTGTATTTTACATTAGTAAAATAACAATGTTCAATTTTTTTTAAATTTATATTTTATTCACTCACCGTAACTCCGACCCACTGCGTTAGGCATTCAGCGATGTAAACATCATCATCCACCACAGAAAAAATTGAAATAAATTGATCGCCAACGGCTTCATCGCCGCGCACATTCATGCATGTCCGGCACAGTTCCATCGGAAAGCCACACCAATAATGGAACAAGCACTAAATTGTTCAATTTTACTCAGAAAAACAGCGAAAAACTTCAAACACGATTTCACGACACACGAATGCAGTACGCGCGGCTCCAGCAGCTGCAGAATTTTGGTTTGTCAAACGTTGACTAACAGAACAGGGCCGTACTTTGGCATTTTTGTCAGGTAACGCGGTGTATATTGAGCTGAATATTTTTTTCGCCCAAATTTAACTTTTAATTTATAAACGTGCTACGATCTTGTTTCAATTTGTGTACCTGTCTTTTGGTTCTTTTCCAGAAAATAGATCATTACACGGGAGCTCCTAACCACACTTTTTGGACAGCACTTGGTGGTTTGTTTACATAGTGTTAAATTTTGAATTGAGTTTTCTATCTTTGTCCGGCAGATAATGATAAAAATTTATAGTTTTTATTTAAGAGAAAGTGCCGTACATGCATTTTACAAAAACTGATGCAGTAATCCTTCACGAAATTTCAAATCGAAACTGCTGGATGTGACAAAAAACATGTAAACAAACCACCAAGTGGTGTCATTTGACGGAAAAATTACGTCATCGCAAAATGATCTATTTTATACCTGGTAAAGGGTAAAGCACCATAATTGAACTGGCAAAATGGGTATTTTTGCAGCGTTTGAGATGGAATTCAACTTTTCAACACTTAACTTTCTTACTTACTCATGTGTCCATGTCCGCCGGTCCGGCAGAACAATTCATCTCCCAGAGATCTCCACTGCTGACCGTTACCCGCCATGGTTCCTCGGTGGATATCCAGTAGTCTAGCCCCCAAGCATGAATAATATATCGCACGCAGCGCTTAATAAATACCTGCAGTTTTTGCGTTGTCTCCGCTGAGACGTATCACGGTTTATAGGCGTACAGCAATACAGATTTAGATTTAGTACGCTTGAGTTGAAAATTCGAGTTTTGGTATGTAGACTAATCTGGTTTGATCGTCTTATGTTTTGCAAACATGCAAAGGCGCCCCTGGCCTTCCTAATCCGTGTGACTATATCAGTCTTGGTGCCACCATCGGGCGTTGTCTGGTTACCAAGATATTGAAAGGCGTCCGCCTGCACAACCTGTTGTCCCGCTACTGTGAAGGTGCTGGGATTGTCAGTATTGACTACCATAAGCTTAGTCTGGGTTACATTGACTTTAAGGGCGTTATGCGAGCAAGGCAATATCATCGGCTAGGTCCAGGTCATTTAGCTGCTCCATCGCTAGAGGTTTCTAAGGCAATCCTCGATTTGGTCTACTGTCAACTGCTCCAACTAATATCTCATGCATAACAATGTGAAACTGAAGCGATGATAAAATGCAGCCTCATGCCAGCAGTAACCCTTACAGAGTCGGACAAGACGCCGTTGTGCCAAACCTTGCACGAGTACACCTCGTATTGAGACTCGATGATATGAGTAAGCTTATCTGAAACGTGCTAGAACTGCTCTACGCATAAGTGCGCCGAAGATGTTTTTGTGGTTTTCAAAGACAGAACGCCAGTACGGTGATTCCGTGCCGCTTCCATATCCAGACCATTGTCAAAATTCGACGAAGAGCTCAACTACCATTTTCCGTGCGGACCGGTCGCAACTGCGACGAATTCGCCCTTGAACAAACTTTTTGACCTCTGCAGTTCTAACGCGAAGCAGCCTTCTTGATGTACGCAACGAACGCAGCGCTGATATTGCATCAAACCATCATCTTGTTATCGCTGAGATACGTCTGCTCGTCGCACGTGTCCAACGACGGGAGGAGAAAGTTGGGTGCCGCTGTGACGTCCGCCGATTGGAAAATCTTGAGGTGAAAAGGGCCTTTGTCGAACAACTTGAATCTCGAGCCTCAGAGCTGCCAACTGGAACCTGGAACCGTCGAAGAGCAATGGACCGGCACCAAGAACTCCTTTATCACGACCAGTGAAGAAACCCTCGGGAAAGCGCGCAGCGGGCGGAGGGAGTGGATTTCGGATGACACTTGGAGGAAGATCGACGAGCGGAGAGAGGCGAAAGCCGGCATTGAGCGAGCGCGGACCAGATCGGCTAAGACAGCTGCCCGTCAACGATACGCCGAACTGGAGACGGCTGTTAAACGTGCTTATACGGGGGCAAGAGAGCCTGGACTCCCTAACCGAACAAAGAGAAACCATCGCCGCTAATGGTGATATCCGTTTGTTGTACGATATTTCTCGCCGCCTTAGTGGAACTCGGAGGCGCCATCGCTGGATGAAATTGTAGCAGCCATCAAGGGTATGAAATCCAATAGAACGCCAGGGATAGACTGTATTTCAGCCGAAATGCTCAAAGCTGACCCATCTTTGTCAGCCCAGACGATGCATCAGCTTTTCAGCAATATATGGGAAACCGTAACTTTTCTGGTGGACTGGATGCAGGGCATATTGGTCAAAGTCCCTAAGAACGGAGACCTAACTGAATGCGGTAACTGGCATGCCACGCCAAGTTGCTCTGTATTACTCTCAAAGTACTCTGTAAGGTAATCCTCAACCGGATCCAGGAGAAGATCGACGCTGCTCTCTGGCGACAGCAAGCTGGATTCCGTGCTGGCCGATCATGTGTAGACCATATCACAACGCTCCGCATTATATTGGAGCAGATCAACGAATTCCAGGACTCTCTTCTGCTGGTGTTCATTGACTACGAAAAGGCGTTCGACCGACTCAACCACGAAAACATCTGGAGCGCAGTAAGGCGTAGAGGAGTTCCAGATAAGCTAGTCCATGTCATCGAGGCTTAGTACGAGGCGTTCTCGTGCAAGGTTATGTCGGACCCCATAAGGGTTACTGCTGGCGTGAGACAGGGCTGCATTTTATCACCGCTTCTGTTTCTCATAGTTATGGATGAGATATTAGTTGGAGCAATTGACAGTAGACCAAATCGAGGATTGCCTTGGAATCCTCTAACGATGTAGCAGCCTCGACCTCGACCTAGCCGACGACATTATCTTGCTCGCACAACGCCGAAACGATATGCAGAGCAAGTTAGATGACCTCTCCGAGAGCTCCCAGGCAGCAGGTCTCACAGTCAATGTAGCGAAAACTAAGTCTATGGTAGTGAATACTCACAATTCCACCAACTTCACAGTAGCGGGACAACAGGTTGAGCAGGAAGACGCTTTTCATTATATTGGTAGCCAGACAACGCCCGATGGTGGTACCAAGACTGATATAGCCACACGGATCAGGAAGGCCAGGGGTGCCTTTGCAGGTCTGCGAAACATTTGGCGCTCAAACCAGATCACTCTACGTACGAAGCCCTGAATCTTTAATTCAAACGTTAAATCCGTACTGCTGTATGCCTGCGAAACGTGGTGCGTCTCAGCGGAGACAACGGAAAAACTGCAGGTGCCAAAACTGCGATACATCATTCGTGCATGGTGGCCTGATAACTGGATATCCAATGAGGAACTCCATCGTCGGTGTCATCAACGGCTGATAGCCACAGAAATTCGTGAACGTAGGTGGAAGTGGATCGGACACACCTTGAGGAAAGGAGCGAACGAGGTTTGCAGCGAAGCGCTCGACTGGAATCCACATGGACAGCGTAGAAGAGGCGGACCCAGAAGCTTTAAGCGTAGTCAAATATAAGCGTTTTGCTAGCGCCAGAAGCTAGCTGTTGTGAGTTTAGTGTAAAATTTTATGCGCCTTCAGCGACATCATCACTATAGTTTCCCAGCTAATTTGACATAAGTTTTATCCAAGTGGGGACCTTTTGCTTTGATGTCTGTTCTCTGTGGTATTAGTTTGGTTGTATCAATTGTATATGTCGTTGCAAGCATATAATGATTTTTATTCGAATATAATGTAGATATGTCACACTGTAGAGCTTAGCGCGGTTTTTGGTAAGTTTGCTGGCGTTCATCGTGATTTGGAAGTTTTGTAATCCAGCCAGGCTTTTCCATTCTTTTTGGGCGTAAGTTTGTGAAACACCGACCTTCCTAGTAACATCTCGTGTTGAAATATTGGGATTTTTGGTGAAATTAGCCTTAATTTTTCTCTCTGCCATTAATTTTTCGATTTTTTTCCGAGGTCGCTTACTTCGGAAATTCATAACTCTGAAAACAAGCATCGTAGGACAAAAATTTTCGAATGAAAATACTGACAAATTTTTTCAGCATTCCAGAAAAAATTATGGAATAAGTTTCTCGAAAAATTCTACACAGTAAAGTCTGAAAAACTATATTGTAGGTATGTTCCGTCGTAGTTTTCACGTTGGCCGAGGAAAAACGCTTATTAAAATCCGATTAGGCCAAACCAGACTTCAAATTCAGCTTAAAATACTCACAATCATTGAAAAATGTCGGTAAATGTTATTGAAAGTGACAGACCAAATAAACATATTAAAAAATTTACGTTCAAAATCGGCGAAAGAAAAGACTGAATAAAATACTATAGGCCCAAACAGAATGCCGCGTCAACGCATTCTTAAACTTAATCAGCTCCAGGCAGAAGTTTCCTCAGCTGTACGAAGAAGTCGTCTCCATTCCACTCGGACCTTCCACTTGATCGATCCATCTTGCTCGCTGCGCACCCCGCTGTCTCGTTCCAGTCGGATCATTATTGAGAACTTCTTTAACCGGGCTGTCGTCCGACATCCTCACGACGTGCCCAGCCCATCGCAGGCGACCGATTTTTGCGGTGTGAGCGATGGATGGTTCCCTAAGCAGCTGATGCAATTCATGGTTCGTTCGCCTCCTCCACGTTCCGTCTTCCGTCTGCACTCCGCCGTAGATGGTGCGCAACACCTTCTGTTCAAAAATACTAAGGGTGCGTTGGTTCTCCACGAGCATAGTCCATGCCTCAAGGCCGTAAAGGACTACCGCTCTAATCAGCGTCTTGTAGATTGTTAACTTCGTGCGGTGGCGAATTTTGTTCGATCGCGGCGTCCTACGGAGTCCAAAGTAGGCACGATTTCCTGCTATAATGCGTCTTTATATTTCTCTGTTGGTGTCGTTGTCTTCGTCTGCGGTGGCCAGTGAGCCCAGATACACGAGCTCTTCTACCACTGCGATTTCATCACCGTCTAAATGTCTCTTCCTTTCATGTATTTTGTTTTCGATACATTAATGACAAGTCCAATCCGTTTGCTTCAGCTTTCAGTCCGATGTACGTTTCCGCCATCCTCTCAAAGGTACGTGTAATGATGTCAATGTCGTCAGCGAAACCAAGAAGCTGGACGGACTTCGTGAATATCGAGCCACTAGTGTCTATCCCCGCTCTTCTTATCACACCCTCCAAAGCGATGTTGGACCGCAAACATGAAAGCCCATCACCTTACCGTAACCCTCTTCGAGATTCAAAGGGACTCGAGACTGCCTCTGATACTCGAACAACACACATTATTCGTTCCATCGTCGCCTTGACCAATCGCGTTAGTTTATCTGTTAGGTAACCAATCGCGTTAGTTTATCGTTAGGTTATCTGCGTCAACGCGTCCGTCGGCGTCATTCTGACAGTTTTCCCATGGGTTTACTGTCAAATTGAGCGCTGATGGATGCGTTGACGCAGCATTCTGTTTGGGCCTTAACACCAAATTCGTGTTGGGTTCGCTGAAAAAAGAACCAAAAAAGACTGAATAAGGAACTGACTTCAAATTAGGCTCGAGATCACTGAAAATTTCTTGCTAATTCCCCCCATACACGTACGCATATGCTGGGCTCGAAATGAACAAAATGTTAGACAGGTCATTCAGGTCAAGCGCCAGCGAAGTATACGGTAGAAAAGGTTTTCACGGTAGAAAAAGTTTCGGTTTCGGGTTTCAAATAGTCGTATAATCGGTCCTTTCGGCCATATGCGACTGTTTAAAAACTAATTCTGGTATGAGAATTATTCCATTTAAAAATTAGGAAATATGTACATAAAAAAATGTGTAGGTAAAGATCCGATATAATTTTCGAGCGAATACTTTTTTTTTTCGCCTAAAATTGCTGGCATCTCTGGTGTCGAACTTATATCAAAACAAAAGGAAAAAGTGAAATTTGCTGTAAGTTCAGTTTTAGCTGCACAGGTGTTGTAAACATTTTTCGTGCTTGGAATCTAAATATTGAATGGTTTAAAGGAACTAACGATTAAATTTATCACCGCTCTTATGGCACAGTCAATGGAAAACTTGTGCCGAATATGTGTTGGGTACGATGGACACATGGTGTCCATTTTTTCAACCCTCATCGATTCCGGCGGCAGTGGAAACGTAGAGAATGACAAATCGGCCGCTGCTAGAGGTGGCCGGTCCACCGGTGAGACGATAGCCCAAGTTATGGTTTCCTGCTTGGGAGCTGATGTAAGTATTGATACAAAGATACAAAGCTGAGTTTGGGTGAAATTAATCAACGATGGCTATTGTTGTTACAGATCGAACAGGATGACAATCTTCCACAACACATTTGCGGGGATTGTTTTCAGAAGCTAAAGGCTTCTTGGGATCTTCGAGCAACGGCCAAGTGGAGTGAGAAACATTTGCGGCAAATGCTGCAAAGCACGGAGTTTAAAAATGAGCCGGAACAATTTAAGGAGGAAGAAGTGGAGTTTGTTGAGGGAATAGAGGAAGATTATGTGGATGAGGAAGTTTTAGAGGAGACTGTATTGGTGGAGGAGTTAAGCATACCTAGTAATCAACGGGATCCTTTGCATTCCGAATTTGGATGGCATTTTTTTGATCTGAAAAAGGGCTTCTACAAAATTAGGAAAGGTGAAGATCCTGGCTGGAATTTAATAGAAATAAGTGGAACCCGCTGCTGCGGGTGTTTTACGTCTTTCCCGACTAAAGTATTACTGGAAGAGCATTGTAAAGTGCATCACAGGGAAGAACAGAATGCCGTTCAAACCAGAAGTAACGAGTGTATGGCATGTCAAAAAGCCTTTCCCAGTATGGAAGCTTTGAGTTTTCATCAAAAGATAGCTCGATCTCGTCAGTTATTCCACTGCACGGTGTGTCAGTTATTATCGCCCAGTAAGCGACAGCTGAAGGCTCATTTGAAGCTACACACTGAATCGGAACTGCTATCAGTGTCGCCGGTGGTGATGGAAGAACCACCCGAAAAGAGTACCGGGCAGAAGAATGTACAGCAGCCCCCACCGGCTGGCAAATGTCGCTCAGTTAAAACTTTCCTCACATTCGATTATATCACCTTTGACGGTTTTTGTTGCTGCGAATGTTGGTGCTATTGTGAAACGAAACGAGAGATGAAACGGCACGGGGAAAAGGAACATTACAACAATAGAGGATTTGAAGAGGATATGGTTTGTTTTGGCTGCTTGAGGTCCTTTACAACCAAGGAGAGTTTTGACAAACACATGGCGGAGTTGAATACAAAGCACGTCTACTGGTGTAAAACGTGTGAACTGATGTTTCGTTCATCAGAATTGCTGCAAAAACACCAACAGACCAGCGAAGATCACGATGGTTTCGTCGAACTTGAAATGCTTGACGTTAAGGAGGAGGTGGAAGTTGAAGAGGAAGTTGTTCCAGTGCCATTACAAGTAACAAAACATGTTGAGTTGGAAGAAGTTAAACATGTATCTATGTTAAAAGAAAATCCGAACAAAACTGTTGTAAACACACGCTTGCAGATTTTGAAGGATCCGCACGAAAAACAATTATATGCACCTCAAATCAAGAGGAACGATCCTGATTTGTCGGAAATTACCGTGGTCGATATTTACAACCAGGACACTGTGCGGTGTTGCGGTTGCTATCAAACGTTCTCCACCGAAGCAGAAGTAGTAAAGCATTGCAACAAACAGCATCGTCAGTTTCAGGTATCGGATGATAAAGATCGACCGTATGAATGCCAGCGATGCTACCGGCGGTTCGTTAAAGCTGTTTCGCTTCAAATCCATCAATATTTCGTTAGGAACGTCCTCACATACGCTTGTAAGCTGTGCAATGAACAGTTTACCTTTCACACACCATTCCTTTTGCATTACATTCAGCATGAAAATCAGTCCTGGCGGTATAAGGAAGATAAGCGGGGAGCCAAACCGAAAGTGACCGAAAATGATGCAAGATTTTTCTGTTGCTTCAATTTCTGCACCCAATCGTTTGACGAATACAGCGAGCTGCTCGGTCACGTAGACGACAATCATGGCGTCAAACGAAATCAGTTCAAACATTACCGGGACAGCGACGAGAACTGTTGCGAAATTTGCTTTCGCAGCTTCGGCAACTATCGAGCGTTGCTTCGGCACGTGACACAGCGAAAGAAAGGACGGCCGGCTCATCGACATACCTGCAGCAGTTGCGGCATGCAGTTCAAATCCCTTGCTCTGCTCAAAGACCATGAGAACAAGCATCTGGGCATCAAACCGTATGAGTGCGAACTTTGCAGCAAAACCTTCGGATCGAAGGCGATCCTCAAGAATCACATGACCGTTCATCAGGACAGCCGACCGTTCAGCTGTGAGTTTTGCGGCAAAACGTTTGCCCGCAAGCGTAACTACAAGGACCATTCGATGACGCACACGGACGAGAAACCGTGGGAATGTGAGATCTGCAAGCTCACCTTTCGGATTGAGTCGCAATTCCTGACGCACAAGCGGCGCCACACCGGCGTACGGCCGTACAAGTGCAGCTTCTGCGAGAAGGTATTTTCGCATGCCACCGACCGGAAGCGGCACGAGATGGCAGCGCACACCGGAGAAAAACCGCATCAGTGCAGCTTCTGCCCGTTGGCTTTCATTCGCCGGCGGCAGCTGGTGATTCACGAGCGGACGCACACCGGCGAGAAACCGTTCGAGTGCCAGCACTGCGGGCAGGCTTTCATTCAGCAGAGCTATCTGACGCGACATCTTGCCACTCACAAGTGAAGGGTTATTGTTAGCAAGAGGGGTAGAATATTTTATAAGCAAATGATTTGGTAAATATGATATAATATAACACAACGATTATAGAAGAAATAGTAATAAATTATCCAATTTTGTCCGATATACCATAAGTTTTATATAAACTGAAGCTGCATTGTACTCTCCAAGATATTTTTTAACTGAACCTTGAAGTGATGTGGGGCTTTTTTACTAATCAGTAAATGAACAGCGGTTATGTTTACTTCTGATTTTTGAATGTGGATATATGTCAAAATACTTGTGTGATTTCAAGTGGGACTCGGAGTAAAAATTTACCAAACCCACTTCGTTTACCATTCAGTTTAAGAATAAGGCCAGTACGGAGATCTCTGATAACTAATTATTATCATTATTATTTATTGAATAAAATTCATCTGACAAAATATTGTCTTAATGAAAAATAAAACGAACACAGGATCATGATAGTCTTCTCATAAAAACATGCAATGGAATGTTGAAGTCAAAAATGCTGTAAGCGAGATTGAATGCACTGGCAATGGCACGGATTGGCTCATTTTGTGCGTATGGTCGACTACGAGCTGCGAGGTGTAAAAAGTTGCGTTGACGTATAACTCTCTCTGGAGCATACAAGTAAAACTGCCGGAGTAGTTCAGGCGAATCGACTTCCGAAGTGATGATCTTAGCAGCAAAGAGAGCTTGTGCGATGAATCTTCTCCGTTCTAGGGTATTAATTCCAGGTAGCCGACAACGATCAGTGTAGGAAGGCAGGTTCGTAGCATCACGTCTTGGTAGCCAACGAAGTGCGTAGCGAACAAACCTTTTTTGTACTCGCTCGAATCTAGCAATCCAACACGCTTGGTATGGACACCATACCACACTACTAAACTCAAGAACTGAGCGGACTAGTGCACAATACAACGCCCGTAGGCACAGCGCGTCGCGAAAGTCTTCGGAGATTTTGAATATAAAACCAAGTTGTCTGTTGGCTTTCGTCAGAATGTCGTTGTAGTGAGGTTTGAAGGTCAACTCACAGTCAAGAGTAACTCCCAAGTCTCTAATTTGGTAGACCCGTTGAAGTCTGTGTCCAGCAATTGAATAAGTAAACATGATCGGTTTCTGTCTACGGTGAAAGGTTATCACATTGCATTTGTTGATACTAAGTGTCAAAAAATTCCGGGAGCACCAACTCTGCATACGATCTACACTTAGTTGCAAGTAGCCGCAATCATTAGTACTGTTGATGTTGTTATATATTTTGACGTCGTCGGCGTAAAACAGGCGGCAACCAGATGGCAGTATGACAGAAAGTTCGTTGATAAATAACGAGAACAAAAGTGGCCCAAGGTTACTGCCCTGGGGGACACCCGAAACATTCGTAAACACTTCGGAACTAGAAGCTCCGATCTTAACGCGAAGCGATCGGTTTATCAGATAGGATCTGAACCAGGCGACTAAGGATCTGTTGACTCCAAGTTTTTCTAGTTTCCTTAACAGTATTTCGTGATCCACTCGATCAAATGCTGCCTTGAGATCAGTGTAGACAGCATCAACTTGTCCACCGTTGTCCATTGTGCGAACGCATAGTGATGCAAATTCGGTCAAATTCTTACTTCTTACATGAGTTCTTACAATTCTTAGTTCTTACTTCTTACATGAGCAGAAAAGCGCCTCATTGATAATAATCTCAAAAACTTTAGAACAGCAGCATAAGGAGGTGATGCCTCTGTAATTCCGAACGTCTCTCTTATCACCTGTCTTGTGAACAGGGAACATAAAGGAGGATTTCCATAGTTCAGGAAATTTGTTCTCTTGCAGTGACCTGTTAAACAGTTTTGTAAGTGGAGTAACTAACACCTCCGAGCACAACTTTAGAATGGACGCTGGAATGCCATCGGGACCAGCAGCATAAGAAAGCTTTAACTTTTGGAGTGCAGACATTACGATTTGTTCACTAATGTGAAATGGACGGAACTCAAAAGTATCACTATTAGGACAGTCGTTGATGGCAATGGCGACTTGTTCAGGTGAGGCAGAACGTTCGTTGAACGAATTCCTGAAGTGTTGGACGAAAAGATCGCACTTCTCAAGTTCAGAGTTAGCAACTTGTTCCCCAAGGTGAACCGACATTGGCAGACCAGCCTCTTTTTGCTTGGAATTTACGAAATGCCAAAATCGCTTTGGATTCCTGCACAGAGATGCCTGTGTGCGGAGAACATAGCGTTGGTACAGAAATCTATTCAGTTTCTTGTCGTCGTTACTCGCACGGTTGAATTCCTGTTTTGTAAGGTGAGAACGATTCCGGCAGTATCTTCGTAGAGCTCTAGCCCTCAGCCGTTTTAGTGTGCGTAGGCGATTGTTCGACCAAGGAGGTTTTAAAGGCGGGTGGGCGTCGGGTACAAATTCACTAATTAGGTTTACGATTGTTCGCTGGAAATAATCGACGGCGTCGTCAATACATGTAGCAGAGTTTATTGTCTGCCAGTCAACGCGAGAGATAGCGGATCTGATTCCATCATGATCAGCTCGGCGAAAGTCCGGTGTACCCTCATTCCCGAAGGCAGACTCAAAAATGATCGGCGTTGGGAGATTCAACAGGACGTCCAAAGCAGGATGGTCTGCGTCGAGCGTGATCAAAGGCTCAATTGCTTCCGAAACGGTGCAGACTGGCGTTGCGGCCTCGTTACTCAAGACTAAATCAAGAAATCTGGCGTTTTTGTTGGCAATATCATTGACTTGCATCAACCCATGTAGGGCAAAACCGTCGATAAGTGTAGAGCTGGCAGCAGATAAAGCCATTAGGGAGTCGACCTGGAAAGACCCGTCGCTCGACTTGCACCATCGGAGCTGAGGTTGATTATAGTCCCCAAACTGCAGAGCATAGTCACTGAGGTCCAAGTTGGAGAAAACAGCACCGATAGAGTCCACGTGCTCATGAATGCTATTAATATCGTTACGTCGAACCGGGGGCAAATAGATGACACCCACACTCACAACTCGACGAGACGTAGCGATTCTGACCCATAGCTGCTCTATAACATTGGACACAGGCGTTGGAACGATATAACTGTTCCATCGAGTTGAAACAGCAATCAGAACACCCCCGCCACGGGTTTTTCTACTGTTCAAGGGGTTACGATCGGTGCGATGGACAGCAAAGCCATTGCCAAACAGTTGCGCACTGTACAAACATTCGTCCAGCCATGTCTCGGTCAACACAATAACATCGTAGTCGCACTCGCTAGCAGCCAAAAAGAACGGGTCTACCTTTGTCCGTAATCCTCGTACGTTCTGATAGTAACAACGCATGGGACGGTTATCGTCCACATCGCTAGATGCAATAGCTGCATTGTTCAGCTCTAATGTTGAGGTACCAGTTCTGCGTCGTCCATAGAAGGCAGGAGCGTTGAGGTTTAGTGGCCTAGAAGCGCAGAGCGGATCAGTGGTGCGATGCCGGCTTGAAAGTTCGTACTTGCCATGAATGCAATGTTGGAAACTCCGTTCCCCGCAACCGCACGTAGGACCAGGACGACTGTTGAACGCAGGCAGGAAAGGCGCGAGTGCGGCGGGGGGGGTCAGGAGTTCCCACAATGCTAAAATCGGTGCATCCCGGTAGCTGCCGGAGTAGTGGTGGAGCTGGAGCAAGGTCGGAGACGGCATTAACATTTCTATCCAGATGGATCCCATTGACGTTAGAATTCAGTAGGCTAGAAGCGCAGAGCGGGTCAGTGGTGAGTTGCGGACTAACAAATTTGTACTTGCCATGAAAGCAATTTCGGAAACCCCGTTCCCCAGAGCCGCACGTAGGACCAGGATGGCTGTTGAACGCAGGCAGGATAGGCGCGACTACGGCGGGGGGGTCAGGAGTTCCCAAAGTGCTAGAATCGGTGCATCCCGGTAACCAGCGGCGTAACGATGGAGCTGGAGCAGAATCTAGGACTGAACGGTCCGTTGTATTCGTTGTGTGATTTCAAGTGGGACTCGGAGTAAAAATTTACCAAACCTACTTCGTTTACCATTCCGTTTAAGAATAAGGCCAGTACGGAGATCTCTGATAACTAATAGATGAATGTTTCTGGGGCTCATCTCTATTTATCACAGCTGTAAAAAATATCTCCGAAAAATGTCGAATTGATTGGGTCGGCCGGGGGCTTAGGGTCCAAACCCGGTTTGGATACCGAAGAAGTATTCATGTACTATATTACATTTAATTCTCAATAATATTTCCATTATTTATTTGTTTATTAGTACATCAACAGGCCTTGTGGCCCAAATGATAATTTAACCTAAAAACTACGCGCTATTGATAAAAAAACGATTTTTCAGAACGTTACGGCTGACGTCAAATTCGAAGCTGGAGTAAAAACGGTTAAGGTGGCGTAGGAGACCGGTAATCGTGCTGAAGCTGCTGTAGTTAGTCCGTCGATTCGGCACGTGTAGAAAGTGGCTATTGCGCAATGTACGATTCCGGACGTGAATGTCAAGGTTTTCCAATATATACGGGCAATCCACTCGTGAGGTCAATAAATCGGAGACAATCGTTGCTCTATTTACATCGCGACGAACATGAAAGGGGTCTAGGTCGCTGAGCCTACAGCGTTGTTCGTAGCTTGGCAGCTGGAAAGCGTTATTCCACGAAAGTCTCCGAAGAGAAAAACGAATGAATCTCCGCTGCACTGACTCGATTCGGCAAATTCCATTTTGGTAGTATGGACTCTAAACTGGAGCACAGTATTCAAGATTGGAGCGGACTAATGCACAACAAAGAGCCTTCAAGCAGTAAACATCGTTGAAGTTCTTGCCGATGCGCATAATGAAGCCAAGGTTCCTGCAGGCTTTATCCACGATGAACGCGATGTGCTGTATGAATATAAGTTTAGAGTCGAGCAGTATCCCCAGATCCTTGACGCAGTTTTCGCGACGTAATGACGTATTTGACAGCTTGTAGTTAATAGCGAACGGGCTCAGCTTTCTGGAAAATGTGATGACTTCACACTTGTTGGGGTTAAGCAGCATGCGGTTGTCGACACACCATTTGGCAAAGGTCGATAGTTCCTTCTGAAGGACAGCAGGGCAACTTGAGGTCGTCACCAAATAAGAATCGTGGACCTTTAAGCTGGTAACTGACGTCATTGAAGTAGATAAGGAATATTAAAGGACCGAGATGGCTGCCTTGTGGAATTCCAGAATGAGCAGTGAACGATCCTGAGAGACTGCCCTCAATGTTCACCTTTAAGTGGCGATCGGATAGGTATGAACGGAACCAACGCAGCAACGAACCACCGACACCAAGCTTA
The DNA here is from genome assembly GCF_943734655.1 of Sabethes cyaneus. Classification (NCBI taxonomy): domain Eukaryota; kingdom Metazoa; phylum Arthropoda; class Insecta; order Diptera; family Culicidae; genus Sabethes; species Sabethes cyaneus. The sequence continues at coordinate 245,900,429 of NC_071355.1, read as the reverse complement.
TCCAGTTTAGCAATAGCGATTTGGTGGTTCAATTTGTCGAAAGCTGTGGAAAGATCAGTGGACCGAAAGTGGAGTGGAAAGGGGTAGACCGTCATCTTTCCGTTGCTCGTTGACATATTTCCAAAAAGATTTAGGGTTACGTATCAATTTTCGCTCGACATTTCTCAGCTAGCTTCGAAAGCAAGAACGATTCAGGCATTTGTATCTTGTATTATTCGACAGGTAGTGGTTGCGGAGGGGTAATGTCCTGTACCTCGAAAATTTCTTAAGATCAGCTTTCCTTTCGGATTTGAGACGTCACAACATAGTGTTTAGCCAGGGTATCTGGTACTGAGCGGGAGCAGTTCTTTTGGGAACGTGACGATTGATAACGTAGTTCAAGATATTTGAGAAGGTTGTGGCAGCAGTGTTTATATCGTCATAATCTAAAACTGTGCTCCAATTGATGCTGCTTAAAACATTTAGAATATCCCCAAAATCAGCATGGGCGTAGTCGTAGAAGACGGCCCAAGGCGCAATATTTACGTCACGGAAAATTTGTTGGCTGGTAGTAATTAGCAGAGCTGGATGATGCAGAACATGCTTGACAAGCGGGGTAGGCGCCATCGTCACTTCCGGGGCCTGACTACGAACACTGGCAAATCATAAGATCGAGAAGGCGCCCATTTTCGTTGGGTATATCGTTTACTTGTTGAACGGCTGCAGTACTATAGCAATCGAGCATTATTGATATTGAGCATTATTCAATATTGATAGGCGATAAAGTTGACGAACTCATGTATTCTGAATGCATTCAGAATAACAGGGTCACGGATGCGGTCAGAAGGTACATAGATAGCACACAACAATAGTCTACGGTCTGAAAGTTTGATATTTACCCATACTTGCTCGACCGGCAACCACTCGACGTTTTCGATGACGAAGATCTGCAACTGGCGGTGGACCGCAATCAAGACTCCGCCTCCCGTAGCTTTGCGGCTGTTGAGCACACTTCGATCACAGCGAAAAACTTCGTAGTTCGGCCCAAATAGCTGCCGAGAGCACGTACGGTTGTCAAACCAGCACAATTATCTCATACGGACTGTCGGCGCATGCTAGCAGGTAGTCAGGAACACTCGTGTTCATACCACCAACGTTCTGGTAATAGACGTGAACGGGATGGAGCTCGATGGCGATGAATTAGAAGCGAAAAACGGATCAACAGTGGGGCTGGGATCAGCGATTTCAAACTTGCCTGGAAGGCGATTTTGGAAGCCCCGTTCCCTGCACCCGCCAGCAGGACCTGACATCCATAACAATAACAACGGTGCGTCCCAGTGTCATGTTTGGTGAAATAATCGGTCGTCTGGAGATGACAGTAGCGTCGGGTTGGCAGAAGTCGGCCAGTAGAAACTCGGTGCAGTCAAGTATCGTCGGTGCTACGGGAACTATGGTCCCTCTACTGCAGGGGTCAGCGATAGAGCTGCAGTCGAAGGGAGTTCTAAAGGGACTGGAGTTAGCACCATTGGAGTTACAGATGATGAGCCAGCACCGGGGTTATTTTTGTGTCCAGCTAAAGGAGTAGCGGGAGGATCAAGAGCGAGGGAGGGTAGTCATACCGCTGAATTCGTTCGCGCATCGTCGAATTCCCTAAATACAATTCCCAGTAGCCAAGTATCTGGGTTCAAGGCCGCATTTTTGTACGCCAGGGGAATGCCAATTTTGAAGGAAATGAAGCTGAGCGATTGAAGGTTGGCCCCCTTTTTCACCAGTGAAATTACACGAACAGGCTCCTGGTTTTATAAACCATCTCGACAACCTCAGAGGTCACGGTAGGGTGGAAACGCGAGAGGTACACCCAGAATAGCTTGGGTGGGGTGCTGACCACAAGGTTTTCGGGGTTCCCAACGAGTCTGGTGCCAGTAGTCGGTTTATTCGGGGTTTCCGAGTCACCGCGTCACGTTTAGCAGGACGATCGCGAGCAGGTATTCGCATCGGGGTTGCCGCATTGACTTTATCGGCGAGTTTGGCTACCACGTTGTTGTTCCGCACGATTTCGTCTTTTAGCTCCGAGATTCCGCTCATTTGCCCTGCTACGACGGACGATATCACGTTTCCCAGGGACGAAACGGTGGTTTTAAAACGTGCGAATTTCATAAGCCTAACGCATTCATCACACATCCAAAACAAAATGTTGTTTGACCGGACGAATTTCATGAAAGGAGCGTTCAAGGCAGCGCACCGAGTGTGACACACTTGGTCGCAAAAACCGTTACTTACTTACTTACTTACTTACTTACTTACTTACTTAGGTGGCTTGCCGTCCTAAGACAAAGCCTGTTGAACAAAGTTTCTCCATGTAACTCGGTTGAGGGCTACCGCTCTCCAATTCCTCGGATACCGTGTACTCTCCGCCAGATCTCGCTCCACCTGGTCTAACCATCTTGCTCGCTGCGCTCCTGGTCGTCTTGTTCCTACCGGATTTGAGGCGAACACCATCTTTGCAGGGTAGTTGTCCGGCATTCTTGCAACATGCCCTGCCCATCGTATCCGTCCAGCTTTAGCCACCTTCTGGATACTGGGTTCGCCATAGAGCTGTGCGAGTTCATGGTTCATCCTCCGCCTCCATACTCCGTTCTCCTGTACGCCGCCGAAGATCGTTCTTAGCACTCGTCGTTCGAAAACTCCGAGCACTCGCAGGTCCTCCTCGAGCATTGTCCATGTTTCATGCCCGTAGAGAACATCCGGTCTAATAAGCGTCTTGTACAGGGTGCACTTTGTGCGGAGACTTAGTCTGCTCGACCGCAATTGCTTGTGGAGCCCATAGTAAGCACGACTTCCGCCGATAATACGCCTCCGAATCTCACGGCTGGTATCATTGTCCGCCGTTACCAGTGAGCTAAGGTAGACAAATTCATCGACTACCTCAAACTCCTCATCGCCGTCGATCAATATACTACTGCCCAAGCGGTGTCATTCGGCCTCGGTTCCGCTGGCCAACATGTATTTACATGTATGTAGTTACCTTTAACCCAATCTTTTCTGCTTCGCGCTTTAGTCTGGTGTACTGTTCAGCCACCGCCACAGATGTTCTGCCGATAATATCCATGTCATCGGCAAAGCAGATGAATTGACTAGATTTGTTGAATATCGTGCCCCGCGTGTTGCAGACATGAAAGACCATCACCTTGACGAAGCCCTCTGTGTGATTCGAATGAACTTGACAATCCACCCGAAATCCGAACACAGCACTGTGTACCATCCATCGTAGATTTAATCAGTTTGATGAGCTTCCTGGGGAAGCTGTTCTCGTACATGATTTTCCATAGCTCTTCCCGGTCGATGGTATCATATGCGGCTTTGAAGTCAACGAATAAATGATGCGAATCCCCCCAATAAGGACGCTAATAGAGACCGCATTAATGGAAACCGTGTTAATGGAGTCTACGTAGCATATGGGAATTCACTTAATTGGTTCCAACATGGAATAACTCGTGATCATGACCGTATAGAACGTTGGTGTCTTCGACAAAGTTGTTCAGCAGATCGAGGGCTTTTCGTTGGATTGTAGTATTTTGGAATTGCCTGACTACGTGGCGCTAGCGTATATGTAATATTTTCGTATAGGCTATATCTTGCGCTGCTGACTGTCTAGAAAGTTGCGGTTTTCGGGAAGGTTGCTCAAATGATTGCCACCTTCATGATGGCGTGGAAAATAGCGCAGAACTGACTCACTACGTGGCGCTAATGTATGTATGATATGCTTAGACAGGCTGTATTTTGCGCTGCTGACTATCTAGAAAGTTGCGGTCTAAGGGAAGGTTGCTTAAAATACTTGCCTTCAAGATGGTATGGAAAATAATGCAGAATTGATTCAACGGACGGCGCTAGTCTATTTGATTTGTGATCTTTTTGTGTTTGCCATAACTCATGATTTTGGTAATGTACAACAAGTTGGTTTTTTCGGTAAGTTTGTTTAAGTGACAGTGGTTATTTAACTAGTTGGAAAATTAGCTACTATTTTGCTCGTTATTTAACCCAATGCTGGTCGCTTACAAAAATTATCTGCAAAATGCAACGTTCGCAGTCGATGAAATTCCTTAGAATTTTTTCACTCCTCGCATTTAACTTGCAGCGGACGTGAAAAATACACCGCAACACGAGAAAGCTGAATTACTAAAAGTAACATTACGTATGCCGTTGACTTCTCATTATTAATGCCTATTAAGTTGTAGCAAGTTTCGATTAAAAAAACTAGTGATAAAAATGAAAATATAATTGTTCATGAATCATTAAGAATGTTTAGAAAGTAGCAGGAAATGTATTAACGTGACTGAGACTAATTGAATAAGTGAGTTGGTGGAATTTCTCTGGCCATTTAGGAAGTAGCATTAATAGGTGGTGGATTAGCACGATAGATTTTTTTGCAGGCAGTAAATGTTGATAGAGAATGAAATTGAGCGTCGAGCGTTCAGCGTCGCAAGACACAGCCTGTATAAGAATACTACATATATGCGCCGCGAGTGAGTTTTGCGCTATCTTGCATACCACTTTGAAGGCGTCATTCGAGTAACCTTCCTGAAGACAGCAACCTTCTAGATAATCAGCAGCGCAAGATACAGCCTGTCTAAGCATATCACTAGCGCCACGTAGTGAATTAGTTCTGCGCTAGTTTTCAAGCCATCGTGAAGGTGGCAGTCATTTGAGCAACCTTCCCGAAGACCGCAACTTTCTAGGTACTCAGCAGCGCAAGATATAGCCAGTATAAGAGTGCTACATATACACTAGCGCCACGTAGTGAGACAATTCCACAATACAGTGGTATTCCGATTATATCTACACCTGGTTTAATCTACACCCGATTTTAGGTATCCCCGATTTTGTCTACCATTTAGACCCGGTTTGATCTACCTTTTTTAAAATTGGCATTTCGCATAAAAATTTGGAAGATTTCATGAATTTATGCATAACAGGGAATATTTCTCTGTATTTTATAGTTTACTATATGGCATCTGTGGTATGGAATTATACATAAAATGGGTATAATAATGCTGAAGTCAAATACGCAAAGTAACTTGCATTTATTTTGTAACGCATATTTTTAACATTTCATAATGATCCTTTGTGAATTTTTTCTATACCGTAACGCTAACGGGCACACCTCGTCTCCGCTAGAAACTCTGGTTATACCCTTTCTTTCCTTAAAAATTCTAATCCTTTGAACATTTGAACCGATTTTAATAATTTTATTACCAAATAAAAGGAATTTTATTGAGCTTTTCAGAAAAAAACAATAAACTGACGTTCAAAGTTTTTTATGATTGCAAAAATATTTTTTGTAGGAGTCTTGAAACTCTTAAAATCACTTAAAACATTTAAAATATTCGTTTTTGCCTTTCTACTATATAAATATATAGTATAAAGGTATAGCAATCACTCGGAAACCCGGAAATGAAAAAAAGGTGTTTATTACACTTTCAATGGCAAGCTAGTTGTTTACATACGATATCAAAAACGGATATCTGACATTTTTAGTTTTTGAGATTCACTTTTTTACGAAATAAAGATGCGAAAATGCAATGGACTCGCATGGCGTTTTATTTCAGAGACGCATTTCTTTGTCAAAAAACCCCTTTTATTATAATTAAAAACAAAAACCATGCGTCTCCATTGTATTCTCGATACTTTTAGAAAACTTAGAATTTCTTTGGTCTGCACACCATGGAAACATAAAAAGTGAATGTTTTCAATATTTAAAAAGATTGGGCTTTAGTCCAATATTTTTTTCTTGAAAGCTCATTAAAATACTTTCCATTTGGTATTAACATCATTGAAATCGGTTCAATGGATCAAAAGTTATGAATTTTCAAAGAAAAAAAAGGTGGAAAAAATGGTAACTTTTGGGACCACACTGACTCAGAAAAGTACCAAATAAAAATACGGATCTAAAATTTACTGCAAAGGAATAAGTACACAAAATTTGAATAAAATCGGAGCAATTTTGAATTTCGATGTCTTTTTTCATAATATGGCTGAGTTGACATGCATTATGGCTAATGGTTGATATGAATAAAATGAGCCCTATGCATAAAATTACGCTAAAATAATATAATAATTGAAAAAAATTATCAATAATAAAATTAAAAATAAATTAAATTAAAAATTAAAAAAATGATTAACAATATTTTTTGTTCATTTAAATTATTTTGGAGCAATTTATTTCTCCCCAAATTTGTCTACTTTCCAAATATATCTACCAAAAATTTTCGGATGGGTAGATAAAATCGGTAAACCACTGTACTATAATCCAATGGAAACCCGTTGATGTACTGAACAACTCTGTCGAAGACCTAAAAATAAAAAATAAGAAAACTTATCCAATTTAATTCTACTATGTGTATTTTATTCAATGACAGATACGTATTTCGCCTACGACTTGCAGGCTTCCTCAGGAAGCCTCAGGAGGACTGAGGAAGCCTGCAAGTCGTAGGCGAAATACGTATCTGTCATTGAATAAAATACACATAGTAGAATTAAATTGGATAAGTTTTCTTATTTTTTATTTTTAGGTTTCGTATTCTACTAAGACGCTCCAAAAACTTCAGTCTGTTGAAGACACCAACCTTCTATACGGTCAGGATTACGATTTATTCCATGTTGGAACCAATTAAGTCAATTCCCATATGCTACGTAGATTCCAATAAGGACGTTCGACCGCGTTAATGGAATCACTCGAGACCGTCCTTATTGGAAATGTTCTTATTCGAAACCGCGTTATTCGGGGGACTGCTGTATTTGCATCGCCGTGGCAAGGCAAAGAGAATAGGCGCAAAAAGAATCTCTCATCGTTACTTAGGTCCTATTGAAACGTTACGCCGGAAATCTTAGTAAGTGACCTTTTCATAACTCACTTCGTTCATTCAGCGTCAATCAATTTTCAATCTAATTTAAGCGCTTCATCAAGCTCATAAAATAAACTTTTTGCACAATTTGTTTGCCTGCGTAACGAAAACCTTTGTACAGTCACCCAAGCATTTATGTTCAAAGTCGTTATGTTTAGGGAGGGAGCATATTCTCACAGCACCAGCAAACAGACCGATAAATGAAACGCATAAAGTTTTTTTATTTGTTTGAAACAGTTCAATAATCTTTTTATTGGGGTTGAGTCTTCTTTTTTGCATTATTTATACCTTATAACATATTTCTACTGATAAACTATGAAAGTCATATGCGCATAATGATTGTGATAAAAAATAATGCTTTACAGTACACAAACAAAAAAAAAACTATTGCAGAAAAATGTCGGTGTTTTTTTTTCTTCGTTTATTACACAACACACACACTTATGTAAAATTAGAATGACGGCGGTGTGGAAGTGCTTTATCCTGTACGCTATACGACGGCTAGCAAGATAATATCCGAATCGAAACCAGATTCCGCACCGTCCATCTAGGATGCGCGGTTAGGAGACTGGTTCCGGAATATCACACCGTGCTGCCTCTACCGGGGGGGTGTTTTTTTACGTATGTATGTATGCATGTACGTGTGTTTTTTGCTTTTCCGTGTGTGGTGGTGTCGAATAACTTGCAGTGAAAATTATTCTACTTTTGAGACGAAAGCTTATGCTAACTTACGACGTATGGGTTTACTATAAAAAAAAATCTGACCGCGTATAATATATGTACATATATCTAATCGTCTAAAATATAAGGAAGATTTCGATTTCCGTTTAAAGCCAACAAAATATGTAGAAGACATTCTACTAGCAGTGGTAGCAAAACAAAGTTGACCCTTTTCAAAACAACAAAAAAATAAAATTAAAAAAAACTCCACTAATTACCATCAATTCACACAACACTGTTGCTTAATAAATTCCCAATATAAATTTTTCTCTGCTTTTTTTTCATCACATTTGTTTGAAGTTTTGTAAATTTCTTATCTCTCTCGCGTCAAATGGAAGCCAATGGTGAAGGAAAGTTCTTAGACTTAGCCTAGTGTTTTTTTTCCCCTAGCACAAGATATAAACAAACCGATAAGTTGTTGATTAAAAAAAAGGAAAGCTATAAATGAGTACTTTTCTCGGCTGGATCAACCACTTACGGTGCTAATATTGTTGTAGAGTCGTAGGATAGATTCTACACCTAACAATTAAAACTGTACAATTTCTTCTCTTATTGATTACTGCATCATTCCTGCGTTAACAATCGAATCTATCTCCGTTTTACGTTTCTTCGAAAACATCATTAGCTACAATTTTGTGTTTGTTGGATCTCCTGTTGCCACACTAAATAGAGTTAAAAGCCTGATAAAAAGTTTCACCTTTTTTTTTCTTTATTCTGTCAGTTTTATACATCTCAACGTGTTTCTTGTTTTTTTTTTGAACCCATTATTAACTGGCAGGTTGTAATTTAACTAGTGTATAATAGAGTATCGCATTCTCGCATTTTTCTGTACAATTGAAGTGGTGAACTTCAAGTTCGATCTCCGCCAGACAGCTACACATATCAGATATAAGGTGAGAGAACGATTGGCACATTTATCTCTTGTTTTTTTTGTTTTGTTTTCCCTCGAAACGCGACGCGTTTCCACTTTTGTTACTCAACAAAGGTATCACACTTGTTTGTTTATTTTTTGTTTTGTTTTATCAATTGCACGCGCTCCTCGATCATCGTCGTAGTAGGCCGCCCCTCGTATGGGCTGGGCACAGCGTTAGGACCAGGTTAGGAAAGGATGGCACCAGTGTTTTATGTTTTGTTTCTTCTTTGAGATCACACTATTATACACAATCGCACCCGTTACCGGTCTTCTTCGATCTAGTAGGCGCTGTTCGCACTCCGTGTGCTGATTGCGACGGACGAACGGGAGAAGCGCTGCCATGATTGTCAACTTGCTTTCGGACTGGCCACGACAGGTTGTGGTGGTGTTTTTTTTTGTGGAAAGGATAGTGCAAGGTCGGGTGTGAAGGAAAAGGAAGGAAGGCCAGGGAGGGGGTTTATTTGTAGTACATGGGTTCGGATTTGCTGAGATCCGTAGGCATCATGCTTTCGTCGTCGCTGGTTTTGTCGACCTGTAGATGGTGCTGCGGTGTCTGCTGCTGGTGCTGGTGGTGCTGGTGATGGTCGGCCGGCGATGGGCTCCGATCCCGTTCGTGATCACGCTCGTGCTCCAGGGCATCCAGTCGACGGTCCTCATCTTGTTGCTGTTGCTGTTGCTGCTGGTGGCGGGCTTCGGCGGCTGCAACGGCAGCAGCAGCGGCAGCTTGGGCTTGCAGTTGCTGTTGGTGCAGATGGTGCAGGTTGTTGCTGATTGTGTGCAGGGATTGGGAGTTCAAGGATAGGGGATTCGGGGACGGAGGGGGTGAACCGTTCTCGTGGGATGATTGGGTCGGATGCTGTTGCTGCTGCTGCTGCTGCTGGCGTAACAGTTGGATGGTGGTCAGGCCGTTAGCGTTTCGAATCAATCTGCCGAAAAATCAATCGGATATTAATCTTTATGGTTAGTTAAAACCGAGGAAGGTGGCTAAACTTACGGATAACAGTCGACTCCGTTCGAACCGCTGCCGTAGTATTTGCGGTCGTTTGTACTTAGATCGGTAGGCTTCAGTTCGTCGAGGTCGGTTTCCATTTTGATGGTGGCGTGACCGTTGGCGGCGGCAGTTGAACTTTGTACGGACGTCTGCGACGGGTGATGCGGATGGTGCAGAGCGGTCGGCGAAATCGGAGGACCTCCTCCGTTGGCCTGCTGGTGCGAGGCTGCCGCTGCAACGGCCGCCGCAGCCAGGTGGTGGATGTTAGCCCCGTTCGGAAGCAGTGACATCAGCGAGTGGTTGCCAGCACCCGCAACCGACGCGCTCGATTGACCGTTGTTCGCATTCTGGCTGGCCATCGTCTGACGAAGCAGCGAGATGTTCTTTATGCTTTTCAGTTCCGTTGGATTGCGAAGGAACCTATCAAAAGTAGAGTAAAGGTTTCAAAACACTGTTTGAATTAAGTTAAAAGAGATTCAAACTTACTGGTAACAGTGCCGTTCGCCCTGCACTTTGCGCAGAATGTTGACCTTGTAGTAGTACCGCAGGGCTCGGGACATCTTATCGTAGTTCATGGAAAGATGGTTCTTCTGTTGGCCCCACAGTTTGGCCAGCCCGGCTGGATCGACGATTTTGAAGACACCGGTGTCGCGGCATTTCCACGCAATGTAGCGACTGTAGCGCTGCGACGGATCGTTCAGCAACTGCTGCAGGAAGTCCCACAGTAGTCTGCCATCTGGTGGAGGGTAGAAGAAAGTTAGCTTATTTCAAAACCGAGAACGGTTGGTAGAAGGGTTAGGGTGATACTTACTGGTATTGGGCTCAGGACCGTCGGGGAAAAACTCTCGCTTAACCGGTAGAAACGCTCCCGGCGTGGTCGGTGCCGATGAGGAACCATTCGGGGATGCACTGGAAGGCGGTGACAACGTGGGTGGTTTAAGGCTTAGCGAGTGCACGTTGGAGGTGCTGGCAGAGTGTCCGTTGCTGAGCGAAGCTGGAGAGTTGGTTCGGTTGATGCCGTTACTGCTGCTGCTGGAGACACCGTTGGTGCCGTTGCTCGAAGTGCCGTTGCTGTTGTTGTTGCCGCTGCTGTTGTTCAGCAGCGAAGACACTGGATATTGAAGGGTCTTGGTGTCCAACAGTTGCAGTTGGCCTAGGTGTTGGGTTTCCTTGGAGATGGGCGTCAATGGGGGGCTCTGGTTCTGCTGAGGGTGAAGTGGCAGTTTGCTGTCCGGGTGGGACAATGTCAATGGATGGTATCCGGCTGTGGAATTATCTTCATCGGAATCGGACTGATTGCTGCTTCCGCCGGAGCTGCTGTTCTGCGTGTGACTACTGCTACTGCTGGAAGATTTTTGGAATACGTTTTGCAGCTGTTCTTGGTGGCTTTGCGGTGGACTTCCAGCCTGCGAGTCGATGGATGGCGCTGGACTCAGTGTGACCGAATTGGACGCAGCCATGAACTGCTGCAGGTGGGATGTGTGGAAGAACGGACTATCCGGGGGCGCTAGAGCGCTCCAGTTCGGTGTCGGCGGATGACTGTGAGGTGACAGGGGATACCGGCTGGTAGGGGTTACCGGACTGCTCGGCAGATGCCGATGCAGAGTTTGTGCGTCGCGAACAAGCATCTGCAGAACGTTGTGCAGGACATCCCCGGCTCCTGGGCTGCGCTCGGCCAGATCGTTCTTCGTGAGCACACACAGTGCTTTGCCGTTCATCTGAAACAGATCCAGATCGAACTTGGGCAGGTCGAACTCACGCTCGCAGAAGCGCAGAAAGACGGCCACCTCATCGCGGCCCCAGATGCGCGGATCGGTGTTCAGCTGTGGCGGCAGTTGCGTCTTTAGGTCCGCCAGCGGACTGGGCGGTGCCGGCGGGTATCGCCACAGCAGATCCGAACCCCAGATACCGAGCGGGGCCGGCGGATTCAACGGTGACAGCGGTATCGGTAACATCTTCATCTTGGCCGACAGCTTGCTGGCTTTTGTCGACGGTTTGTTGACGACGAACGTGTGAAACTAGTAGCTCCTCGGTCGGTTCGGTTCGTTTTGGTGACTCTGAAAAGGGGACAGAAGCAAAGATGGAATGTTAGAAAAAGATGTGAAAAAAAGTTAAGTTTCAATCGCGATTTGTGTGTCGCTGATCTTTTGTTGTCGCTCGCGCGAAAGGTCATAATTTCATTTACTACTCTACTCTACTGGTTGCGAGCGGAAAGTCAATCCGGGAAATGAGGACTGTCTCGAGGCGATTTTTGTCTTTCGTCCGGTTTCGTTCGCCGTCCCGTCGTCATCGTCGTCGTCGGGGTCTCCTGCGTTGCGTGTGCATCATCGATTCCGAACGGGTGGCGGTGGCGAAGATAGATGCTGACGCTGTCTTTTGCTTCGACTCGCTTTGCTCGTCTGTGCTCTGTGTGATGAAGAGGATGTTGTGGATAGAATGGACCAACATTAGCATGGGAGTGCTTCGCTCGACGGACGACGGATCGGTCACGGTAGGAGGTACCTTCCGACGAGCACGGTCGGTGGATGGATTGGATGTGTGTGGTGCCAGTGCATGGCATGCCACCGGCAAGCACCGGCTGGGGAGCGCACGGAAAGGGGCCGGTCGAACGGATGGACGGCCGAAGCGTAGAGATGAAGTGTATTCAAATAACATCCGCTAGTTCAGGTTTTCAGCGGAAATTGATTTTTTTATGATATGTAGGTATAAAAATATTTCTCATCTTCGTTCTTTCTTCGCTTCGGTTGGAGATCCCGGAGAGTGTCTAAAAACCGCAGCAGAAATGGGTGCACGAAGGAAGAAAGTAGGGCGGCGGCGACGGTGGAGGGCACTCCAGGAGAAGGTCAGAGCATCAGTCAGTCGGAGGAGGAAAAAAAGAAGATGAAGACGACGAAGGAGGACGACCATCTCTCCCCGGCTGTGGCTGCCGATCACCCGTGGAAGAGTTGCAGCGTGCCTTTCCTGGCTTGTTTTCTCTTTGTTAATTATTTTTCATCATCGCTTTGTTTTTTTTTGTTTGGGAAAGAGCTGCACAGCAGCTCCTGGTGGTGGTCAGAAGAAGCCGGGGGAAAGATTGAGAATCTTGCGGTGATCTTGCGCTCGAGAAAACGGGATGTGTAATATGTGTTTACCAGCTCGTCGTCTCATCTTTCCTCCAGCACTCCAGAGTCGGTCGTGTCCAGCGTTTCGTTCCGTTGATCCCGTGACAGGCATTCGAAAGGCAAATATTTACCCGCACCAACATGATGGAAACTATGGGAAGAATAAACGACGACTTCGTTCTGCCGGTAGAAAATTGATTTATTCGTAAACAATTGACAAAATATCGCACATTTTTAGTCACGTTTACACTCTGAACCGTAAGCAGCTGGGAAAACTGTACTCAACCCGTGGTTTCCCGGCGGCGGTGAACGGCTTTAAAATGCGAAATTTGCAATTCAAGTAGTTTCTTCCTCATTTGAGAGGATAATCCCGTTCCCGGCTCAAACTGACCGGCTAATCGTCACTGTAATGGGCATTCACAGCGATAGAGATACGGAGTGAAGCAGCCACTTGAAACGTCACCCCCTCGAATGGGTGGCCGCGGTCGGCCGGCCATCTGCGAGGGCAACGATCCCATTCCGTTCTCTCGGCATCGTCATCGTAGTACGACGAGGCTCTGGCAACCGGGGCGAGTCAGATTACGGATTCAAGAGAAATTGGAATTTCATACTGGGAGGCAGCGGTAGCAACAAATGGAGTTCAAACGCATGCTAATCGGGTTCGGTTTAAAGTCCGATCCATTTCTGTCAAGGCATGTGCTCTCTCAGTTCGTCTTTATGTATGACATGCAAAGTGTCAGGAAGTGCAACTCGAATTGTGTAACAAATAGGACCCCCTGCGCAATTACTGCGCTCAAAATCGAACCCAACCAAAAAAAAAAAACAATCAATTAATCATCATAGAGCAATTATATCACCTGAAACAAGGAAGTCTACCGCGTGCCGCGAGAGGAGTTCGATCGAGACACACAGCCAAAATGACGCACTGCTGCTGCAGCAGCAGCAGCACTGTGCCACGTAGATTCGTGGAATGTGTTTCTTCTTTGCGGATAACCGCAAAACATCGAAATCTACATGCAGAGGCATGATCACCGACCAACCGACCGACCGACCGCACATCACCTTTCCTCGCGTCGCCCGAAACGTTTTTGATCGCTCGCTCGCTCGCAGGCTGACTGGCTGGCTGGCTGGTGATCGCGCACACACAAAATGCGGTGAGAAGCAGGAAACGAAACGTCGCCTTCCGCCTGCTTAGATTGCGTTCTGGCTGCGCGGCTGCCATTTCGGCGCGCGGAGGAGATCTTGTGTAGCGGTGATTTTCCCTTCGCACCTTGCGCTCGCATCCCCCCCTCCCTGCTCCAACCTGCGCAATCTGAGAGCTACATTTCGGATCACCGCAGTATGCGGTGATCGTAGCAGGCTCGGTCGACGACGAAGGCGTCGGCGGCAGGAGGTGTGATTTTCGACTAAACGAGAACAAGTACCGCGTGTGCTATCCGGTTTGCCGGTGGGTACACTGTTAACCTGTCTAACCAGAGCGCGGACACCGCAGGTGAGTGCGCACGGGAAGCTTGTTCCTGTCCGACTAAACCGAAATCAGTGTGTATCACCAGTGCAGCAGTGGTGAGGTTTTAAAAACTGACCGCGCAAAGTAACGCGGACAGACCGTGGAATGAGGTTTATGTACGCTTCATTAGTTCCTTCTCCTTTCTTTCTCGGTTCCCGGAGCACTCGCTCCTCCGCCGCCCTTCGCATGCTCCGCATGCCTACATCCGCATTCTCCCGTATCCGTTGCCTCCACCGCCGGGCAAAGTGATTAAAGGACTGTGGGGGCCTTTTTATTTCTTGTTTATCCCTCTGGCCGTTCGTCGTCGTCGTCGTTGTCGTTTTTTCCCTACTTTGTTATTGGTGATTCTCCAATCTCTTTTCCTGTTTCTTCTGCGTGAAACACATACGCTCCGCGCTCCGGTTGGGTATAGAACCAACTCGATCTCGCAGCGCAGAGGCAGGTCCGGCTCGCGATGACTTGTGGTTAATTTTGTTTTTCTTTGTTGAGTATTTCTTCTCGTCAACGTGTTTTTTTCACGGGAAGTGAAACCTAATGTATATATGTGGCCGCCGAGGGAAGCGAAGATGAGATTCTCTGGTTGAGAAGTCGTTCCAGTGGCGGGGGGAGGCTCCAGGGAGCAGCAACGCCAGGGGGCGAAAGAGAAGCCGACTTGTAAGAAACGGAATAACCGGTTTAAACGGAAACTAAAATGATATTATAAATAAAGTTCATAAAGTTTTATTCACCAGCTTTTCCTGTTTCGTCCCGCTGGGAGCGCTACTCTCTGCGCTCGCTCGCTTCCGTCACCGACGACCGTTCTGATTCTGCACCGATCGTGTCCGATCGTAACCGGCTCAGCATCAGCAGCAGTGCTGCGCTATTGAAGGCTGATAATAGCGAAACGCATTTAGTGCACAGTCCGGTCAAAGGAAGCGGAGATCAGTGGCATTCGATTTAATTACCTGCCAGGCCACAGCCAGCCAGGCTCTGTGCTCGTTCGTGCGGTTCCCGCAGAATCGAGTACTGCAGAGAACTACCATTATGATGATGATGATGATGATGATGGTGATGATGATGCATATTGGAGAAGCGGCGAACAAACGGTAAATTTAAATCGCACTTACAAGGACCGCGTGTGGAGCCGTAGCTGTACGGCGGCGTGGGAGCGAGCAAAGCAAGCAAAGCAAAAGAGCAGGATCAACTCTCGGCGACGACGACGACGACGACAACGACGGCGAATGATTCTGACTGACAATGGCTTCCGTGTTTGTCGGATCTGATGATCTGATTTGCCTACCGCTGCAACTGATCTTCATCATCGCAGCGTCGTCAAGCAAGCGTTGATTAATTGGCGGGTATGCGGAAAATGCGTTTACTGCGATGGAAGCATCTGTCTGTGGCAGCAGATGAAGCGCGGCCGCATTGTGGTTTCGCCGGGGGTCAAAAAATGGGAAAAAACACATTTTTATTCAATGTAATTCACTAAAAGTTCATATTTCACTTGAACATTGCCATCACAAAGCAAATTTAAGTTACCTTCCAGAAAGTTGCCTTCATGAAACTTCAAAAAGCAGATATTTCTTATAATTTGAGTTCATGAGAAATAATTGTAAGTTTTCTGAGTTAAGCCAAACAGAATTGGGCGTCCATCTGCGTTATTTTGACTGTTTTTCCACGGGTCTTCTGTCAAATTGACGCAGACGGATACGTTGACGCAGAATTCTGTTGGATCCTTCAACTATGTTTCTGAGCGAAACTAATATTCCTTCCTTTTCCAGGTAGTACCACCTCTTGGCGATGGGCGACGTAGAAGTTACACAATGAGAAATGTTACGCTGTGAAGATGATCATATAGAAGAGTTTGAAGTATAGAAAGTCTTACGGCAGGATGACCGAAACAGGCTTTTGATATATGAGTCCAAAAGGACTGGTTGGAATCCTCTGCAGCAGATCCTTCAGCATGTAAATTTTTACACAATGCTCAACTGGGACATTTCAGCGTTACGAGACACCAGAAGCAACCATTTTTGTTGTGTAAATCAGGTCTTGTTATATCAACCTTTTGGCAAATAACAGAAAAATGACTTACTGAGGAAAACCTAATCTTCCACTTATATTTGGTGAAATAGGAATTGTTTTGTATAGTAAAAGTGTTTCTTAACACTCCAGTTCGGTGTAATAGGAGCTGATGTCAAGTGTATCAAACTGATTTCACGACAATTGACATGGCCAGAGTCCCCTGCTTAGCTCCCCCAACATGACATATGGAGAGTTCCCTACCTACTATAGCTTGTCCTCGTAGAGAGTTTAATGATAACGATCGATGATCATACCTGGACTTGTTTTATGGTTTTACCTACATACTGGAGCACCCCGGGAACCCCGGTAAGTTAATATACCGAAGCTCTTACAATTTTTGTGATTCTGAACAGCACCAAAGTCTGACTTTATACCAGATCGTTCTTTGTCGACTAACTTGATAGAATTCTGGTACTTAGATTTCACAGGTGGATGCTGGAAACCGACGCAGTGTACATATATTAAAGTCAAAGTCGCTTTTGACACAGTAGATCATCAAATACACGCGCCCTCTAAACTCAGTGTATCTGCGTGTCAAGTTGGATTCCACAGTTTCATGATACATTCAGTAATACTGCTGGTGTTCTACAAGGCAGTAACCTGGGGCCTATGCTTTTCGTCTTCTACTTGCCTGCCTCATCTGACCATCAGAAGAACTGCTCTCGAACGCGAAACAAAAGATATCTACCGCGGCGTCTACCCGCTAAGAAGACCGAGAATGCATTTGGTTTTGGATACACTTTTGGAGTCGTTGGAAGATTCAATAAGCTACTTTTGTAGCCATACTTCTCCATAATGAACTTGATGCCCCGGTTTTGCTGTCTCGCATTGGTTTTCGACGTTCATCAAGCTTACTTACAACTAGATTCCGTCGGACCGTGTACGGATTCGACAACGAGTGGAGACCGCTACTATTCTAAGAAGTTTGGTGACCAAATTCCGAAGACAAGAAGTTCCGCGTAGAATGCCGTAAGTGCCTGCATCGTTCAAGTACCACGTCTACTACAGTGGTGATATAAAGACGGAACGTGAAATTAAAAATAACGAGTTATTCAGTGGAAGCTCTTAGATGACCGTATATGCGCGTTTAGAGTTAAGGGAAAGTTCTTCTACTTACTCTAAGTAACGCACCGAAAAATTTCAAATTTGATTATGTTAAGGATGCGTTTTACGACAGGCTCGAGTGGACCAGCCGGAGCAGATCGGGAGGGAGGAACTCTTGCGCCCTGACATTGCATTGGCAGATATAGTTTTCATCTGTCGACCATTTGACAAAGATCTAAGGCTCATAAATTTTGTCGCGATCAGAGGAATGGTCATCTGTAGTACCTAGTTTCTGCGTCTACATATTTTAATTCACATCTGAAGGTATCCAAACAGGGGATATTGATCATATCCTGAGTGACGATCGTCACTTTTCGGCTGTCATGGATCTCAACTGGTCTTTTCGATCAAAAATCGACTCTAGCGAGATGTAAGATTCGCGAAAGGTTGTCGAAAGCGGCGAATACTTACACCGAGAGGACACTGCGCTTCAACATTCAACGGTTTACGGCAGTACGGTAACGAGCTCGATGAACGGATCGCAAAACACTACTTTATTCAAATAGGTAGCACATCTACTACAGTGGTGACAAAAAGATTGAGCGTGGTAGTGTTGGGAAACCAAAAGCAAACGAGTTAATCGGTGGAGTCCCGTAGATTACTGTTAGTAGCGAGTTCTTCAACTTCAGTCTAATCAATGTTTACGCTCCGACAAATGACGAATCAGATAAAGTTAAGGTGGAGTTCTACGACGGAGTGCCCACACCAAGTCGTGCAAATACGAAGATCGAGCAGAAACTCTTTCGTATTGTCATTGTCATTGACCAGACTTTGAAAACAGTTGAAAATGCTGCGTTCAGGAAACTTTCTACGAGTGATACACTGTCTATTTACGGACGGATTAACTACGATTACTAAACACTCAGATGACGCTGCTGTTCGAATTATGGGCTACAACCGAAGAGAAGATCTAACTCTAAATGATTCTGGAATTTTATTAACGAACAACGAAAGCAGGAAGGTCTGCTTCCACTATGGAATTAGGTTGCGATTTGTTCATCGCTACTTTCGTGAGATTGCACAAGGCAGTCGTCTGGGTCCGCTGATGTTTGTATCATATTTTTACGATATTGTCCATTCATTCCATTCCAGGCCTCGCTTTTGTAAATGATCAACTTGGTTTAATTGTTCTGTAGTATGGATTCCTCCCTACAATAACGCTATCTACTGCATCGAAAGCATCCAGTGTCGGTTCGTACGTTACGTTCTTTGAATGCTTTCATTACTGATCTGCAGCGTGGATTCCACCAAGTTTCGTTAGATGTTCGATTTCAATTTGTCACAACGAATGTTGCGTTCGAGATTTGTTTCTGTGTCTTGAAGCTTTGCGATATTAGATGATGATCTTTAATTAGGGTGAGTTTTGCCTGTTGGTAATAAAAATTAAATGAAAAATACGATTGCGAGGAGCACCTGCAGTTTGCCGGCGCAGAGGAGTGATTCACCGGAAACAGAAGGGCAGACAATTTGCTATGTGTAATGTGCCTGTAATGTGTAATAACAATGCTGGCAGCCCGTTTGCTGAAAAAACAGGAACTGAAGGAGCAGGAACAGGATCAGAATGTTGAGCTTTGGTCAAACTGTGCGAATTACCACTACAGAAATGGCTGAGAAAGCAATTAGTGAGTTGGAAAGGACCAGAGCAAGGCTGTTAGGAAGGACGGTATCCCGGTTGAACCCGTTGTATGAAGCAATCCATTGGGTCATTGTCAGGATCTCGGCAGAAGAAAGAACGACGGAGGACTAGTTGAATGGCCTCATTTGTCCTATTTCCAAAAAAGGCCATGTATAGTGTAAATACTATCGTGGCATACCATTGCCCAATTCTACCTATAAGGTACTCTCCCGTTTGTTCTGTAGACTTTAAGACAGCGTACGATTTAGTCAAACGAAATGAGGTGTGGCAGATAATGTTAGGACATGGTTTTCCGACGAAACTAATTACGCTGATTCGGATCCGTCGCTTTCGTACGTGACATTTGATTGACTGAAGCAAGGGGATTCAAACTGAAGCAAGGGGAGACTATCATCTCGAGATATTATGTGACTCTTGGTTTTACGGTTGACGTTGACGGCAACCCAGGACGGATAGTACGGGAGGACCGTAATTCGTTCGGGGCAGGATCGCCAACATAAAGAAATTATCGTAGTAAAATTGTTGACAGTCAAGTTAAAAGTATTTTCTAGTTAGAAAAGACTTATTTTAGTGTGCTTCAATGATACTGGAGGTCATTATCGGTTAAAAACCTGATTTATGACCATTCCTCCTATCAAACAGAACCCACCGTGCGCTACCCGTTCTAATGTTGCGACAATTGCGCTTGATAATCAATTACATTCCACTTCTGGTTTAAGTTAAAATTACTACTTAGCCAGTCCGTGGGGAACAGCGGGTGAGCTGATGTGTTTATGTAAATACTGTTCTTTTTTATTTTATTGAATTCTAAACAGTTAAACAGTTTAGCATTAATTTTGCTCACCCGGCTCGGCTCGGCTCGGTTCGGCTTGGGAAAGAGGCGCGCATTGCGTCATCACCGCGCGGCGCGTCTCGGACGGGCGATAATCTGTGCCGTATAAACTGTGCTCACGATTTCCTGTTTCTCATGATGGAGCCAGGCTCGGGCTGAATAAGTAGGAAAAAGTAAAAGCACTTTGCGCGCCGCTACTCCAACGCTAATCGACAGCAGGTTCAATAAAAGTTCTCCAAACAGGAAAGAAATAGCATTCTCGCCTCGACTGGATGGTGCTTAGACCGACTCCTATGGGGTGGTTAACGAACATGTAAAGTAAACAACTCTCTATCCGTGAACAAGGAATAACCTTCAAATGAAAAGAAAACTGTGCAAATTGTTCTCAACTAAACGACGGCTTTGCCGTTCGTTTCGTTGGTTGCTTAGATCGCGCACCAAAGTCCCAGCCGGCAAAAGGCACAGGTGAGCCTTCGACAAAATGCAATAAAGACCGGCTCGCACACAGACAAAACAGACAGACCGTTGCGTCATAATTTATGGCAACATGTTATTCACAACGAAATGGGTTTTAGAAGAAATTGTTTATATTAGATTTGATTGGAGCACTTCCTTCTTCGAGTTAGCCGAGAATAGATCGCGCCTCCCGTGTACGCTCGTTAAAGGCGACGATCGCTGTACACATGCATGCATGAGCGATGAGGTTTTGCTCGCCGAAGATGATGATAATAACGACGGCGATGATCAAGCAAGCGTGAAATGGGGCCCCTTGGCGGAATCCATTACAGTAGAACGGGTTCAAGCAGGAAGTTGTGAAACTTGACTTCTCGCGCCGTGCAGCAGCAACGCCGGCCGCCGCGCCGCAGTGGAGTGTCTGTTTCTTGTTGAACTTTGATTTTTCTACACGATCTTCGCGAACGGTTAAGCGCACTCTAGAGTGGCACTGCTGGCTGGGAGAGTTTACTTCCTTCTTTGATCGGTCGTCGGATTTGTGGGTAGATGACTGACGGACGGAGGCTGGGTTTTCCCAGCGAACGAAACTGGCGTTCAATACAATTTTTTTGAACTTATCTCAGGAGGTGATTTTTCTCGCGGGCCCTACCTCCTGATCGCTCGCGATCAGAACACGCTGCTAGCTTACCGTTTTACTCGATCGGTCGGTTGATTTGCATAATTCCCCTTGTCGTCTCGTTCCCGTGTCAACCGGCCCCTGGCCGCTATCATTTCCCCCGCCCAAGTATATGCACTCGCGGATCGGATGGTTAGCACAAGATTATCATCTCCGGTTTGACGACAACAATAAAACGCGTGTTATTCTTTCTCACAATCTCATCCGCTCGAACATGATGGCGGATGATCGCGCCGATTGTGTCATAATTTACTAGGGGAGGCATCGTGCCGGGCTTGAAGATGTTGAAGACACAGAGCAACGTGGGGAACGTTTGTTTACGGAACCTGTCGAAAAATCGGATAGTTTTGTCAACCACCAACCAACCATCGGAGGAAGAAGAAGAAGTTCCGATGACATCATCGTTTCGTCGTGATCTAAGTGATCTATTCCACGACAAAAATGGCGTGGCACCGATTCGTTGACGCTATTTCCCACAGGTTTCTTGGATTGATTGTCTGAGTGTGTAAAAAAGTTGTTCGTTTTTTTTGCAGTTAAAGATGCAGGACTAGAAGACCAGTCCCAGCGGCTAACGGTGTGTTTGCCTGTATAGGAAAGAAAAACGTTCATTTCCGCATTGCTTCGCTGTACTTCACGCACCGGGGATACGGCGGCAGCCCCGCCAATCGGCTAGCTCTACACTTTGCCACACTACTGACTGTTATTATTTATTTCACTCGCTATGAATACCTCTATTCTAAATTGAAATGTCAAAGTGTGTCTCCACTGACTTGACTTGTACCGCACCCGGTTGTTGTTGTTGGTTGGTTGGTTGGTTGGTTGGTTCAAGATGGGAAATTTCCTGGCGTAAATCTTCGTCCGTTCGGTGCACAGCGCAGAGCTCAGCTCACCGAGATTTTATCGCTCTTATTATCTCACGTCTCTCGCCACGCCAGTGCGCCGCAGTGCATTCGTCTCCTCCGCACACAGATACACTTCTTCGACAATTCGTTTACGTCGGATGCTTGGCTTATTTCAATAATAAATTTTATTATGTAGGTATGTATGTTATTTAATGTTTTTTTTCTCTCTCCACTTCCCAGGCCAGTACAGTGCAGTGGGGCGACTTGGCCAACTGACGAACGGAGCGCGATTCCGGCTGAGAGATAGGTTATGTTTACAAAAAACCGAACCGAACCGCGCGAGGCAGCGCGCGTTACGTCAGAGTCTGAAGGTAGGTACCCAGCAGCGTGCAGGTTACAAAGCAGAAGGAGAAGGCAGTATTGTTTCTCACCATTTACCCTCCTGGGCATGCTGCCCTGGTGGACCGTTTTGTTTGGCGGCAGTTACATCATTTTCACTTTTTCCTACCGCACACCGAACGGTCGCTCGGTCGATCGGTCGTGTCACACTTTTTGGGGGCTTCATGAGTGCATAACACACCGCACCGTACCGCAACTCGCGTCACGTCGCGCGTTGTAGTGCACCGCGCCGCCGCCGCGAGGTCTGTTTTGGCTGGCCACGCGAAAGATTCAATGAGCGAAGCAAAGAAAGCAAACGTCGAAAGTCGGTCAAAATTTTAAATTCATAATATGATTAAGTAATAGTGTGCAGCCAGCAAGCCAGCCCGCCACCCAGCAGGCAGGCAGGCAGGCAAGTCGGGTAACGAGTTTTTTTTTGTTTTCGTTTCGTTTCTTTGCCTGAGCGGCCAAGAAGCACCATATCGTTGCGTTGCGTTTGGGGCTTACCTACATTCACTGGCGCGTGGTTTCCTTTCGCCATTTTTATCAAAGACCTCCTGGCGTGCGCGCGCCCCAGCGAGTGACCGACGGGTGTTACGCATGCAAGGACACCGTTGTACGCAAATCGTCGTCGTCCCCGATGTGTGCGACCGGATCTTTTTTTGTCTATCACGCTAGGCACTCGCCCGAGTGATAAAATCACAATAAATATTGACGGAAAATGACGGACGATCTCGTAACAACTGTATTGGTTGTTCCAATTTTGTTTTAGGAAACAAACTTGAGTAGTAAGTGGACAGATTTGAGACTTGACCTTGGGAGATGTCTTTGAGTATCAGTTTACTCGGGTGTTGTGTTAAAAACATTTCAATTCGGTTTCATAACTACTTTTACTGTCCCGTATGTTTCGTGTTTTTTTCTACCACAGTCGCACCCTCGCGCATTCAGATTCACACCGTCCATTTAGTGGTGGAATACGAATGCATAACACAACCAGCAGTTCGCTCAGTCATACTTTCGATTGTACAGCAGAACGAACGTGTTCTGATCTTATTTTACATTTTCGTTTCGATCAAGTTTCCTTTACCGTTTGGAGCAGCGAATGATTGCAAAACAGTTAATTGACGCAGTCACCACACTAACAAAAGCGAAAGTATGTTTTCATAATACAAAAGACAACTACTGGATGTGCATGGAGGAAGTCGGTCGGACGCCGTCCGACACAAACGAACAGTTTGCTTACGTCGGACCGACGCCGGGCGACAAACTTTTACTTAGGAAAACCTATTTAGAGACAAAAAGAGAAACAAAAAAATACGACATATTATGCTCCCAGTTAGTTTGTAGTTTACACGAAGCGACACGAGGTCTTCGCAAGCGGCAGATTGACTGGATTCAACAAACAGCCAAATGATCGTTTTCGAAGTGCAAGTTCTATGCAGAAAACAGCCAACCTTGTCAAGCCCTGTATATAGCTACCCGGTCCAAACCATAAAATGGACGTAAAAGATCACCCAACTAGACCCCCTGAGCTTCTGGAGAGCCACTTTCGATGTACGTTGCCTAGCGTAGGCTTATTGGAAATGTCGACAGTACAGGCTCGAATTAAACGTTTTGCCGCAGGGAAACTGCTTGTAGTACTTCCTTTCTGAATGTCGTTTCTGGTTTGACCGTCGACATTTTCGGTTGAATTCTTAGTTGCTAGCAGTTCTGCCTTTCATCATAATCTTACCCTTTACAATCGGTATTCCGTAATCAGCAATAGCTCTAGGGTATTAGCCGGATTCCACTTCCTGGGAACCACAGTAACGTCATTGTCATTGTACTACTGACTGAAGTTTTTGGAGCGTCTTAGTAGAAAGAATAGTAGAATTAAATTGGATAAGTTTTCTTCTTTTTATTTAATTTTAGGATTGTACTACTGATTGATTCGATTTTTCGGCGACAATCCGCTTATCGAATCCAAGCCGAATTCAGGAGACGTCTCCACATTACTTGGTCTTGGGCTGCCACT
This sequence comes from Sabethes cyaneus, assembly GCF_943734655.1. NCBI lineage: Eukaryota > Metazoa > Arthropoda > Insecta > Diptera > Culicidae > Sabethes > Sabethes cyaneus. The sequence continues at coordinate 245,876,320 of NC_071355.1, read as the reverse complement.
CTCCAGTCACCCCTAACACCCGCTGTTCTACAATCCTCGTCAACAGCGCTCATCCAACGGGTACGGGGTCTGCCTCGAAGTCGTCGGCCTCTGCCTGGTTCTCTGCTAAATATTGTTTTCGCTGGTCTCGCATCCGGCATCCTTGCTACATGGCCAGCCCATTGTAGCCTGCCGTATTTTAGGCGCTTCACAATATCCGCACCTTTGTACACTTGGTATACTTCATGATTCATGTGCCTTGCGCCACACTCCTTCTTCTAATATGCCGCCAAGAATTAATCGCAGGATCTTACGCTCGAAAACGCCAAGAGCTCGTCGATCGCTCTCCTTCAACATCCACGCTTCGTGGCCGTAGAGTACCACCGGGAGAATTAGCGTCTTATAGAGCGCGAACCCTAGGAACATATGAGATTTCGTGATGATGGTACCGCTTCTCTGCACGTCGGCCCTTCGAATAGAACCTTCCAATGCAATGTTGAACAGCAAGTTCGATAGTCCGTCTCGTTGCTTCAAATCATCTAACGTCACAAACGAGTGCGATGTCTCACCCGTTATACTGACGCTTGATTTTGAACCATCAAGGGTAGCACGTATTAGCCTAATCAGCTTTGTTGGAAAACCATGTTTAAGCATAACCTGCCACAGCTCGTTTCGTTTAACTGAATTGTACGTCGCCTTGAAGTCTATGAACAAATGATGAGTCTGCAAGTTGAATTCCCGAAATTTATCGAGGATCTGTCGCAAGGTGAACATTTGGTCCGTCGTGGAGCGTCCCTCTCGAAAACCGCACTGGTATTCGCCAACAAAGGTTTCCTGCAACGGTCTCAGTCTGAGAAACAGGATGCGAGAGAGAATTTTGTATGCAGAATTGAGGAGAGTAATACCTCGATAATTGCTGCATTCGAGCCGATGGCCCTTTTTGTAAATTGGGCATATGAAACCTTCCAACCAGTCCGCAGGTAATTCCTCCTCAGTCCACCTTTAGTATAACCTGATGGATTGCACACTATTGTCATTGTACTACTATTTGGTCGAATTTGAACAATGACAGCTTATTTATTTATTCAAGATAACGATTCAAGATTTATTCAAGATCTTTCACGATACTGTGTCAGTTAAATGATGTATACAGTTCTTCTTGACCAGGAATTAGTTCGAAAACGACCTTGACGAAAGTTTCATCATCTAAAACGACGCTACCGTATTCTGACAACAAATTCTTGAAGAGCTTCTTGGAGTGTTTCTAAACCTTTTCAGATATTTTAAGTACTCTTTTTCTTTGTTTTCTGAAAATAGTTTGCGAAAACTCTGCTATTCTCGCCGCGTTTCTTGATGGCAACAACCTCGTGTTCCGTATGAAAAGTGCCACCGCCTTCCAATGAGCCGATCAGCAATTTTTGCTTTTCTGTCACTTTCGTGTTTCCTATCGCTGGTCAGATGTTACACGAATAGTTTCAGGACATAACACATCGTAATTTTGGGATAATTGAACAGTCCACTCAATCCACTCAGTCCACTAATTCCAAATGACACGCAAATTTGCAGACAAATGAACTTACTTTGACAACAACTGTCTAATGTACTTAACAAAATCTTAAAAAACTTACTCATAAAATAATTCCGGATTTCTGCACGTTCAACCTGTATTGCGCATGCTGAAAAGCAAGTCGAAGCGATGCTCTGGATCTAAGCGGCAAGGGCTAGGGGCTGGACAACCAGAATTGCTTAAGGTAAATTTCCCCGTTCTCTAGTGTTTGAAGATCAACAACTTGCATCCGTTATGCACTATTATGGTGGAAGGTTTCAAGAACGGAAGGTATCTGATATGACACGGTTATTGTAGCTCTACAAGCCATGTCTAGAACGGCCACTACTTCTCCCTGGAAAACTTTTGGACAACCTGAATATCCATGTTTTGTATGGATATTCTCATTGCGACCAATATTTTCATCTATCGTGATGTTTTTCAGGTGTGTTTCCTGTATTGTGATACTCCGCACTTCATTCTTTTTGCAGGATCGCTATAGAGTGAGCGAACAGCTTATCATCCGTACTTGAGTTTCGGTGTTTTCTATTTTTTTTTCAACTAATCTTGTTCTCTAAAACCAGGAAGTGCGAAGAATAGTTATAGTTTGCCTTTGAACAAGGGGCTACGTTAGATATCGAGCAAGTACCATTCTTATAACTAGCTCTGGGTAAAGACTTGACGACAGTCGCAGTGGCATTCTGAACCCAGTCCCCTGCTGGCATGCGAAAAACGGCTTGATGGTCGATAAAGCAGAACTCAGCTCTAAGAGAGAGGGTGTGTATGTGTTTTTTCCTAACTATGATATGATTTTGATGATGGTGATAGTACCAATCTCATTCTTAAAGCCAGGTAGTGGGACAAGTTGTAATTTCCCCGTGGTCAAGAGGCTTTATTACGCTCCTCAAGCCAGCTAGAGCTTGCCCCAAGCAAGAGGTTTTTTAGTTGGTGAGAGGAATCATGTGGATGACCTTGAAGTTTACTTCGAATGGCCTGCTTCTGTTTAAACCCAAGACCACTTGTTTGTCAAGGCAGACTTGGGAACCTCAGGGCCCCTTGCCAGCCTTCTATAGCTGCAGATATTTTTGTTCTGTGGCCGCACACTTCAGCTCCTAGAACGTGATTGAACCATTACGAACGCCTCATCTCATATCCATACTGAACAGAGGGATCATTCTATATGGTGATATGGCAATCCTAGACGATATCCTAATTGGATCTTGGTTCAATCCATCCATTGTTCATTTTTATAGCTGGTTCAACGAGTTTTAAGTGGCCGGTTTTATCTCCATCATATATGGAGTTTGATCCACGAAACCATTATTGCTTTCAGTTGCCACAATTTTGGAGCAATCCCATAAGGTTGGTTTAGCCTTTTTTTAAAGGAAGTGTCTGATGCGAAGAATGATTAATTGGATGAACTGGAAAAACCAGACCAAAAATGCTCCGTGATGGTTAATTAGTTAATCACACGAAGACCTGCCGGTGCGGCTGTCGGCAACCCATTGCCTGTTTCTATCTCACTGATCGAGCAGATCCTATCCTATTGACTCTATAAGCAGCACCGTCCAGAGTCTAGAGTCGAACCCGGAGCGAACAGGGCAGGCAAGTGTGAAGTGTGCGTTCCAAGCGGAATTCAGTTCTACAATTTGGACTTTAACGACTCCGAAACGTTCAAAACAAAACCTTTCGATCTCTTTAGTATGCAAAATCGAAATTTTGTTTCCAGTAAAGGCAATGATTAAATATTTGGCAATACCGGGTGGAATTACTTCCCTGTGGAACTGCAGATTTAGGTCTGAAACAGCACGATTTGGTAACTTCATTGAGACAGTCATTGAGAGTTGTCAATTTAAGTATTAGGTACGTCTAAAGCGCCTGCAGATCAAGCTGTCAGTAGCTCATAAGCGGTTTAGTTTCCAAATCAGAATTTGGTAGTTATTGCGACCAAAAGTAGTTTGTTCAAAGTAGGGATGAGACCGTTCGATTGAGAGAACAAATTTCCAAACCTAAGAAGTAAAGTGTATGTCCCTGTGTCTGCGTTCGTGAATTTAAATTCTTGGGCTGGCGACCGACCGTAAAATCCTTGAGCTAATGGTGGCTTTACATAGAAGACCAGATAAAGCTGTTAACTGATGAAAATGGAGAATTTGGCCACACCATCGGATCATGTCGGATAATTTGGTGGCATCAAAAGGACCATGTAGTGTTCATGCTCGTTGGAATAGTGGCTTGGAAGGTGATTTACGAACATACAGGATCTTATAGCGATTGAATGCTGTGGAAAGAATCCGTCATGGCGTTGATCTTGAGAGCAAAACAAGTTGACTTAAAGTGTGTTTTTGTACTTCAGTCTACGGTTTTGAAATGACATTGTGGGCAAAGTCAAAAATAATTCCAGATCCAGTCCATTTGTTAAAAAAAAACAGTTAATGGTTGGACAAACAACCGTTGGATCACCGTTTTTGATTGGTATATTGAACAAAAAGGCTTGTAGTCAAAGGTATTCCATCCACAAGGAGATGCCTGTAGAAAAAACAAGAGCGCTAATCATTGTCGCATGAGCTATGAGATGTCAGCGATGGATGTCTGCTTTGAACCGAAAATTTTGTTGGAGGAAAAACTAAAGGCTTGCAACCTTTCTCGATGGTAGAAACTAAGAGCAGTCATACAAATAATATTGTCGCATGAGGAGGTGTGTGAGGCGTATATGGGAGTGATAGAATTGGGGAGAATAAAATAAAATAAGACATTAGACTACCTAATATAGCGGTTGGCGGTAGTTTAGTTAGTAAAACAATCGGGTACCAACCAAAAGAACGTGGGTGCGACCCCACCGATACATCCGTGGTCTATATAAGATTTTTCAGTTCATCCAAATAATTATTATTCGTATCAGACACTTCTTCCCTTTGCAAAAAAAACAGACAGACCAAAGGACATGATAGATCGATGGGCAAGACAGAACACTGGATAAGACAGACTGATGGAGAAGATTGACAATGGAGAGGACAAAACGATGGACAAGACAAAACAATAAACATAATAGACCGAAGGACAAGACAGGTCAGAGGCCAGGATAGACCGATGGACAACATGTTGGATAAGACAGAACGACGGACTAGTCATTTGACATTGACAAGATTGAACGATGGACGAAACAGAACGAATCGGGTAACAGCATACTAACGAATCTCAAAGCCAGCTGGAAGATTAGATGGTAGTGGCAAGGCCAAATTTGGTACAACTAAGGAGTTGCTGTTGCAACCGGTGATCCTCGCAACTGACGGTGATTAGCACGTCTTACCGAACATTACAGCAAAACGATTCCGGATGACATAACCCTAGCTCCTTCCAATAACCACCAAACCGCTGGAGCAATATGACAAGTAAAGTCACTGTCACACTTGAAGGCTTTGCCTTCCTCGTTCGCAACCGTCGCCTGCTTCGGTCACCCGTGAATTCGCTGTGTTACGCATTCAACCCAATTTGATTGTCCATGTCAATTGCTATGTTATCGAAACTTGACCAGGCGTTACCGGACTCTGCGGGTCGCTGCTAGTGCTGAGTCACCTTAAAAGACCCAGCGATCTAAGTAGGGCTTTTCGTTTCGGACTCCCGCGGTCACGTGGTCGTGCAAATGATTTGTAACGGTTCTCCATCAGCCATCCACAAGGCGAAACCGGGGCACGGTAATCGTTCTTCATAACCGTATCGACATAATCATTACAGATGATAATCATAACCAGCAATGCGGCGGGGCCGGGTTGTCTTCGGCGCCGCAGACGACGTCGCACGGCAAATACCGTGCCTGCCACATACATATGCTTCGCATCGACCGCCATCGGATGCACCACGATGGAGCGACAGAAAATTACCGGCTTTCACCGCGCGCGCTCTTTCGTGCGCCGCTTTCACCTCTCTCTTCCGGTCGGTCCGGATTCCGGTCGGCCGGCGTGCGGGGTGCATAGACTGCACACACGTACGTGCACGCACACAAACAACGCCGCCGCTATCGAGTATCGAGTGTCGCGCGAGCCTGAGTGTTTAGCAGCAACAACCAACAACAACAACGGAGAGAAAGGGCGACCGATAATTAACGATTCAATGTCATTGCCAATCGATTTGATGTCCATTTTTCCCCCCCGATGTCGGTGTCGGTGTTTGTCGGGCTGCAGTTGGTCGGTGTTCCCGTAACACGTTTTCGTGGTTTTCGCAGGGTTTCATGTTTGCCGATTTCCTTGGGGTGGGGGGCTGGCAGGTTGAGGAAAATGTAACCGGCGTTACTGCTGCTCGCTTTGCAAAAGTTGTTGTGGCTTCCGACTTGTATTCTGTCTAAGGAATTATATGTTGAAGAAAAAGGAAGACTTCGCTTCCTCGCGTTGGAACGAAAGATTATCGCATGTTAAGTGGAATTGCTGCTCTCTGAGTTACCGTCAAGAATTTGTCAATCTAATCGTCAAAGTCTTACCATCAGTAGAAAAAATCGAGTTTCCGTTCATTACCTGCAAATAAAGAAAGAAAATTTGGAATTAGTATTGAATTTCAATTTTTGTAAAAGTCTAATTTAGAAGTATGATAAAAGGTTCACGCGTTTTTTGTACTCCATGGAGACGCATGGTGATCAAGTAATTAAGTAATTTTGTCGACACATTTTTTTCCAATCATGTTTTATTCGCTTTTCAACTAGTTGAAAAAAAAAGATGCAAACCCATCCGAAAAATTCGCGAAATTTCCTTCACATAAAAAAAAGGAATCGCATTCGACACACATTCACAAAAATAAACACACCCTTAAGCAGGAAATAGCTTTCGCATTAGGTTATATATTTTCCTTCTCTCTCTAGGGGAAACCGGAATTAATTAGTAAATTCCCAAAGCCCTCTTTCGCGTCTCGCTGGTTGGTTGGTTGCTTGGTTGGGGACGAGACAGTTTTTATTTTTTCGCGAACGTATTTTTCAGAGCTGTGACTGTGCGGTATCCGGTGGGATACGAGGACGGGAACGAACGGTTTTTATGCCGTGGTAATTAACGACACTCGTCGTCGTCGTCGTAGTCGTCGAATTTTTCGGCCTTGTGAGTTTATTCGAACTTTTGCCGCCCAGTTTTAGATTCCGACCTCTCCGCCGAGCCGAGCTACGCTCGAAGTCGAAACAAAATACCACAAACGTCGAAGATTGGGAGCGGAAATGGCAAATAAAATTTAATATTTTAAACTTCGATTCACTTCGACAGTGGCTGTCGGTCGTCTTCGTCATTTTTTTGCTGGTGGCTTGACTTTCGAACCTCAAATTGTTGCGTTTCAACCGTTTATCGACTGACGACGACTGGACGACGTGGGAGATAGTTATCTTTCACTGGCAAACGAGCTGTGATACAAGGTCGTCGACACATCGAGATGGACACAATTTTGTGCTGTTATTTTCCCTCTGCCATCTTGCCTAATTAACTGATCGGTCCATTTAAAATAATAACCGGCCGTTTTCGGCTGCTGCGCGGAGCGCAGATTCAGTCCAATTTTTAAAGAGAGAAGATTATCGTCATGTTTGACCCTATCGGGCGGGAGAATTGCCGGTCATTTCAGACCCCCATTAGGCCGGGTAGGATTGGGCGACGGGCGTCACGAGTGAAGCAGAGAAATCGAAAATCAATTTCCTCAATTTATATCACGAACCGGATATTACTCTTACTAAATCTATAAATACTTGTCCCCGTGTAATCTCATCGCCTGCCCTCCGTCCTCCCCAAAACCCTGATGAACGTATTGTGCCGCCGAGGGCCCAAAAGCGGCCATCGGCAAAGCCGTTTCCGCCTCCCGGAAACCCCTGTCGGGCATAGTGTGCACTACAAACAAATGTTCCATACCATATTCGTCGGCAGCATCTCGGGGGGCCGTGCAGTGCAGTAGGCGGGGAAAAACAGCTCGAGTCGTTTTTTTTCGCCGCTGCTGCTGTGCCGTCCGTCTGCCTGCTTGCCTCAGCCGAGGGACTGGGGCTGTTTGATGTACATATAATTTTTCCTGGGCCCACTATTTTACGGGGAAAAAGTGATACCACGCGTGGAGTTTTTTTTCCATTGGAATCAATATATTTATGAAGCGATTACTGCGCGGGGTGCTCTGCTGTCACTGGATAGCCCTAGCGAGCGGTCGAGCGAGCGAGCGAGAAAGTTATAGGAAAATGAGCAATTAATTTGCTTTGTGTGGCAGAAATAATTCCTGATATTAACCCCGGAATTGACAATTTATTGCCCTTGTTCGGTTGATTGCGCCGGTTCGGCGTGGTGCGGGGCGCGGACAACCGGGAGACTTAATTTCCCTAACAATGCTGGATAACGTAATCACACCGCCACGCCACCGCACCGGGCAGACTGCATCACACGACTGCTATCGATTTGAATGATTAATCAGCGATCACAGCGCTACACGGTTGTGCTACACGAAAGATAGCAATCGCACTACACAAACCGTACAGAAAGTCTCACAGTTTAAGAAGATCACACTGCCGCCGTACGGCGGAAATACGGTGAGAAAATTAAAATTCCTGCGCAGCAGCGCGTGTATGCTCTTACTGCCTAGCTGGCGAAGGAAACGCAACGAACGAGCCTTCTGAACCGGGACAAAAACGGGCAAAAATCAAAACAAAGGAGTAAAAACAATCGCCACTAAAATGTAACGATGACAACGGCAACGACGACGACAGCAACGACGAGGACCAAAACCGTCGAAGAAGACCACAAGCAGCAGTACCACAACTACCTACTTGAGCAAGACAGCCAGCGCGCGCGGAGCGGACACATTCTGCCGAGGTCAAATTGCAAATAAGTTATTTCCGGCTTCACGTATGGATGTACGGCAAAAAAATAAAACAGCCTGCTTTGCTCAATGCTCATCACACACCGTACGGGGGGCACACACACGTATGTACGCCGCCTCATCGTGTGTGTGCGTGTTTGTGTGCACAGGGTGTAAAGGTAAAAGAAGAAGACGAACTCGCGGTAGAACATGCAAGACATAAACGGGTTGAATTAGCGGAATACCTAGGGTGGCGCTGAACGCGAGAATGTCCAATAGTATTATCCTTGTGGGTTTGCCAATTAAAAACTTTGGACTAATTACCGTGAAGCCATAATAAATTAATTCAGTTGTGTATTTACGGTGTCTAATTGAAAGAAGCTATATGCTTTCGTTTATAAATTAGGAAGGAATACGCTAATTTTCTTCGGTTTTAAAATAACAAAACAAAGTCGGTGCTATGTCTTGACCTTTTTATCGCCAGACTGCGCAGGCGATTTTAATGTACTGGATGGGGCAAGTGCAAATGCCTTCTACTAGCTATAACAACGCTTCTCATTGTATTCCGAAATCAAAAGCAAAGCTAATCCAAACAAACACCAAAGTGCCTCCATCGAATAATGCACTAACTTATGGGTCCGTAAGGATTGAGTTTAAACAAACAAATCGTAGTCGGTTTCAATCGTTTTAGTCGTTTTTCTTTTTAGGATTTTTCTCACGAGTCTTCTTGACCCGAAAGCTGCTTTCGGCTGAGTTGACTACAGAGTACTACTTAGCTAAATGGAGATACTGGGGGGGCTAGCAGTAGCTTATGTGCTAAATCGGATATACTGTTTCTCCGATTAATCTGAAGTCCCGCAAGGCAGCAAACTGGGCCCCTTTGCTGTTTTATGCCGCCGATAGAAAGTCAAGATTTCTAGATGAGTTTCGCGGCTCAATGTGCCTCGAATCGCTTTACAAGCTCGCTTATCGGCTTCAACCTCGAATCCAATTCTGTTATTTGGTGCTCATTTTACGCTACTTGATCTGCCACACCGGGATCCGTTGCCGACTTCCAACCGTTTGAAGTTGAGACGACAAATCGCACAAGCTATCTTAGCTTCTAAACTACTAACCAATTTAATTGACTGTCCGTCGTTAATGGAACAGTTGTACATGTATTCTCCCGTACGACTGTCACGCTAAAGAACCTTTTTTTATTTGGAGCCACGCGAGTTCATTTAAAGCTCATGAGCCTATACGAATTACACTCAAGTCGCTCTATACACGAAAGGTACGTTCCACGTTAATTCCGAAGCTCGCGTAAATATTCGAAACTGCGTGTTGAATTTAAGTAAACTGCGGAAATTCTTAAAATTTGCCTAAAAATCCTCTGAAATTAGCATAAAAATTACGTAAGTTCAACAAAATTTACAAAATTAGCGTAATAAGCCGCGTAAATTTTAAAATTTGTGTAAAAAACCACAGAAATTCCGAGAATCGCGTGAAAAACCGCATAAATATCAAAATTTGCATGAAACCCAGTCGTTTGAGAAACTTCTAGAGAGAGAGCAACAAATGTAATCGTTCAACACGGAGAATAAACTGCTATCCGACTATCAATATCAAGCTGGTTTTCGAAGGAACCTTTCTAAAGCTTCTGACAGCATTTCTCGTCGCAAACTTTGTTCGAAGCTGCAAACTCCGATTAACTTTGCCTTTTCTGCTGCTAACCAAATAAAGTCGTACATGAAGGGACGAGCCCAAACTGTGTCCTGTGGAGATCAGCAGTCGGAAGTCGACTTTTCTACACCTGCAGTTCCTCAAGGCTCGGTGCTCGGACCTCTACTTTTTTGTTGTCGCGTCAACGATGTCACGTGAAAGATGTGCGAGGATGACATTCAGCTGTATATCCGCTGCCGTAGATTTAGCCAGAATAGCCAGGAGTGGCCAGAGTGGCCGTAGAAACAGTGATCTAACCAACCTTTTACCTTCTGTCACTATGGACGGGCAAACTACAGAGAGGATGGAGTGCAGGCGGACCTGAAATGGGATAGCCTTGTAAATCAGCAATACTGGAAAATCTATGCAAGCCTTCCGCTGTCCCAATCGCCACACAACTGGAATCTTACCCCACTTCATATTTGGAAAGCTACTTCACGTTAGACTAAAGCTTTGTTTACTGGTCGGAACGTTACGCGCACGTAATTTAATTGCAGAAAAAACCTGATCGGATGCCCACTGTAGAACTTCTATGAGCTTTGCTCATGTGTGTTCCTACACAAGCTGAACCAACCGCCATCTCCACTAGTACCATAGTTGCCATAGCAAGGACGTCACCTATAGAACCTAATAATTCCTCCCAACAACTCGACTAGCTACTCAAATTCACTGTTCGTTAGAAGTGTGATGTCCGGTGGTTTAAACCACTATCTGTGAAACTGGGGAACACTAAGTCTTGCGACTTCCGGAGTACCTCTGATGTAAAACCATGAACCAGACCGTAGTGAATGGGAACGAGGGGGCCCGTATGTCAGAGATGGTTCAATAACTTTTTACACTGATGGTTCGAAATTGGCAGACCGAGTGGGGGCTGGCATTACTGGCCCTGGACTGACTAGGTCAGTGGCAATGGGTAAATGGCCAACGGTCTTTCAAGCCGAAATATATGCTGTTATAGAATGTACTTCGATCGGCTTGAAGAGAAAATATAGTTATGCAAATATATGTATTTGTTCAGACAGTCAAGCAGCTCTGAAAGCTATAAAATCTGTTGCTTGCACTTCTAAATTAGTCTGGGACTGCTTCAACAGCTATCTACTCACAACAGGGTCAACCTCTTTTGAGTTCCCGGGCACTGTGGTATAGAAGGTAATGAAAGAGCAGACGAATTAGCCAGATCTAGATCTGCTATAGAGTTTATAGGCCCCGAACCTTTCTGTGGGGTATCCAATAGTACGTGAAAGATGGAACTGAAAAAAGGGGAAGAAAATCAGGTCATATTGAACTGGAATAATACTCTATCAGCTTGTCTTGCAAAACGGTTTATTAAGCCAAATCACGCAAAAGCTATTGAATCTTGCAAAGAATGATTTGAGTACTTTACCATGTTAGGAAGATGCCTTCAATTAAAATAACAATTACTAAACGACATAGTAGTTGTTCATAAGTAAAGGCATACAGCAAAAGAGGACACACCACAATAGATAAAAGAACGCAATGGTTCAATATCTCCAACAAGGAAAGAAAAACCTCTGGCGTTCCTCAGGACAACAACGTTGGACCCTTGCTATTTTCGCTGTATTACAACTATGTCTGCATGATACTTCCTCCAGGATACAGTTCGCTCGGTTACTGATTGTATCGAATGACAAAAGCTGATCGACATGTTTATTTTACCGGCTCAGCATTAGCGTTGCCAATTGCTCCTTAATCATTTATAGCCGAAAGAAGGCTCCAATCCCATACAGTAATTCCATAAACAGCCAGAATATTGAGAGCGTAACGGTCGTCAAGGTTCTTGGAGTTCTATTGGACATCAAACTTACATTCCAGGACCACGACAGCAGCTTCATTTCCGAAGCAAACAATAACCTGTGATTCATAATGAGAATTGCAAAGGAGTTTCTTGGTCCATCCTGCCTGAGAGCTTTGTACGCAGTGCTGTAGCGTGCAGTTGGTCAGACAGGCCTCCGCCAAGGGCGCTAGCTCTAGGTGGCGCCAAAAACGACCTAAACGTCAGTAAGGCACTCTCGAGTGTAACCAAGTACTAGGCTCAAAGCTCCCTTTCAATGAGGAGAACGTGCTGCTCAAGCCACAAGTACTGATACCTGAACCAAGTACTAGATATAGAAAGTTGTACGAATCATGTATGATAGTTTAATTGTAAAAAATAATAACCTTGGAAGGAACATTGCTTTAAGAAACTAGGGAGCGCCCAATCGACCCTTCGCCAGGGTCGCCACAATGCCGTGCTACGGCTTTGGAACAAGGCAAAAAATTTAGTCCAAAATCTGATCAAAAAAGGGGTCTATAATAACCAAAACCTAGTCCAATATTTGATAAATATGTGGTACAAAATCTGGTCCAGAACCTAATTCTGTTACAAAATCTGAAACAAAATTTGATCAAAAATGTGGTCTGCAATATAGTCCAGGTCCAGAATCTGGTTCAAAACTTGATCCAAAATCTGATCAAAAAACTGTGACCTAAAATCCACTCCAGGTCTAAAATCCGATCATAAATGCGGTCCAAAATCTGGTTTAAAAGCTGGTCCAGTTCCAGAATCTGAACCAAAATATGGTCCGAAATCTAGTTGTGGTGGTCCTGGTCCCAAATCTGGTTTTGGTACAGAATGTGGTACACTCATCTGGAACCCATACATTGGCCTTTGGACTTCCATGGATCGAATCTAGACAAAAATGTTTCATCAGTACGCGCAGATCCCGATCTGCCCTGGACGGATCCTGTCGAACTTCCTCCATACGAACTTAACTGGTAAAATTCCGAAAGTCATGTAACATACCGCTGTGATTCCGAAATTCCACTTAAGTTAACGTAAAAAAATCTCGTGAATTTCAGAAATTTGTGTAAAAAACGCAACAATTCCGAGAATCACGTAAAAGTAGTCGCCTAAAAATACCGGATAAAAAGCGTCGGAAATGTGTTATCGTTTTAGGTGAAGGTCGTCAGAGTCCAGCTGCATTTTTTACTTATTTCAGTTCTTTTTCCAGCAAAACACAGAGTTGCTAGTAGTAGGTAGTGATCTGTTATGAACAATTGTGAAACGTAGAATCGCGTATCTATTTTTGCTGTTGAACTAGACAGTAATTCCAGCACATAACATGTTGTTTACGGTGAATTTTATTATCAGTGAATTTTATAAGTATATTATTGACTCTCTAACGACCGTTAATTTAATAGCATAAATAATTGGTCAATTTCATGCTCAAATGTTTCGTTGACATCACTCAATATGCGGTACGCCCGTTTCCTTGGTAACGTACAACAACGACGGTCGTGAATTCGGAATTGCAATCGAAACAAACTGAAGTGTATTTCCTATTAATTCAACTGAACAGTTCGGGCAAAATCATTATAATATCTTACTAAATAGGATGTTCGGGTGGTAAATTGAAGTTTTTTTGTGCCTCAAGTTAAGTTTCGCGAGTGATGTGACGAATGGAACGGTCGAAAAAATATAGTGCTGAATTTGATTTGGGCAGAAATCACACTATTTAGTGTAATTTATGCCCCAAAAAGTAATAGAACCTGTAGAATGCAAAGATCTTTTATTACGGCTAGCAGATTAGTTGAACTATTTTTTTGATTTTTTTGTGATGTTTTTTTAGTCTATGAGAGCATGTTGGTACACTGAAGCAGGGAAGGGAAGGGTGATATTCGGTGCCATACTGACTGCCATAATTGTACTCAGACGACCTTTAATTTTTCGAGCAGTCACTTCTGCTAGCTGCTCAAAAACATGCTCCAGCAATAGAAATTCAGTTGTAATTAGTCACTGGATCCGATGGTAATCTTGAAGTAAAACAAAACCATTTTAGATTTATGGTAGAGAGGCATTTGAAAAGCGTTAGAGCGAAGGAATATTAATGACAACGGCAACATTTTGGAAAGAATGTTGTTTTGATAGTTAGTTTTGATGCTTGAAATTTGCTCAATGAGGTGTTAATCCGAAATTAAAATTTTCCTAAGGGTACCTCATTCTGTTGTGTCAGACCAAGTGGTAATAGTTTTCGCAATCAAAGCACACCGCGAACCGGCAGCAACCACCACCCTAGCGTGCACTCTTGACAGTACATTCGCTCAGCTGTTGCACGTCTCCACCCGGCGTTGTTGTTGTTGCGTTGCGTTGCGTTGGGGTTGAAGCTGGCGCTGAGGTGCGCTGATGCCCTCCCAGAGAATGTGCGGTACAGTTGGAGCAGCGGTTTCGGCTCTTCGGTACGAACTACACACTACTCACAATGTGTCCAATTGTGTGAGGTGAGCCGCGCACAACGAGATCGTAGTAGGTTAGGTTGCCTGCCGCTGCCGCAGCAGCGAGATGCGAGCGTACCGAATCGAACCAACCGGTCGTCGGTGTACGTACGGTGAGAGTGTTCGCGACTCGCGACACGACAAGAGCCGGCGAGAGTCGGCCTACTCGGACTGTCCTGCTGTTTAGCGCGAACTTGTCTTAAACGCGACTGCCGTCGTCGCCATCGCCGCCGCCGCCGCTGCTGACAGGGGCTTTTTCATGCGGGGGGTTTACGTAAGAGAATTGAATTAAAAATAAGAAAAAAAGCTAACAAAAAAAAATCGCGTCCGCGATTGTGCTGTGTGGCATACTGGGCCATGTCAGTACACACGGTGAGCAATAGTGTGCTGGATGATTCGTGTGAGGAAGAAGGAAACAAACAACCATCCGCCATCGCCCCACACCACAACAACCGTGCGTCGCCGTCAACCGCGCCGCGAGAGTCAAGCAACGCGCGATATATCGAGTGGGTGAAGGCGGAAGCTCTGCGGGAGAATGAATAATATACTTTTGAATTAGCAAATTCGCTTATTAGCGTGTGTCGTTCGATAGTGTGGCTTCGTCGCAGAGCGACGGGGAGGGAAGAATTGGCATCCAGGAAGAGAATGGTTTCTCGAACCACCACAAGACGACAAAAAGGCAAACTACTGTGCCGGGCGGGTGGCTCGGGGCGGTGGGTGGTTTAGAAGAAGGAAATGAAACGTGGTTTGCGAGTAGATAACCCAGCTGGCTGGGATGATGAGGCTGCTGTAATCCGGACGGTGGGGATGGGGATATCACACCTGCGTCATTTGTTGGAATTTTTTGTCTCCACCAGCCGCCGCTCAGATTTGACATTTGTACGAACATGTTGGTATAATGATATCATCATTAGCGGTGTTAGAATTTCAACAAGAAGATGGCGTGCGAAGAAAAAAAACGAGAACTATGAATACTAATTATTCTTCGCGTCCGCGGGGAAGATTCTGAACCGTATGTTTTGGGTGGGTAAGGGCGGCAGACAGGAAGGCGGGACCGGCGGCAGACGTGAGCGTATGTGTGAAGAATGCAGACACGGAAATATGAGTCGCTGCTTGTGGCTTAAAATAACTGCTCGTAAGAACCGGACTGGAAAATTCAGATGATTCACGTTCTTGCATCGTGGCCTACGGTGAGAGATCTCAGCCCGGTTTTGCCATGTTTTAATACACCAACAGGAAGTGCAGTCGTCGGAATGTGCACAGTGCAGACCGAAGAACGGCGGCAACCGGTGGCGGTGGTCCGGTTCGGGAAGGGGAGAGAGGAAACAGTTATTCCTCGAGAACGGTTTGCAAGAAATTTAAATGGTGCTAAAATAGTTGAGTGATTAGCATATATAAATTTGCAACGCGCACTTTGGGAGAGAGAGAGAGATGTACATCCGGAGCGAAGTCGTGCATTTGGGTTTAGTGGCAGGGGGCAAAGTTCCTCCGGCCCTAAGGAGGTTTTAAACGTGGGTGGTTAGTCATGGATACACGCCGCCGAAGGAACGTATGTCCGTTCCGTCCGTGGGTGGGTGGTAAATTAGACAAGCGGATGGCGTTGCAGATTTTGATCGGTACTTTTACTGTACAATCGTGTGCCGGATCGGTTTTTTTTTCTACGTATCGGCTGCCAAGCAGCCTGTCAGGAGTCAATCTCGACCATAAAGCTCTGTAAACTGTTTATGTGTTTACTGGGGAGGGAATAGATTAGCGTGCGGAACGAGTGTGTCTATAGACACACGTATTATTGATTACGTATGCGGAAAACTATACTGTCCGCACACATCGCTGCAGAGTCCGACGGTTTTTTTTTCTATTCCAAGTCCGGCAACGATTCAGAGGAGCAGTCGCAAGAATATTTACACAACAATCACGATAAAAATCTAAGGAAAGTAAACACCGTATAAGATTAGTAAACATGCCGACAAAGAGAGAACATTGTGATAGTGCGGAAAAGGGGAGCTTGAAGCGCGAAGAGCGCAGACAATCGCCGCTGTTGGTAGATGCCGAGAACTACTTCCATACAAGTGCATGAACTGGACGGACAGCGACGACGACGACGACGACGGTAGCTTTAATCGGTAGGAAGAGTGAACGACTTAACTGTAATTCTTGCCACTGCAGCCGCACTCACACCTACATGCACATCCCTAGTTAGCCGTCCATCCATCGCCGTACGAATGTACGACTGGTGGTCGTACAGGTAGGTACAGTGTAGTGGACGCGCTAACCGTGTACGCCAGAGTAGGCGAGCAAACGACAAAGCGAAAAAGCGGCACCGCTAATAAAACCAATCACACGGTAAGCAGCGCCGGCTCCGGCTGTAGCGAGCGGCGTTCGGCGTTGTGACTGGCTGACTGGCTGACTGGTTATCCTTGAATCGTTCGCGATTTCCGTTATTTCTGTAGCCGCGCATGAATGAGAAGCAGGAACTGCTGCTTTTGGAGGCTCGACGTCACCGAGCGACCGCACCGGTGCGGGGCGGCGCGAGGCGGGCATATCAGTGTCGTGTCGTGCACAATTCTCAAAACGGAAGCTTCCGATCGATCGACTCCGTTACTTCCGCTTGATCTTACCAAGTCAAGTCAGCCTGCCCTGTCAGGCTTTTTATCTTGCTAATCACAGCACAGTCACAGGCTTGAGTATCCGCTTCAGCGGATAAAATGTGCAAGAAGTTTGTGCTTTTTGCTGCTGCCTCACTCACTGCTGACGTCTTATCGTGATTTGCGCCTAGTTTAAGGAAGTTGCGTCAGACCCGGCTGAAAGCCTGTTAATTCAGCTAATTTACAGTACTTATGTGTATTGAATAAATTATGACTCCTTTAATGTCTTCCGGAAAGGAAGACTGTTTCCAATCGACTTTTGATGTTATTTGCTTGCAACATTGTAAAACATGACTAGTTTTAGTCGGTCGTAACTTTTTAAAGTGCAGAATTCTTTATTAAATTCGTACGAATTGAAAAAAAAATCAAACTATGTCAGTCCCATATTACAAATAAACGCAGAACAGTCACAGTAGTAAAAACATATCAATAAGCATCTGTTTTTTGGAAATGCCTGGGCCGATTCGACTGCAACAACTACCAAACGGAAGATTTTATTGCCTAGAAGAACACTATTGAAGAGAATTCGAATCGGATGTACGGTTCCGAGGTTATAGTGGGAACAAGTTCCGGAATATATGGAACTTGAACATAGAAGCACCTTGAATCACAACAAACCCATTATGTGACACCTATAAGCACACGGATTTGCAAATCTAGACTATTGGTAGTCGTATAAAATGTTCAAGACGCCATTGGCCACATCTAAACATGTCCGTGAATGTTCCAGATACCTCTACGGAGATCAGTTTCTGATTTTAACTAAAATACAACATGTGACTTCTCTAAGCCGGTACTCGAAATTGCAAAACTAGTTTTTTTTAGACCGGTTTTAACCCAAAGGGTCATTCACCAGCAAAACTAGTTTGAAATAGTCCATTTGTTGTCACATATAGTGTCCAGGATCACATTGGTCATACTCGGACACGTTCTGGTAGTGTTCCGGATACACAGAAAAGCGGCCAGCTTCTGAGTCCAACGAACCCCATCATGCGACCTCGCTATAAACTCAAGATAACAGAAAACAATAAAAAGGAGAAAAGACCAGGAAGAGATTTGAGTTAAAAAAGGACATTTTGAACAATTGAATTGAACTAGCACGTGAATTATCAAAACAACAACGAAACGTACGTGGTCTTGAAAATACTAACGAGTCTCCGACAGCGCAAGGATCAAGGCATGCTGTGACTGTTATGCGTTTATTCTTGCTTATTCAAGTCATATCAGTAACTTCGGCAGTTTTTCTAAGTTTTGGAACAAATTTTAGGTCACTTGTGAACAAATTGCTTGTAAAAGTATTCTGTTATGTACATTTAAGTGATTTTATGACGATTTGGACGATTTGTTTCCCAAATCGATTCAATATTAAAGAAAAATTGTCGTGGCTTCAACAGCGTTTTTCGTAGTTGCACGTTTTTGCAGATGTGACTGTTTTCCTGTTATGGGCAGTAAACGTCTAAAAGTGGATCCAAGTTTCAACATTACGAATTGATTTCTGTTCTTGGAATCGATTATCGTGAACCATTTTCTAATTTTGCGATAGTTCAAAGTACTGTACTGTGAGCTGAAGGCATTACTAGATGCGGTCTCGCGCCAAAAGAAAGAAGAATTTGGTGAGTTTATTGGCAGTCACTCAACAAACCGTTCGTGGGAATGGTTCAGAAGCAAGGAAAGTGGGTTCTGCACATAAGAATTAAAGCCGAAGGATTTTGGTACTCTGGCGTGCCCAGAGCTGAACCCGGATTGTGGGGCGCCGCCATTTCAGAAGCATGTTTTGGTTTGAAAAAATCAAGTAATCGTATAGGATGGCGGATTTATTTTTAACGCATTTAATTTATGTATAACTAGCTGACCCGACAAACTTCGTATTGCCACAAATTAACCTGTGTTGTACATAAATCATGAATCTCGGATGATTTTTGTCACAATCTCGAGTTTTGCAAGCCCCCCAGTGGGCGGCGCTTCCGACGGCGGGTCACCGGCAACACTCGCGACCGTCTCGTCCTGAATGATCTAGTGTTACTATAGATAGTTTTTGTGGTCTTGTATTGACTAATGTTTTATGGAAGAGTCTAGAATTTCTCGAGTTTGATTAGTTTTTTAGTTTCGCAAAAATTTCTGTTTTATTTGTATGAGAGTCCATATCCCCCTACCACAGGGGTGAGAGGTCTCTAACTATCGTAAAATAAATTCAAGACTCCAAAATCTCCCACATGCCAAATTTGGTTCCATTTGCTTGATTAGTTCTCAAGTTATAAGGAAATTTGAATTTCATTTCTATGGGAGCTCCCCTCTTAAAAGGGGAAGGGGTCGTAATTCACCACAGAAAAAATTTCTGCCATCTAAAACTCCCACATGCCAAATTTGGTTCCATTTGATTGATTAGTTCTCGAGATAAGAGGAAATTTGCCTTTCATTTGTATGGACACCCACCCTCTTAATGGGGAGATGGGCCATAACTCGCTTTCTAAAGAAGAGAGGGGTCTTAATTCACCATAGAAAAAATCTTGCGTCCAAAACCACTTACATGTCAAATTTGGTTCCATTTGCTTGATTAGTTCTCGAGTTATGAGGAAATTTGTATTTCGTTTGTATAGGAGCCCCCCCTCTTAAAGTTGGGAGGGGTCCTAATTCACTATAGAAAATATTCTTGCCCTCGAAAACTTTCACATGCCAAATTTGGTTCTATTTGCTTGATTAGTTCTAGAGTTATGAGGAAATTTGTATTTCATTTGTATAGGAGCCCCCCCTCCTAAAATGAGGAGGGCTCTCAGTTCATCATAGAAAAAAATTTTGTCTCCAAAAACACCCACGTGTCAAATTTGGTTCCATTTGCTTGATTAGTTCTCGAGTTATGAGGAAATTTGTATTTCGTTTGTATAGGAGCCCCCCCTCTTAAAGTGGGGAGGGGTTCTAATTCACCATAGAAAATATTCTTGCCCTCGAAAACTTTCACATGCCAAATTTGGTTCCATTTGCTTGATTAGCTCTCGAGTTATGAGGAAATTTGTATTTCATTTGTATAGGAGCCCCCCCTCCTAAAATGAGGAGGGCTCTCAGTTCATCATAGAAAAAAATTTTGTCTCCAAAAACACCCACGTGTCAAATTTGGTTCCATTTGCTTGATTAGTTCTCGAGTTATGAGGAAATTTGTATTTCGTTTGTATAGGAGCCCCCCCTCTTAAAGTGGGGAGGGGTTCTAATTCACCATAGAAAATATTCTTGCCCTAGAAAACTTTCACATGCCAAATTTGGTTCCATTTGCTTGATTAATTCTCGAGTTATGAGGAAATTTGCATTTCATTTGTATAGGAGCCCCCCTTCCTAAAGCGGTGAGGGGTCCCAATTCATCATAGAAAAAAATTTTGTCTCCAAAAAGACCCACGTGCCAAATTTTGTTCCATTTGCTTGATTAGTTCTCGAGTTATGAGGAAATTTGTATTTCGTTTGTATAGGAGCCCCCCTCCTAAAGTGGGGAGGGGTCCTTATTTACCATAGAAAATATTCTTGCCCTCGAAAACTTTCACATGCCAAATTTTGTTCCATTTGCTTGATTAGTTCTTCAGTTATGAGGAAATTTGTATTTCATGTGTATAGGTTCCCCCCCCCTCCTAAAACGGGGAGGGGTCCCAATTCATCATAGAAAAAATTTTTGTCTCCAAAAACACCCACATGCCAAATTTGATTCCATTTACTTAATTACCTCTCGAGTTATGAGGAAAATTGTGTTTCTTTGGTACAGCCCCCCCCCCCTCTTAAAGTGGGGAGGGGTCCCAATTTACTATAGAAAATATTCTTGCCCTCGAAAACCTTCACATGCCAAATTTGGTTCCATTTGCTTGATTAGTTCTCGAGTTATGAGGAAATTTGTATGGAAGCCCCCCCTTTTAAAGAGGAGAGGAGTTATATTTCCCCTTATAAAGAGGGGAGGGGTCTCAATTTATCATAGAATAAATTCTTGTCACCGAAAACACCCACATGCCAAATTTTGTTCTATTTGCTTGATTAGTTGTCGAGTTATGCAGAAATTTGTGTTTCATTTGTATGGGAGCCCCCCCTCTTAGTGGGGGGAGGGGTTTCTAACCATCACTAAAACCTTTCCTGACCCCAAAAAACCTCTACATGCATATTTTCATGCCGATTGGTTCAGTAGCTTTCGATTCTATAAGGAACATACGGACAGACAGACAGACAGACAGACAGACAGAAATCCTTCTTTATAGGTATAGATTACTTCGAACTTCCGAATGCGGCTACGATATTTTTTAAATTAACTTTTATAGAAAAGGCGAAAAACATGCGTCAGTCCTGGCCCACCTGTAGACTTGAAATTGTATTCGATATTTGACTTGAAATCGATGTTAAAGATGGAATTGAATTGGACTTGAAATTGGACATAAAATAAGATACGAAATTGAAATTGAATCGAAACTGGATTCTATTTTGGACCCGTTGAGGTCATTGTTAAAGACAGAAAAGATGGATAGTTTTGTTCACCTGCTTAGTCATTCGAGCGGTGCATCTCGAGATTGCACACGATCTGTTAGCTGCCTCATGCCTGATGGCAATCCGAAGATTTGTGTGTCGCCGTGGACCTTCGTTGGAATTCATTTCCGACAATGGTACCACCCTGGAGGCAGCCAGCAAGGAAATCATCGAAAAGCTAACGTGTCATCGAAGATGAATGCGCCGAAGCAACTACTGATGCCCGTACCAAATGGCGATTTATCTCTCGCCCTAGTCCCCACATGGGGGGCTCGTGGGAGCGCCTTGCTAGGACCGTGAAGGACTCTCTATGGGTGCTCGTCGATGGAAAGAAACTGACAGACGAAGTTCTTCAAGCGTCGTTAAGGGAAGCAGAGGACCTAGTCAACTCACGCACTCTTACGTATGTTGCCGAAGGATCTATCGACGCTCCTAACCACACTCCTAAGTCCTAACTACTTTTTGAGAGGTGTGTCGCCGAACGAACCGCAGCAAATGGTTTGACGCAGCTAAGTCATTGAAGGCAGGCGACTTGGCTTACGTGGTAGACTAAAAAAAAGGAAGTTGTGGGTTCGTAGGATTGTGGTAGAGACAATTATTTTTAAAGATGGAAGGATTCGGCAGGCTTGGGTCCGAACCAAGAGTGCAGTCTTCAGAAGAACAACATCCAAGGATAGGTTAAAATCACAGTTTAAAACATTATTGAGACTAAATCGCAGGAGGAAAACCTAATCGTAAGTCAGATGTTATAAAATAAACACTTAAAATCCGAACACCAGTCGTCGTATGTTTGAATCTCGACTGGAATAGACTGCAAGAGTCAGTAGGATCGTAGCACTAGCTCTGTAATTGTACTGTTCTCTAATAGGTATCTGCGAAATCTGCCGAACAACAGAAGGTCTGGTTCCGTTGGCAGAATGCAGCAGCAAGGCTGACGAAAAATGGGTCAAATACTGATTCCGGAGGCAGAAAATCACGATTCCGTCCGGACATGCTTCTACATCGACGACCGACCAGAACGAATATTTACGATGTAAAATATTCACGTTATGCACTGCATTTGGTGGGATCCACTGGGTTGGGTGTCATTGTATATTATGAGCTACTGAAACCGGTTGAAACCAGCAAAGACGTTCGGCATCGAACGCAACTGATGCGTTTGAGGCAAATGGAAAAGAGGAATTGGTGACAGAGTTATCCTCCAGCATGACACCGCTCGTCCAAATGCTGAAAGGCCTATAAAAACATGGTTGGGAATGCCAGAATGAAAGGTCTTATCTTTTCCACCGTACACTCTCCGTACGTGTCGCTTCTTTTGATTATCATTTGTTTGGATCTGGATGAACCGACAAATAATGAAGGCAATGCTATCGATGTTTCAAGGATTTCAGTGTTGAAAACAACCCCGCTTTGGATAGCCAAAAAAGTTCGCATATAACGATCCGAACCAAACGCAAGAAATTCTTCGGTACGCCCGGTCAATCATTGCCATCGATCTCATCATTAACACCAAGGCCGAACATGGGCGGTTCGAAGATTTTTCCTAAGGACAATATCACTGCGACTAATATTATGATTTATTGTGATATCGTTCAGGTGTTTTTTCTGTATTCCGCACTTCGTTCTTTTTGCAGTATCGCTATTGTTTGAGCAAAATATCGGTGTTTTTTCCCTACTTCCAAACCAATCTTGCTCTCAGAGCTAGCAAGTGCGGTGTACTTTCATGGGAAAATAGTTATTAGCCTGATCGCATCGTTTTTACGATGTTGCCCGTTAGAGGAATGAAGAAACAAATTTGCAATAATGCAACGGAGTTGCATGGTGTTTTGTTTTTTTAATGTCAATGAAATAGACATTTTTGACAATTTGACAGTGCGAAAATGATTAAAAAAGGAGATTCTTTGGTCCTTAAACCGAAGAAAAGCAAAGAAAAAATGATTATTGTTTATCTTTTGACAATTTATACTAAAGAAAAACATGAGTTTCAAGACAATCTTCTTCCTGGAAAGCCAATAGGTATTTGACTTTTATTTGATACCAAAGTCATTAAAATCGGCTCGATGGTTCCAAAGTTTTGAATCACGAACAGGAAGTAGATTTGTAAATCCACCAAACTGGTTAATAAATAACGGGTTCCAGTGTTGTTTCGAAGGCCCGGTCGCTGTTACTACTGGGAAGGATGTTAAGAACAAGAATATGACCTTCTGTTTTGCAAATTACATTAGCAGTGCTAAATACGCTAATTATACTAAATGCGATGATTCAATAAAATCAAGACGTTTCCTTTCTTCGCTATCATAAAGAAGAACAGTTTTGAATCAACCCAAGCTAAGCTTTCTAGCTTAAACTTGATACTGAATTTCAACTGCTGAGTGCTTAGTTTTTGGAGTCACTTTTTTGATTCACGCGCACTTAAAGAAGGAAAGTTTTCGGTGTGCCTGACAAGGCACAAATCCAACAATGTCAGACCATCATCATTACAAAGTTCTTTTCTTCCTCTGTCCGCTCGCTCTCAAAAGTTGCACCGTCAGCTTCCCGAAATCTCGCGGGAACCATTCGCAGATGCTTTCTCCCCCTTTCGGTTGGCTCTAGGTCTGAAAGCAATCAGGAACTCTTTCTTTGGTGCCCGTTTTTCCCGTCATCGCCGCTCTTGCCTCGCCTAGAATGGAAGAAAGCCCGCAGCACATCGTCGTGTGCTAGGCTGGGTTGGTTGGGTGGGACTCCAACCAACGGTCGCGGTCATCAGCCTGCCTAGCCTGCCTGATGGCAGGCAGGTAAGCGAAATTTAAATCTTAAGTCGAGTTCTCTTTCGAACCTGCTACTTCTCCTCTGCCGGCCAGTGTGCGCAGTCAGCAGTTGGTTCCGATTGGCTGTTTAGCTTCCCCCACCTTTTTTCCTGCCTTCTCGTCGGATGTGATGCTACTTGTTTGTATGGCTGTTGCTGTGGTTGTCCGCGTTGACGAGGTTATCTAACCTTGAAAAGTCAGTAACCTCTTGGGTTTCATCTTTATCTTTACACTTGAGACGGGAAGGCGAGAGGGGATGCTGTGATGATGTCAGAGCGGTTGTCCGAACGATAGCATTTTCGTACACGGTTGACAGGTTCAACGTAGGGTTAATCCGATTAGAAACACTGAACTGATTAAGTAGATTAGAGTACCACCCAACTCATAGGGTTTGTATTGTTTGATATCAATACGGAACAAGACAGTGCGAGTGTAGATTGATAGATGGATTAGTGTGCAATCGGGGAAAAAAGGGTTCAACAATAGGCAGAAGGCATCGCTTGCTGGTTCGTTCGGTCGGTCGAATCACTCGATTGTTCGAAGCTTATCGCTATCAGTCAGTGTACCAGTAGTAGGCCGGTTGTTTCTCGGGAGGAGGAAAAAACCGTCGGGCGCGACTATCGTGCGCACGAATCGTCGTGATTGATCGCGTAGTAAACAATGGATCGATCGGACTGAGTAAACACACGGCGCACCGGAGCGGTTCGGTGCGGCCGTTCGCTCGTGTTGTGCCGCGTTGACGTCAGCCCAGCTAGCGCCTGCGGGAAATTGTTGCGTTTTTCCTTTATTTTTTCCTGCCTGCCTGCAGTGCCCAGTGGTGGGGGCGATTAGATATGCGCGCCGTGATAATTCTATTTTCGGACAATAACGGAAGCTGATAACCGGCTGACAACGACGACGACGACGGGAGGGATAGTTAATTGACTCGGGATTTTTGGGATTTTTCGCGATAACATTGTTGCCGGTGGGACTTCCAGCGGCGGCTGACGCACACGCAAAAGAAGTCTATGCGCTCAGTTCGAAAAATCAAATCCGGAACTGCAGCCGCAGCCGGTGATAGAAGGAACCTCTACCTACTGTTTACTTAACGTTCTTAGCAGTCGTTCCCGACAGTCCTCGTATCAGCGCTTGGTTGTTTGACTACTACTTCAGAAGATGAAAAGACAATCAGCGGGGTTGCTGATAACAAGTTAGTTCCTGCTTAAGCTTGTTTACTCTTCCGAGAACACCGTGCACGACGTGCACTAGCTGTTATGCCATAAACGGAAATCTGTCAACTAAAATGTTGTGCTACGGTTGAAGTACCGTTGCTCGATTAAGCTTTAAACTAAAAACTCATTCAATTAATGTTTTTGGTTTCTCGTAAAGTTTGAATAAGGGGCAAAAGATACACTTAGCACTCAATTAAGAACAGGATTTTATTTTACTGTTAGCACTGGCAGACAAATTAACTGTTATCGTGGCTTCCGACAATTATGAGTAATGCTGGCATCTCGCGCAGTAGGCTGCGCACCGAGTACAGACACAAACAAGAGGCTGATACCGCTGGGCTGGGCAGAGGCCAGTGACAGACAGAGCGAGAGAGAAAGAGAAATGCTGATAGGGCCTGCTCGTTGCTGCTGCTGCTGCATGTACACTTTTACGAATGTACCCCATGCTGATAAACAAGTTTTTCGACACACAATCGCCGTTGCAGCAGTGCGCTAATCAGCTGATTCGCTAACAAGCTGTGTGCTGTGTCTGCCTGCTGGCCGCTGTGTATCGAAGCGGCCGGCCGGAGAGGCTCAAATTATGCAATCGAACCCATCGCCACATATCGTCTTGTCAAGCTAACTGTACTGGTATATCCGTGACCGGGTATAGGCGTATAGAGGAACCTGAATCCATCCAGGCCACTAACTGACGAGTCAGCGTCTTGAACGGCGGCCCTACGGGAGCGATTTATTAGTCAGCCGGACCGAATATCAGAACGGGAGTCGCGGGTAATTTGAAACCATGTTGCTTCTCCGACTGGAACTGATTAGTAGAGTGTTATTCACATGACGGCGACCAATCGTTTAATGGTATTTACACTAGATGGCGTTATAGGAGAAGGGTAAAGAAAACAACAATATTAAAAAAGCGCACACATCGGTCGAGTCCGCGAGGTTCACGTCCGCAGCAAGCGGCCTGTTCTGGGCCGCCGCGACCGACCGAAGTCTGGCAATGGCGAACGCGCTGTATCAGCGGAACTGGTGTAATTTTATTAATTGCACTGGTGTCGGACCGCACGCAAATTTCGGCACAGTCCTCGAGGCTTCGAGGTTTTTTTTCGGCTGATGATGCTGAGGGTGCAATATTTTGGTGGCCGCCGAAGCGGACACGGTAAATTTATGAATATTATTTCCTTTCTGATGTGGTGGTGCAGTGTAAGCAGTTTGACAGGTTGCACTACAGTTATTCGCCATTTTTTTACTCGTTTCGTATTTTGCTGGTCGAACTACCTTTGAACCTGATGCGATCGAGACAAAGTTCAGTAGGCGCTGCCTACCTGCAATGACACCGGAGGGCCTATAGAATGTTTCCGAGCTAAGAGGTCGAGGGGCCACTGACCTGCGCTGTTAAATCAATTATGGCCACTACCGTGGAGCGGTGCCCATTTGGCCGCTAATAAAAACCTGCACGATTATCCGTCTCGTTAGGACAATAAATTGGGCGTTAAGTAAAAGAGAAAAAAAGAAACGCTTAAAGATGAAGCGAAGCTGAGATGCTAGCGAACGATAATGATGGTCCGCCGGACCCTAAACCTAGCCACCGCGGTCAATGGCAACAACAGGGAAACTAGCCGAGAACCTGAAAATCATCTTCTCCTCTTTCCCTCCCGTCATCTCATAGATAGACCTTTCCACTTGTTTTTTTTCAGCTCTTTTTCGGTTACTTCGAAACGATTAAAATTATCACAAATTTAAATACTTCTCTGCTTCGCTCGGTTCGCGCTGAGGTTTTTGCGCCTTCTTATTATCGAATCATTCCGTAGATTCTGATGGCAGCAGCAGCAGCATCCGAGCATTCGAGCATCCGAACGTGCGCACGCGGACGGAACTGAACTCGCCGCGAACCTCGCCCAACTGGATTGGGGGAAAGGCGGCAGACAGTGCAGTGAGTGAGTGGGGGGAAGTCTGAAGAAAGCTTCAAATCTTAAAGGTAAATAACACTTTACGAGCATCGAGCATTGCTCGATGCTTCTTTAGAAAAACTCAGACTTCTCTACTTTTCCAGTTATTGTGTTGTCCGGTCCGGCCGAAAAAAAACTAAAATAAAAAAAGAAACGTTTTACGCAGCATGGGATGAAAAATCGTTCCTCAACTGAAAGATCTCTTTCTTTCGCCTTGAGAGTTCGAACGTTTCCTCTAACGCTTTTTTTTCTTCGTTTTGAGTCTGACTGAATGAAAACAAAGGAAGATCTTACATTCCAACCATCGGACTTTTTTTTCGGTCGTTCTTTCGTATATACGTTCTGTGCTTCTCCCGATCGCGCTCGGTAATCTTAGAAGAGGTCCTTCTTCATATTTCCAAGATTTTTTATCTTTCCACTTCTAATTCGTGTTCTGCGTGTTGTTCTGGTCTCCGCTGTCCCAAAAAGTGAGAATGAAAAGCGTCTATTCATGCAAATAGAGGACCTAAATGGATCTAGTTTTGTTAAGGTTTTTTTTCACTTCTTCTTGGGAAATGCGAGAACAGGAACCAATCTGATTTATGGCGTTTGGACGATCTGAAAAAAGACCGCTCGGCTGTGCTCGGTTGTTGGGTGCAGTACCTTTACGACGATCGTCGAACGTTTGAGCTGGAAGCAAAAGCTTTGCTTTTGCTTCTTTTTCCTCGATCGATCGCAGCTGGTGCGTGTGCACGAACTTTGATCCTTGCGTTTTCTCCAACGCAGTCACTGCGGTTCCCCCGCTTGCCGTCGGGTTGGCTACCCAAGTAGGTCATGAAAAATCCGACCGTTTTCGGTTTCGATAGATTCTTCTTTCACTGGAGGCTCGTTTTTTTTTGGTCGGACAATTAAAAAGGTATCATTTTACCTCTGTGTTCCCAGATCGGTATTGTTTGGCAAAAGGAAGTCAGTGAAAATATTGCTGCTTCTTGACCAGCCTTGGAAACGTCATTCGTGTCCTTTTGTGTTTGTGTGATACTGTCCGCTTCGAAGGTAAGGCCAAAAAGTGACCAACGCAGCCACAGGCACAGATCGGGGGATAAACATTTCACGGATTGCCTCGGTATTGTGTCCGGTGCTGCGTGGGTGTTGATTTCGCATTTGAAAAGGTTTTTTTTCCATTTTTCTAGGAAAAAATTAACTTTAAATTAGAGATGTTTTTCGGGTGGTTATGCGATGCCAACCATGTCAGAAAATGCATTCGAAGAATCAAAATTCAGTGAAATTCTATCCTTTATTTGCTGGTGATTTATAAACAATTCAATTGTTTTGCGAAGCGTTGATTCATGTTGATAGAATATTGAACATGTTTAATTTTTTGGCAACTGAATAAGGCGTCAGGCGTTCTCTCTGATCAGAACTGCTGACGTTTGACGTTTCATGCGTAACAGCATCAAGTAGGCATGGTGTTTCTCTGAACTCATTTGGTAACTATTTATCACATTTGTTGATTATTTTCGGTGTTTCTGAAGGAAGAAACAACCTTACTGTGAGTGTCAATCCTTATTGCACTGTTGTGTTTTGTACCAAAAACTATATTGAAACTGTCCAACTGTGTTTCAAACCATCCGGAAAGAAAACGCTTCCACCATCATTCTGTAAGTATGCCGAAAAGTTCATTTAAGATGTCCATCAGGTCCAACATTGTACCGGCAGCCGGCAAAACCCAAAATCACCGGACAAGCCACTGACATTCGATGAAAGCCATCAATTTGGCCGACTTTCTCCGGTTGTCGTCCGGACGGAGATTAATCCGTCGGCATCGTCGTCGGTCTCTGTGCAGTGCAGTCCAAGCAGAGGTTCCTTCTTCTACTCTTTCTGCAACCATGTGTGCTGTGTGCTGTGCTGTGCTACAAACAATTATATCTACTCTCCCATCCGGGACTAACCCATCTTTCCGAAAGAACAAGAAAATTAATTATTTATAGCTTACAAGAGCCCTTTCGGACGTTCGTTCGTTCGTTCGTTCTTCTGGGATGCAGGCGACAACTATAAACACGGTCCCCTTCTTCGCTTCTCGGGTTGCGTCACAGTGGATGATCGTTCACGCCCTCGCTACTTCCTCCGGACAAGTGCATCGAAAAGCGGTATAGGTACACCTGATACGGCACATTTCGTTCGTTTCGTCCCTTCGTTCACATCGCCAGCTTGTGCTGTGCGAAAATCGGAACAGATTTTCGAGCAATAGAAAATGAATTACACACTTCCAGTGCTGCTGTTGCTGGACCCTCAGCTCCCGTCGTCGTCCCCGTAACGCCGTCAGTAGGACGGTGCGATTAATTCGCCCAACCCGGCGGCAATCCCTCTCCCGCAGAAGATGTCGAACACTATTCCGCAGGGAAATGCCTCACCCCTTGTTTTACAGCTAACTTTTACACATGCTGCTGTTGCTGCCGCTGCTAGCTGTAACAATTCTCGAAGTTATGTAATAATAATAACACTAACAATTCACCCTACCTAAAACACGAACGGAAGGAAGCTAACTGTCGGTGGGCACCAGGGCATGGAAGGGAGATTCGGAAATGAGTTTCCCTCCTCCTCCTCCTCCTGGCTGGCTGGCTAGCTGGCGGATTTGAGTTTTCGGGAGCAGCAGCAAACCGGTATTCAACCCCTGCTTCCAGTGTGGGATTTGGTGAAGGGATGAGCACTTATTGTCATCATCATCCGTAACACATGCGAACAATCGCCTGGGTCAGGTCCCTTAGTGCAGTGAAATGTGTGTGACGCACACGCACACACGCGTGCATGGAAAAGGAGGGCGACTGTGTGTTACACACTTGTCGCGTCGTCGCTCCGAGGAACATCAGCTCAGGATGTGTGTCATGTGTAGCGAAATCAAATTTCCGTAAAAGTGGGAATCACTCCCCTTTCCGTATGCCGCCTTTTATTATGGATGGTTAGGGCGATTAAAATTTAACGATTTCGCAGTGTGCAATGCTGCTGTTACTGCTGCTGCTGCTGCACTTGCTGTGAGTTACGACTACAGACCTTGGACACGGCCTGCCGGCCGTTTCAGATGGTTCGTGTGTGCGCTCGCTTTCTTGCCTGCTTGCGCGTAAGTTGTTCATTTTTCTTTCCGCACAGAGCACGGCAGGAAACCTGTTTACTGCCCGGCCCGGCTGCCACCAGACCGTGTTGATGGAACGCACTTTTGGCGACGAAAATTGCCTCGTGTCGGAAGTGCCCATCCAAACGTAGAAGAAAAAAAAAACGGGCGACACAAACAACTTCAATCAGCAGCCGGATCTTGGCTCTCAAACGCGAACGCATCGAACTTATCTAATTTCTTGTTTTACGTCATGGTCTTTACTACCGACTGGAAGCGACGTGAAAAAAATCTTTTTTTTTGCAAAGTAATAAATGATTAGACTTTTGAACCGCCCGGACTGATAGACGTAAGGTGAATGATAAGAATTTTCCTGGTTTTACCTTGAAATCTACACATTCTTCGAACGTCTCGACTCAATTCGCGGTTCGATAGCTAGCTCTCGCGTGATTGCTAGTTTAAAGTGATTTATGCTCTAAACAAAATGTTAGTTATCAAACAAATCGCCGTCTTGGGAGTTCGGTGCTGTTATCAATTTAGGAACAAATAGGTGCAAAGGTTCTAAATTTTGCAAGCAATTCAGTTGTGTCAAATAGAGTAATAGCACAGCACCAAACAAATATGCTTTTCTTGGTTGTAAAATATGCTTTGAAACTCTTCTGCATCAATTTTTTAAATTATTTTCAAACTAAGTATGTTTTTAATAAGACTACTAAAATAAGATTGTTTTCCTGCATCATTCTAAGTAACTAGTTTTATTTGCGGGAAACGATAGAGATTACGAGTGAATGTGTTGGGGAATTGTGTGAAACAAACAGTGCTCGCGTGTTGCGGTCGTACTTCTGATTCTAATTCAAGATTCTCGTCTCTAGCATCTTTCCAGTCCCAAAAAGGTATAATATTAGCGTGAGCAATACCCAAACATAATTAATATGTTATTCATTTTCAGGTCGCAGTGTAAAACATCGCAAATATGGAACAGTTTCAACCCGTCCTCACAGCTGGAGAGTATCTTGAGGAAATTTGTAAGAGGTAAGAAGAAAAAATGAGGAAGGTAATAGCGTCCAACATATTCTAGCAAACCTACCGTGGACACATCAGTTCCAAATTCCGATCACTCAACCAAAGTGGCCAATTTTTAAAAGATTGAATTGAGATTCATAGTTTAAGGGCAAGCTTTGGTCGTTAGGATTAACTATGGTTTTTGACTCAATTTTCTAAAAATCGACTACTATAGCTGTGTGATCGGAATTAAGAGCTGATCGGTATTATCTGCACGTGGCCATACCTGGAAATGCTCCCGTTTGTACAATTAAGTACCCAACACTGGATATTGATACGTAAGTTCATGTAAATAGATAACATCTTTACCGTATTTTGAACATCCACCCTATTTTAAATCTTATTTTTGTGGTTTGTTCCAGATATTGAACTTTACCTGGGTAAGCTGACAATTTCAACATAATAATTTGGTTTGCTTTATTCCGATCAACAGAAATCCTGTCCAATCACCCTGAGAAAGGAAAAGCATGCTGCTTTTATCCGTTGGGCAAACTTCTAAACCGTCCAAAAAAAAAGAGGTTGAAACGAACGAGTTCTTCCTTATTGCCTAGCCTAACCAACTACAACCGCTCGGAACCAACCGGCACAACCTGTTGAATTCGGCCGGCCCGAGCAGCAGAATCGTTCGGAGAGCGTTTTCTTTTGCCGCCCACTTTTCCGATTCTGAGAAGCCCGAGAACGAGCAGAAGCAGTGCTACGTTCGTTCGATAATTGTTGGCACTTGATATTAACAACACGTTAAACATCTCGTAAAACAATAAAACAAAATCTCCGTCCGTCCGTCCGTTCGTCCGTTGGAAGAAGCGGCGGCGGGAAAAGAATGGAACGAAATCAGTCAGAGAAAGCAGCAGATCCTTGACAGAAGAATACCTCCCTTTAAGTAGTTAAGGAGCTTCCTGGATGCGATACCTGCCTGCATGCCTCTGCCTGCCTGATGTTTCCCGCGGTGGAATGTCGTGCTAAGCTATGAGGAAAGGAAGAGGGCAAAGTGCGAAATAAAAGAAGATGCTATTTATTTTTACTACCTTTACCGAAGAACTTTGAGGCGTTGAGGAATGCTAAGCAAATGAACCTCGAGGAATTACAAAACGAGGGCACAGGAAAAGGTAATATTAGCATTAGTCCTTTTCCCTCAAAAAAAAAGAGGAAAGAATAAGACAGACGGGTAGGCGCAAATGAACAGGTGAAAAGTACTTGAGCGAATCTCGTGTAGGGCTGTGTTTATAATGGTGTAAAATGTCTTAGAAGATCTTCTTGGAGAGGTGAAAGAGAGGAAGTTCAAGAGGAACAATAAAACATCTTAAGAGGGATTTTCTAGCCACCAGCAGCAGCGCAGCTCAGCGGTTGGCACGAAGGGATGACACTTGTTACCGTAATTCATATGCAAATTTTTATGTACTTTCTGTTTCGATTTTAAGGGTTCTCTTCGAGGGCTACCTGATGCTGTTGCTGCAGGATTTGAGCGACCGACAAATAATGACCTCGTGATGCGATCAAACGATTAGAAGAAGCTCCGTTGAATGTGGTTTTGTTCGGACATCTTGACATCCCAGCTCAACCACAAAGAAACGCTTGACTCAGCCAGCTGTATTCCACGAAAATCTTACAACCAATTCCGGTACAGCAAACAATCATTTTCAATCACAATCGTGCACGTACTTATACCGCCGGCAGCAGACCGAAAGGCGGAAGAAAAATGCCACTGAACTGACGGAAAATGTGCATGCATGCATACATACAACGGACATACATGCATATATGCGACGACGACGACGGCAAACAAACAGTAAATAACAGTAACCGTGCCGCAACGAAACACTTCACAGCTACTACGGCTCTGTGATTGCTCTGTGCTCTCTGTCTGCCATTATTATTATTACCTACTATTGCGATGACGATGACGACGACGACGTCGCCAGTGGCGGCATAAACGACGTGGTAATCTTGCTCGGTCCGCGAAGACCAACCAGAACAGCATGGCTATGCTGCTGCAGCTGCCTGCCAGTGCAGTGCAGAGTGTCAGCCAGCTTCCGAAAGTAAAAACCGGAGCGGTCGCGAATCAGTTCGGCTCGCTCGAGCACTAGAACGCGGTTTCTTTCCGCTAGTTTTGCCACACTGACTGAACCCGACGACTCCGACTGTTCGTTCGAGATTGCGAGAAGAAATAAAATTCTTGTCGGTTCGCATTAGTTCAGACTGGCACTGGCATGGCAGTTCGCTTTTTCTTCGCAAGGAATGACCCTTTAAGCGACAACTTCTGACGCTTCTTTGATTGAGCTCTGCCAGTTTAACAAACTTGTCAAAATGAGAGATCAGACTAATCAAAGTTGGCGTTGCTAGAACGCACCGTGGATTTATAACCGCAATTTGGGTGGAAAACAAACGTGTCAACGACGGCCGTTCAAGGGTGCAAGACAAGAACCCGACAAGAATTAACCCCGCCGCCGCCGTCGCTTAATGAGTGGGCAGTGTGGGATTCTTTGCGTCCGTGATGAGCGCACATGTGTGTGCGCGCGGTTTTCCGGCATGCAGAATTCGGTTCGGTCGTCGTGATCCGGCGCATCACAAGAGTTTTCATTTCCTGACCGCCGCCGGGACCGCCTTCGTTCGTTCGTTTGTTCGTTCGTTCCGGACAAAAGTGAAATGAGAATCACATTTGTGGGCCGCCGCCGCTGCCGCTTGTTGCCGTATGCACACGTGTAACTGCACTAGTGGTTGTTTGTTGAGTTGCACATATGCAAATCGGTGAACCAAAACAGCGGCGGCGGCGGCAGCAGTAGCAGCAGCAACAGCAGCCGGTAGTAGACGGAAAGAAATGCGAAAAAAGGTGCATATAAATATACAGTCAACCAAAAAAGTATTCGGACAGCAGCGCATAAAATTTTCTTTTAGAAATTTTGCACAGTATTTTTGCAAAGAATGGTAACACATATTTTTTAAAACAATGTTTAACTAAAGCATATTTATATGCACAACCAAAATTCGGGGAAAAGCTTTCCGTTTTGAAGATAGGGTACATACAGTTTGAATTCCTCAAAAATGCAGCCAAAAAAGTATTCGGACAGTTAACTATTAGTTGAAACAAATGTCCTTTCTCGCTCAACTACTACCACGTAGGACCATTTACAATCTTGATGACCTGTTTTAATCTGTTTGGGATGAAATTAACAATTTTTCAAATATCCCTCTGTGAATTGCTGACCATTTTTTTACAAGAGTTCGGTTTAAGTCATTGTGATAAGAAATCGAATGATTTCTCATTTAGAAATAAAATTATCTAAAAAGATGTTCAAAAGGGTTCAAATCTAGACTGAATGCTGATGTTTCGGTAGCTCTAGGACAATTATATGGTGCCTACCGCTTACAATTATCGATAGTATGTTTAGATTCAACATCCCGGTACAATATGTATGTACCACACAATTACAATTTTGCTTTAATTTCAGCTAAAATTATTCAGATAGTTGAGTTTACATTTAGTTCTTTCCAAAAATATATATCTTTGGTGCCTCGGAGCTTTCCAAGCACCCCAACAAGGTATGACATTAACAACCCTTATGCAAGAATAACTAAAAGAGAAGGGTTACAAGCGAAAAATCACTCGTCAGCAAGTAAACAAGCAATGCGGTTAGTGTCATACCTTGTTGGGATGCTTGGAAAGCTCCGAGGTAGCAAAGATATATATTTTGGGATAGAACTAAGTGTAAACTCAATTATCTGAACAATTTTAGGTGAAATTAAAGCAAAATTGTAATTGTGCGGTACATACATATTGTACCGGGATGTTGAAACTAAACATACTGTCGATAATTGTAAGCGGTAGGCACCATACAATTGTCCTAGAGCTATCGAAACATCAGCATTCAGTCTAGATTTGAACCTTTTTGAACATCTTTTTAGATAATTTTATTTCTAAATGAGAAATCATTCGATTTCTTATCACAATGACTTAAACCGAACTCTTGTAAAAAAATGGTCAGCAATTCACAGAGGGATATTTGAAAAATTGTTAATTTTATCCCAAACAGATTAAAACAGGTCATCAAGATTGTAAATGGTCCTACGAGGTAGTAGATGAGCGAGAAAGGACATTTGTTTCAACTAATAGTTAACTGTCCGAATACTTTTTTGGCTGCATTTTTGAGGAATTCAAACTATATGTACCCTATCTTCAAAACGGAAAGCTTTTCCCCGAATTTTTGTTGTGCATCTAAATATGCTTTAGTTAAACATTGTTTTAAAAAATATGTGTTACCATTCTTTGCAAAAATACTGTGCAAAATTACTAAAAGAAAATTTTATGCGCTGCTGTCCGAATACTTTTTTGGTTGACTGTACACACAGACTGAGTGTACCGGGAGTTTGCGAGAAATGATTTATACCGTTTCCGACTGGTAGTGGAGGTGGCGCACGGCGGCGTTGGCGGTAGTCGAAGGCAGTTGTCGGAAATGTGGCATGTCGGAAGACGGAAAAATGGCCGCATCTTTACTTTAAATTTAACCAGTCCAGTCGGCCAGCAACTGCTTCGGTTTTCTTTATTTTTTTGCTCAGTCGACGTTTGCATGAAATGAAATTAACTGTGGCGGGATGTCGACCGATGACGGAGTGTGAGGTGAAGTGCGACGCGATATTCAATCATTGCGCGACTCTATTGTTTTCCTCGACTCGACAGCTAGAGCAGGAAGCACTTGAGAATTGAGCCGAGCGCTGGGGATTCTAGCACAAGTCTCGAGTAGTCTCCGGATCGGAAAAGTGGTGACGAATGTGCATTAATTGAAGGGTTTAGACGGTCGGAAGGAGCGGAACGATTCTGATGGTTTGGTGGATGGCCGACCCTATTGTCGGCCAGAAAATGCTTATTCTTGATCTCTGCGAAGCAGGAAGAATCACCCGGAGGGAGCTCCGCTCGCTCCGAGTAAACGGGAAAAAAACTCATCAATCATAATTTATTATTCAAATTTATGTAGATTCCTCAAAAAAAAAGTTAAGACGAGGAATGTACGCCCGGCGAGTAAACCCGCCCGCGGGTGTGTTTTGTGTGAATGTGACGTTTGTACAGCATCGCGGGAACGGATGATTTTTTCCCGGCGCTCTCCGTGATTGAGAGCGTGGCCCGCTGATTGGGGAATAGGAAACAAAGATCACGTGGCAGCGTGATTGTGTGTTACCCTTTTGCCCACATCATGAATAGGAATGAGATTTAATGGAGTTTCAGGCAGGTTTTCATCGGGGCTCTCTGGGTAATCGATCACTAAATGCTGAAGGGTGTTGAATAAGGGTCGAATTGGTTAATAAACTTACCTTACTAGTTCACAGCAACACTTGCAATGTGCGTTAATCCTGCGGTTAGCTGCTGATTTCAGCCGCTTACTAAGAATGGCCGAACTATTGTTCTTGTGACGTGCACAATCAACACTATCAAATGGCGATTAGTTTCTTCTGTTTACATGTCATTTTTACGCTTTCCAGCGTAAATCACAAGCTTTTTCAGTCTCTGGTTTATACACACGCCTACTGTAACGGATAACGATTTTGGGGTTTTTTCTTCTGCGGTCAAAACGGACACTTTCGGGGTAGATTTTTCCGTTGTGTTCCGCGATAAATCACTTACTGCTCTCTTCTATTCTTGTACACGCAAATGTAAATATTTACACAAGTTTTTTCCGGCTTCGCACTCTCGGTATCTCTGCCGGTTCAAAGTCGAGTTAAACAGCGTGAAAAGAGTTATGTTATCGACTGCTGGAATTGACGCGCGCTCTTCCTTCCTTTCTCGGGGCCAGCCAGCCAGCCTCTAGTTGCCACTCTATTACCTTAGAAACACATGCCACACGCGTGAATTTGCGCGAAGCTGGTTTTCGACTAAACACCTTCGCGTAATTACCGTCGACTCGACTTCTTCCTTCTCGTTAGCTATTCAACTCAAGCACCTGAACTTCCGCGCTTGATAAACACACAACTTGTAAAATATGATGGCGAATTCTTCACCGTTCCTCTTTTCATTTGATTTCGTACTCGTTTGTCTCACTGTCTCTTCGCTCCGTGTTGAGCTTGTTCCGCCACTCTACTGTTGTCGACACTGACACTTTTCTTTGTTCGCGAATTCTATGATCATTATTGGACCACAGAACACAGTTGGATCCCTAAAATCTCATCAATTCGCGATCGTGCGACTTCCTTGTGTTGGTGGATCGTACGTCGCTTTCCGGTCTTGTCGCTGTGTTTTGCTTGCGGTGTTTTTTTGATTCCGGCTTCTCGCACAAGACAAACCGGTTCTCGTAAAAATATAATATTCAAACTGATTCCTTTTTTTTCGCAAGATGATTTTCACCGATCCCGGAACAGAGTCACCAACGGAAAATATAACCTTCTTTGTTGGTTTGATTGCTGCTGATTCACTGACTGTGTTTTTGGGGTTTATTTCCTTAATAAAGCACTTCACTTCTCGGTTAATTTTGATTTCACTTTAAACGCCCAAGGCCGTAACTTATTTTCTTGGGGGGAAAACTTTCGAACGAGTTAGAAAACAAAAACTGCTAACCCAACACCCAAATGCTGATGATGGGAATCGATGTGTTGTTTGAAAAATTCTTGCCGAACTCCAATCTATCGCTATTGAAACGGAGAAGCGAATTTTGCCGTCGTACGCCGACGACACACCAGCGACTACTGAACCGAAGTTGTTTGGAAAGACCGGACCGTAGTGTTTTGGTTGGCGGAGCACTACGCGCGCGACAAGTGGAAACGTGCCTCTAGACTCAACGCGGACTCAACAAGAAGTGTGGTGTTGTAAAGTTGGATGTTTTGGCTCTCCTGTCTCGGTTTGTATACTTTACTATCTGGCCGTAACCAGTCACCAACCAAAACGAACCAGCACTCATCCCACTCTCTTTTACTCTCTCGTAATACGAACGAACGAACGACCCGCCGCGAACGAAATCCGACATTCCGCTTCTCCCTCTCATTCGCGCTCGCTCTCTCGTGTTCACGTAACAAAACACACTCACTGTCACTGACTGCACACAGCCACTTGAGCTTTCTTCTCATTCTACATACCGACGTACCCGCCGCATGGTGGATTCAAATTATCCGGCAGCTTGTGAAGCAAGTGTAAATGAAGAAACACGGCGATAAATTTCCGGAGAATGGAAGAAAGTTCTCACACCAACGTTGTTCGCGTCGTTCGTTTGTACTCTTCACAGGCTGACAGTGTATCTCCGCTCGTTTACCTACCTACGATATGAATTGCCTTCCCTGCTTGCAGGCCGTTCGTCCGTGGCGCTCGCTTAGAAGATGCTGATCGAATGGATGAAGATGCGGGCATAATAGGGTTGGTTACGATGTTGTTGCGTATTGTAGTCTACTGTTGATATTCATGATTTAGAAATACTATTGAAACTAGTCTCGGAATGGTAGCTTTTTTATGCGTTTTTATTTATTAATTTTTTCATCTGGTTGGTCAGGCCCCTATGCAATTCAATTAGATAGGGCCCCTGAGACAGTCTAACATACGTCATTCTGGAAGAGACATAAAAACCCTATCATTTTGATCATTATATAGTCTTTACAAAGTCTATAAAGTCGTTTTTAAATTACTTACATACAATTACACAAAAGTCATACACTGCTTAATAAATAACCAAATCTTTTATCTCATTTAAAACTAACACTGGACATGCAAAAATCAAAGTGTTGTGTACATATATGACATTTATTAAAAGTATCACTCATCGCCCTTATGGGTTCGTTTTGGCCGCATTCAGTACGCTGTTAATGCAGTCTTAGACTTCTAGGCGGAATGTTAATATCGATTTTTGATAGGATAAAAGGCGAATCAATTTCCCCTACTAAGTAGCAGTTTTCCCACAAGAATCTGTCCTTTCTCCTGGCCAGCGATCAAAGTATGATGATAACTCCGTTGGGTTCTGGAAAGGCAAACATCTTAGCGCACAGCGCACCTTGATTGAACTGATTCGGTTCTGTTTGACCGAATACCGGCTACTTCTGATCGGGTTCCTGTCGACAGAGTCGTCCTGGTTCTTCGGTCGTGGTTGGTGACGGGATCTCCCGACAACCACTCTCAGGCAAGTACGGTGCCTGTAGGTCATACGCATTGAAGCTAACATTATAGAAGCCTTCGAGTTCCGGCCCGTGTTTAGCAGTCGTATTGTTTTTTCTGCGTGCAGCTCGGGAACTCCACGTGAAAGAAGTGCTATTTTGGAACTCTCAACACACACCAATGACACGCATGGTATAAGAGCGCACTATCAGAACGTGCGAGGTCTAAGGACTAAAGTAGACGACTTGTTCCTTGCATCTAGTGACTGTAGCTATGACCTAATCATGTTAACTGAAACCGGATTAGATGGCTGCATCAATCCCTCCAGCTGTTTGGATTCGCCTTCAACGTTTATCGATGTGATCGTAGCTCGGAGAATAGTCACAAAAGCTCTTTTGGGGGCGTATTGATTGCCGTTGCTCAACAGTTTCCTAGTTCGATGGTCGATCTAAACCATGGAAATTGTCTCGAACAAGTCTGCGTTTTTGCTGTTATCGGAGGCACGAGCTGGTAGTCAGATTCATAGACGAGCATATCCTCAATCCGTGAATTTCGTGACTTCTGGCTTCTGACCACAGAATTCTGATTTGCGGTGTTTACAACCTGCCGCGAATTTCCTGGTTTAATGGGGAGGATGGAGTACAACATAATTCCTTCTTGCTTTCTGCTACAAGTGCTTCTGTGATTGATGGATTCGAATTCCTAAACTTAAAACAATGAGTAATTACCTTGAACGAACACTCGACCTCGTTTACCGCCTTCTTGATGAAGAGGATAAAGATATCTCTGTGATTTGCGCAATATCTCCACTGCTTCCCGCCGTTCTTCACCATCCTCCACTGAATTTATTTTTGCCTATAGTGGTACTACCCGTTAACGCTCCTGCTACCAATGTTGGAATGGCACCTCTAAATAATCTTCGTATAAACTTTGAGCCACTTGATGAATACCTTTCCTCTCTGGGCTGGGCTGTATTGTTTGGCGAAATGGATGTGGATTATATAACATTGGAGTTTTGCTATGCTGTCTGCACTTGGCTAAACAGAAGTCTACCTACCTACAGAAGTTCAAATTCTGCCCGAAGTTACAGTGAGCTTGAATCGGCCTCAAACGAAACGATAATCTCTGCTTATAATAGTGATTGTCCACTTAAAAGGGTTACTTCAACTAGGAATGTTTCCTGGTGGAGGAACAAAAGGCTCGCGAAAACTGTTCAATAGAGCTAAGATTACTTCTAACTGGACTTAATATAGGAGAGCTCTAACCGAATATAGCAGCAGAGAACTGAGACGATCGAAAAGGAACTCTTGGGTACACAATTACGAAAGCATTGAAAGTGCTCCAAGACTTAACAAGATTTTTGCAAAGGACCATTCAAACGGACTCGGTTCTCTCAAGGTTCTCTCGTTCACAAAATCACCTGCTGAAGTACTAGAGTTAATGATAGGGACTCATTTTCCGGGATCTTCCTCAGTTAACGTTGTTACCAGCGCGGACTCCGATTGTGGTAAAAGATGTTCTCAGAGGAACTTTCCAGGATCTGAGAGGACAAAAGAGATCGCAACTAGAGTCGCTGGGCTGGTCTTCACTAGGGCTAGGGTGGAGAATGCAGTGAGTTCCTTTC
The DNA here is from genome assembly GCF_943734655.1 of Sabethes cyaneus. NCBI lineage: Eukaryota > Metazoa > Arthropoda > Insecta > Diptera > Culicidae > Sabethes > Sabethes cyaneus. The sequence continues at coordinate 245,835,133 of NC_071355.1, read as the reverse complement.
AACCTTATGCAAATGGTATTTTCCCAGCTCAGATTAAAAACGGAGAATCAACGCTAATTCCCTCTCTAATCGAGATTTTTAAGGCAAGTCTGACACTAAAGCAAGTCTGATAGCACTACGCTCGTGACAAAAATTTAAAACTCTTTCATCGAATCAAACAGCATTAGACGCGTTTCTCGATATCGAAGGGGCCTTTGATAATGCTTCCTATTTATCAATGGCAAATGCCATGAAGAAAAGACAATTTGATGACTGTATAGTCGGATCCACAGTATGCTCACACGTAGGCGAATCACCTCGTAGCTGGGAGGGATGTCAACAACGGTGACTGCAACCGAAGGTTGTCCACAAGGAGGGGATCGCTCACCCCTGGTCTGATCATTGGTGGCTATGCCCCTTTGGTAACTGCTTTTGTGGCCAAAAACTAAGGAAGCCACAGCTATTAAAAAGTTGAATGAACTTCAACGATTAGCATGCATGGCCATAACTGGAGCAATGAAAAGCACATTTTCAAAGGCTCTAAAGGCTATCCTACACTTAATAAGTGAAAGCATAACATAATCTACCAGTGGATATGTTCTAATGGTGTATATAACCCGTCGATAGCAAATTGGAAACGAGAGACAACGAAGAGGTAAATAGAGCCCTTCTTAGGGAACAAAGAAGGGAGAATTACCTTAGTGGAGCAGCGAGAAAAAGATACAAAAAGCTACTCGACCTAGGAGTCGATAAAGAGAATACTCAAAAAAAGCAAAACAGTCTCCTCATGGTCAAGGAAAACTTGAAAACACCCAAAGACCAAGACACCTTGACAGGCCCAATTGTAGCAAAGCCAATTCTGAACCCAAAAGAAGAGAGAGGGTAATAATCCTACAGTTGGTCAGAGGGAGTCGGTCAATAAAAGGTTGGATCTTATTAGAGCCAACAATACCGGGAATGGAAATAACCCGGACAAGAGAGGTAGAGCTACGAGTTCCTACAGCGACGTAGTTAAAACTATTAGGGTAGGTATACTCCCTAAAGACTACCTTAATATCGAATTCACTACGGCCAATTTGGAACTTATCGAAGAGTTCATTTTGGCGAAAGTTGTTGAGCAAAGACGGGAACCTATGAAGCCCAAATTTGCCAACTGTAGCCTAAAAAATGGTTTTATGGTTATTTCCTGCCAGGACGAATACACAACGGACTGGCTGAAAAGCACAATCCCAAACTTACGACTTACGGGACACAGCCGAAATAATAGCTGTGGATGAAAATCGCATCCCAAAGCCGGAGGTGGTTGTTGTATTCTTTCCAAAAAGTGCAGGAAATAACAATGAAATAATTCTGGCCTTGGAAGAAAGCCAGAACGATTTGAAAACTGATACTTTGAGGATTCTGAAAAGAAAAGAAACCCATCAACATGCTCAATTGGTACTTTCAGTGGATGAAGGTTCCATGCGGAAAATCATCAATTGGAAGTACAGACTAAACTATAAGTTTGGGCTGGTCTACCCACGAAAGATTGGCCCAAACCATATGGTTAGGAAATCAGAGCCTGAAGGACGAAGAGCTACAGCACTGATCACAGCTGAACCAAAGCAAAACCCAATAGGACAGACTGACGAAAGCCCAAGATCAGAACACGAAACTGTGGGATTGAAAAGAGCCCAACCTTCTCGTGATTCTCCGATTAGGGAAGTTGAAGTCATGAAGTACAATCTGGGGGAAGCATGCAGCAGTAGACAGCTGCCAAAAAGGATTGAAAAGTCCTCAAATGTCCCTCCTGAAAGCAAGCAAAAATACAACAACGCAGATAAACAGACTACTCAGAGGGAACGTAAGGAAGGAGCCCCGAGAAACTATAAACCCCAAAAATGTGTAAAACTATAAAATTTATCCAGGTGAACCAAGTTTTACGCATTTTTGGGGTGCGTGCATCACGCGAGAGGAGCTTCTGGAACCATGGGCGTATAATAATAAGATTTTAGGAGTAACATCCAGCACTGGTAAACTTCTATTTGACGACTCGGTGGCAACAGAAATTGTCATTGCCTCTGCCTATTTTCCCGGAGAACTAGAGGAAGCCCCACCCAAAGAAGTAATCGAACTTATGGAATACCGTAAAAGAAGAAACAAACAGTTCATTCCGGGGTGTGATGCGAACGCCCACCATACAATATGGGGAAGCAGTGATCAACAGAAGAGGTGACTGTCTGCTAGATTTTATATTATCAAACCAAATCGATATATGTAATCGGGGTAGCAGCCTCACTTTTGTAAATGCAATTCGTGAAGAAGTACAGGATCTAACAATGACTAGTACAAAACTTTCTGACAACGTAATAAACTGGCATGTCTCTGACGAAACTTCGCTTTCGGATCATAGACACATATGCTTCGAATATATAGCTGGAGAAATGCTGACAACAAGGGAATGGAATTCAGAGTGGGAAAACATCACTATAAAAGAAAACTGGCTTGCCGCAACTGAACTGCGGCAGTCAAAGATGTTTATTATACCTAGTGGTAAGAAAAGCCTGGAACGTTGGAGCCTTTAAATATTTGGACTGAAAGTCCCAAAAAGGTAATCAACTTCATAAGAAGTGCTGTGCCTAATTGGGACAACTGTGCATACTGAGTACCGACAACTGCTCGAATTACTGGAGTATACTGGAGCGGATGGAGCATACCACAATAGAGCTAAATGCTGGTCGCAGTGGTCTAGTCTCCTATAAACTCCACTTGATACCCCTGAATCAACATGTTCAGTTAGAGACTAAGAAAAGCGTCCTAACACTTAAACGATTGAAGACAATACTCGACAGGGATAATACCGGTTATTTGAGTATTCTGAATCTTCTACCTGTTGGTCCAGCTACGGAAATGAACAGTGATTAAATGGAAGCTAGAGCCAACTATCACGGTAAATGAACCCTCGCGTTTGGTATGTGATGGAGGAGGACCTAGTGTCCGCAGTGACAGCCTGACAGCCAAGCGGCACTAAAAGCCCTTAAAGCTCCTCAAAAATTGTCTGGGATTGCATTTGCCTCTTATGGCAACTAAGCCAGGCGAACTCGCAAAATTTGTCTTGGGTTTCTGGTCATTGCGGTATAGAGGGGAATGAACTAGCAGACGAACTAGCCAGATATGGCTCCAATTCTCCACATTCGGCTCCAGATATGATATTTGTCGCCTGTGTAATAGCGAGAGCGAAACCGCGGAACACTTGTTCTGCAATTGTGAGGCACTAATAGGACGCAGACTGCAGTATCTCAAAAAGGACCTACTAGAGCCTAGAGAGATCTGGTTTGCGTCGCCGATCAGGGTAACAAGGTTCATAAACCAAGTCATCCCTGATTGGCACCTATCACGCTCCAGCTACCAGCCTATAACTTCCTCAACAAGTGATAGGACAGCTTGAAACGTACAGCAAAAGAAATAAACGGGGCATACCACAGTAGTTCAAAATAATGGACGCAGTGGTAAGGGTACCCAACAGAAGAGTGAACAGTGAGGTTCGTAGATTGAAACGCCATCGGAACGCAAGTGACGCTTACCGTAGGCTGAATAATTCTCTCTACAAATCCTATGTATTGCGGGTGCAATTTGGTTTACGAAATAGTCCCAAAAGCTTTTGGACATTCGTAAACTCCCAGAGGAAAAGCTCTTCCATTCCTTCTAGTCTGATCCTGGGCGGAACGGAATCCACGACAATTATCGAATGTTGCGAATTGTTGAATTGTTTGCCGATTATTAGTCTTCTGTGCTGGCGAGTGGCTGAACTACACAATACGATGCAATAGCTGCATCGGATGTCCCTGATGGTGCTGTTGATGTGGATGTTTTTGACATGACTCCAGATATGGTTATTGCTGGTACCAAGAAATTGAAGAGCTCCTACTCACCTGGAGGTTAATAAGCATATCACTCACTCAATAGCGATTATAGCAAAAAGAAATGCAGTGCGTCATACAGCAAACACCCGTGCGATATAACAACAGACATCACTGTTAGACACACAAACTGTTAGAGTACAGGACAATTATACTTCTAAGCTAACTGGGTGGTGAACCCGAAAACCCTCACACACCAAACTGGGTTCCATTTCTTAATGATTTATCGAGTTATGCAGAAGTTTAATTTGAATGGGAGCCCCCTTTCCCAGAGGGGGAAGAAATCTCGAACTATCATAAGAACCTTCCCCGGCCCCAAAAGCCCCTACATGCAAATTTTCACACCGATTGGTTCAGTAGTTTCCGAGTCTGTAAGGGTCATACAGACAGACAGAAATTCATTTGTTTAGGTATATAGATGTTGAAGCTAGTTTCATGAAAGCTGTATTCGACAAGTTATGAATTCTGACCATAATCTCTTCAATATTTTGCACCAAAGTTTGTAAAAGTATGCTTTTCCAGTGCAAACAAAGTCATCACAGTCGCACAGTCGGAATCATAAATTCAACGAGGTACCGAACCGCATTAGCCACTTGTAGAGTGTGTCATGTTGCGAAAGGGAGAAAGAGCGGTTATGGTATAGAATTTCGGAGCGAGTGTGTGTCTCGGTGGGATCGCTGTGCTGCGCTGCGAAGTTTGGGTGGAGGTAGTAGAAAGGTTAACCATCAAGCAACAGGGAGAGAGCCGTGAGTAAGAGAATGAGAGTCGCACGTACTCCGCTGAGATACCGCGCAGGGAGGCTGCGAGCGGCACAGTTTTTCGTCGTCCACTATGCACCTTCGTCGTCGAAGCTCGTAGGTTACGCATTATCCTCACTGCCCGAGCCCGTCCTTCCCACCAGAAACGCTAGCTCTATCGGGTGGAAAACCGAATGTATGCAAGCGGAGGCTCGCGGGGGGGCCGTGCGGGCAAACGATGTTTACGGTCGGAGGAAAAAGAAAGAAAACTGTTGCCAAACATGGAGAAAGAGAGTGTACACACTCAGCATCTCTTTTCGGTCGGGTTCGAAAACTGGGTAATAACTAATTAAAAGGATTGCGAAATGGTGCAGGCCGATTATGCCATCTCGGTAAGCGGCTCGTCGGGCTCGACATGCTGCTGTTGCTGCTGTTTGCTTGTTTGGCGGTGAAGTTGTTGCTGCTGGTGGGTTGTTTTTGGGATGGCAAAGTTGTACCCGGGGGGAGGTTGCATGATGCGTTATGGTGGCATACTTTTGTTTTCGTTTGCGGCTTTCATTCGTCGTCGCTTTTCGAAGCCAGTGCTTTTTTCTCCCATGCACTTTCGGATGGCTCATTTTTTCTGCTGTTATGCTGAAAGGGGTTGCTCTCCGGCGGCGGTGCATCGCAGGCTAAGTACGCTTCTAGTCGCTTGCTGTTGATTTACATACATGAAAAAAAAAGTGTTGTACTTGTTCTCGTAATGGGCCAGAATCGGTGCAGAGCAGTGCGTGTTTATGTAAGTTGGACTGATTTTACAAAGGCGAGTCAATAATACTTACGAACGTTAGATATGGATACGTTGGTTATAAAACATTGGCATAATATGCTGGGCTTACTCAATGACTAGATTGTGGATATTTTACGTGATCAATTGTACAACTTTAGTATGTCCAGCCGTCTAGAAGTATGATGTTACGATTTTTGCGATCTTTTATCGCTTTGCGGGTGCGATAAAAAGTGCGATGAGCTGTGAAGCAGTAGATTTTACTGTCGAGTTTTACTGTAAACCAGTAAGACATATTTTTTTCTAAGTTTTATCTTTTTCCATAAAATGAAAATGACCTTTTTCACTGTTTCCACCTTTTCAGTTTTCAAAACTGAAAATTGGAGCAGTGCCCTTTTGGGATTTTTAATGAGCGTCATGAAAAATTGAAAGATTTTGAGACAAAATCATGTCAATTCTGAACGGGTTTTAATAGTTTGCGTACCAATCTCCAAGCTACGTGACTTTTGGATAGTTCCATTTACGAAAATTGTGACCGAGTTTCATCGTTTCAATAGGACGGATATTTGTTTTACCGTTTAACTATTCTCACAGTCACCCCACTGACGTTAATTCACATGCGGGTCCTGCTCCTACAATCCCCTTCACCCCACCGTACTGTTCCCAGTTGTTTTGTACAGTTTTTTTAATGTGTGGACTCATCACTGCGACCAGTATATAGTTGATCTATTGTGATATCGCCCGGGTGTTTGCTGTATGACCTGCAACTGCATTTCTTTTTGCTATAATCGCTATTGAATGGGAGATATGCTTATTAAATTTTATGCGTGCTTGTGTGTATTGGAGTTTACCCTTCCTTCAAAGCTTGATCTACTTTACCCACTTATTCCTCGCTGCTAGTACTATCCCATACTATAGCCGTCCCTAGCGAGGACTCATTCGTACCTCTGACCAGTACACTTAACTATAGGAGGGACATTTGCACTGTCAAGAGGCGTCAGAGGGTAAATATAGAATTCAACATGAAGGAAGGGTAAATGGAGGGCCTGAGAATAAACCCATGCTAAAGTCACCTGACATCGAATGGCCTGATTCTACTAAGATTCGAACCCACGACCACTCGCTTGTCAAAGCAGACTCGATAACCTTGCAGCTACGGAGCCCCCTTTGTACAGTTACTCAGCTGACCGGGTCACCTAGGGACCTCCCATCGCAAACTGTGCTCTCACTTAAAAAATAGATGTAATCCAAAATGGAAAAGGAAATAAAATAAATTTTCATTCACTTGAAATACACAGTTTCAAATCTTACATAAGTAATTCATTGAACGTTTACCAGTTAACTACGCAGGTATATATCATTATGGCAAGACTAGTCAACGAAAATGTTTGGCGTCAATGAGAATGCAGCTTGATGATAAAAAAATGTCGGATAATCAGGGCCAGCGCTAGCCAATTTGTCGCTCCACGTAAAGCCTCAAAATAACGCCCCCAAAATTTATTCGTATTCTAATCAATTTTGCTTTTTATGCCACGTTAATCGCTTCTTGCCATAAACCAATAGCAAAGGTATCACAATTCGTTGGACTCTTAGCATTCTTAGCATCAAAACATCTTATATATTCTCTGGCATCATGCATTTCCTAAAATCCATGATCAGAGTCAAAAACAAAGTTCTGTTCAGACTTACTGTTGCTTCAGATACATTATAAACTTTTACCTCATATTTCGCTGCTTCTTCAAAATGATAAATCGTTGCTGATTTTGAATAGAGATTCAAATGACTGCTAGTCAATACGACTTTCCCACCATGTTTTTCTGAGTGTTTTAATCGTTAAATTTACAACGTTAAACTTTTGTATAACTGCTCTTTGCTTCTACGGCCGAGAAGATAGACTGTTATCTACTCCACGGTCAGTGCGATAGAAACTAGCAGTGCATTGCTGACAGGCGCTTCGGCAAGTCTCGTAATTAAACCACCATCAAAGCTTGTTATTTTTTATTTACTCCTGTATGACTATTCGCGGCATAAACTATTTTGGAAAGGAAAGAAATGTCTGATGTGAAGAATGATTAACTGGATGAATTTGAAAATTTCGATATAGACCAAAGTGTTGTTGTCCCCGAACTCATCTACCACCGTCCGTGGGAGACACGCGTTTGTTTCCTTTGAGCCTTTTCATGGTCTTCGACGCAATTATTTATAGCCCAATCCCTTCTAGATTCAGCTGACGTAGATTGCTTCCGCCGTCGCAAGGTTCATGACTATTTATATATTTTTTATTATTGGGCACTTCATCTAACTGTAAATTGTGTACATGATTAAAATTTGATTACAGACTATTGCGCGTTAGTCCTTTTCATCTTATACGCGCATAAGTGCGAAGACACACCGAAGTCGGACAGTTCTTCGACTTTTGAGAACGACCTGATGCATTCCGTGATCGGCTCATTGGCTCCAAATGCGGTCCGGTGGAATGGTATTTGTAGCAAATCCGTGCCATAATGTCTGCTGCTGTTTTGGAGAACCAATTTCGCCTTGATGAGTTTAGCCACGAACGTGGCCTGCTGCATTTTGCGCAGTCGAGTGTATTATGGTCAAGTAGACGACATCTATTCGGGTAAGGTGGCAGATTATCAGGGTCTCCATGGGTCACCAAACCAAATTACAGTTCTCCAGTAGCGGAAGAAAGTGTTCCAAGTGTTCGAGATGCCTTAGAAATAATAGACTCGAGATGTAAATTAAATGTCAATTTAGTGTCCAGCAAGACGCCAAGGTCGTTCCTTGTCTTCTTTTTCTTAGTTCGATGCTGTTGATAGTTGAAGCAATAGGGTTTTTAATCCGATAAAAGCTGTTAACTTTTCGTTTTGCTATGTTTATAATAAACCAATTTTGTTTGCACCATTCTGTGAACCGATTGAGCAAATTTTGCAACCGGCGGCAGTCGTCTTCATTACCTATCGTAGCAAACAGTTTAAGATCATCAGTTGCTACCTTGAGGAACTCCTGATTTATTGCTAAACACTGATGATGTACCGGAGCCGAGTTTTACGCTTAGTACTCTACCATTAAGATACGAGTGAAGCCAATCAATCATTTGCTGAGATGCACCAAGTCGATGAAATTCAGGAAAGAGTATAGCAAGGTCAATCCGATCAAAAGCCAGTATAGGTTAAGGCCAGTTCAGGTCAGTATAGATAACATCAACTTGCTTTTTCTCTACCATTTGTAAAATACAAGTCGAGGTTAACTGAAGGCCGTGCTGAACAGTGGATATGTAGTTTTTAGTGCGGAATAGTGTTACATCACTCATAATTATATCAAACAACGCAGAGAGACTCACTTCACTAGTAATTACGCGGTGAATACGTCATAACAGTTGCCAGATTTATAAGCTGCTCGAAAATTTTATTAAATATTGCACATAACGGCTCAGTCAACAGTTCTATACAATGACTACAGGCTGCAGCTAGGATACATCAGGTCTCGCAGAGATGGAACGCTTCATTTCGGTACTAATAGTAAATAACCTCAAATCAACCGGTACCGGTTGTTGATAAACCGTCACCTTGTCTAAACTCTCGCCGCGCCCTGAAAGTACTCGAGAGTGTCCCCGAGATGCATGCGAAACACATCACTTGATCCAACATAGCTCTGATCACTTGCGTAAGTTTATCCGAAAAACGATGTTCGTGCATTATCTGCCATAGCTGGTCTCGGTCGACTGTATCGTATGCTGCTTTGAAATCAATTGAGATGCGATGCGTGCGCATGTTGACTCCCGACATTTCTGTAAGATCTAACAGATCGGGTAAAATCTGGACCGTAATTGCACGAACCGCCATGAAGGCCGCCTGGTAATTCCCTACGAAACCCTGCGCCACCAGCGAAGTTCAGCGATCTGCGAATATTTCGATTCGTATTTACTTTGAATGCTTGTAGTAGTTTGATTAAGGTAAGTTACCTTACTAGGGCCACGCTACCGAGTCTTGAGATTATAGTGCCGAGACACCATTGTGCCTCCTTCCCTGTTGGTGAACGACCTCAGTTTCTATCAGGGTTGGTTACCCGATCTCCGCGAAGGTTACTCGTATTGCGGCTGGTATCACGAGAGAAGGTAGTGATAGCGGTTGCTGGATAACAGGCTGAAGGTCTACTATGGAGTTTATATTGCACACTAGTTGAGCCCGAATCTACAGCTCTAAGATGTTGTACCTAAAAGAATCATATGAATAGTAAGACTCTATCACTTTATGTGTCCCAGTGACAAATAGTCTTCAGAAAAAATGTGTATTTTAGCATACTGAATAACTTTGTAGAACATTTGATAGCAATCAAAAAAATCGTGTGAAAGTTATTGTTATGATGTTATGATGGTTAGAGACCCCTCCCCCCACTAAGAGGGGGGGCTCCCATGCAAATGAAATACAAATTTCCTCATAACTCGAGAACTAATCAAGCAAACAGAACCAAATTTGGCATGTGTAGGTTTTTGAAAGCAAGATTTTTTTCTATGGTGAATTAGGACCCCTCTCCACTTTAGGAGGGGGAGCTCCCATACAAATGAAATACAAATTTCTTGATAATTCGAGAACTAATCAATCAATTGGAACCATATTTGGCATGTGGGTGTTTTTGGAGGCAAGAATTTTTTCTATGATGAACTAAGACCCCTTACCTTTTAAGGAGGGGGGCTCCCATACAAATGAAACACAAATTTCCTCATAACTCCAGAACCAATCAAGCAAATGGAACCAAATTTAGCATGTGTGTTTTTGTAGGCAATTTTTTTTCCTATGAAGAATTGAGACCCCTCCCCCTCCAATAGTGGGGGGGGGGTCTTCTATACAAATGAAATACAAATATCATCATAACTAGAGAACTAATCAAGCAAATGGAACCAAATTTGGCATGTGGGGGATTTTGGAGGCAGGAATTTTTTTTATGATGGTTTGAGACCCCTCACTCCTGCGTAACTCAGAAACTAATCGAACTCGGGAAATTTTAGACTCTTTCATAAAACATTAGTCAATAGCAAGACCTCCAGAAACGACGGACACAGGCCGCGAGTGTTGCCGGCGACCTGCCGTCGGAAGCGCCGGCCACTGAAGGGGGGAAATGGGGGGGGGAGAGTAGCCCCCCTTAGAGATAATAATGGCGAATATTTAAATGCTATCCGCTTTATTTTATCAGGCCAAGCAATGGGGGAAGTTGTTTTCTATTTTACTGTGAGGAAAATTTGTATATTAAAACACGCATGAACTCCTCAGAAACCTGCACAACTCGAGATTGTGGTAAAGGTCATCCGAGATTCACGATTTATGTACAACACAGTTTAATTTGTGTCAATACGAAGTTTGTTGGGTCAGTTAGTTATTTATAAAATCAAAATTTTGTATTACCCTTATACTGCCCATAAATGCATAACAGTCCCATCTGACTTTTCACCACTTTTGAGATAAACCTGGGAATCATCTTTAAATTAACTGTTCTTTCAATATTTCAAACAAAAAAGTTATGTTTGTTCCCAAGATGTTGAAAAAAATATCAAACTATGTCAGTCCCATATTACAAATAAACGCATAACAGTCACAGTAGTAAAAATATATCAATAAGCATCTGTTTTTGGGAAATGCCTGGACCAATTCGCCTGTAGCAACTACCAAACGAAAGATTTTATGGCCTAGAAGAACACTATTAAGCAGAATTTGGATCGGATATAGGATTCCGAAGTTACAGTGGGAACAAGTTCCGGAATATATGGGACTTGAACATAGAAACACCTTGAATAACAACAAACCCATCATGTGACACCTATAAATACACGGATTTGCAAATCTAGACTATTGGTAGCCGTATAAAGTGTTCAAGACGCCATTGGCCACATCTAAACATGTTCGTGAATGTTCCGGATTCCTCTACGGGGGTCAGTTTCTGAATTTAACAAAAATACAACATGTGACATCTCGAAGTCGGTACTCGACATTGCAAAACTAGTTTGAAATAGTTCATTTGTTGTCACATATAGTGTCCAGGTTCACATTGGTCATACTCGAACACGTTCTGGGAGTGTTCCGGATACACAGGAAAGCGACCAGCTTCTGAGTCGAACAAACCCCATCATGCAACCTCACTATAAACTCAATATACCAAATTACAATAAAAAGGAGAAAAGGCCAGGAAGAGATTTGAGTCAAAAAGGACATTTTGAACAATTTAATTGAACGAGCACGTGAATTATCAAAACAACGACACGTGGTCTTGAAAATGCTGCCGAGTCACCGACAACGCAAGGATCAAGGCATGCTGTGCCTGTGACTGTTATGCGTTTATTCTTGCTTATTCAAGCACAAATAAACGCATATCAGTAACTTCGGCAGTTTTTCTAAGTTTTGGAACAAATTTTAGGTCACTTGAGAACAAATTGTTTGTAAAAGTATTCTGTTATGTACATTCAAGTGATTTTATGACGATTTGGACGATTTGTTTCCAAAATCGATTCAATATTAAAGAAAAATTGTCGTGGCTTCAACAACGTTTTTCGCAGTTGCACGATTTTGCAGATGTGACTGTCTTCCATTTATGGGCAGTATAGGTGAATTCACGGTCACCCTAATAGTGCAGAAATAGTGCAGTGCTGTGCTATATTTTATTAATAAACTCCTCCAAAGACACCACCCTTGAAAAATTACGCATTTTCTACCCTACTGCTTATGTCCGCTTTTTTGCGATTCTGGACCACTGTGCAGTTTTGGGAAGCTGATTGTTAGGTTAATTTTTGACATGGCTTAATATTTATGCTTATTCCAATAGCAAGTTGCTAAAAAGAATCTATTTTTCCTTTCGTAGAAGATTTTCCGATCGATCGGTGTAAAAATATTGAAAATACAGGAAACCAGGACACAGTGGTCCAAACAGCGAAATACGTGATAGTGTGATATTACGCCAAAACGTGAAGTTTTTCGCATATAGTGTCTTTAGGAACATTTCTTGGTATAATAAGCCCCTTCTTGTGAGAGAAATCTTTGGGTGATTAATTCCCTTAAAAGTGAGATACGAAATTTATTTTCTCGTACATTCAAGATACAGGTTTGGTACTTTCGGCAAAGTTGTAGTAAATATTAATGCAAACAACTTTGTCAAAGACACCATACTTGTATCTCTTCATGGAAATTATCTATGAAGCGTTATTCGTGGACAAACCCTTTAAAACAGTTTTTAAACCCTGGCTTATTCTGGTCAACTTTTATGTGTTCATAGTGTTCTAGAAAGTTGTTTATCTGGCTAAAATCAATGTTTTTGTAGAACATTGTTATACGTGATTTTCTGAAATTTCGGAGATTTTGAGCTTTTTTGATGAAAAATAGTACTTTTTTGAGCTTAAATATTTCCCACCCAAAGATTTCTCTCACAAGAAGGGGCTTATTATACCAAGAAATGTTCCTAAAGACACTATATGCGAAAAACTTCACGTTTCGGCGCTATATCAAACGATCACGTATTTCGCTGTTTGAACCACTGTGCAGGACCAGGAAATCGCTGAGCTATCATCAACGTTCAAAACCTGACCACTTTTCGTGTATAGACTTTTTGGAATGATACTCAGCCTTGCCGCAAAGGCTCAGACACAGTGCATATGGATTTCACTACGTTGCGAAAATTTGACAGAAAACCCATGGAAAACTTTCAAATTGCCGCAACGTAGTAAAATCCGTATACATTGTGTCTGGACCTTAAGACGTAGTGCTATGTCAAAAATGTTACAATGTTACCAACGGTTTTAAAACTCATGGCAAATGCTAGTTATTTGTAAAGCTTGTGTGGCTTACCTGTCATATTTCAGGTTAAATTTGTAAATTGAATGGTAAATAAAATAACCGATTCGTGGATGCAAACATTCTCAAGTTGCGACTCTGTTGTGAATCCTACTAGAGATGCAGCTCGTAGACCGGCGGTAAATGCGCATCCACCCAAAAGGTTGCTGTTTTGCTCATGACGATGATCACCGTCAGTCCCAAAAGAGACAGATGAACCAAAATACGTGCATCATTCGCGAACCCGCGAGTCGCACTCAAACTGTAGTCATGCACGTGCGTGCACTGCACCCTAGTGTCTCCACTTTGTACACAACAACAACATGCGACGATTGCGGCTACTAGGATCGATGGTGAATCGTCGTGAGTGAAGTGTTGAACCCGGCAGAGTAAACTGCGCCTGCTGTACTGTACGTGTGTTCGTATCTGTCAGTTTGCATTGAAGTTCAGTGCAGGCAGAGCAGACAGTGCCGTTCTGGTAAGTAGCTTCTCGGCCGCGGTAGTTGATACCGTTGGAGACCGACTAGGAAGTAGGAAGAAACGCCACCAAGCGTGTAAATATGACGATGATGTATAGAATGTGCGATGATGTGTGCAACTCGACAGTAGTGCGACAATATACGAAGAAAACAAACTAAGCGAGACGCCATCATCGCCCATCGCCATCGTGCGTCGGTCGACCGATGCGATGGTCCGCGATGGATGGATGGGACGGTGCAGAGGACTGAACGCAGAAGAACATCGCCGAAGAAGAGTTAGCTCTCCAATCATGTTTGCGCCACTCGCGATTTGATAAATTTAACATATGCTTAATGGTTTAAATAATTGTGGTATAGGACCTGACGGAACGGTTGACTGTTCGGAGCAAATGTGGTCATTTGAAATGTCAGACGTGACCGGAGCCAGCCCCGCACGCCCGTAATGCGGTTTTGCGAAAGCTTACCAATTTTGATACTGTAATTGATTAAAATGTTCTTTATCGACAGCTGGGGGCAATTAGGTTGCAGTCCCCGGCACAAGAGGGAATCAGGCGGGATTTCCGTATTCCGCGGTGACGTGCTTGAGCCATTGTTCGGCTGTTGGTGCTGATTAACTGATAAGGCGTTTCTGTTCCTACTTCTGTTTCTGTATGACGGGGCAAAATTTGGTGCTCGTACTTTCGCAGTGTTTTTCGCTAAAGTCGTCGATTACAGTCAGACTTTGCGATGGAGCTGTTAATCTTTATTGTTTCCACTTACTGGTGTCTTATCTTTGGTTGATTATTTTTTGTTCCTGCTACCTTTTGATGCAAATAAAAAAATTTGACGGTGCTAATTTTAGCCTTAAACGAAGGCAAACGATCGCGTGTTTGTTATTACATGATAAAGGTCAGTTTGATAGGAAGGATAACGACGTCAAGCCGAGGTGTATTTCATTTCAGGTGACTTTCGATAACCGATTAGCAGGAAGCATAATGTTTGTCAATGATTGCAAATCCTCATAAAATCAGACTGCTTAACAGTGAATCATATAATTTTTTCATTTTCGTAAGCCTTAACGTTAAAAAAAAGCTGAAGTCTTCTCAATTGGTCTGAATTCATATCGAACAGCTTACTTCAGCCTCACAGAGCTCTCAGAACGGTAGCAACAAGTGGCCCATAGTCAAAACCACCGATTAGGATGAAGAAGCACCCGGCATATTTCAACTGGCGGTGCCTCTCGAAGTGAATAATGCTCTCGTACTTGAGATTTGTTTTTCTACATCCTGAGTCCAGCGCAGGAACATTGTAATCGTCACATTCATATGCAAATTACTCGCCTGCTCCCATGCGATTCTGCCGATCCTGTCGGATCGGACCTGTTCGAAGAAGCCCGCATTATCTCGGGCTTTCCTCACTCACATGGTTTTTCGCCACTATCGTTACCGCCGGATCAACGGAACTGCTCTTCCACAGACATAGCAGCAGCAGCACAAAGGGCAAACATCATTCGAGAGATCTGAATGATGAGGGATTTGCGTTTGAGTTTACTTTTCGCAGGTATCAAGCCAAACAGGCAATCGGAAAGCAAAGCTGCTGGAAATGCGTGTCCTTGTTTCGACTTCGTTTTTCCTGGCCTTATCACCAATGTGCGTAGCTTGTGCGGAGAGGAAACGGTGTCATAAAGCAGGTCCGTACCGTAGCACTTGAACTTTAAACAATGAACTGTGGACACTGGCAAAATGTGTGGCATAGGGTATTTATTTTCGCCTTTCGGTCTACTGACTAGCAGGAAAGAAGAAGCAAAAAAGGATAACTACCACTTCGCAGAGAGGAAACCGGCCCAGCAGGGTGTTTGCAGTTGCACCTTTATCGAAGCGGGAAAGCTAAAGATAAAAAGTTGTTATTAAATTACGATTTGATTGTTTGCTGAAAAGCCGGCCGGTCGTCGGTTGAATGGATTCCAGGTCGGGTCATTGTCGAGTACATGTTTACCTGGAAATGGTTGCTGATTTTTTTGTTTTTTTTTGCAGCGGACGATGTGAAAGATCAAACGTTTGAAGGTTTTTAAAAAATGCGGGCTTTTTGCTGGTGTGAGCTGCTACAGAGTTGTATTTTTTTGCTATTGGTAACTTTTTAATTAGGCCTCTAGTGAAGTTGATTGAATAAATGTGGGGTTTAAAACCTTTGAATCGAAAACGGATTATAAAATATTCACAGCTTCGTGAAATGCAATAAAGTTTTCTAGCTACAAAAACCATCAAGGTAAAGAGAGGATCTGCATTTATTATTATTTAGAACCTGCAGTGTAGAGCAGAGGAGTCCGAAAAAGATCTAAAGGAATTTTTACAAATTTAAGAATGTCGGAAAATTACATAAGATACAGAACAATCCTCACGAAAAGATGACTTTGTAGTTACCAAAATGGAGTTGATCGTATCGAGGCTGTACAGCGGAGGTTTGTGCGCTTTGCTCTTCGACGCCTTCCATGGAGGGATCAATTCCGGTTTAGTTGCCAACTAATCAATTTGGATACATTAGTTATCCGTTGCAACAGAGCCAGCGTTAAGGCCGGCAAACCTGTGCGGCCGCACGGAGTCTCACGCTTTGAGGGGGCCTCGCGCTTGGTGATGACTAGAGAAAAATGTTAAAAATTTTTCTGGACAATCCCAAGCTGTATACAACACATTTGCCTGCTCAGAATTATTTGCATGATTCCCATTGTTTCCTTTCCTTTTCTAGTATAGAGTTAAGAAAAAATCGATGAAATTAGGCCTCGCTGCTTTGGAATGGGCCGATAATGTGCCCAACGACTCGACTCAGCTTGTTAGCCGATTGTTTACGGAAGCTTGATTCAAATGGGCACTTTCGAACCAATGAAATCTTCGGATCTTACAGAAAATGGCGTTTTAATGTCACAGCTCATCAACGTTTTTCAAGCCAGTTTCACTTTATAACATATCCCTGAAAATTGGCGGAAAGTAGAAGAGGTAAGAGAAAATCATGCATAAGGCTTTCAGACCAATAAATCTGACATCAACGCTTCTCGAGTTGATGGAAAAAATCTTAGACAACTATATCCGAAATTAGGTTTTAAAGAGCTCTCTGTTGCATGGGAATTAACATAGATACCAACACGGTAAATCGTTAATTGAAAAAACGCTTAAATATCAAGAAACGGCACTTTGTGCTTCCTTTGATATTGAAGAAGCTTTCGATTACACATCTTTCGTTTCAATGATTACGGTTCCCTTTCAAAACGATCACACAACAATGCGCTGGATTCAAGCAATGCTTTTGAGCAGAGAAATCACATCATCATTGGCAAATACGTCGATCACGATTTCGGTGGTCAATGGATGTCCACAGAGAGGAGTTCCCTCCCCCTTACTTTGGTCGCTGGTGGCCGATGCACTCTTTCACAAGCTAATAGACTAAACAGTTCAACAGTGTATTTAACCATATCCTATAGTAGTTAAAAAACTCAACTTAACTCGTAATGAACTACGCACAGTCACGTGACTCCTAACTGGACACTATTCCGCACTTTATCATTTAAATATCGGCATAACTTTTCAGGAGTATCCTTTTTACTCTATACCGAGTATAGAGCCCAAGTCCCAAAAGGTCATTAATTTCACCAACCATATGGGATAATTACCATAGATCGCTGTACTTTTATTAAAAGATATCTCGCGTAACTTTTCAAAAGGACCTAAGTAAGACCTAAGCTTTTTGGTCTCGGATTTCTAACGAAAACTTTATTGGTCGTTTTCGGCTGACGTTTCGAAGATCTATGTCTTCATCCTCGGAACAAAACGCTAACAATTGTTTTCTTGGTGTTGGGACGTAAACATAAAAAAGTAATTTTACCCTCTATAATTATAATCTTCGACCTTCGAAAGATCAGCCAGAAATGTCAAATAAAGTTTTCGTACGAAATCCGTGACTTCTCTTTTAATATCAACCGTGTATAACATACATATAGTACTGAAATTGGACACAAGATTATAACTATCTAGCTCAGTGACGGTCAAACTGAGGCCCACGTGCCTGATGCGGTCCTTCGAGGTAATCCGTGCGATTTGGGGGGAATGGGCACCAATATACAGTTTAGTCGGGACTCCTCCTGCACGGTGTGAAGTTGAATGCAAGTCTTGGGAAATGATAGTTGAGTCCGTAAACTGTGAGAACAATTGGAGCCTGCCTCAAAACACAATCATTAAGACTGTCACAGTGGCCGTTTAACCCAGCGCCGTTGTGGCATACAAAAAAGGCCTCGCTACTTAATCTGCACAGGGCCTCGCACGTTGTAACGCCGGCTCTGCGTCGCAAATGTTGCCCGTGCTATTCTCGTGTCTGATGTCCTAACTGCTCGAACAGAGTGCCCAGCATTGCTCAACAGTATTCGGCGACAGGTACAACCAAGAACTCTGAGAAGTCAGTGATGACTACCATCCCGCACGGCATGTACGGTAATATCGTTGAGATTCTTCAGTTATTTAATAGAGTTGCAAGAGGTTTTGACTTCAATTTGTCCAGAGAAGTGATTGAGCGTAATATTAAGACAATTCTAATTAATTCAAATATTATTAGGGCATAGTGATAGCTTGTTGATAATAATGTATTAATAAATGAATAAATAAATTAATATAGAGAAGATATATTTTTTTAAATTCGCTGTTGAAAATTAAGCTGTCAAAAACTAACGAATCAACAAACATTCAAGCACAGCATTTGCTTCCTAGGCCCGTTTAAACAGCTTCGATTTCGATTATGTCGTTTTCAGAAAATGTGACTTACTCCATTGGTCCTAAGAAAATCCTGCTAAGGCTACTGAATCCTACTGTTCTGGAAGACAACAGTGTTGAAAGAGTTCACGGCCGCCCTTTGTTGTCGATCCATTTTATCTATATGTTAGAGGCCGTGCATTAATTACGTAAGGCTTGATGGGGGGAGGGGGGGTTTAATCATTTCCTACGTAAGATTTTCATACACGAAAAAATTATGAAAAATTCACATTTTTTAAGAGCAACTCAATGACGTCGGAATTGTACCAAATTCCAAAATCGAATTTTGCCGTTCATTCGATCCCACCACCATCCCGTGATGTTTTGGCCAGATTTAGCAGGCTGTCTTTACCTACAAAATCGTTCAAGAATGGTTTGCAGAGAAAGGGATCCGGTTTGTTCCGAAAGACCTTAACTCACCCGATTGCCCCCAGTTGCGCCCTATTGAGGAATACTGGGCAATCATAAAGAGGAGATTCAAGGCAAAGGGAAAAGTTGTCAAAGACATCAATCAGATGAAAATCTGGTGGAATACTAAACTGTTCGATTCATCTGCTAAACTGGACTACTAGATTCAACTGCTCAACTGGACTACTCAACTCAACTTCTCAATTCAACTACTCGACTAGACCGCTCGATTTCACTGCTCAACTTAACTGCTCGACCTAACCATTCGACCCGGCTGCTCGGCTATATTGCTCAACTCAACTGCTCGGTTCAACTACTCGATTCAACTGCTCGACTTACTGCTCGACCTACGACCTTTATTCAGTTATATGAAACCCAATGCGAGCATAAAAACTGTTTCAGTTTCAGACTATGTCCAACATATCAGAGATCATTCGCTTCGAACGTAAAAATAAATAAATTGCCTGGATGACGCAGCAATTCTCAAAGCTAATAAAATTAGCTTTGTAAGCAAAATTAGCGATTGTCCGGTTGAAATCTTGCAGTATTTGGATGCAAGTTGGCAAAAGGAGAGGATGGTCGCTCACTTTTCTATCAACGGTTCACTTTCCGGGCATCAAATTGGACTAGTTCAATGTTTAAACGGTAAAATCGATTGAAGAGAAAGAATGCTTTACTTTTTAACAAAATTGCTTACTTTACGTACATTAACTTGGACTAACTTTAATCCTTACGTGGTAACGATTTTCAGCCTCACTGTTGTTGTGGAAACATGTGCCGATTTCTTAGTTTTTGTTCGCTCTTTCATTGTTCCGTTTTTCTTTGTTTCCTGTCAATTTTTTCTTATATTCAGTCCTGTTTTTCCTCATGTTTTCACTCGTTTTTTTTGTCATTTTTCGTCTTTTTTATCTCCATTCCTTCTCGTTTTTTTGTCTTCGTCTGTTTCGTTTTTCCTCTTTTAAATGGTTCATTTTTTGTCAAGTTTATTCTGTTTTTCTCTCTTCCGTATCGTTTTACCTTTTGTTTTAGTTATTATCAATGTTGCGAATCGAGCGAGAAGTCAACCATGTCTACTCACATGCGAACTAGTATGAAAAACATGAGAAACATACCATTCGACGCTTACGCCGCACGCAGACGTAAAAGAAAGAGCCGCCGGTGCTGTGTGTAGACATTCTGCTACCCACACACTCGCGCACGCATATCCCCACTTCGTCTTCCCGCATAGCATATTCCCGAGTCAAAAAACTCGCGGGGAATCAGCTGCTCGTGAGGTTGGTGGCGCACTGGGATACAAATTTCGCATTAGTGTTTCTTCTTCATTATCATCGCCCTCGATTCTACTTAAGGGCGGAAGTACGAGCCGTGGTGAAATTGGCATGAAAAATCGAGGGGCAAAAAAATAATTTGTAGGATATGAGTTAATTTTTTTTCCATAAAATCAATTATCTGTGGGTTCTACAGCCTGAAAAACTGGAAAAATGAGTGTACAAGTTGAGTTCATGCCTCTAGCACGAAACAGAAATGATAATTGAAACAACGGAATTTCCGAAAATCGACCTAAAAATTTTTCTTTCGTTTTTGTGTTTTTTCGTAGATTTTCGCATGGAAAATAATAACGTAATATACGTTAAAAGCAAGAATAGATTTGGTTTTCACGTGTTGAATTGGGGTGGCGCATTCTCCTATATGAGAGTGAATATTAGCTTAACGAAACTCGTCTAAATTGCCATCCAGCTACTGTGTCTAAACTAAAAGCAAAATGCCCATCCAAACACCTCTCTTGCCGTTTTCCTCATTTGCTTTGCCGGTTTTCTTTTTTTCTAGCGGTATTTTTATTTTCCCTATTGAGTTCACTTCCATTTCTTGTCTCATTTTCCTTCTGTTTCTCGTTTCTCGCCCTTTGCCTGAATCCTGACCTTCCTCTGGTCCGTTTTTCTTCTTTCAAGCCCATTTTTCTCTTTTCCTGTCTCATTTATCATCTTTTTCTGTCCCGTTTTGATTTTCTTTCTTTTTTCCGGTTACGGTTTTCGTCTTTTTTCGCTTTTTAACTCCTTGTTATGAAAATGGGGAAACTGGATACATCCTATTTTGCGTTTTTAAACAGACATTGTTCCTCTTATTAAGTCCTAACGAACATTTTCGCTGTATAATTGCCAATTTCCTGAACATTGGTTATACAATAACGGTTGAATAAACTACTATTCAAATAAAATGTTTGTTGGTGTCCTGCTTTTCCTTCCTTTCTGTCACATTCTGTGTTTCTGTTCCATTTTTTCTCTATTGTCCTTATTGGCTTTAATTTTTTTCTCGTAATTTTTTTTTCTTTTTCTGTGCCATTTTTCCTTTATTACTGTTCTTGTTTCTTTATTTTCCTGCTCCCGATTTTACTCCACATTTTTCCATCCTTTTGGATTTCGTGTTTCTTTTTCTTTGTTCAAGTTTTTTTTCTACTCTGCCTATTTTTTCTCGTTTTTATGGGTTTTCATTGTTTTACCTCATTTATCTCTTCCGTTCTTCATCTTCCTCTGTCCAGTCTCTTGGGTTTTCACCTCGTTTTCCCCTGTGATAATCTGTTTCACTTTTTCCTTTTCTATGTGCCGTTTTCTTTTCCATTTTGTAAAGTTTTTGTTTCCTTTTTTATGCTAGTTTTTATTCTTTTTCTCTTTCTCACGCATTTCCTCTTTTGCTATCCCGCTTTTCCAGTTTTTGACTGCCTTTACATCCTTCGGTTATCCACCATGATATGCTTAGCAAAGTTACTTACATTTACTTACAACTCTACGCCGTCTCAGACTCTAGACTTGAAATTATACTTGACGTTGGACTAAAATCAAAGTTAAAGTAAGACTTCGTAATGGACATGTAAAAGGCTTGAAATTGACCTTAAAGTAGGAACTGAAATTTGGATTGGATTGGTATTTGGAATTGAAACTAGACTTAAAGTTGGACCTGAAATAAGAATTGGATGTGAACTTGAAATTGAGTTTTAATTTGGCTTGAAACTAAATTTGAAAATCATTTTATAACTAGATTTGAAACTTGAATTATTTTTAATTGCGTAATTTACTTACATTAAATTTTATTAAAAAAAATACATAATTTGGAAAAAGTTTGCTTCTTTTCTTTAACTTCAGGTTTCGTATTTTTCTCTGTAAAATTTACCAAACAAACACCTGATTTCAGCAAAGTTTCATTAAAAACGTGCAAGTTTCAAAAAAGTTTTACTCAAAAATTAGTTTTCTGTTTTTCAGACAGCTAAATTAAATAGTATAGATAAAGCAAAGGTTCCTTTTACCATTAGATAGATTAGATCGGGTTTTCAGATGTTGACCGCTTGCTAGGATCCTTTGTAAGTACTGTAATTTAAAGTATGTTGCAAATTGAATCAAATTGGAGTGGATAATAAAACCAAACAGTTCAGGTACATGAAAACTGAATCAAAGCTACATTTACAATGCACAAAACGGGTTTGTTTTATGTTGTGAAGGTGGAGCCTCACCTTTTGTTAAAATCTGGGCAAAGGTAAGCTTCAAGCGGCGTTATGATAAAGAATGAACTTAGTTCAAACTCTTCAAGCATAAGAAATTTGACCACGAAATCGCAGCGACTGCCAACTAGCCGTGTTAGAAAAATATAATACATTCATTGGTAGTAAGGTATCAGCTGATAGCAGAAGATTGAGTTTTCTGGCAGCTTTTGTATTGTAATTTCTCAAGTTATGTTACCGGTTAATATCAGATATTAAAAAAAATAAAGAAGATACCTCTTTCGGTTCGAAGAACTTTACCGGTATTAAAACACGGCCTGACATTGCTACCTGTAGCAACAGTTCGACTTCCGAATGGTTCTCAAGAATAAATAGACAGTTTCTAACGCCTGGCTGTGCACGTATGTAATTCAGAACACGGCAGTCGCTTCCCGGCAGTAAGTCACTGCTGAGTTGCAACGCCTAGCGCCCATCCACCAGGAGAAGTCCCGCATGCCGATGCTGTTATCGAAACGAGAAGAAGACGTGGGGGAGCAGCGACCAGTACGTACAGCAACGAACAAAAAAAAAATAGTCAACACGGAAGCGAAGCAACAGTCTCCAACATCACGCTTGGTTTATTGTTTTTAGCGGCAGGCCAACCAAAGTCGGGTTAGTCCCGCATTCAACCTCACTCATTTGTATCCTATACAGTACAACTGTTACACGGTTGCGATGTGTACAGAACAAACTGACGGCCAGAGTTATACAACTCTCGACTCGACATACTCTCAACTGAACCCACACCGCACCGCAGAATAAAATAAAAAAAAAATTGCATCCATCGTCGTCGCTGGCAGTCGTCATTGCATTGCATGTATCATCGTACATTTACTACCCACTAGAAGCAGTCTCTAACTCCTCTAACCGTAGTTAGTGTACGTCGTGGGTACTACTGGGAACGGTACTTAATTGGGGTTTACCAGCAGGGAAAGGGCATAGCTTCGTTCTTCCCAGCACACACTATAACTACGTATATGTAGGTAGTCATCAGTTATGACGACTGCTCGCAGCTAATGTGAGGAACGTTCAGAATCAAACAGAATCTGGGTGGGCAGCTGTGGAAAGAACTTACGAGTGCACACTTTCCGTAAAATATTGACAGTGGTTGCTAATTTATTGGAGTTCATCTGAACTTTGAAGGGTTTCTTTTAAATCAGCAGAGGTAATGATATTTTAGAAGTATTACGTTTGGGTTTCAGTCTTTAAATTTCAATTTAGACTTTCGACTTTTTAACTGTACATTTTAAATTTAAATTCTAAATTATAAATTAAAAATTGAAAATCGAACATCTGAAATAAAAAAATAAATCAACAAATCAAATAAATCAACAAAAAAATAAATCAAAAACAGGACTTATAACTTGAAATATCGAGAGTAGAGACTCATGAATAAAATTTGACAACGAAAAACCTAATTGAAAGTTAGAAATGGCAAGTTAAAAGTTGCAAATCGAAAATTGAAAGTTAATAGTTTGTGGATTTTCGTAGCCGCTTGGGCAAAGCCTTGGGCTTAACGTCTTTCTAAGACTTGACCCATCTTTATCGACAGACTTCACGGCCGGTTGTTAGAGTACAGGACAGTTACGGGGCTAGTGCGAAAATCCTCAAAAATCGGAGTTTTCACTGTAGCTGCACTGTAGCTGTAGTTTGAGTTCCGAACTAATACTAACCACCAGTCGTTGCGTCTATTGATATACAGAAATTCTTCCGAAGACGCTATATTGAAAAAACACTATGAAAAGAGTTATTAAAATAGTTCACGATTCCAGAGCAATCAAACCACTGTGCAGCGGTTACACGTCAGAACAAAAAAAGGTATAAAGAGACTAGAGCTGCGTAAAAAGAACCAACCGTCTAAAAAACGCGACTCCTCGGCGCAAAGGAGATATTCGCACGGAATTTCTACAAAACGATGATTTTCAGGAATTTTACCATGATGCCTGTGGTGTCCAATGATAGTGCTGATAAACTACTTACTAACAAAATGGCAGTAGCAGCCAGATGGAAGGAGCACTTCCAAATGCAGTTGAATGAAGAGGTAGATGGACCGGATAAGAATTTTGACCGATGGTCAAGCTGTGGAACCACTACTAACACAGGAGGAGGGTGAGAAGGCAATCAGTGAGCTGAAAAACGGTAAGGTTACTGGGAAGGACAGTATCCCGGTTGAACTTCCATAAGCGGGGAGCGAGCGGTTGTAGGAAGCCATTGTCAGGATTTAGGAGGAAGAACAATAAGGTGCTCTTCTATATCCTGTTCTGTAGACTAAGCCCGTAAGCGGGGTCCTTCGTTGACGAGTACCAAGTTGCTCCACCACGGATCAGATGTTTACCATGCGTCAGTTACAGGACAAGCTCCAGAAGTATAACTTGCAGATTCATCGTCTGCTATTGGACTTTTTCTGTATGGACATTATCACTGCGACCAAGGTTTTGCCCTATTGTGATACCATCCGGTCCAGGTACTCCGAACTTCGTTCTTTTTGCAGTTTCGATAAAGAGTGACTGCACTGCTGTTTATTATCCCTGCTGCCCTGCTGAAGAATCGGTGTTTTCACCCTAATTTTTTTTTGTGCTTTCTACTACTTTTCAACCAATCTCGCTCTCTAGAGCCAGGAAGGACAGAGACTAGTTATTATTTGCTCTTGGACAAGAGGATTCATTCGCACCTCGTGTAGGCTACTTATAACTTGGCCTGACCAGAGGTTTTATTGTTGGTAAATGCAGAATTCAGTAGGAAGGCAGTAAACAGAGGGGCCTAAGAATAAACTCTAATTCCGAGGTTTTTGGATTCTGAATTTTTTTTTTTTTTTTTTTTTTTTTTTTTTATAGACGCTTTAACCCTAATGGTCATTCGCGTCTGAGCTTTATTTAATACAAACGAATTTATATAATTTTAAATTTTTACAATAATTTGAGCAGTCCTATGATTTTCATAAATGTTAGTACGTTGCCTTCAGTTTCTTTATCGTTTTTCAGAACTTTTTCCAATGTTCCTAAAATTTTATATATCTCTCTATCTTTGTTATATGCTACACATTGGAGTAATACGTGTTTCAGAGTAAGAATTTCATTACATTTTGAACAGAGGGGGCGATCAGCATATGGGCTAAGAAGGTACCCGTGTGTTAGGCGACTATGTCCTATTCTCGTTCTGGTCATCGCTCTTTGTTCATATGTGTCCCTACGATCTATCCATTTAACTATATCTTTCTTAATTTCATTTAATTGGGTACCGGGATTTGCTGCATTCCATTCTTGCTTCCAAGCTTCCCCAATTTTCTTTTTAATAAAAAGTTTTGCATCCCTTCCAGTTAGTTCATTATTCACGAAGTTGGAAAATCTTCCCTCCTTAGCCAGTTTATCTGCAGTATTATTTCCCGCGATTCCCGCATGCCCAGGAACCCAAGCAAGAGTTATGTCTTTCGTTTTAATTGCTTCTTCGCAACTTTGAACCCACGAGTCTTTCGAAGTACCAGTTTCCAAAGCACGAAGGCTGCGAAGGCACTATCGGTAAATATCACGCATTTAGTTTTAGAAGGAGCTTCTAGAATTGCAGTTTTTAAAGCCAATAACTCAGCAGAGAATACAGAACAGTCATCGTTTAGTCTGCCATTTTTTGTGAATCCCGTAGAATATACTCCGAAGCCTGATTTGCCATCTCCTTTTGATCCATCAGTGTATATTTTCAGATACCCCATGTATTCCGTTAATGCTTTATTAAAGACCGGAAGGACTTTGGCTGAGCAATCGCCTGCTTTTACTTGGCTAAAAATTGACCAATCAATCTTAGGAGACTTATAGTTCCATTTTTGTGGGCCCCACCTGAAGAGAGGAGTAATTTCTGGAAAAGTGTTACCTGTGACGCTCTCGAAAGATGATTTCGCTCTATGTATCATTATCAGATCTTTAGATGTGCGGCCCATTTCCATCATTCTGATTGCGGTTCGTGCCTCTGTCAGTACCGCCAGGTATTCGAACGGGAGTTGTCCGGCTTCACAGCATACTGCCCTAACAGGACTAGTAGGAAATGCCCCGGATGCTATTCGTAATGCCTTGTTATACGCTGGTTGAAGTATTGGGATTACTACATCCTTCTTTCTGCTAACTAAACTGTACATGTACAATAAGCGAGGTATAATTAATGCTTTAGCACATTTAATCAAGGTTTCACGAGAGCTACGGATTCGTCCTCCGATGACTTTCAGCATGTTTATCACTCCAAGCGCAGAATTCTTTCTGTTGCCTGCGTGTTTGAGGAAATTCATTTTGTGATCAAATATTACACCTAGTACTTTTAAGTGTTTTACCGGAGGTACAATTATTCCATTCAGTGTAACATTCAATACTGCTCCGCGGTGTCGTCGATTTGCACAAGTGTGTAGTAATTGGCACTTTGGTATCGCAATTTTAAAACCAACTGATGATAGCCATTCGACTACTTGCTCTGCGGCATATTGTATTTTCGCTCTTAGGCGTTTCCGTTGTTTACCATATGCAACGATTATTATATCGTCAGCATAAACCAAGGCTTGGACATTGGACGGTATTGAACTAAATAGCGGATCAAGGGCGATTAAAAACAGGGTTACTGATAGTGTTGACCCTTGCGGCACTCCACGTGTTGTTGAGCGAGTCGACGAGACGGCAGATCCAATCCTAACTTTGAAAGTTCGATTCTCGAGAAAGTTTTGAAGGAATTTTAACAAACGGCCAGAAATATCCATCTTTTCTAAGGATTTTATTACAGCTTGCCTATTGACTGTATCATAGGCTTTAGATATATCAATAGATAGCATCTCGCAGTGGTGATTCTGTTTTAGGGGTTGATCCAGAAACTCTTCCAATTCGGTGAAGTACACGTCAGTTCCGAGTCCTGTTCTGAAGGCATATTGGCGAGGGTCCAGCAAATTCCTCTCTTCCAGCTCACACACCAATCTCCGGTTGATTATCCTTTCCAACACTTTTCCCACGCAGCTAATTAATGATATTGGACGGTATTCTTCTGGATTTCCCTCCTTTCTGTTACTTTTCGGAATAGGTACAACCACGGACTCCTTCCAAAGTGGTGGAATCAACCCTGTTTTCGAAACTTGGTTATAGCATTTAAGTAAAGCTAGTTTACCACTCAATGGCAAGTTTTTCAATAAAGGATATCCAATACTATCTGATCCGGTGCCCTTGCTTGTGCATTTACTAAACGCCCACTCCAGTTCACTTAAGGAAATATTTTCATTGTACTCCGGAGAGTTAGCGGAGACGGAAGCCCTCAAATGTTCTGCAGATTGCTCTTCGGAAACCAGCGACAGTGCTGAGCTAGAAATTGTTTCAAAATGATCTGCTAGCATTTCAGCCACAACTACAGGGTTATCTGAGACTACATCGTTAGTTTTGATGAAGTACCTAGGGCATTTGTATTTTCCTTGTAAAGTTGCGACTCTTTTCCACATTTCCGATAAGGATGAGTTAGCGTTAATTCCTTCTACAAAGTCCCTCCAGCTTTTTTCTTTAGCCTCTCGAATGACTTTTCTAGCATTGTTGCGTTCTTTTCGGAATCGTATCAGCGCTTCTTGGCGATTGGAGTTGTCAGGATCCATCCTACGCAAAGACCTAAGAGCTTTTCGGCGACTCTTAATTGTGCTAGCAACCTCTTTGCTCCACCAAGGTACCCGTTTATGATATATCCGTCCAGTTGAGCGAGGAATGCATGCTTTAGCAGAGTTTAATATTATTTCCGAGATGACTTCAGAAGAGTAGTCTACATTTGGGTCGATCATAGTATCAATTTGACGACGAAACTTGGACCAATCAGCCTTTTCAAAGATCCATTTTGCTGGGGACAATCCATGTGTAACACTGTGAGCTGGAGTCAAGAAAATGGAAAATGGTCACTACCGTGTAGGTCATCTTCAACGTGCCAGTAAAGACTGTTTGTGAGGTCTGAGGACAATGTCAAATCTACAGCTGACTGTCCCCCATTGGCGATAGAAACGTCATTGAATCGTCATTCAAAATATGCATGTCATAGTCACTAATTATCCCTATTACAATTTTTCCGCGAGCATCAGTTGTCTGGCCTCCCCATATGTCGGAATGAGCATTTATATCCCCCATAATAATGAACGGCTTTGGCAACTGTGAGACAAGCTCGTTCAATTCGTCTTTTAAGATGTTGTTATCATGGGAAGGAGGGATGTATAATGATACATATGTGCGTTCTACTGGGATCTGAACTCTAACGGCTAACGCTTGTAAGCTAGTTTTGACTGGAACTCGAGAATGCGGAAGATCACGTAATACTGCAATGGCCACCCCTCCCCAACCAGTATCCCGGGTTGGAGGAAAGCAATAATAACTATAGTCTGGTGAAAAGGAAAAACAATTGGGTAGGCAAAGAGTCTCTTGAAGGCAAATCACGTCAGGCTGATGAAATCTAGCCAGCATTTGTAGTTCTGAACGTCTAGCACGGTACCCTCTTATATTCCATTGCATTGCTGTCTTTTTAATACTGTTTTTTGTGTTTGTTAGTCTACCTGCATTTGGTTTAATTTCATGGTTAGCTAAGCTAGTGTTAGTAATCTTGTTATTAACTAATTGGTTGAATTTGAATTGTCTATAAGGAATAGCAGATAGACTTGGAGGTTCTGCATTATTCTAATGACGATTTACCTGTATACTGTGGTTCTTCAGGGGGAGGAGAGATGCAATACCTGTCGTAGGTTTCTTGTGGTTTTCCCTCGCGATTGATTTCGGTTGGAGCACACGTGTCCTCGTGTCGGTCGTCTGATCCCGGAGTCTGCGATGATTTGGAAGCCGGATTTGTTGTCTCCTTGAGGGGTGATCGACATCTCCCGTCTTTGGTTGGCCTAGTTGGATTGTGGTCTCCATTTTTGTGACGTCGTTTGGTGTTCTTCAGTTCCGGAGAATCGATTTCCATTTCGCAGAATTCAACTTGTTGCTTTTCCTTTTTGAGTTGCGCTACTTCTTTTGTCAAGGATTCTAGTAGTTGGCGAAGCTTGGTTATTTCTTGGTCCTTATCTTCGAGTTTTTTCCGTTGGTCAGCTATTACTGGATTCAGTTGCTGTTCTGAGCGATGCAAGGTTTCCTTACGAGCTTCAAACCGTCTTCTGGCTTCCGGAAAAGATACGTCCTCATCAACTTTAATTTTGATCACTTGTATTTCGTTATTTTTCGCGTCGCATTCCCTCGACCTGGCGCTGTGCGGCCCACTACAATTGACACAGTGAGGGACAGCTGTACAAGGCACTGTTTCTGCATGCTCTCTTGAGCAAATCGGGCATGTAATTTTACCATCACAAAACCGTTTAGGGTGACCCAGTTTGTGGCACATGGTACACTGGAGAGGGCTGGGATAGTAGGTTCGTGTCTTTGCTCGTACGTATCCGAAATAGAGATATTCTGGAATAGTTGTACCTTGTAGCGTTACCATCATCGTAGCCGTGGGAAGAAAGTTTTTCTTGTCATTTTTATCCCGTACAGTAAAGCGCTTAACCTCTATGACTCGTTGGGATTTCAGATCCGCCAACAGTTCTTCGTCCGTGAGCTGCAGGCCGTATGGGCAAGTAACTTTACACTTCCGAACGTTGAGCGATCCATGGAATCCGATGACAACAGGTGTACCATCCATCAGCTGTTTCAGCTTCGTTAACTTCTCTATCTGTCGAGTTTGCCTGAGTTTTAAGATATAGCTTGCTCCTCTAGCCTCTGGCCGTGCGTCCTCAATTGCACCTACAGCATTTTCAATTGATTTACGAATAATGAATGGATTATCCGGTAACTTCCCTCCATCGTCCGCATGTTTCATCATCAGTACCGACAATTCTCCGTTAATGGGATCCATCCATTCGGGCATCTTGCGGTTAACTATTGTTCCATCGACCGTTCCTATCGGCGTCTCTCTTTGGTTAGACCATGCCATTTTTGTTGCACCTGGGTCAGGGGGGAATAAATCTCCCCTTACCGATTGCGATGGCCCTGAGGCCATCACAAACTAGAACAGTTCTCTTCTCTCACTTTTTTTGTATAACAAAGCTTCGTCCCAGTCGCTCACTCTTGCACTGTAGAGGTTAAACTTCTATTGTTCTATTGATAATATAATTTAGATGGCCTCTCGCGGTAATACTTTCTGTTTATTGATTATCAGACTTTGCTTCTTGAGATATTTTATCTAACTTGTATAAATCCCACTACTGACTATTTAATCTTCCGGAGGATGGACTTCTCACCAAGAACTCCGTCCGAAGAGCCTCGAAACTATTGACTTTGTCCAAGATAGCACACGCACGTCTGTGCGCAACCGAGGTGTATTGAACAATGGATTCTGAATTTGGGACTGCTAGATTTCAGCATTTTTTGAATTTTTGATTTTTAGACTTCGGGATTTCTGGGGTATAGAATTTCTGGACTTGTAGACTTTTGAATTTCTTGGTCTCAATTTCTTTGGACTTTTGGATGTCGAGACTCATGAATTTCTAAATTTCTCGGCTTCTGGAAATTGAGAATTTTTTTTATTTCTGGTTCTTTCGACTTCTGTCTTGCTGGAGAGCTGGATCTGGAGGTTCTCGGGTTTCGGGATTTCTAGATTTCAAGGCCTCTGTTTTTCAAGATTTCGAGATATCTGGATTGCAAGATTTATGTAGTTTTGGTTTTATGAATCGCACGATTTCTGGATTTTCGGATTTTTGAATTTCTAAACTACAGGATTTCTAAATTTCTTTGTTTCTCTATCTTTGGATTTCTGTATTTCTGGGTTTCAAGATTTCTGGGTGTCAGAGGTTCGGTATTGCTGGATTTCTAAATCGCTAGATTTCTGGATATCTGCATTTCTTGTGCTCGTTTTTTTGGTTTGCTGGTTTTCTTTCTGATTTAGGTTTTCTTGTTTTTAATTTTTCTAGTTTTGCGAATTTCAAAAATTGTGGGCTTCTGATTATTCGAATTTAGAATTTCCAGACTTTAAGATTTCTACAATTTTGGATTTATCGTTTTTTTTTGTTTTCAGCTCTTTAGACTTCTTGATTACTGGATTTCTGGCATGCTGAGTGTTGGCATTTCAGGATTTCCGGATTTCAGAGTTTCTAGATTTAAATATATCGAGATTTCTAGATTCATGTATTTCAGAATTTCTGATTTCGAGGGTCTCGATTTTCGGATTTTCGGACATTCAAATTTTTGAACTCAGCATTGCTGAATTTCTAGTATTTTACACGCATTAGTATCGGCATTTCCGGATTTCTGGATTTCACTACCTCCGGGCTTCAGGGTTTCTCGACTTTTGAAATTCTGGATCCATTGATTTTTGGATCTGTGCACTTCTGGATTGCTGGATTTCTGGATCTGAAGATTACCGGATTTCTAGATTTTGAGATCTCTGGATTTCAAAAAATCTGAAATCCTGGATTTCTGAATATCTCGATTTCTAGATTTTTGAATTTCTTGATTTCTGGACTTAGGGATTTCCGGGGTATGGGATTCCTGGATTAATAGATGTCTTGATCTCTGCATCTTTAGACTTTTGGATTTCGGGAAATGTAGATTTCAATATCTCTGGATTTCTGGAATTCTTGATCTGAAGATTTTTCGATCTGAAGGTTTCCGGACTTCGGAATTTCTACATTTCAAGCCCTCTGGATTTCATTACTTCATGATCTTCAGATTAAAAAATTCTGAAGCTCTGGATTTCTGGATATCTTAATCTTTAGAGCTGTGGATCTTCGAACTTGTTGATTTCTGGATTTTGGGCTTCTGTTTCTGTTTCTGTAAGGAAACCAACTTAAACAACGAAACGTTAAGACTACAGCTTTACATTACAGTTATTATCAGCGTTTGTTCGTCATCATCCTCCCCAGTATTGCACACAATTTCACTTAAAGTCATCATCACTCGGGCTAGGGTTCAAAGTGTCAAATCGAACAACATCTGTTGCCTACTTGCCATCAAAATGCCGCATTTTAATGCGTTCCCAATCGGCTGCAGCCCGCTTGCACAATGAAGCAATCTTTTCTCACTCTCACTATCGTTATCTATCATTCCATCTCATTAATGGTAAATAAGTGATTCGCAACCCGATCAAACCGGCGGCAACTGCAGCAGAAGCAGCCCGGCCTGACGACGACGACGACGACGACGACGGCTTCCATCACTTTTCTTTTCCACCGTGGCATTTCCAAAAGAAACAATTTTCCTTCATTCGAGCGCATCAGATCGCATCATTCCGGCCGCTCCGACTGCTGCCGCGGTCCATTCACAAAGGCGCGCACAGAAACGTTATAAAACACGTGAATGTGCGCCGATGGGAAAAAAGAGATGCTAAAATGTGGGTCACCAGTCTCTTCCAATGCTGGTGCTGCTGCTCGGTCCTCGGTGGTGGCATCGGCTGCAGCAAACCGCGAAAGAAATTCTGTTACAAAAATAAGACGTTAAATAATAGTGCAAAATATGGCTCTCCCCTAGCTTGCCTTGCCTGCTGTGCCTACCTCGATTTACCCATTGACGACGATGATGATGCCGACGACGACGCAGTCAGTCGTAGCAACTCGTCGTAGCCTACTGCGCAACCCATAGCGATGGATAATTTCCTCTCTCTCTCTATGTTGGACGGGCAGCCACCGCTAGTTCACAACGCCTGGGTAACCCGGGTTACCACTGCCTGCCGTCCAGGAGTTAGCTGAATAAAACTTCTCTTGGGCGTAATGGACAAATTGCATTCCATTCACTTCTTAGCTTTCAGATCCACTACGATGGAGTATTACCCGGTGTTGTTACATGAACGAACGAACGATTCCAAAGGCTGCAAGACATGGGTACCTACACTTGTTACTTGCTGCAATGCCGCAATACGGACGGCATCAAGAGTGGAACGGACGAATGGCTTTGGAAAGGCTCTTTAGCCAGCCAGGACACGAAGTTACCTCCACAAGCAGCGGCTGGTTGGATTCCTGCATTGTACGTTGGCTTACGTGATCGAATGTTCCCGATTTAAATGTACCGGAACGAACCTTTCGAAAGTTTCTTGCTTCTTAGGGCTGGTTGATGGTGGCAATCAACTCTGTCTGTGGCTCTTAGGTGTGCCAAGAACTATGAGTTGGGCACAGCTGTGTCACTTCAATTTTTGTTATTTTGGAATGTTAGAAGTCACCGTTTTCAAAACAAAAAGCTGTGACATTTTATTTCACTGCTAAGTTTGCATAACCAATCACGTCAAGGCCACTTCCTGATTATTTTTAGCACACCTTCTATGTAGTTCCGTTATCTTTGCTGCTGTCCGAACGGAGCACGGAGCATGTGGCGTATTTGCATTTGATAACATTCACACCGCGCTCAGTGCACACCGACGGACGAGAACGACGGCGATGATGGATATCACACAACTTCCCAGGACAGCCTTATCAGCCAGCCAGCCAGCCAGCCAGCCAGCAGGCCAGCTGCCACTGTGATGCGGAGAACGTGATAGTCCCTGCGACAGCCAATAAAATCATAAAGGTATTTAGATAAACCATTTTGTTACGCCTCAGGAAGTAACGCACCGGGTCTACTTCAGTAAGTAGACGGATGCAAAGATAGTGTGTATTTTTATGACAACAGTAAAGTTACTAATCGTATAGAAAACAAACGGATTAGTTGGCAGAATGTTTACGCCTTCTGCAGCGCCCCTTTCAGTACACTTGTTGAAATTTAGCAGAGCCCAGGTTTGGATATCACGTAAAAAGTCGATTCGCATTATGCAACCTACACGGTGGTTATGAATCGCAAAATTTATACAGGTTCTTACCTACATATTCCGTAACACTCCTACAATCTCTCGCTCTCGTCGTGTCTTTTGGCTTTTGCGGCGGGCGGCGTTGTTGATTGCGTCGCGCCGCGCCGTCCGTCGTAAGAAAGTTACGATCCCAACAACGCAGCAGCAACAACAACATAGTAGGCCGTCGTCGTCGAAGTCGAAGAGCGTCGCGTAACAGCAAAGCAAAACAGAGCGACGACGGCCGGTGAAATTGTACACGAAAGTCGGGCGAAAAGGAGAGATAGTTGTAGCTCTGGCAGGTTAATCGGACAGCAACAGCAGCAAGTTTTTAAAACCTTAATATTACGCGCTCACCAAGAAGGAACCCGCGGCAGTCCAGCTAGCAAGCTAGCCAGCCAGCCAACCAGGCGCGCTTCGCATAAGACTCTAACCGAAGCAAGCATGCTTTTTTCTACTTTTCCACTGGACTATGACTTAAGAAAGTAGTAACTGCGTAACAAACTCAATTTTTGCGAAACCCACAACACCATCCAGCAGCAGCAGCAGCAGCATGTTTCGGTATGGACGAATGACCAACCAGAATGGCAGCGAGCACTACTGCTGCTGCGGTAAACATAAGAAGCCAGGTTAATTTTTTGTTTCGTTGGATCACAAGTGGCCGGGCTTCATTCGAAGCTCACGCCGCCCGCCGCCGCAACCGGTCGGTCGTGGAGCAAACCTGGCAGCAGCAGTAAACCTGTTTTTTTTATTCGATTGCTTCTTGTGGGTGATGGGTTGCGTTTCTGGAGCCCCGGCTAGCTTAGGTAACCGCTTAAGAAGGATTCGTTAAGTTATGCAACCAGCGTACGGCAGAGGGGCTCTTTTCACGTCGGATTTCGATACTGGAGTATTCTTTTTATAGCTGATATTTAATACCTTTGATGTTGATTTGCGAAAACATTTTCCCGGATTATAAAACGGATAATAAGCAATTTATAGAAAATCCTACTTTTAGAAACAAAAATGAAATATCAAATGGAATGTCATTTTACGAATATATTCTATAAGCAGAGTGTATCGATACTGCAGCTTCTGCATTAGTTCCAATCGTTGAGTCATGTTCATAAAACTCACAAATCGCCAAAATAAGCTATGCCCGAGGAAAAGAAAAACTCTCTCTGAAGTCGCATGGGAAAACAGGAGTCCCCAAAGTTGTGAAATCACTGCCGTCCCCAGCAAATCCACGCCCTTACACGAAATTCCATGAAACTCCGCCGTCCTCCGGCCCAAAGCAGCACGACAATTTCGAAAAATGCCCAAACATGGGTTTTAAAATAAGCTAATTGTCCATCAGCAGCTTTGGAATCCATCTGGATGATAGGACTCCCCAAACTGGATACTGAATCGCCCTTTTTTCACATTAAGTTTCAATAAGTTTAAGTCTAAGTCCCGATTAACTATAGGTTCCACTTTACCAGTTTACTTTTAATAATTTCATACTAAAAGTGAATTTCGAAATCATTTTTCGAATTGTTTAGGATAATTGATCTGATTAATTGAATTTGATATAACAAGCTCAAGTCCAACAATTTCTTTGCCCCCTGATTTTTAAAGCGGGAGAAGGGGGTAACAAAAACTTTTAACAGAATTCGCAATGTCCTTATTAGACCAATTTTTGTTTTTTTAATCCATTCTATTTACGTAAAAATTGTGATTTTGGTACGCAAAACGGTAATTTTTACTTCAATATTCAATACGGTCTAGCAAAAAAGGGCCGACCTGGACCGACGTGATCTCAATTAATTTTGGGAGGTCAATATATTACTAAACATTTATACAAAATTTGATTTGCTGCTTTTAAGCAGTTTTTACGTTATTGACATTTGAAAAAACCATATTTTTTTTAGAAAAAATGCCTGTAGCTTCGGAACCGAAGGAGATAGAAACTTGATTCCTTCAAACAAAATGTGCGTTTTCCATGTGTGTAAAAGTGCTCAGTTGGCATGATTTGTGAGAAATAAACACGAAAGGAGATATAAAGAAAAAACGGATTTTTTAGGTCCACCCGGACCAAAAAACTTTGAATAGCTCCAGCCCAGCAACCACAAGAGACAGAACTTCAATTTCTTTGGCAAAGTTACTTAAAATTTAATGTTCTTTAACTTTGCTGAACATTTTATTCAGCTAACTTAAGCCATAAATAAGTCTATATTTTGCACTCGCTTACTATGATGGTCACCCTAATGTTAAAATAACAAATTTACTCCGTACATACTATACCTAGGACTAACGGTTTTAGCGTAATTACTTTTGTCCACCTAGATTTGGGTTTCATCCCACGGTGCGCCGCTTCACATCTAAGAGGAAGTCCTCTGAAGCCGCGAATTGTTTTCTCCATTTCATACCCACAAAACACTCTCACTGTCTTATAAAAACGAAAATAATAATCTCTCCTAACAGGATAGACAAAATACAAAGCTTTTCAGAACGCTGTGAATAGGCATATTTTAACAAACAAATTAAAATACTCGTCCAAAATCGGTATAACAGCGCAAACTTTTGAAGTTTATTACCAGCCACGGCCTACTCAGTGAGTCAAATTCAAATGAAAAACTTAAAATCAATGTATTCAGTAAAACAAAAAATTATAAAATCGGAAATGCAAAATGCACATCTAAATGAATAAAATCGAAATCAAAAAATTCGTAAATTAGGAAAAATCAAAAAATCAGGAAATGAAAGTGGCAGAAAACGAAGAAATGTAGAAAAACTGGACGATAGCATGGCAGGATCCCATCGGTGCGTTTGTTCTCCAGGAGGAGCGGCCCAAACAGCGTCTGTACTCCAGAGGAGCGGCTGAGTTTGGAAATGCTGTGTCCCAGTGCTAGTTACGCCTAAGATCGCAGCCCCGCCTGCGAGGCTAGGTAGCACAGCCCTGATAAGGCGGCCTACTCAACAACCAACAAACAACCCAGAAAAATTAAATTAGGAGAACAGGATTGGCCAATCGGCATAAGACACGGCAATGTTCAGTGGACTCTGATTGGAAACTCGACACTTGGAACGTCAGATCCTTGTTCGAACCTGCACGAGCTGGTCTACTTGCTCGAGAGCTGCAGAAAGTCCGCGTTGAGGTGGCAGCCCTCCAAGAAATAAGATGGCGAGGCTCAGGAGTTTGAGAATTCCATCCCTCGATCGAAAAAATCTGGATGGAAGAAGAAATGCCTTCAGACTGGCTTGATGGTCTCATTTCCCTGATATCAAGAAGGGACACCGACTCAATTGTAAAGTCGGGGCATAACACTTCTAAATTCCGCCTATAAGGTACTCTCCCGTATTCTGTTCCACAGATTGAGACCGTTATCAGAATCCATTGTCGGCGACGGTTTTTGAGAAGGAAGATTGATTACGGATCAAATGTTCACCTTGCGTCAAATCCTAGCAAATTTCGGGAATACAACTAGGGGACCCACCATCTGTTTGTGGATTTTAAGGCAGCGTACGATTCAGTGAAAAGAAATGAATTATGGCAGATCATCCTCGAACACTGCTTTCCGACCAAGCTAATAAAACTGTGTCGTTCAACGATAGACAAATCAAAATTAGTTAGACAGACGAACTGAAACAAGGCGATGCGCTCGCTAAGCACGGTGTGAATATTTTATTTAACATAGTTTTGTTAATGTGCTTTCAATTCTCAACAAGGAAGCCACAAATCAAGATATTTTTAACAGATTTACGGTATGCGCCGATCCGTTGATATCTTCCATACAGAAAGTCTGTAAAAAACTATGCTGTTCAGTGAAATTGCACTGAAACTGCTAAAAGAACCAGTTCTTTCAACCAATACCATAAATGAAGATAAAGCAGATGAGTAAGGTGAAAATAAAAAATAAGAGAAAAAAAATTATAAAACTTTACATTCATCGATTTATATAAAATGCTATTTAACTGCAATATATTGATTTTTTTTGCTTGGCGGAAACGGTTCAAAACTATGGTTTCATAGTTTTCAGCTTTAAAAACGGTTGCCTTCATGGTAACTTTTCTCAGATGTTCCACAGTGTTCCGCCCTAAGTTGTACATGGTGGGATATAGCATAAATTGATTCACAAAAAAGAAGTGAGATTAGCTGCTCATAGCTGCTCTCCCCCGAGATACACCCCCTTAAAGATGACATGTAAAAGTTAAAAAAACCAGGGATAACTTCTAAAAGGAGTACGATAGATCTCTACTGTCTTCAACAAAAATGAGTAATTTAATGTGATAATTTATTAGAACATTTGAAAAGCATACGAAGTGTTATTAAAGAGCTAGATTGAAAAAAAACTGTTTTTAAGGGTGTCCTTAAGAGTTTGGCTCTATAACTTCATGTAAGAGATAGAAATCTTCAGTATTCAACAAAGTTTCTCGAAAATAGTTTAGCTACAACTTTTTTGTAGGTAGTAATCATTTCCGACTTAAAATAGAGAAAATATTTTTTTGTATCTGATTAGGGTACCCTAATATTCGACATTTTTTCACCACTAGAAAGTGCTTTTTGAATGAAGAATCTTTTCTGAAGCAACTATTATGCTATGTCTTAAGGTTTCGATGCTATTACTTATGTCTCACCAATTTTAAAACCATCCCACTGTGGGGCGGTTACAGAAGAAAGGTCAGCGAAAATAATGTTCAGTAGAGAGCCTGGGCGAGGTCGTCGGCTTCGAGGTAGACCACGCACTCGTTGGGGTGTGTGCGATCGAGGAAGATTCACGTGCCAGCAGAAGTGGGGACTGGCCGCCCAAAGCCCAGAATCCTGGAAATCACTAATACATTCGGCTAGGATCCGCTAATATGGATTGTCGGCCATTAAAAAAGCAAAGTCATGGGTTTATACCGTCTTTAGACATTACCCTTCTTTATCGACAGATTTCGCAGCCGGCTGTTAGAGTACAGGAAAATTACGGGGCCAGTGCAACAATCCTACTGACTCTAACTAGCAAGCACCGCCTAGCCGAGATTCGAACATACGACGACTGGCCTGTTAGACCAGCATCGTACTTCGAAGCTAGCTGGGCGGTTATTAAAGAAGAGTAAATTGAGTAAGGTGGGCAGGATCAGTTAATCATAAAATTATAAAATCATAACAAAAAGATCAGAAAATATTAATTTTTTTTAGGAAAGTGAGGGAGTGTCTGGTGCGAAGAAAGATAAACTGGAAAATTACGAAATGTAGGCTAAAATATATTGTGTCGTTCAATGGTAGATGTAACTCGAACCCGCACTCTTTTGGTAAAAAAAAGAGTTTTCGTTGGACCGCAATAGAGTTAGAGATAAGTGAAGTAGTAAAAAATGAGAAAAAATCAGAATATTAGACATTCAGTAAATTAGAAAGTCGGAAGATCAGAAAATTAGAAAAACAGAAAATCAAAATCAAAAAATTAGAAAAGCAAAAAATGCAGAAATGAGAACAGCACGACGGCAGGATGCAAGGGCAGGAAAAAAAGGGAAAACCAGAAAAGTACAACACTAGGAAACCAGGAAACAAAAAAATTTCAAAAAACCAAAAGCACCAATATCAGCATTTGTGACTCGAGCGGCACCAATAACTCGAATCAACGAAAAATCAACAGAAAGCATAGGAAAAAAAACTAGATCGAAGGAAAAACAGGCCGTAACAAAAGTGACTGAAAAATAGACAAAATAAGAATTGGAAGGGAAATAGATCGAAAGAAATATGGACCAGAAGAAAAATAGTTACAAAGACAGAGATGACAGAAAAGACAAAATGGTTGAAAGCTTTAAAGACTGAAAGACCAAAAGACAGATTAATAGAAATACAAAACGATGGAAAAACCGGAATGCCGAGAGCAGAAAGCGAAAAGACGAAAGATGGAAAGGTAGAAAGACGGAATTTCTGTATTTCCGAAAACAGAAAACAGAAAGACAAAAGGACAGAAAAGCCGAGCAAAATTTCAGAGCAATTACACAGCAATTACAACAATTAAAAACCCGAATTAATCCACCTAGCGGCGTGACCTAGCCTTTCTACTGCCACAATAATCATTATTTAATTTCTCAGGAACTTAATTGTAGATGTATAGATGTTATATCAGACTATATTTTTAAATATCCGCTCCGTATTCCTCAAAATCCTTATTTGCCAGCAAAATTCACAACGTATTGTGTAGAATAATTATATTTTCTTTCCTTGGGTGCGTAAACATGTAAGCGTCATTTATGTTACTTGATGAACACCTTATTTAGTTTTATAATATTTATAGAAAAATAATGTAAACACAAAAGATCATTTTTACAGACTTGAATGAATATGTATAGAAAATTAGAAATTAACCCTCTAACGGGTCTACAGACGGTCTTAACTTTCGGGCTTCAGAGCCACATACGAAACTTGTTTTGAATTGACAATATGAAGTATTTGTTCATAGCAGATTTTTTGATATTTTGATATTAATACCATGCATTCGAAAGTTAGCATCTTTGAAAAACAAGAGTTCAGAAAAATTATTATTATATTTCACTTTTGAAGAAAAAGGATATCTACAACAAAATGATTGATCTCAAAATTTTACTATTGGTTTGCTTGGCTTCAATTTTGCAATATATCTGAATTAGAAAAAAATTACTGAATAGAGCATTAGATATGAATACGAGAAATGGAACTATTTCTTAGCTAGCACTCCTTCAGATAATTATTTTTGCATGAAAATCAAAACTTAAGCTTCTTTTGAATGTACTTTCATGAAAAGATAGTCATTAGCTTGATCGCATCGTTTTTACAATGTTAGAGGGTTAGGAAAACAAGATGAGGTCGAAAAATAGTGCCAAAGCTGCGCCATAAACATGCTTGAGAATGGGAAATACGACCGATATGATTCCCAGTGCTTGTCTTTTTTTGAGTTTTTTATTAAAACATGATACATGACATAAGACATCTGTCCTTTAAAATATCACTAACGAAAACAAATCTTACAAAATTTCTACCGTGCAACGTTTACTTCCTATTTTTCATATAACATTTCTAAGCTCTAGTATCTATTGATTGAAAAGAGCATCTATTGATGCGCAGAATTTGTTTGGAATTTGTACAAATTTATTTGGAAAAATCAACTCACTAGTATTTTTGATACTATACACCACTATACCTAGATGCTTAAATAAACTGCTTTTCTTCGCTTTTTGCTTTTCTTGTACAATTGTGAGTAACAGCAAGTGAAGAAAATGACAATTGAAATCTGAAATCAAAGAAAAGAAAAAACTTTTCGATTGAATCCCACTATTTAATATTTATTTGCAACAGATACGTAGTTCACCTACGACGTGCAGGCTTCATCAGTGTCTTATTTCAAAGCGTACACGTATCTGTCGCGAATAAATAATAAATAGTGGAATTTAGTCGGTAAAAGTTTTTTCTTTTCTTTAATTTCAGAGTTCGTATTCCACTAAGAGGCTTCAAAAACTTCAGACAATTGACATGTTTCTCACTTTTCTTGAATTTCATTGCAAATTTTAAAATTGCAAATTGTCATCACATACATACATACATACATACATACATACATACATACATACATACATACATACATACATACATACATACATACATACATACATACATACATACATACATACATACATCACACACATCTCATACATTGAATACAATCAACATTTGATTGATATGTTTTGATTTCACATGTTTTAACGGTTTAATATACGGTGCTTAAGTGTTAAAGTTTGAATAACTTTTGAATGAAGCGTCCGATTTTAAATAACTTGGTTTCATTTGATAGATCTCAGCAGTAATTTTCAAATAATCATAAAATGTGTGATGTTTTTCATTAAATTAATGCTTATATGTTACATAAATATGTTTTAAATACTATTTTTTCACATTTCTTTATGTAACTTTCAAACTACAAGTCCAATCGTCATGAAATTTGGAAGTTAAGGGTTTGCAAGGCTCCTGTTTCATATGCAATCAATTTTGTTCAAATCGGTTAAGAGACCTATGAGATAATGAAGTCCTATATTTTTCGTATTTTTATACATAACTTTTGAACTAAAAGTCCGATCAGTATGAAATTCAATAGCGACCAATGGGACACCTAGACCTTTCATTTGACACTAAGAACATTAAAATCGGTCCAGCCATCTCCGAGAAAAGTGAGTGAGATTAAAAGCGTCACATACACACACACACACACACATACACACACACACACACACACACACACACACACACACACACACACACACACACACACACACACACACACACACACACACACACACACACACACACACATACATACACACACACAGAAAATGCTCAGTTTTCGAAACTGAGTCGAATGGTATATAACATTCGGCCCGCAGGACCTTCTTTCCATTTCCGGTTTTCCAAGTGATTTCTATACCTTTATACTATATATTTATATAGTAGAAAGGCAAAAATATTAATGGGAAAGCTGAATTTGTTGACATTTTGCTATCATATAATTGTCATATTGTTTTCATCGTATAATTTGAACTGACCAGTAAAATTATGTGAAAATAGATAATTTTAAATATTGTAGGTTTATTTACATCATAAATAGGATATGTCAATGTCAAAACATTTTC
Source organism: Sabethes cyaneus (assembly GCF_943734655.1). Classification (NCBI taxonomy): domain Eukaryota; kingdom Metazoa; phylum Arthropoda; class Insecta; order Diptera; family Culicidae; genus Sabethes; species Sabethes cyaneus. Next base: position 245,792,386 of record NC_071355.1, on the reverse strand, counting down.
TTTCAATAAAAATGAAAACAAAATGAAAAACAAAATCTGATACATGACAAATGCCATTTGGACTCGGTAACAAAACATGATTTGCAGTTGATATCAAGAGCAGAATAGGTAATCATTTTCATTTACTTTTGTTGTCAAACCTTGCTCGGGAAGACCGAAAGTAAGAAAGACACACAAGAGGACATTTTGCAAAATTATCGTTAAAAGTGAGCCAAAGGGTCTCAGAATTTCATAAAATGTCGCATGTGGGTATTAGTTTATGGACTTAACAATGTGAACAATATTGAAAAATTTCGAGGTCCTCGGTTTTCCAAGGAAAATTTTCCGATTTTCTCAAGCTTTGCTTATTTTAAAAATTTCATAACTCTCTTCAATCAAGCATCAATCTTGAAAAAGTCTTGAATTTTCGTCCTTTGACGGTTGACTGGTTGATTCAGTTTAATGTATAAGTGTGTTGTAAGCATGTTGAATGATTTTTGTGCGAATTTGTATGAATGAGAAAAAACCTTAAATTATCAAATTAGATATCAAATCGATATTTAATCATATTTATCAACAACCAACGATTTACTGTGATATTACAGTTTTTAAAAGCATGTGTAAGTGTGGGCTGTGGGGCCAAATTTAGGTCACCTGGCCTTACAATTTGTTGCACAGCCAGCAGAGATTGTTTACGCCAGCAGAGAAGTGCATCGAAACACGGTAATAAACATCTTCATTCAGCAGACCCTATAGAGTATATTTTATTTTATCAATTTTTCAACCGGATTCACCGCTGTTGTTATTGTTGTTGTTTCTTCAGACTGTTATTCTTCCTGCCGTCATAATTTCTTTATTACCGATCTTTCGCTCGGTCTTGACTTGTATTACAGAGAGGACCCGCGAGATCTCGATTCGGATCGGAACCCATGCCTGGAAGCATGCTACTTATTTTCCTCGTACTTGGCTCGAGTTGAATGGTTGCTGATGAAGATGACGATGCTGATGGTGGCGGTGGTTGGTTGGTTCCTTGGTTGGTATGGTGCCAGAATGCATTCGATTCGGTCTGCCGGGTGTGAAGTGTAATAACACTTCACCATCGCGCGGGGGTAAATGCACCGATTGATCGGCTAGGTTATGTTTTCAATTAGGAAACACAACACCCGACCCGTCATTCGATGTACGAATTAAACTGCCTACTCTGATCTATCCGACAATCCGCGCAGCTCCCCTACGCGCATCTCTGTAGCAACCGAACCGCCGGCCGTCCGACACTGATGAGATCAAAGTAGATTATTAATTATTCTCTTCATGGTACCGAATGCGATAATTTTTTTTTGTTCCTTTCTTATGGCCACTGAGGATGACGGCCGCAGGGTGCAGTACGCATCGTGCATCGCCTCCTGGAATGTGTGTATGCGTACATTATTAAGCCGCTCCCATATCCCCCACCCCTCCGCCAAGCATCGTTCGCACCATGAAGGGGGTAAACGGCAATTCTGTTGCCGCCTTGCATGTAACATACATGTGTACATACTCTTCCTGACACCGTAGAAGTATGCCGGGTCTGCACCGCGGAGTCGGGGCAACGAGGAAAATATGTTTATGATTTCAACTTCCCCCACCAGCAGAGAATTGTGCAGCAAAAAAAACTGAACAAAGAATGTGTAAACGGATCAGATGAATTTATCATAAAAAAATCTTGCGGCAGCATAAGGCAAAGGCACTATAAAAAATTTTCCCATTTAATGTTCGAAGAATTGGTCCGAAAAAATGTTGAATTGGTTACTGTGCATTAACCTCTGTGCTAGGTTTTTAATTCCATGCACTCAAAGCTCTCTTTTGTACCTTCCTTCAGCGTACTATTTATTTATTTTTTTGCTCGAATGCATTCACATTTTGAAAAGAAATCCAAATTTTTTATGCCTCTGTCTCTCTCTGTATGTTGTTATGATAATTCACGTCGCAAGGAAGCTGCACTGCACTCGCACTGTAGTGCGTTGGTAATGATAATAATGAGCTACGTGTGTGTTGGGTCAAATTTCACTCACTCGACAGTGCGAGGAAATGGTTGTACGGAACGACCCCGAGCGAGGAGCAGGGCACCACTGTCGTGCCGGGGACCGGGGAGATATCCTTTTACTTTTCTCTTTTATTCACGACGCAGTTGGTCCCGTTCGTCGTTCATCCGAACAGGAACCAACTGAACACGCACCGGGTGAACCGAGCACCGATCCGGTGTTGTTCCTTCGTCGGAGCGAAGCGCCAACCAGCAACCAGCCGCGGGATTCTCTTTCACCGTTGCGTCGTCGTCGATCCTTGGGAACCGAGTTTGGGATTGGGATGCTTGCCATTGTTTGTGGCCCGTTCCAGTCTAGCTCCTTGGGCATTCAAAACAATTATCTGTCCGGGAAAGCTGCACTGCAACGCACCTTTGGCTCAATTGGTTGAGCCTTAATCGGGGGTTCGGGCAACGTTTGTTTGTGTAGGAAGATATCGTGTTTCATTCCTTCTCTGTTGAACCATAAAACGGGACTACTGTTGAGAAAAAGTTTTTTTTCTTCATGTAAACACGTATAGTACTACGTCAGTTTTGAGAGCGCTTCTACTGAGCTTATTATCAGCCCTTGCTGACATCCATTCAAAATTGTGAAGATAAAAGAATTCAATTCATTTGTCAATCAGTTCGGACCGTTGCGAACTGCGGTTAAGCTTTTTATGTTGTAGGTAATTGATGTTTTCGCGGGTTTTTACGACCAGAACACAATGAACTGTAAGCCGATCGGTGAAAGACACGCAGCGTTTACGTAAACATGTATGGGAACTAAGCTGAATTGCTGATTACCTTTAGTCACTTGCACAAATCGAGTCATTTTAAATTGCGACTTTGAAATTCTATCTCTTTCTTAAATGGCTGAGAGCAAAATAGGAGAGTCAGTTGAAAGTAAAGAACTTTGTAAAGAGACTTAAAGTCGTATTTGAAAGTACCGATTTATATTAAGAGTGTAATTTTATGACAATTTTTCTTTAGAATGGCTGAAGCAATTGAAGCAGGCGATTGCAAAAATTGAAGGTCAAATAAATTATCGTTTCAATTAGTTCTAAACAATGTTTGTTATTATGCGTTATCTGCTATTTGCGTTGCCACAACATTGGTTTAAAGTTGGTGTAATAAGAAATGCGACGAAACCGGAGTGAATTTGCCATACCACTCTTAAAATTTACCCTTAGACAAGTGGCTTCACTCGCGCCTCGAGCAAGTTCCATTGTTATACCTAGCCTAGGCTGGCTAGAGGCTTCATTGTTGGCTGGGTTTAAGAAAAAGTTTATAGGGTAACGACACCAGGTTTCGCCACTATTATCGGCATAAAATTGGAAAACCCAAATTTACTGCCATATAGTTGCATATCGTTGAGCAGTTTGAAGCACACAATAAGCAGAATTGTGTGCATTTTTCCTATGTTTTCAGGAAAAAAATTAAGACTAAATGTTTGAAAATATAATTGTAAATGTAAAATTTGTGATGCATGTTCAAGCACCAAGATCCAGTTTTCGCCACCCCCGGGCTCCAGTTTTCGCCACCCCTAGAAGCATCGTTTGGGGCATGTTCTAGTCTGGAAATTCATATATATATATATATATATATATATATGGGTCATTCCACGGGAAATTTACAGTCAAATTTTTTTTTCTCTTCGGAATATTTTTTTTACGTTCTTTGTTCAAAAAAAATCGACACGTATTTTTGTATTTCGATGTTACTGTTGGAATTCGCAAGATATGATTTTTTGAAGTATTGTAATCCGAAAAAATCACTATTTTTTAAATACTGATTGTAAACATAGTTTGTAATATCAAAAAATGACTTTCTACCAGATGTGTTCACTATTCCACAAGCTTTCAAAATTGGTATACCATACTTCCTCTCGACTGTTTTTCAATAGTTAAATAGTGCATTTTTATAAACAATTGCAATTTTTTCAAAGTTGGAACTTTTTTTTCTCGATTTTTTTTATTTTAAAATATTTGTTCATCTTTCTCGAAGAAACATGCAAAATTTGGAAATGGAGAAATGAAAACTCTAGAAGTTATGAATTTTTATATCGAAGCGCGCACGTTAATGCAAACGAGCGGACGAACACACGTGCTTCAGCGACACGTTACACTTATTACCATCAAAGGTGGCCTCGTTATGAAGCTGCCCGTGGGTTAGAACATCGATTGAGCATAACCGCTCGCTTCACATTAACACACGCGCTGAGACATAAAAACTCATAACTTCCAGAGTTTTCATTTCTCCATTTCCAAATTTTGCATGCTTCTTCGAGAAAGATGAACAAATATTTTAAAATAAAAAAAATCGATAAAAAAAAGTTCCAACTTTGAAAAAATTGCAATTGTTTATAAAAATGCACTATTTAACTATTGAAAAACAATCGAGAGGATGTATGGTATACCAATTTTGAAAGCTTGTGGAATAGTGAACACATCTGGTAGAAAGTCATTTTTTTATATTACAAACTATGTTTACAATCAGTATTTAAAAAATAGTGATTTTTTCGGATTACAATACTTTAAAAAATCATATCTTGCGAATTCCAACAGTAACATCGAAATACAAAAATACGTGTCGATTTTTTTTGAACAAAGAACGTAAAAAAAATATTCCGAAGAGAAAAAAAATTTTGACTGTAAATTTCCGGTGGAATGACCCATATATATATATATATATATATATATATATATATATATATATATATATATATATATATATATATATATATATATATATATATATATATATATATATATATATATATATATATATATATATATATATATATACAGGTATACCTCCATAGTACGTACCCTCGTTAGTACGTACCCTCGATAATACGTACCCTCCATAATACGTACATTTTGCCTCGATAGTACGTACATTTTCCAATAATGATTTTTTTTAGTTTCTATATAAAGCAGAAACATTTTTATGAATATTTATGAGTCAATACAAGCAAATACGTTTTCAATAATTATAAATTTTTGAATAATATTAGTTATTTCTATTATGTAAAAAAAACATTATTTTAAAATTAAAGACAGTTCTTAAATAGTAAATTAATCAAATATACGTTCTAAATAACAGTTATTTAAGCATTCCGGGTAGACTCATGGTCGCTACTAGATTTTGCAGATTTTTGCTCAGAGAATTCACCTTTTCTGCGATTCGCATTCTTCCCAACTGCGACGGGAGAATATGTGTTGTCGTCATTATACAAGAATTATTCAATTTTCTTCGGAGAAAAAATTACGTTACACTTTTAAACTATCTTAAACTTTAAACTAATTAAACTATCCACATTAATTTTGTTGTAAAGTTAAACACAAATGCATTTTTTTCTCAGAATTTCGAAGATTGGACAATTATGCTTTTATTTACAAGCGTTTGCTGAATAAAAGCATGTCTGTCCCACATGTATTTTTTTTTAATTTTTAACGGTACATGGCGGAAGATAGTTGCTATGGTAATGTATGCGCAACCGGATCGCTCCAATAATATTTCAGGACTTTAAGATCGTGATTAAAGAAGCCAAGAAAGATGTCGCGGTCTGGTTTCGAAATACACAATTTATAAATCCCAATATCGAAGGCATTCGAAAGACTATATTCAAAAAAGGGCAGCTTCACTGCTAAATACAAACTTGATGATGTTTGATTTTCGAACTTCAAGTATGCTCTGCTGTCGAAAAAACCACGAGCTATTTTTTGAAAACTTCTCAAATGAAAAAAAATCACCATGGAATAATCACCATTGTGGAATCGAAATGTAGAGAAAAGTCGCTCTATCAAATACTCTTCTCCCTGTCATCGCCTGTGCCTGTGTGAAATCTTTGTCGATTAAGAAAAAATCGTGGTAGAACTTTAATATAAACTTAGAAATAAATATTACTGTCATATTATCTTTTTGTTAAGTAATATTATCACACTCAATAGAGGCGAAAATTAAAAGAATATTGTTACCTAAATTGGCAAAAAGGAAATGTTTATAACGGACAATAGTATTATGGGATAGTTATGCTTTTATTTTGCATATGGAACTATTCATGTTTGATTTTTTTGGAAAATTTTTCGAATAAAGTCCGTCTAAATTACAGCTTGTAAGGTAAATTAGGATATAAATAAGCTACTTCCGTATTTTTCTCAAAATCGATCAATATTCACATGGGATAGGCATGCTTTCCTACGCAGATAAGCAGCCTTATAGGAACTTCTCCAATTTACGCAGCCTACAGCTGAAGCTTCGATTATTGTAGTTAACTATTTTCTGTTCATAGCACTCACTCAGCTTATTGTCCAGCTTATAGACTGGAAGCTCACTCGATTGATATTAGTGGATTTGGAATGAAATATCCCGAATGACGGCTATTGAGCTCCTCTTGTCATGTTTCCTCATTCTAGCATATATTTACAACTATGTACCAAACCTTTATCTAGATTTATTCGATTAAAATATGTAAATTTTCAATTTGAGAGAGAATTTTGAAAAAATAGGTATTTTTGGATTCCTTTTGCTTTACTTTTCAACTATTTTTTAACATTTGTTGTTTTTTTTCCAAAATAATTTTACTAAGATCATTATTTATTTTATAATATCTGATCTGATCTACCTAATTTGGAAGTTTTAGACAATATTTAGTATAATAAAAATAATACTTTACCTTAAAAATTGTGATTCGATAGTACGTACGTTTCGATAGTACGTACGCTAAACGATGTGCGGGTGTACGTACTATCGAGGTATACCTGTATATATATATATATGTATTTTTCAAAAACTAGAATCAGTTCTCAGTTCAATGAAGAAAAGAAAATGAAAATCCGTTCAGAAATAATCGAGATGTGGCATTTTACTTGAAATCAGTATCAGTAGCATCTATCTGTAATTTGGCACATGACCGAAATCGTATCAGCATGGGTGTCAAACTTCAAGAGTTTATAATTTACTGACACTGAAAGCTTTTCCAGGTTCACGGCTTTCTATTGCAACCTTGTAGCAGATTCGGAGTACCCCAGCGGAAGTGCTCATTTTAAGATATATTCGAAATCATATCAATATGTGTGTCAAATTCTATGATTTTGATGGCTCGTAAAACCTTAAAGATCCACATCCATGAAGCTATAATTTCAATCATTCCAAAATGGCCATAAACAGTATTGGCAATGTCTTAGGAACTAATTCACGGAAATGGCTACTTTTCATCAGTCGAATTTCAGTTCAAGAAATATAAACGTTCAGAGGCCGAAGAAATCTGTTTTTTTTTAAATAATTTCCGATATCCTTTAAATATTCAGGAAGCACCAGAAAATATACCTCGGCGAATGCAACCGGCTGGGCAATTGAATTTTTGTCTAATTTTATCTAATTTATGAACTTGCTTGCTTAATTTATACATAACTTGACAAAAATAGCATTAATGAGTTCTTTTACATAAGAATGTATCTCTATCTTTAAGTCACAAATCAGGAGATTCAGCGGCGTATTCAAGCAGTATATCGCGCCTACTTTGTCCTTCGCAAAACGCTGCGGTTTAGAAGCATAAAGGGCCAAACAGAATGCTACGTCAACGAGTCCGTCAGCGTTATTCTGATAATTTTCACATGGGTTTACTGTCAAATTGACGCTGACAGATGCGTTAACGCTGCATTCTGTTTGGGCCTTAAGCCGCCGTACGTACGTGACAACGTTCAAACCTCCTATTAGACCGGTAGACTATACTTATGGAAGACTTACGCAGCTTTGCGGACGATATTTGGCGGAGTACAAGTTGAAAGTGAAGAGTAGCGGAGGTGCATGAATCAAGGGCAACAGACACTACTTGGGGAAATTACCAACGTACATTTGGCGAAAGTCGGTAAACTACAGTGAACCGGAAACGTCGTAAAAAAAACTGGCTGTGAAATTTCAAGCTTGAAAGTGTAGAAAACTATGTAATTATGTAGAAACTATGAGAATAAACAGTCTGTTTATTCGCATAAACTGGCGTATGTATTTTTTAAATACAATTAACGAGAAATGAATCACGAAACTCCATCGACCCTCTTTTGACTAATAATCTTTACTAAATTGACTAAAAGATTATTTGATTGAAAAAGTATACAGTTAAGATTATATGGCCTTTTCCGATAAAAATGCGTTTTCTCAATAATGATGGTGTTGGTCGTTACGTTATGCATACTATGCATAGGTAGTATAGAACAGATTCTACTGATGAAATCTCCACATTTTATGAACATGGTAGAAAGTAGGAAACAATAAATGGACGTTGCTTTTGAATCGCAGTCGCAAAAATGTATTCGACTTTCTGCAGATGATAGTTGCGCTGCTTTTACAAACGTAAATGAAAAATGTTTTCTTATATGTGCTGGTAAAATCTGAGTTGTCATATCAATAATAAATTGCGTACATTTAAAACACATTATATCTAATCTTGGTAACCAAGAGCGCAGGCTTGGGAAAACTTGATACAACTTATTCGAATAAATTAAGCAAAGCAAATTGTTAGAGTGCAGGGCAATTTCGGTGTTACTGTTATGATATTGTCGCTTACAGTCTCGCCCATTAGAGATTCAAACAAATAACGACTGCCTTGTTAGATCATTGTGGTCTTTGTCATGGATGTGGCAATCTTTGGAGCAACATGTTCTACCTGCTCGGCTCAATTCATAAAAAATTTCAACGCGTCGGAGTTTGCGGCAAAATACCCTAAAGCGGCAAAGGCTATACTCGAATGTCACTATGTCGACGACTATCTTGATAGCGTTAACACCGTTGACGAAGCCGTTCAGTTGGTGAACGAGGTAAAGGCATTGCACTCCAGAGCGGGATTCGAGATTCGAAACTTCAGCTCGAACTCGACTGACGTCCTACAACGCTTAGGAGAGCCTCTTCCTCCAGAGAGTAAAATTATGGATCTAGAAAAATCGGGGTCTATGGAACGGATCCTTGGAATGGTCTGGCAACCGGGAGAAGACTATTTCTCTTTCGACAACTGTCTCAGAGAAAACATTCGCGAAATACTTCAGTGTCAGATCGTACATGCAAAACATTTGGGGATCAGGATCCAACTGGGACGAGAAGATATCGGCAGACATACACGAGGATTAGATCAGATGGAGTCAGCTCTTTAACGAGTTGGGCACCGTCGAAATTCCTCGTTGATTCTTCGCCGGGTCTGCAAATCCATGTATTCCTGGACGCTAGTGAATCGGCTTATGCAGCGATCGCATACTTCCATATAATTGACTGTGGAACTCCTAGGCTTGTGTTGATCGCGGCAAAAACCAAAGTTGCATCTCTCAAGCCGCTTTCTATTCCCCGACTGGAACTTCAGGCGGCAGTTCTCGGAACTCCTTTGCTAAACGAAATTCGTTCGATTATATATACAGCGCAGATTCTTCTGGTCAGATTCATCAACGGTACCAGCATGGCTCCGTTCTGATAGTCGAAAATTCCATCAGTTTGTGGCATTTAGTGTTGGGGAGATTCTAAGCTCAACTACCGTCAACGAATGGCACCATTTACCATCTAAAATGAACGTCGCCGATGAGGCAACAAAATGGGGCCAAATTTTCTTCAAGAATCGGAGGAATCCTGGTCACATGAGCCTCTACAGTAGCTAATTACGGATAAAGAACTTCGGGCTTCAGTTATGTATCACAAGGTTCTACCCCAACCACTTCTGAATCCAACCCGTTTGGAATCCTCGGCTCCGTACTTTGATCAAGCAAGTGGCGTAGAGTTGTCAACACTGTAGGATCTACAAAGCAAAACCGAAAGCTCCGCAGATGGCATCACTCCCCAGCGTTCGACTGACACCCTTTATTCGACCTTTTACCCACACCGGAGTTGACTATTTTGGACCAATCTCAAGATTTTAGTCTTGACCTTGGAATGAGGTCAAACATATATTAATATTTTTTTGAAACGATGGTTCTACAATTGATGAAGGGACGGTAGGGGAAAGAAATGAAAATTTTGGTGAAGGAGGGGGAAGAGCGGAAAGGAAGGGGGGGGGGTATTGGTAGCTATGCTTGACAAGTAGTCATTTTGACTCCTACCTTTTGTCCAATGCTGGAAGGTGCATGAGTCGAACCAAGCTGTAATCTGAGATTATAACCGGATTCGAACCCACAACACCCTCCAGGGCATGTGGTTCGCTGGTACTTGTACCTTTGAACCATAGAGGCGCTGGACCAGCCAAGTACCAGCGAACCACATGCCCTGGAGGGTGTTGTGGGTTCGAATCCGGTTATAATCTCAGATTACAGCTTGGTTCGACTCATGCACCTTCCAGCATTGGACAAAAGGTAGGAGTCAAAATGACTACTTGTCAAGCATAGCTACCAATACCCCCCCCCTTCCTTTCCGCTCTTCCCCCTCCTTCACCAAAATTTTCATTTCTTTCCCCTACCGTCCCTTCATCAATTGTAGAACCATCGTTTCAAAAAAATATTTTGGACCGCTCTTGGTAAAACAGTCGCGCAGTCTGGTGAAACGATGGGTGTGCCTCTTTACATGTCTTTCCACTAGAGCTGTGCACGTGGAAATCGCACATAGTTTATCTACCGAAGCGTGTGTGATGGCCATACGAAGATTCGTCGTACGCCGTGGAGCTCCTAGTTCATTCTACTCCGACAATGGAACAAATTTCGTCGGAGTGAACAACCTGCTGGAAAACCAAAAACTCCAGATCCATGAATCCTGTGCCGTGACCTTTACAAATACCGCAACGTCTTGGAATTTCAATCTGCCGTCAGCTCCTCACATGGGCGGCTTGTGGGAGCATATGATACGCTCCATAAAGGCCGCACTTGCGGCAATGTCAGATTACCCCCACCATCCAAGTGACGAAGTCCTCGAGACGGTATTAATCGAAGCTGAAGGAATCGTAAATTCCAGGCCACTTACATACGTCTCCGTCGAGCATGCATCGCAACCAGCACTTACGCCAAACAACTTTCTTCTTTATGGCATCGAAGGCATCAATCAGCTGACCATGGTCACAGAGAAAGAAGGACTAGTCCTGCGAAATAGCTGGAAAATCGCTCAGAGTTTGGTGGACAAATTTTGGCAAAGATGGATCGTCGAATATCTTCCCACACTGACTCGGCGTACGAAGTGGTTCCAACTAGTGAAAGCTCTGGAACCTGGCGATGTCGTCGTAGTGGTCGACCAGAAGAGTCGGAATGGCTGGATACGTGGCAGGATTCTTGAGGTGATCAAAGGGTCAGGAGGTCAAGTTCGCCAAGCGGTCAATCAAACGACGGAAGGCTTGATTACCAGACCTGCTGTCAAGATAGCGCTGCTGGACGTTCTAGAACCCTCAGGAAACAGTTTAAATAAAAAGTCGGGATCCCCGGAGCTCCACGGGCGGGGGGATGTTGACGAACCCACTGTGCAAATAGTGACAACCAGTACGTGTGTCCCTTGTGATCCCCAGCTCAGTGACAGTTCAATCTATGCTAACGTCATGCTACGACCGAGAACTGTCACATAGAGCATAAATGGACCGACAACGTGGACGATTCAATAGGAAAACGATACTGTAAACAACTGGGGGTCTAATAGAAGATTTTGTTGTTATTAAGTGAAAATTTGTAATATTTAGATGCTTCAGCTTGCCTAAACGGCCAATAACTAGTAGTCTTCATTTGTTACAAAATATACCTGTGGATAAGTCGTATTGGTACAGCAAATCCTGTATTGTACCCCTATTTTGTAAGTATTCTCATGCACTTATATGCTTCACGATCATTTGTTCGATTATTGGTTTATATTAGCTTCGCAGTGTTGGATCGACACATGAATTACGTTGCCGTGTTCAGAAAGACTACAATTACACTAGAACGTAAAAACTTGTTATTTTCTTTATACAAATCTTAATTAAATCAATAAATTACAGTTTTAAAGCTGATTTCATCACACTATCAAAAAGTGTACTTCGTCTGAACATCGCATCCGTAACATTTACCAAAAACTGCAGTATTTGGATATTTTTCAAATTTCAGATTTAAAAAAATCCGAAATCATGTCCATCGATAGCTCTTCACCAGATTTTAGGACATAATTTAAGCTATCTTTAAAAAAAAATGCAAATCGGAGGGGATGGTTTTGAGATAATTGACATTTTATGTTTATCATGGTTTTGAAAAGTTTTTTCTTTCAGTGTAATTTTTTTCTAAAAATATACTTAATTTCCTACAACTTTCCTTTAGACGCCATTTTGATCAAATAAGTAGTTTTCAAGATATGATGTTTTGAAAAAAAGTAATCTCATTTCTAAATACGCCCTTTTGAAATGTTACTCTTGACGAAAAAAGTCAAAATTAGTGAAAAATGAGTTCTTGCGTGGTACCCAACACATCAGGAAAATTTCATTCTTATCAAAAATAGTCGAGTCGAAAAAGGCCTTTTTCTCAGCGTTTTGAGCTGGAATTGCTCTATAAGGAAAGATCCTAGAGATTTGTAATCTTCTGCAAAAACGTATATTTTGAGTCTTTCAATAATCGCCTAGAACCATATATTCTTGTAAAATGCAACCAACATAAGCCAAATATGAAAAACTTATTTTTAAAGATTTTCCAAAGAAAATGCTCTACAGCTCTGCATTCGATAAAGATAGAAATATGTATTATTTCTTTAGCAAAGTTGTTTGCATTTGAACGTGTACCGAACCTTTAGCGAATGCGAAACACATAAAACGTATGCTTTCCGTTATCTCATTTGGGTGGTTGGGGACAAGCGGAACCCATGCAAGTTTTTAGTACTTGACTTAAGCTTTAAGACGAAGCACTGATTTCATAAATCCACTTGCCCCGTTTTACCCCATAGGCTCGTGAAGCTATGGAAATTTTAATCTTGAATATATGATAATTTAGAAAGTAAAAGTCCCTGTGATTTGCGGTCTTTTGCAAAAACGTGTGTTTTGAGTGCCTCGATAATTTTCTAGAATAATGTGTTCTTGTAAAATGCAACTAAGAAAAGCTAAGTATGAAAAACCAATTTTTAAAGAAGTTTGAAAGAATATGCCCTATAGTTCAGCGCTCTTTAAAGATAGAAATTTTATTTCTTCAGCAAAGTTGCTTGTTTTTATATTGTTTACAGCTTTTCCGAAGAAACTATGTCTATATTTCATAACACAAAAAAGTTAGTTTTTTATTCTCATAATAGTAAGCGATGATTAACTTTTGACACTTTTAGATTAAGGGGGATATTCATGCGAACAAAAGTGCTGAAGACCATAAATGATAAAAGGGAAACAAAAGACGCTAGGAAAGAAGTTCCACTTTTCACCCCTTTGGACCACTGTGCACTGGGGGGAGGGGGTGGGTAAAATGGATAAAAAGGGCTGCGATATAACTTCTATAAATGACTTGGTGACAAGAGGGGACGGGTCTGGAAGGGTGGGGGACCACTAAGGGGGTCAAATTAAGGGGGAAAAGGGATTTTGCACAAGGGGATCGACAAAAGGAGAATCCTTAACAAGGTATAAAAATTTTAATGTATGTAGGGCCTGAATGACAAGAGGGAAGAGAGTGAAAAATGAGAAGCAAGAAATAAGGAATAAGGATTAATTTAAAAGATATAGGGTTTATTTCTAATTCCCGTCGTAGTAAGGAAAGCCACTCTAATTTTCATCATTTCTTAGGTAGATTTAAGGAATACTCCAAAAGTTCTTGTGCTGATTTGACTCTAACACACTTTGAATTCACTAAAAAGCGATTATTAAAGCATTTTATTGAAATTACGCAACTGACTTTATTACTTAAATTCGTCGTACCGTTTTAAAAACCGTTGATCGAAATTTTTCATCGTCCGAACTAACAATCACAATAATGTTTACGAAGCTAGCGCGCATGTATTTGGGTACGACGGTATGACAAATGTTATTCTGCAAGATTTCTGCTGGCCATGCAAGTTTTCCCGGCTGGAGAATAACGACAATGCGTTGCGTAAGTTGCTTACATTTTATTAATGACGGAAATTGAAACGATTAGTCGACATTTTCTTCTTCGTCGCACGAAAAAACGTAGGAAATTTGGCTGCTAGGAATTCTTTAATGAAAAAAAGCAATTAAATAGATCACAGCTCACTTTGATTGATCGCGTCTGATAGTCAAAAAACTAAAATATTAGAAAATAACTAATTTTGCATTGTGTGCCATAAAAATCGCTGAGATTTTTACTAATTTGTGTTGGATGAGACGGGAATAGGCAATTACGACGAAGTAGCAACATACCCTAGTAAAAGGGAGAATATCTGTATTACGTACATAACAACCAAATTTTGAAATAGTTACTTTCACATGTCCCAATTGAAATCTTCGAAGAATCATTTGTCAATAGCTTTCAAACGGTTTCCAAACATTATTTCGTTGTAAGTGGCAATTCAAAATTATAGCTTTCCATTGCGATTCGTTTTATTGTGAGAAACAGAAGCCCATAAACACGTTTATTCCTTTGCAACTCACATAACATTCCAATGAAATTCTAGCACCAGCTGGTCTTACATAAGGCTAGACCGTAGCTTGCTTTCACTTTTGCCGTCGGACGGCGTCGAGATTTCGAACGATCCATCGATTCTTCGAGGACTCCAACTCCAGCTGAAAGTGTGCAATAAGGAAATGGTCATTCGTAAATTTATATTCTTCACCTCCGAGTGCGGCGGCTGCCAGCGAGTCAGTAAGTTGGCCAAAGCAGAATTACACAATCTTTGACACGATTCCACCCCATCTCTCCCGCATCCTCCGAGAACTAGTGCCCGGCGAGCGGCGCGGCGGTGACTGTTTGACTTCTCAATTTATTTGCCATTCAGCATTCAGGTGCGGCTTACCGGGACTCGTGGACCCGAGACAGCGTTATGCTTCCTATCCCGGGGGTCTAGCAGTAGATTGAGCAGGAAACCGGTTTGTCCTGGCCGTACCGTTCAGGAAAACCCCCCGTAGAGTCTTCAAAAGCTGCAGAATGGCACACCGTCGATCGGTCCGAAATCGAAACTGCGCCGCGCATGGCTCGAATGAAAGGGTAAGTAGGTAAGATGCTGTTGAGTAACCTCTACCATTTCTATAAAATCATCAGCCAAGGAAAAAGTGCAACAACAGCCATCGGCGCGCTTAGCCACGACCGCTGCAGCGCAGATCGGAGGAGCTCGAGGCACCTTAATCCGCCGTTTTCTTCTTTCTTCGCTTCCTTCGCTGTGCTCCGGTTGTGGCTTAGTAGTAAGTAACCCACGGGTGGCGACCGACCGACCGACCGACCGGTGCCGTTCGTTGCTATGGTAGTGCATAAGAGCTGGCCTGCTCGGATCTGGCGGTCGGTCGGTTGGTCGCTCGGTCGGTTACGTCACGCGGCCCAATAAAATTTTATGCAAAAGAGCCCCGCGCGCGAGCGATCGCGATGTGGGGCTCGAGAGCGTAACGAAAAAGTATGTTACGAGGTTTTTGTACCACTTCTTCGCGGGGTGGCGCAAAGGGGTTGATATTTTCCTCGCTTCCTAATCTGGAATTACCGTTGAAGGGTACGAGGGTGAATCATGGTGGAGTTTCGTTTTTTTTCTGCAACGGTGTGAAATGAAAAGTATTTACAGCGATCACATGAGTTGATGGAGGAAGAGTGCTTTCAACTGGACGATGATTAATGAATTATACTTTTTTGTGTTCTTTATCTTTATCTAATTTGTTAACCATATTAAAATCATTCACACTAAAGTGCTCATTTCGATTTTTAACCGTTTCTACTCTATTCGAAAACGAATGTGAAAATTACCGACCATCACCAGCTATTCCGGGGTCGACCCAGGGAAGGAACTAACGATGCTTTCGGCAAAAAAAAAATTCCTTCTTCCACCTCCTGACGCCTTCATCTCGAGCGACTCCATTCTCAAAATGAGTAGGGCTAAGAATCGGAGCATTTTTTGTTCCGCGGCTCATCACAATCTTTTTCGGTTCCGTGTTGCCACATGCTACCACATCGACGGCTGACAGTCTGATGATGCAAGTGCAAGTACATTATGCCGTTCCGAATGTTAGAACACCGAGCATTACTGGCTGCGTGTAAACAAAAATAAACCATTCAGAACGTTTTCGAATGCGGCAACAACTCAGAGATTCAGGCAGACACGCGGATCTCGGGAGGAAGTCGTGCCATGGATGGGCGTTCTGGGGGGAAGCTGGATGCAATATGACGACCAACGACGATACAATCATATGGACGGACGATGACGGTGATGAGCAAGGGCGCACCGAGCGATGCAATGTCTGACGGCAATAATGTTAAAATGTCGCCTCGCGCCAACCGCCGCACGACTGGAACAATTCCGGGCGGCCTGCGACGATTTTCTGCTGATCCAATGACAGTAGCGAGGGTTGAACAAACCCAAACGAAAACCGGCCTGGTAGGCAGGCAGGCCCGCGCAGCGCGGTGCGGTGTAGAAAAGCCGCAACAACCAAAGCAAGCGGTGCTCAACAGTCAGCAAGTGCAAAGGATTTATTGTTTCGGGGCACCCTTCTTCAGCACATGCTCACTACTCACTCCGCACATGCATTGAAGTGCGCGAAATTCTGGACCGAGTGGAAGTGCATAGATCTCGACTTGGATGCGCCTGCTTTGTTTTTTTGTGACATCTCACCGAGAAGCGGCATGAAATATGGCAATAGCAAAGGGTGACGGTGTCGCATGTGCGGTCCAGGCTTTTCCACAATTGGCAAGGTTGTGCCCTGCTGGCTGGATGTTCAAAGAACCCACCACTACTTTAGAGCGTCATCGGTGAAAACGAGGACAACAACGGGATAGCGCAGTAATGACAACAGCAAAAAAAAAAGTCTCGAAAACAACAAACACACGAGGAGCAGCAACCCATTCGGAAAAGCAGCACAAAACGATGATGACAGTTGCCATTGTCAAGTGACTCATTTAATGGATGTTTTAGCAAGAAAATGTGATGGTTTTTCCTGTTTTCAACAAGTGCAATAACGCTAAGTGGGGGAGGTTTGCAGTGTGCGTGTGAAAGACTGTCCCCCCTGCCGAGTTTGCGGGTTCAAGGGGGCATTTTTACTAGATCTCCTGTGTTATCATAACAGAATGTGTGAGTTTTTAATTATGTTTTATCAATAATGATACTGTTCAATACAATATAAATGTTATCAAGCCTCTAGAGTGTCTCAACAGAATTTGTAAGTTGAGAAATAGCATAGTAGAAAAGGAAAAAGTAGATTTAAAAAGAAAATTTTGCATTATTTTTAAGTTCAAATTAAGCATAGCGCATTCTAATTTCAGGTGGCTCCGCCAGAGATGGACATGATTCCATAACAAATCGGTGGTGGATCCATCCGAAGCTGCGCGTCAAGTCTCTCGCTGTAAATCCTGTAAAAATTAAATTATATCAATTAGCAAGCAGCTTTGGAACCTACTACGTTCTCAGAGAAATGCGGAAGAGCATCCCAATCCTCGGAGTAATGCGATTCGTGCCGTTGAATGAATCCTTAGGGAGGGTCTGAATAAGTTTCCCAGGGTTGAACGGAGCCTGCATGGCATCAGAGTATCCTGTGAGTAAATTGCTCTCTCTCTCTGTTCCAAGGTCCAAGCTGCTAAAGGACAGTTGACTTTTCTTCCCAGCAGATGGTATGGTATGGAAAATTTTACTAAAAACATTGATGGGGAAACCAACAACCCCCAAAGGTGCTGCAGAACACCGGAAAAGTTGTGGAGGTATCGTTCGGAGGTATACTGGAAGTGCGTATTCCGATCGATATGGACGCTTGTGGCGGAGTGATGCACGTGGAGATGGAACCGAATCTCGACAGCATGATCCTGAACTCGCCACCAGGGAATGAGAAGAGTTGTACGGATAATTTTCCAGATCCAGCGATACTACCTGAGATAATGGGGTATCCTGAGACCTCCAGCGAGTCGCAGTCAAATGACTTCAACCCGCAACGACGAGGGCAGAAGTGCTATCGGCAATTATCGCGATGAGGTGCAAAAACTTGTCATAATAACAGTTGATTATCCCGTTTTCCTGAACACTTCGGAACAGCAGCAAACTTTACGGGTCACATATCTGACCAGGAGACTTTGGACATTAGGGCCAAGTTCATGAACCGTCAATTCAAGAATGTTTACTTGACACTGGCCTACTCTCACCAAAACACGGCCAAATGGCTGGAGCAAACAGCATCTACTCTCGTTCCGTAGGAAGAGACACAATGCACGAAGAACCTGCCGAAGGTTTATATCTTCATAGGGTACTTCCAGGACAGTGTCGGCATCACGAACGAAGTTTGCGACTCTTTCAGAATCAGAGCGATAGCTGTTCAACACAAGTATGGTGGAAAGACCGTTGAACTGCTGATGGTAGTTGATCGAAAGTCGGCTAGCCAGATCGATGAGCAGTGTTTCATGCTAAACTACATATTTGGCAATAAACGCATGTGACAAGATGTCAGATGTCCGTTCAACATGAGGCACAATGGCCTCTGCTCGAGGAATGTACGAGCGGAACTCCCTTCTGGGAGTGCCCTGCCGTCACTTAGATAATGTAATTCGGCTGCGTGAAGGACGGAATGTGTGGAACTCCTCTCCTGAAGGAGGAATTGGATTTGGGCTTATATTTGTACTTGGATTTGAATTTCGACATGGATTTGGGTTTGGGCTTCAGCTTTTTGGGCCTAGGCTTGGGTTTGGTCTTGTATTTTGACTTGGACTTGAGCTTGGATTTAACCCTCTAACGGGCAACATCGTAAAAACGATGCGATCAAGCTAATGACTATTTTATCATAAAAGTGCACTCAAAAGAACCATAAATTCGGATTTTCATGCAAAAATAATTATCTGGAGAAGCGCTAGGTTACAAAAAGCCCAATTTCTCTTTTTCGTTTTTCATGTCTAACGCTCTACCCAGATATTTTTTCAATTCAAATACATTACAAAATTGAAATAAAGCATGAAATTTACTCATAGAAAGATTTTAAGGTCAATCATTTTGTTCAAGATATCCTTTTTCTCCAAAAGTAAAGAAGGGAATATTCGCGCATTAATTATTTTCGAAATTTTTCGGAATTTTTGTTTTTGAAAGATGATAACTTTTGAATGCATAGGCAGAATGTTGTGATATTAATATCAAAATGTCAAGAATCCAATTCTGAACACATTTTGCGTATTGTCAATTCAAAACAAATTTCGTATGCAACTCTGGAACACCAAAAGCGAAGGCCGTCTACAGACGGTCTTACCCGTTAGAGGGTTAAACTTGAACTTGGGCAGCATTCCCGATCGTACAGCCAAAAAGTATACCACCCTCGACTGCACGAAAACGTGGCATCCGGTGGTGGTAAAAGAGGGAGAGGGAGACAGGGAGAGTGGAGCCAAGAGGAAAGGACTTCGACTACCCTCCGAGGAAACGGCAGTTCGTTTCCCCGTCGTGAGATTCGGAGTATAAGAAAGCCGATGCGGGCATCAACAAAAAATGTTATTCAGCACACGAATTTTACACAACAAAGACGCGCAGTAGGTCACAAGAGCACGCGGACAGTCCCGCTAGTGGTCGCAACGATTCGCCTGCATTCCCCGTTGTCGGCATCCTGACGTCCCCGGAATCATCCTCAATCGAGCTGGCCATACTGTGGTTATCCTACGTTCCTGGACGCGTTTCGGTCTAGAAAGAGCTTCGGTCATCCAGGTACGTCTCCTCTCCCTCCGTTCGTCGTTTATCAATGGGCCCCAACATGTCACAACCCTACGGGATGCGACACACCTTGTGTCCATGTACATTATTCAACACCGCACAACCCTGCTCCGAATTGCCAACTGTGTTCGTTTGACGGGGGACAGACCGTAAGTAGAAGAAAAAGGCAAGTCATCAAACTGCAATTGCGGATGTATAATGAGCCGAAAAAGTGGTTACAATTAATTATTACTAAATATATTGATTATCCTAGAATTCTACTTAACGCTAAAGTGATTAAGTGCTATACTGCCCATGAATGCATAACAGCAAGGTGCAAAAGCACCTTGAATCACAACAAATCCATCATGTGACACCTATAAATACACGGATTTGCAAATATAGACTGTTGGTAGTCGTACAAAGTGTTCAAGACGTGATTGGCCACATCTAGACATGTCCGTGAATGTTCCAGATACCTCTACGGGTTCTAATCAGTTTCTGAATTTAACTAAAATACAACATATGACATCTCTAAGTCGGTATTCGAAATTGTAAAACTAGTTCGAAATAGTTCATTTGTTGTCACATATGGTGTCCAGGATCACATTTATCATACTCGGGCACGTTCTGGGAGTGTTCCGGACACACAGGAAAGCGACCAGCTTCTGAGTCAAACAAACCCCATCATGCGACCTCACTATAAACTCAAGATAATAAATTACAATAAAAAGAAGAAAAGGCCAGGAAGAGATTTGAGTCAAAAAGGACATTTTGAACAATTGAATTGAACGAGCACGTGAATTATCAAAACAACAACGACACGTGGTCTTGAAAATACTGAAGAGTCACCGACAACGTAAGGATCAAGGCATGCTGAGTCTGTGACTGTTATGCGTTTATTCTTGCTTATTCAAGCACAAATAAACGCATATCAGTAACTTCGGCAGTTTTTCTAATTTTTGGAACAAATTTTAGGTCACTTGTGAACAAATTGCTTGTAAAAGTATTCTGTTATGTATATTCAAGTGATTTTATGACGATTTGACGGTTTGTTTCCAAAATCGATTCAATATTAAAGAAAAATTGTCGTGGCTTCAACAGCGTTTTTCGTAGTTGCACGTTTTTGCAGATGTGACTGTCTTCCATTTATGAGCGCCTTATTCTATACTAATCGTTATCTAAATCTAAATTGATTGTTATACGCTAGTTGTTAGTGCTACTTACATGCAAAAGGCAAAATCAAAAGATTTTCTTATATCCTAACCTAAGCTAACACATGAAATTGCAGTTCTTCAACTTACAGTACGGATATAGTTTGGACTTAAGGAAGATAGAAGAAGACTAAACGTGAGTAGTCACATGCAATTCTAAACTCAAATCTAGTTCCACAGCCTCTTATTCAGCAACTCCTATCTCGACCTCCTCGTGGTACCATCCGGGATACGTTCCTTAGAGGAAATCGGACAACCAGTGGAAACAGCGGACAGAGAAGGGGGCACTCATGCGAAGGCTGAAGTGTAAACTCTCCGCTTGCAGGACGGTTCTCTTGACTCCCAGGAACCAAAGCAGAGGGTCCAAAGCCCCTAAAGGAGATGGTTGTAATAGCTGTTATCCAAGACTATTATGCAAAAATTTGAATGGATAAACCCCTAATCAAAGGTGTGACGCGACCCGTGCCGAGGGATGAATGGTGGAGGGGGTTCTATAAATTCTCTCGCCGCAACGGAGCCTGTGGAGTACCAGGGCGCCCTACACAGCAAGTTGCCCTTGCTGCATCAAGCCGGTTACTGATGCAGTGGACGATTTCTTACCGTGCAAGCTCTCTCTGCCGAAAAACAAAGAAACGAGTTAGCTGGAGAGGAGAGTAGGGGAGGAGCAGGACTTGAACGATGCGCTAGCAGAGGTTCAGTCCTGATCCTCGTTTATCCTCAACACGCCGACTCGTTGTGAGTCGACAAACAAAGATGTGGCTCCAACTCTCTACTCACGGGTCGAGATTCACTCTGCCTGATCTCTGACTGTGTGCTGGAGGGTGGGCTGAGAAAAATGGAGAGCCGAACAGTTATGGCCAGTAGGATGGCTGTACAATCGCTCAAAAAATCTATAAAAAGAATATATAACGTCGAGTATCCACCCCTAGGTTACTCAAAAGTTGCCGAGTCTCAATAAGAGAGATCTCAGCAAGCTTACCGGTCTTGCGACAGGACATTATCCGAGTAAATATCATTTTCGGAATCCTAGTTTCGTACAAGATGATATTTAACCTCGGAACACTTGCTCTGCTATCGTGGAGCACAAATAGTCGGCGTCGCCGATCAGGATACTAGGTTCATAAACCTAGTCATCCCTGATTGGCACATGTCTCGCTCCAGCTACCAGCCTGTCACTTCCTCAATAAGTGATAGGTAAGCTTGTAGCGTACAGTAAAATAATGAAACGGGGCATACCACAATAGTTCTAAATAATGGACGCAGTGGTAAGAGTACCCAACAGAGGAAAAAAAACTCAAATCTAATGCTAAATGTTTGATTGTAATATTAATTACTTGAACTAAAAATCGATAGCGTAATTGATAGTTCATTATGTTCTACCCTCAAAGGGATTTTATAACGCGTTTCACATCGTCATCAAATATACATCGTGTTACGAAACCGGAAATAATCTCTTCTCTATCCGTCCAGTTGCTACTGCAAAAGAGCCAGTTTTCCATTCCTTTCCGTTCTTTGACGCCTTCCTGTGGTTCCGCTTCGTTTCGGGTTAGTTTCCGGTTGCACGAGTCCTCCGAAGGTCGGCTGCCGACCCTGAGATATAATGAATTGAGCTAGCTGGGTTGAGTGTTCGAACCTAAACTTATACTTTCTCGCTGAGCTGTACGCAATCAACCAGCCTATTTGCAAGCTTCTTCAGTCTCGCCGGATTCAGATGACCGTCAATGCAAGATACCCAGGGATACTGCTATGGAACACGTCAATGCCTTGTTTTCTACGTTGTACTGCTCCTACTGCTTGAAAAGATCGTTCATATGACCGCCTGTTGCCACTCTCGTTCAACCCTCTACAGTTGTCGAAATCCACGTTACATCCGTTTTTCACAATTTTACTCACGGAAAGGAGGTTCACCGATAGCTGGGGAATGTACCGCTTGTTCATGATTTGAAGTGCAGAACTACTTATCCGGATTCAGCGTGGCTTCAGGACACGCCTGGTCTTCAGTTTGTTGGAAGTTTGCTGCAGCAAAACTACCTGCATCTCCTGCAGTAGCTTGATCTTAATGGCATGTCAAGCTACCGGGATCTCAGAGTTCCCCGGAGGCCTAATCATGCATTGGCCTGTAGTCAACCTGAAGACTATCACAGCAGCAAAGCTGCTATCCATTCCCGTTCCCGATCCCGTTCAGTTGATGAACCATCGAAATTACATCATTGATATATTCCAACATGGTCGAACAGCTTACAAGGTCTGTCTTCGCCAACTTTCGCAGAAGCCCTACTCATCCAGTGAGTCCGGCATCTTTATACGGCTTTCTGCAGGTTGTCCCAGACTTCGTTAGCTGTCGTTGTTTCTACAGCAGGAACATAATTCGTCGGATCCAATGAAACGATTCTGTTCATCAGTTCTTCGTAGGGTCGACATCCTTGAAAGTTCCCGCGTTCTACTTCTCTGGGTTGGACAGCCTCCCAGATTTCTTCGCAGATCGAGCCAATTCTTGACGGTAAACATCTAAATGGCCCATTTCTCGCGTCCGTACAATCGTTCGATTCCTGATAGAACTGAAAAGTAAGATTTCGAATTAGAGCTTCAATTAGAGCGAAGAATAGGCCCATAACCTTTTCCAGGCGGCACGTTTTTTGAAATTTTGCGGAAAGTTGTTGCTACGAAACAACTACTATTCCTATAACGTATTTAACTATTGTAATATGAAGTGTAACTATTCAGTTAACATTACCCAACTTTTACACATTGCAGGTTGCATGAACGTTTCTAGGTAGAATTTGTAGCAAAAACTTTCACCTACACAATTGTGTCGGCTGGGGCTTAAAGGGATAACCCATGGGCACTCCAGTAAAATACAAATTGGTTTGAGAACTCGTTTGAGAACAGAACAGAGTGAAAATTTTATTCAGTCAAATCATAGCTTACTCAAAACAGTACATGCTAATTCATGGTTTACTATACTCCATAAAGATTTAAAAAAAATTTACAATATTTTCTGCCTAAAATAAAGCATAACACTGTCTTATTTCTAATTTCAGGGGACGCACGAGTTGGAAAACCTGTATCGAATCGTATTGTATTTTACTGATTAAAGAAGGTAGGTACAAGCGATCAATTTGTGAGTTGTTAGTCATTCTCCATTCATTTCCGTTTAACGATATCCGCGTGTCGCGGATTAAAACAACCGTAAACCAATAAAAAAAGCTAGGACTGTAAACATAAAAATCCCACTAGATTTACTACTCATCGGCTGGCAGCCACAACCGGGAAAAACCAAATCACTAAGTCAAACCACACAACGACTACCGATTTTCCGTCAACACATTACTGACTGTACACTTTATGCAGTGAGGAAAGAAAGTAGTTCGGAAACAGTTCTTCCGTCCGGCCGGGCAATAAGCAGCAAGCAACTGGGGCGGCTAGTCGCCCCGGGTGGTGGCGCTGGCTGTGGAAAAACAAAACCATCGCCCACCGCATAAATCAATTTCATGACTTCATTAAGTCCGAATTTTACGATTTTTTAACGGCTACTAAACGCATGTGATCGCAAAACGGGAGACGCTCGGTTCTCTGCAGTCGCACAGTGCGGCTATGATGATGGGCGGTGCAACACCCCGAAGTAGGCGGCGGACACAGTCTATCAGCCACTGTTTACCGCACTGACAGCTCATTGTGTCTGAGGCTGTCTGGGTGCGGATGCATAATAACTTCCAACTGCGACGAACGCTGCCTAGTGGTGGTAATGTGCGACTCTTTCGACAGCTCGTAAGACAATTTTTCCTCCTCGCGGAGGAACTGACTAATCGAGAAAACACTTCGCCGAAAAACGCTTGCTTCTATAATGAGACTTTTAATATCTCATCAAGATATTTTCACCAACATCGAACTCTGTTTCTTTTTCATGTTTTATGTCTTTCTCTGGCCCTTTTAGAACATCAAGGAAGTGAGCGGCGAACTTAAGTCTAGTTTTTACGGTTTTCCACCGTCCCAAACTCAGACGGTAGTTTTCTGGGGACGACTAAAATTCACATAAAAATATTTTCCTCTATTTTGGGAGCGTAAACTATTTTTAACCCGGATTCGTTTGTCCATCAAAACTGCTTAAAACCTGGTTTGTCTCGAAAAATTTATGCCGGCTGCTATTAGTTTCCTCACATCATCGCGCTCCGGCTGTTGATGGTCTTCCCGAAGGGAAGAAGCTTTGCAAGCAGTCGTTGCAAGATCAATCATGTGCTGACGCAGGTTATATTTATTCTATACTTCTTATAAGTCAAAATTTTAAAAATTTTAAACATTATAATTTTTTTCTGTTTTAAATTTTACAAAACATGTTGAAAACAAGGCACCGAATTTTCCATATCGATTTGAATGAATCCCCTCGCTCGAAAGCACGCGACGATTGTTTGATTCATCCGTTTTTTCCCTTTCAGAGGCGGTCACTTATTCGGTATTCTTCTTTCCTTCCTGTATAGGATCTTTCCAACAAAATTTGCATGCCACTTTCGGAGCGGATCCATTCGCCAAAACGCACGTGTCCTGCTTAACCGGCTGCCAGGGCATAAGCGGAACAATAAGATGCCGAAATGAAAGGAATTCGCATTCAAAGGAGGATGGATCCACACGTTCCCGGCTCCGGGTCGCAGCAGTCCCGTGGTAAGCCATTCCGAGGATGGTCAAAGACAAACAGTTTTTGTGTCCTTCTTGTTCTTTTGCTTCATCTTTCAACTTCCTAGCGAGCTGCCTGCCAGGCCTGGGCCTGCCACATTATGGTCGGATAGATGGATTGAAATGATGAATCACGGATTCCGAGAGATGCGGGCTCTGATGAAGCGGACAAAAGTTTCGTTCCCTTCCGTGATACCCGCAGACGTAATTTCAGTAATAATACTGCGTGGCCCCAGCTATAGCGATGAATGATGCAAAGAGCAGCAATGTGACACCTCGCGCAATGCATTGAAAGAAGAGGTTTTTCTACCGGGGCGACCCCCGCTGGCTGGCGTAGCTGTAGAGAACCTCAGAACTAAGTAAAATTTCGAATGAGTAATCCGATTTTGAGTGAGGCTTTGTACGATGTGGAAGACTTCAATGCATAATAACCAACAGGTGTTCACTGTTCAATTTTTTGGCTGGATGAATAATGCTTTTGGAAAGAACCGTCTATTCACAGAATTTAGCCAATCTGATCGTTGCATCTGGAAATGGTCACTTCGAATCCGACGAACATACTCCCCCTAAAAGTGGACAATTTCCTTATTAGTATTGTAGCTGGCAACTAGTTTATTATGTCAATGAATTGATTTGAAAAAACACACACACACACACACACACACACACACACACACACACACACACACACACACACACACACAATATATATATATATTCTGTTGTTGAATAATTCTTTGTTGCAAATCGAGCAAGAAGGAAACGATGCCTACTCTTACGGGAGCGAGTGTGGGAAGCAGAGCATCCAACACTTCCCCTACTGATGCAAGTGTACGACAAACAACCGCTGGTGCTGTGTGCATACATTCTGCTACCTACACACTCGCGAGCGCTCAGCATCGTAGTGTCTTCCTGTACAGCCCACTCGCTAGGCCAACAGCTGCCGAGCGAGTGAGGCACACTAGGATACAGATTTTGCTTTACTTCTTCTTCTCTTCATCATATTACGCTTTTGTTTACACACGCTGGTAAGAACAAGAACGACGACCCTGTATTTAGCTAAATACACACTCGCGAAAATTCGTCGTAGTTCATGAAAATAAATAAAGAGAATTCGGAAGAGATGCTCATGCCAAGACTGTTCGTTAGAACGTGGTACTATTTTACCAGCCGAGAGCCGCATTGGCTCTTGCCGTATCAAAAATTCCTCTCCATTGCAGTCGGTCCTAGGCTACTCGTTGCCAATTCGTTGCGATTCTCGACACACGCAAGTCGGTTTCAATCTGGTCGAGCCATCTAGCACGTTGAGCCCCTCTATTCCTGGTGCCGGTGGGGTTCTTGAAGAGAACGGATTTCACTGCACAGTCGCCCGGCATCCTAGCGACTCGGCCGGCCCACCGTGGTCTCCCAACTTTCGCCAGGTGTACGATGGGAATCTCTCCAAGCAGTGGCTGCAGCTCGTTAGTCATACGCCTCCGCCACTCTTCGCTTTCCGTTTGTACGGGATTAATCTGCGATTGTGCGATTTATCCCCAAGTAAATGGCGATCCCCAAGTGAATGGCGGCTCAAACAGCGTCTATCTTGCAACGAGTGGCTGGGTGTGAAATGCGGTATCCCGCAAGCTCTACCTAAGATGGCAGACCCGTCGGTAGGATGTAAGTCAGCACGAACAACGAACATAGTAATATGGAATCGATCAATCGGTGTACGTATAGGAATTGACAAAGAACGAGCTGGATAACTCGGAATGAATGGTTAATGGATAACTCGGAAATTTGGAAAACTCAATACATGGAATGTCCGAACTCGGTAGCACCTACCTTCCACGTTTTAATATTCGGAAACAGACTTGGAGGCATCCAAATGGAGACTCTAGCTCTCCGATCGACTATGTCTTGATTGACGGTCGACAGTTTTCAGAAGTCATTGCTGTACGGTCTTTTCGGGGACCAAATATCGACGCTAACCGCTATCTCGTCGTGTGTAAGATTCTCGCAAGATTGTCAAACGCGGCGAAGGCTCGCACTGAGAGGACGCTGCGTTTCTACATCTAGCGGTTAAAAACAGTTAGCGTGGCAGCAGAATACGCCAGAAAACATTATCAACGCATCGCAGAATAGTAGAAAAGAAGGAAAAAAGATATATGTCGACTATGGAGGAGCAGTGTTACAGTTAGTTTAACGTGTGTGGACTTTAAGGCGGCGTATGATTCAGTTAAACGAAATGAACCGTTCCTGAACATGGATTTCAGATGAAACTCAGACGAAACTAGTTAAGTGGGTTCGTGAGACGCTGAAATGGTTAAAATTCTGCTTCAGAATAGCGGGTGAGACCTCAGCCAAGCGCATGAATTACAGCAGTTTCCCGAATACGGCTGTTTCGAATATGAACGTTTTCACAATTTCGAGTGATGTGTAAGGCGGTTCAACGTCCTTATTGGAGTTTACGTAGCGTGTAGGAATTGACCTAATCGATTCCAACATGGAATAACTCGAGATCCTGACCGTATAGAACATTGGTGACTTCGATAAAGTTATTCGGTAGATCTTTTCAGAGGGTAGGGCTTTTCGTTGGGTAGGGTTCCGTTGGAAATTGTCTCACTACGTGGCGCTTACATACATGTAATATCTTAGGCTACCGACTACCTAGAAAATTGCGGTTTTCTGGAAGGTTATTCAAATGACTGTCACCGTCAAAATGATATGAAAAAAAAAACAGAATTGTGTCACTGCGTAATGCTGGCATTTATGTAGTATCATTGTTAAGGCTGTATCTTGTGCTGTCTTATCCTGACTCATTCTGGTCAACTTTACGTGTTCATAGTGTTCTAGAAAGTAGTTTATCTTGCTAAAATAAACGTTTTTGTAGAACATTATTATACATTATTTTCTGAAGTTTCGGAGATTTCGAGCTTTTTTGGTGAAACATAGTACTTCTTTGAGCTCAAACATTTCTCAAGGTGGCAAATGATGGCACATCAAACAACTCCTACTTAAAAGTACAGCAAAAAATCTGTAAAAGCAAGTGTCAATTGTCTGTATCTGTTTGTATCCTCAAAAGTTATAGTTGTTTTAAAAATCCATCTCAGTCATGTTTATAGAACAATTGAACTGTACTTCGGATGCAAAAAAACGCCATTTTGTTTACGTTAACAATCGCTTTCTAACAAGTTAAGTTAACAACATTTTTTTCGCCTATTTCCGATTCCGGAATGAATGTAGACTTAAAATTATTTGACGCAATTAATAAGGGAAAAGCTTCCAAATAACTAATTTAAGTTTATTTTGTTTAATTTAGCATTGTTCTCTCCTTTCGCATTTTTCCAAAACAACATTTGATGATGAGTCATCTCACCTACACCTTTATTTAACATAATTAACTATATATGACGTACTGCGTACTTAGTTATTCCGAGAAAATTCGGTCTTTCGGGACTCGGCCTTATGTGACTGTTGTTGAAATTCGACCATTTGAATTTAGGCCATTCGGGACTCGAGCATTTGTATTTCCGTCATTCGGTACCAGCCCATTATGAGTGTGTTCTTTTGAAAAGACATCAATTGAAGGAATTCAACAGAATAGGCATAAGTTAGTTATTTGGAAGCTTTTCTCTTATTAATTGCGTAAAATAATTGTAAGTCTACATCCCTGGGCTTGGTGGATCGGCCTTTGGGGGCGTACTTCCGGTTCGCGGATGGGAGTAGGAGCTAAATAGGAGTCAAAGTCTCTTTTTTTTTGACTTTGCTTCTAATTAGTCTCTTATGTGGGCGGTGTTTATACGATTCTATATCTATGCAAGTTGACCTCAGTAATTCTTGGGATCTAGAGTTGAAGAACACTGTCTCGCACGTCGACCAGACCACCAGTTTTTAGTTCGTTTTTTTTATGTATATTGCTTAGTATACGTTATTATTTAATATATTTTGCTTATTCCACTTATTTACTTATTTTATATTAGATGCATATCTATTTTTCTTTTTTTTTAACAAAGATTAAGTTAACCAACAAACTCACTATTTTCTTTCTTTTTCTTTTTCTTCCTTTTCAATCCCGGTAACGAGAATAACTATAGAAAAGATAGCTTCGAAAGAGAATGGAGACGAACAATGTAAGCGATGTCGAGGATAAACGGACCAAAATAAATAATAACCGGGGTAGGATAAGAATAAGGATAAGGATAAGTATAAATAACTACAGGTATGTTGGAAGGAGAAAAGATCGCCAATATCTATTATATTATATATACATATATTTACTATATGGTATGTATATATGTTTATCATATGTTATATGCTTATTAACAAAACCTAGGGAAGAATAGGTCACAGCTCCCCACGTTTTATAGCATTTTCCAACCACGGATTTTTGAATATTAGTTGCAATACGTTCCCAGAGAGTGCTGGGCTTAGGGTTGTTCGTAGACTGACACATTACAAGGCACCTAGATATGAAGTTGTAGATATGAAGGAGGATGGCTGTGGCGTTTTTAGGTTAAGACGAATAGACGGCAGCAAGACTGCATGACGAACTATGACACAATGACCTTACTGAGCAATCTTGGGTGATATTGGTCCTCTTGGTCCGAGGAACGGCGTTCAATTGACCGAAGTGTGTTAGTTTAGCCGCCCAATACCTACCCAGCTTGCTCGCGAGCCGGACCGAGACCCAATCAGCAATACGCTACAGTCCTTCACCTCGCTGAAAAAAAAAAAAATAATTGTAAGTCTACATTCATTTTCGGCTGGAAAATAGGTGAAAAAATTGCTGGTAGCTTAACTTGTTAGAAAGAGATTATCAACGTAAACAAAATGGCGTTTATTGCATCCGAAGTACAGTTTTATTGTTCTGTAAACATGACTGAGATGGATTTTTAAAACAACTATAACTTTTGAGGATACAAAGAGAACCAGTCAATTGGCACTTGCTTTAACAGGTTTTTCGTTGTACTTTTAAGTAGGAGTTGTTTGATCTGCCACCATTTGCCACGTTGGGAAATTATTTAAGCTCAAAAAGTACTATTTTTCACTAAAAAAGCTGAAAATCTCCGAAACTTTCGAAAATAACATATCATAATGTTCTACAGAAACTTTGATTTTAGCAAGGTAAACAATTTTTTAGAACACTATGAACACGTAGAAATTGACCAGAATAAGTCAGGGTTTAAAAACTGTTTGGGTTTGTCCACGAATAACGCTTCATTGATAGTTTTCATGAAGAGGTACAAGTATGGTGTGTTGGACAAAGTAATTTGTATTAATATTTACTACAACTTTGCCGAAAGTTGAACAGAATATCGACAAACGAAGATTTTTTCAGAAGATTGTTAATGACGTCGAATTCCATTGATTTTAACTTTAAGAAGACCTACAGTAAAAAAATCAATGCGGTTGTTACCAGCAGCATACAAACTTTTACAAAAGTATTAGAACGGAAATTATTCTGTAACAGATAGTGAAACAGACGTGGACGAGGTCCTGTGAAATTATTATGAACATATACGAATAATAAAACCCTGACAACTTACTAAAACCAGCATATATGTATGTAATTCATAATTGAAATAACCAAAATGCCCGACAAGACCCGGCCGAGATTTTTGGCACACTTATACTATATTCTATGGCAGTTCAAGCGATGTTAACTTTAGCTGCCAGTAGGTGCCTATTTACGGAAAAAAATTACTTGTAATAACGGTAAAATTTATGCTACAAATCCATTTTTAAAGTAAATAAAGCAACATATGATATTTACACCTTCCAGAAAGTTATGTATTTTGATAGTATCTAAAAGTTTGTAGAACATGTCGAACCTGTTAGATGAGGTTTTGTGTACAAAAAGTTTAAAAAACTGATTTTAAGGGGTCACGACAGAAAGTTAATTATATCTCGCAAACCATATGATTCAGACACTTAGTTTCTTCGGCAAAGTTTAATTAAATTCAAAGTTCTACAACTTTGCCCATGACCATGCGCAAATTTGTTATCCCCTTACTATCTAATTATATGAAAATGTCATTAGGTGCAGAATACTTTTTTATGAAACTTCTCCCAATACACCTAAGGTCGAAAACGTCAGGAAAAGCGAGAAAATGACTGCCTTTTTCCAGAGTGGTCCCACTGTGCGGTGTAGACAAGTGGCTAGCTCTCGGGCCTCTTGACTAACTCCACTCGAATGGCCGCCTTACCAATTGATTTATTGTTCTTCAGCTGCTTGATGGCCCCCCATAACTGTAGCAATCTTTGGGACTGACACGTCTTCCACGTTTATCGCCTAGGCAGCATAAAAAGGTGTCTGATGATGATGAAGTTCTTTCTGCTTTCACCTTTTGGTTGTCTCATGATCGACGTTCTAGATACTGGTGTATTTATTCTGAACTTGACACATTTCGACTTACGGCCCAGATTAATCGCGGGATGCGTTAAGTTTCTGATAGAACTCTTACGTTTCTGAGTACGACGCAGCTGCTCCACATACTTCTGCTTTTCCCTAGGCTTTTCCTTCTAGATTTGGGCTCGCTGCATTTCTTATTATCTTATACGAGCATTCTATAGAGCTTGGGGCCCCTATTCATGACCGACTTTGAATGAATTACATTTCAGAAGTAGGTATTTTTCCGAGTTTGGGCCCCAGCAGTTCAATTTTAGGTTGCAAAAAAATGTCTTTCAATTTTCAGATGATTGGTAAATCACGGGGCTCCAATAGTTGAATATTTATGAGCAGTAAAATGAATTAGACTGAAATAGAAAATTTTACTTGAATTTGTAAGCATTCTAATGTTACATTGGACTGTTTGGGCCCCAATCTCGAAATATTTTTTGTTGCCCTAAGCCCTAATGACACATTCTACGCACTTGTACACCAAGAAATCGGTATTTAAAACTGCTTATTCCAACTCATATTATACTGGATATGAACCAGTGATTATTGAACTACAAAGAAAACGTAGTTCTCAACACAATCAACATACAGAACGTTTTATAATTAGCACATTGAAGTGTACACATATTAAAACACTGTAGAATTCTTGGCACTTGGTACTTGGTCTTGGTACTAAACAAAAAAACATTCTACAATATTTTTTGAAACGGTGGGAATCATGTGAATGTTCCAGTAAAACCGAGTTTTCCGGTCGTAACTCAGAATTTACGTTAGCAAACAAGAAAAAATAAGAAAACAAACATTAACAAACAAGAAAAACTTCAAGGTATACAGCCCTAAGGGTTGTACGAAAGGGTGACGTAGGACTATATCAGATCATTAGATCAAAGACTAATGTAAACTGCATTTCTGGCATATGTATGTTTGTAAGAACCTGTGAGTGCCATTGTTTAAGTGAATGTTTAAAAGAGAAGACCGAAGTATTCCGATTCAATTCTTCATTGAATGCAATGGTGGCTTTGAAAATACGTGGACGGGGGTTCATCATAAGTACAACGCCTGCAACCATTGAGACATAGAGATTTCTTTTAAAAATCGCTTGTGTGCACCATAAAGGTTGAAATGGAGATAAAGGTACCACAAGGGTGAGGGGTCTCAAACCATCATAAAATAAATAAATTCAAAATAAATTCATCGCTCCGAAAACCCCCGCATGCCAAATTTGGTGCCATTTGCTTGATTAGTTCTCGAGTTAAGAAGAAATTTGTATTTAATTTATATGGGATCTCCCCTTCTTAAAGAAAGCAAATGATCTAATCCACCATAGAAAACCTCCGCCCCTCCTGTTAAAAGATGGATGGGTCTCATTATACCATAGAAAAATTCCTGCCTTTTTCCTGGGGGTTTTAAACCCCACATGTTAAATATGGTTCCATTTGCTTGATTAGTTCTAGAGTTATGAGGAAATTTGAATTTAATTCGTATGGGAGCCCCCCTTCTTAGAAGAAGATGGGGTCTCAGTACACCATAGAAAAACATCTTACCTCCAAAAACCCCCACATGGCAATTTTGGTTCCTTTTGCTTGATTAGTTCTCGAGTTAAGACGAAATTTGTATACTATTTGTATGGGAGCCCCCCTCTCCTAAAGAGGGGAGGAGTCTCAATTTACCATAGAAAAAATTCTTGCTTTCTAAAATCTCTAAATTCCAAATTTGGTTCCATTTGCTTGATTAGTTCTAGAGTTTTGAGGAAATTTTTATTTCATTTGTACAGGAGGGAGCCCCCCCTCTTAGAAGGAAAAGAGGCCTCAGTATACCGTAGAAAAAAATGCTGCCTGCTGAAACTCCCACATGCCAAATTTGGTTCCATTTGCTTGATTAGCTCTCGAGTTTGGAGCAAATTTGTGTTTCATTTATATAGAAGCCCCCCCTCTTACGCTCCCCTTAAAATTACTCTCTTACCCCTTTAAAATTGCTGGTTATTTTATCTATCCAACGACATATAAATTGTTCTGTTTCGTTCAGTAGTTTAGTAGTTATTAGCATTTGGAATCTTTCATTCAAACGTTACACTTCTATTTTCGTTTTCACAAAGTGCTACCCAGTCCCAGTATAGTAAACAAAGACGTAGTCCCACGTCAAAAAAATCCTATATGACAGAAGATAACTTTTCTTTGGAGTTTTCCACCATCACTTCATGATCAAATCATTTGTGTTGCATTTGGACTAAAATCAGATCGGATTTGCACTGACTTGGAGTAGCTAATTTGAACTAATTTCGTTTCTGTTTGGATGATTTTGGTCAGATTTCGACTAATTTGGATTAATTTCGATTGAATTCGGACGATTTTGATTGGACTTCAATTAATTTGGTCGGATTCGAATTCGAATTTGGACGGATTACGGGTTGGTTTGGACAAATTTGGATTCGATTTGTACCGACTTGGATTGGATTCGGATTGATTTGATCGGATTCTCGAGCTAATTTAGATTTGCACTGATTTACAGTAGCTTTGGAAAAATTTCAATTGGATATGGATGATTTGGTAAGATTTGGAATAATTTCAGTATAGGATTTGGATTATGACTAATTTGGATTCAGACTATTTTCGATTGTATTTGGACAATTTTCGATTAGAATCAGACTAATTTGAATAGGATTTGGAAAAATTTAGATCGGAAATGGACTGATTTGCATCGGATCGCATTTGGTTTAATTTTGTTTGGATTTGGATAGCTTTGGTCAGATTTGGAAAAATTTGGACAGGATTTGAATTAATTTAGATTGAGTTTGGACTAAATTGTATCGAAATCGCACTGATCTGGAATATCTTTGGACCTATGTCGATTCGATTGGGATGATTTCGGTCGGATTTGGACAAATTTGGTCGGGTTAAATTGGATTTGAACTAATTTAGATTGGCTTTAGACCCAGGATCAGATTTGGTGGAATTTGGATGGAATTTAAACAATTTTTGTTTTGATTTATACTAATTTGGATCTGAATTGCACTGATTTCGAGTAAGTATGGACTAATTTCGATTGAATTTGGATGATTTAGGTAGGATTTGGATAAATTTTAATGGAATTTGGACTAAATTAGATAGGATTTGGTCTGATTTGGATCGGATTTGGATCGATTTGGATTGGAATAACTATGAATTGGACTTAAAATTCAAAATGAACATAAATTAGGAAATTTAATTTAGGTTAGGAATTAAAATTGGATATAAATTGGATTCAAATTGTATTTGTAATTGAGCTTGAAACCAGACCTAAAATTAGAATTGCATTAAAACTTTACATCAAGCTCAAATTAGAAATATAATTTATAGCTGGTTTTGAAATTGGACTTGAAACTGGAACTGTTTTTACGTAAATTTATTTTCGCTTAAAATAGGGCAGATTAAATTAAAAATCTGGTAAATTCGCCTGACACCACTCCTAAGTAGATAGCGCCTCATAGGATAAAGCAGAATCCTATTGAAGGTAAAATTCACTATTATCATACAATTTCGAAGTAAATCTCTTTTCAAAATTCCATCAATATGAAACTTTGTGTATTCTGTTGACTCACTCTGAACAGGAATACACCGAACGAGAAGGTGGAGGTGACTGGCCTTTTCCACCTATAGTAGTCAAAAATAAATCCAAAAATATAGACTTTAATTATTTGCTACCCAAATAAATAACCATAATGGGCTAAATCTAGATTCTATAGAAGAATAATAAAATGACCACGAGAAAAAAACTTACCACCAGAGCACATGGAATTTAAATGTAAATTGTACAAATGCGTACAAGTTTTGTATCCGGAAATCGAGAACTATTTAAACAAAAGGCAAAAAAAACATTATCACCAACACCGGGCACAGCAAAGGAATAATGAAACCAGCCATTGCCGGTGCCCATACCGGCGTAGCCACCGGATCAAACCGGCAAACTGGAAATCGATTCGCAAAGTTGCTTTCAATTATTCAGGCACGATTAAGCAACGATATTGCCCTCTGTATTACGGACTTCGGCTCATCAACGTCCGGATTCGACGACCGACGGCGACGACTATGCCGGGATGAGCCAACTGGAAACATAATCCGACCGACCGACCAACCTGGTTCATTCTCCGCGCCTTGCGCCACCGGAACTCGGTGGGTTGCCCGTGAAGCAGATTCTGTGCGGTTTCCTCCCAGCAAATGAAAGCAAGTGCAAATAGCCGTTACGTCCGACTACTGCCGGCATCGAAGCTCGTAGGGACGGAGAGGCAGCAAAAATGGGTCGGAGTGTCCCCTTCCGGAGCACGGGTGCGGCGGACGGGCAGGCACAGGAAGCTTGAATCGAGAAAAAGTTCATTTCGTATGAGTGCCGGTTTTCCCGGAAATGATTATGTACCTACATACTGTGCGCCACCCGATCCCGTGCCGCTCCATCCTGCTGTCGGTTGCCCAGTTTGATTTTAATTTCCTATTGTTGAGCGTACTTCTAGTGTACCCGTCGTCGACCGGCGCACAAGCCGATGATGGGAAAAGCTTTCCTATTTTTATGAAGAAGGTAGACCGGTATTCCGGCTCTTCGTCGGCGGTAAGAGCTCGAGCGAGCAGCCTCAGCCACAACGGCTCAGGTTCAGGCTCAGGAAGGAGAGAAACGGTTTTCCGTCGAAGTCAACAGCGGATGTGCTGATGGTTTTCGGATGGAGGGCACACGGGAGCGAGGGCACGGAAAACGGGTACGAGGACTCGATATAGACGTCTTCCTTTTTGGGTCCTGACTTCCGCTTCGGAGTTTGCCTCTTGTACGGGCGCTACAAAGTCATAACTCTGTATGGAACCGGTCGGATAGTCGTATCGTGCCAGGCGACGTTCGTTGGCTTGCTTCATATGGGTTAAGGTTTGACCGCTGTGATTTGCCGAGAAAAGAGCACAAGGCGTGCACGGCGATGATGACGCATGGTAATCTGTGGCAGGCAGTGCTGGCAGTCAATTTTTTTAGGTGGATTCAAATGAAGTGTTTTACTGTGAACGGTGAAACTGCAACCACTGACTTGCCGTCACAGGATGTCATCAGACATGGAAAAGAGGATGCTGATGATGATGAGATTTGGCGAAATGTATGTGCACTGTCGTCGAATGGAATGGGTCATTGGCAGGATGGATCCACCCGGAGAACCGGTGAGCTAAAGGAAGGGGGTGTGCTACGACAGTAAGGTGGAAGGAGCCCGAGCCAGAGCGAACTGCCATTTGTATCATTCCGCTCGGAATAGCTAGCGGATGGACGACGTCGTTCCTTCTTGCTGGTTTCCTTTTCAAGGCTGAAAAGCCGAGCCCAGCCAGCCCAGTCAAGTCAGATATGTGTGTTTTGTGTACGATGAACGAATGCCGGAAAGGAAGCTGTGATCCCATCCCCTTGCTTCTCGGGGACAGGAAGTACGCCGATGCTGATATACGGACAGTGATGTGATTGCTAGTTGTCGCAATGAATTCAACTCGTCCTAGTAGGCCATCATGGCCTACCATGGTGCGGCTGTTGCCGTCGTCGAATGTTTACCGACTATAAAAGTAGGAAATGGAAGTACGACACGGAGAACGACCGAACCGAAGCCGGTATGCTGTTTTCACATGGCCAACTGTGACGACGACGACGACGACGACGATGGGAGTTTATCGTTCGGGCATGAGTGTGCAGTCTTACAAATGGAAGATACATTTAGCAAGCCATGGGACCGTTTCATCATCAGCATCATCTACATCCGGATAACCTCGGAAATGGGTATCCTTCGGTCGGAACAGTACGATTCGTATAGATTGGGTGTTTTGAAATTATTGTGACCAAGGAAGTTTTCAATTGATATGGAATGATGTACAAGTAGAAATGATAACAATTTGTAACTTCATAGCAAAGTGGGAAAAAATACGAACGTTGGAAGCCCACTGTCGAGGCGACGTTGTACTGAACCGGAAACGGAAGTAAAAAGAAATAAAGTGCTTTGGCATGCGGAGATGAGTTGAGAAACCATCGTCCGCCGGTCGAGCGAGAAGTCGCTGCACTGACTGACTGACTGACTGAGCTGCCAGGAAGGACTTTCCTTGCCTTTCCATCACCCCACCCCATTCAGTGCGATTCATTTTCCGTTTGCGTCATAAATCGATGATGGAAAATCTCTTACGCTTTTTTTCCCGGGGACGGAAAGTTACTTGTCTATGTCCGTTCACTGTCTGTAAATGTTTTTCCGTTAAATCTAGAATGAATTCACCTTCGTCTGTCAAATAGCTAGTAATTGAAAAATATTAAATAATCCTTCAAGTTTTTAAATTTTCGTTTTCGTCTTAGTGATTCCCAGCTCAACTAGCAAAACGGTTTGTCTTGACTATTTTTGATTGAAATGAAATTTTACTAATATGTTGGATTCATTTTCCATTAACATATTTTTTCATCAAAAGTTCTTTTTTTAGTTGATTAAAATATTCATCTTTCAGGCAGCGGCTAAATTTTCGTTTTATTTCTCATTGTGTCGCTCAGATTCGCTTACATTAACCCTCTAACGGGCAAAACCGTAAAAACAATGCCATCATGCTAATGACTATTTTATCATGAAAGTACCCACAAAAAAACCTTAAGTTCTGGTTTTCATGCAAAAATAATTATCTGGAGGAGCGCCAGGCAAGAAAAAGTCCAATTTCTCTCTTTCTTTTTTCATGCCTAACGCTCTGCCCAGATATTTTTTCAATTCAGATATATTACAAAATTAAAATAATGCATGAAATTTACTCATAGAAACATTTTTTAGGTCAATCATTTTGTTCTAGATGTCCTTTTCCTTCAAAAGTAAAAAAGGGAATATTCGCGCATTAATTATTTTCGGAATTTTTCGGAATTTTTGTTTTTGAAAGATGATAACTTTTGAATGCATGGTCAGAATGTTATGATATTAGTCTCAAAATGTCAAGAAATTTGTTCTGAACACATTTTGCATGTTGCCAATTAAAAACAAATTTCGTATGCGACTCTGGAGCTCCAAAGGAGAAGGCCGTCTACAGACGGTCTTACCCGTTAGAGGGTTAAAATCGTTCGTTATCATAAGGGTGTTCCGTGCCGATCCCGAGATACAGCATTTTAAGCAAGCTGCTTGTAATTTCTCATGTAAAATCAAGAGTAAAATTAGAATTACCCAATGTATCCAAAAGTAATTGGAAAATGATTCAAAAATTATCCATAGTAATCGTTAACAGTTCCAAAATAACCCAAAACTAATCATAAAAAAACATCCCAAAAAAATCGTATAATTACTCAAAAATGATATATTAATCATCCAAAGCTACTCGTAAATGATTTAAAAATATTCCCAGAATGAACCAAAAATCATTCAAGAATAATTCAAGAAATTATCAAAAAATCTTCCAAACATGATCCAAAAATAGTCGTAAAAAGATTCAAAATTGATCCAAAAAATTTCCAAAGCCGATCAAAAAGTAGTCGTGAAGTGAAATGATCCAGAAATAATTCGTAACCGTAATGAATCGACACGTAATGAACCGTAAACTGATTCAAAAGCGATTCGAAAATGATCTAAAACTGGTCATAGAAGTATCCAAAAGTAATCGTAAAATTATTCAAAAGTGATCATCGTAAATGATGCAACTTCGCCGTAAAAAGTCCAAAAAATTATCTAAAAGTTTTCAAAAAATAGTCGTAAAATAATTCGAAAAATAATCGTTAAGAGATCCAAATCTGAAAATGATCCAAATCTAGCCATAAAAAGATCAAAAAATGGTCCAAACATTCGGGATGAACCAACTACCGGTCGTAAAAACATGGATTCAAATAGAAAGAAAGTCCACTACGTATATTTATACATCAAAAACATCAAAAAATGATCCAAAAAATACCCAAAACCGTTCAAAAAATCAGAGGGATTGTGCACAAAACACAACCGCATAGGTGACGTAGGACTACGTATGTCTCATTGTAGCGATAGGAAGATGTATCCATGTATGTAATAATACGATTCTTCAAGTGTTCATGCTACATGCGTTGTACATAACGTTTATCAAAGTAGGAACATTGTATACGTTCAATCCTCAACAGATTTAGGAGTTATTTCTATGAATTGATTGAATCTATTTTATTAAAACGAATCAGTCACACTAAACCAAACAGTAAATTAATTTTGAACAATGACTGTGCGTGGTGCTCCTTCTAAATACAAATTCTTCGCGCTAGTTTTCAAAAAGCTGAAAATTTCACGCAAAACTTTTCTGCGGCTTACAAAAGAAGAACACTGATTTATAAGCTGCAGACGTTTTGGAAGTGGTAGAAAATATCGTCCGTGACAAGAAAACTTATTCCCGTCATTTGTTGGTCGTCCGCGAAGGCGAAAAATTCAACTGTTCCCTCGTTGCCTGTGTTATTATCGTATTAACTGGACGAGAAAATATAATAAACTCTTCATTTGTTGCGTGGTCCTTAAATTAACCGATTGTTTGATTATCATAACTCCAGCTTGCAATAAACTTGCACTAATGCACTTAATGTAATTTTCTTTCCGGTAAATTGGAGTACCGATAACCGCAAACAAGGCACGGCTTGTTGCAACAAACCACAGCAGCTATGCGGTCGACGAAGCCGTTCGTGTATAGTCATGAGTCACGATGAAATACCAGTCCAGGTGGCCAGCTGCAAGCGACGGGGGATAATTCTGGTCTTTTTGTTGTCGTGAGCAGCACTTCCGCAGTTAATTATTCCATCACGGCAGCCAGCTTCAGCTTCAATAGTTTCCTTTCCTCAGCAGCCGATGAATACGACCGACCGGGAACTGCAGACGTCCACAACTCGAGCGTGACTTTCGCTTACCCTTCCTTAATGCTTTCTCCTTTGTCGCGTCCAGTCATGCCAATAAGATGTTGGCAGTAGCTCAGCTAGCGTTTGAATAATGCTGTTCACTGGCTTACCTCGTGTTATGTACCAGAGCGAGCGACAAGAATCGGTTCCGCCTATTTTTCGTGGTCCGTCATTCCATCATCTACGTTTAAGAAAATGGAGCATTTCAATTTCAGTCTGAACAAAAGAGCAAAGTTCCCAGTGAGCCGTTCACCTTTTGCTGCCAAAGAAAAAATACGCTACGTATTACTATAGCATTGGTGGATAGATTTGTGTTGCTGAAGAAAACCTAGTGAAAAGTCCTAAGTTCCAAATTTCCTAAGTTTCATCAATTACCGAAAACCGTTCTTTTAAGAATGAACATATTCTTATATGAAGATGCAAAAGATGTCACTAAAACTGCTAATACTAATACTGCTTATATGAAGATATAAAAGACTGTTGTTCTCCGCTGATCACAATAAAGTTTATTACAGTACATCTCAATAAAGAATTATCCAGCCAATTAACAGTCAACGATAAAGGGTAGGATTACATTTAATTCTCTTGTAACTTTGTTATAGTAGAAATAAAAAGAATTTTCCATCAACTTTCTCGTTGGTTTCTGCATTGTATCGAAACTTGTTCGAAAATAATTGTAAATTATTCCAACCAATCAAGAAAGGGAGTATTTATACCTCGACGAAGAGTTGAACAAAATGCTGTCTAACTACCCATTTAGAGTTATTTTCAATTTTTCAATGGCGCGCATTGAAAATCAATAGTTTTCTATATTTTCCGATTCGATTTTGCGATCTTTTGGTGGTCTAGATAGACAAGGCTTCATTATTTCCAATTTTTCCATAGTGCGCACTTAAAAATCAATAGTTTTCTTTATTCGTGTAGATGCGTAAAAGTTTTTCCGATCGATTGGTGGAAAAATATTTAAAATCGATCGGGGAACCGCTAAGCTATTAGCGCTCAAAATTTTTCATTTTTGCGATGACCGCCTATACCAGCTACCTCCCTGAAAGACGTAGTCCTACGTCAAAATAGTCGTAAAATGATTCAGAAATTATTCGAAAATGATACAAAAAATATTCTGAAAATTGTCTCAAAATCATCGTAAACAGTTTTGAACATGATTCGGAAATAAGCCAAATCTAGTCTTAAAAGTATCCAACCATAATCGTAAAATTACTCAAAAATAATTCAGAAATCATCTAAATATCATCGTAAATGATCCAAAAACTGTTCGCAAAACGATCCAAAAATGATTCGGAAATAACTAGTCATAAAAATATCAAAAATGATCTAAAACTGGTCCAAAAATTGGTCCAAACATAATGGTAAATGATGCAAAGATTTTCCAAGAAAGATCCAAACATTCATAAATCATAAAAATCATCCAAAAAAATAATTCAAAAACGGTCAAAAAATAGTCGCGTAACGATCCAAAAATAATTCAAAAATGATACCAAAATTGATCCAAAAATGATCGTATAATGATCCAAAAATAATCGTAAAGATATCCAAAAAGCAGGTTTCATTTTGCTCATTTTTCTGTTACGACCACTCATCTTGCGCAAGGAGCACAACGCCAAGCAGATGTTTTCTTCGCACCCTGGAGACACGAGACTATTCGCTCTGTATCCCAAAGAGCATATGCGATAGGCAATTATGTGGACTGGACCTGGAACGTTTTGCTCCGGGGCCCTTGAGAGCATGAATTCGGCAGCGTTCCGGCAGAAAAAGAAAGATGAAACCAAACTGATGCTCACTCGCCGGCGGAGCAAAGCACTGCAAAAGCAAAACAAAACTCGT
This sequence comes from Sabethes cyaneus, assembly GCF_943734655.1. Lineage (NCBI taxonomy): Eukaryota > Metazoa > Arthropoda > Insecta > Diptera > Culicidae > Sabethes > Sabethes cyaneus. Next base: position 245,749,752 of record NC_071355.1, on the reverse strand, counting down.
CGCGTCGGAGAAGGTAACATCCGATTGAGAGAGAGAGAGCAAATCGATTCGTCTTCTGCGCTTTGCCAGGAAAACGCCGAGAATTGAGATTTTTTGTAGAGCACGGCAGAAGCCTGCCAAAAAGCGATCAAAAATAGATGTAAAATGACCCAAAATAATCCAAAAATAGTGGTAAGAAGCCAAACCAAGAAAAACAAGATTCGAAAATGATCCTTAATGACACAAAGCCGGTTTTACCGAAAATATGTGTAAATAGATCTAAAAAATATCCAAAAACGAAATCACGACGACATCCAGAAAAAATCGTATAATTACCCTCCTAAATGATCCAAACACGTTTCAAGAATGAAGCAAAAATTATTCAAAAATGATTCCAAAAATTATCCAAAAATCATCCAAACATGATCCAAAAATAGTCGTACAAAGATCCAAAAATGATCCAAAAAATAAACCAAAAATATACTAAAAGTAATCGTAAAACGATCAAAAAATGTTTCGATTCAATTTCATTTCAATGATTCAAATGATTTTGTATGCAACAAGATTGAAGTCGGTAGTTTGACGCCATTTTACGCAAAAAAACATTTCAACATGTCCAGATGCGCACGCAAAGGAGGCAAACTTAACGACAAGGTCGTCAGAGTCCATTTATCCGATGGTCAGTATGGCACCGAATATCACCCTTCCCTTCCCTTCTTCAGTGTACCAACATGCTCCCATAGACTCGGGAAACCATCGCAAAAAAATAAAATAAGTTCAACTAACCTGCAAGTCGTAGTCAGATCTTGCAATTCGAAGCACTAAACATTGCATTCTATAGGTTCTATTACTTTTATTTTTGGGGAAGAAACACTAAATACTGAGATTTCTGCCCAATTAAAATTCATCACTATATTTTCACTTTTTCGCCGTCGATTTTTCATTAATTTTTTTCGGCCATTCCAGTCGTCACATCACTCGCGAAACTTAACTTTAGACACAGAAAACTTTAATATTCCACCCGAACAGTTAGTTGGTAAGTTATATTATAATGATTTTGCCCAAACTATTCACTTGAATTGATAGGAAAAACTTTACTTCGTTTCGATTGCAATTCCGAATCCGCGACCGTCGTTGTTGATACGTTACCTAGGAAACGGATGTATATGTGGAGTGATGCCATATTTACGTTGAGCATGAAATTGACCAGTATTTTTCGCTATTAAATTAACGATCGTAGAGTATCGAAAATATACTTAATATTAAACAGCATCTTATGTCATAGAATTACTGTCGGATCTCGTTCAACAGCTACGCGATTCTATGTTTCATAATTGTTCATAACAGATTATTACCTACCACTAGCAACTCTGTTCTCGTCGTGAAAGTACTGAAATCAGTAAAAAATGCAACTGGACTCTGACGACCTTCAACTTAAGGAAAAGGCAAATAACAACAAGTTCAATACAGATTAAAAGTTATTAATAAGAATGACACAAAATGACAACTTAGTTGATAGTGACATCATGTTTAGAATAAAACGCAAGAATTTTTTTACCGCTCTACACCTTTAGAGAAATTGATGTAAATTATTTGGTGAGAAAATCTCCAATTTTGGAAAATGAACTATGAAGTTCAATGGAAAATGAAGTATTGGGTGATATCCAACATATCAGCAAAATTTTATTCCAATCAAAAATAGTCAAGACAAAACTGACTTTTTTCTAGCATTTTGAACTGGAAACGCTTCTTATTGAAAAAAAAAAACTTTCGCACGAGTCTCCCAATCTGTTCACTCCTAATAGACCAATCGAAAAATCTACCCAACAACCTTCTAAAACGAAAGATCTGATCTGATCTGATTTCTATCGTTTTTAAACTACCGTTTTGTTTTGATCCCGCGCAAATTGCTATTTCGGAACACACGGAGTTCATCTCTCGAGAACGCGCTACAACTGTGTAATTAATTCACTTGTACTACCAACTTCGCTTCCTACCAATTGCCAGCTGTGCTTAAAAGTAGCATTTGAGTCCCGCCGTTGGCCAGCGCTGTTTTGAACCGGCCGAGCACCGGAGGCGAGGGACGAGAAGAAGGATAGTGCCCGGCTGAATCATCCAGAACAACGCCCTCGTTGGATATGATGCAACGTAGGTACAACGCTGCTCGGTAAAAACCCCATCACTAGCCTCGTAGTCAAACGATGATGATGATGAAATCAGTTATCGAAAATTGCTTCGGATCCAGCTCCCAGCTTCCAGCATCGTCTGTTCCACCGCGACCAACCTCGAAACAACCGATAAATACAACGCAGCAGTGGATTCACGTGCTAAAGGCAGCAATTATCACCGTATTGATAGTATCTTGCCGGTAGGGAAATGCTTCTAGAACCTTTCCACCCAGCAGCGGTGGAGCTCCGGGGAAATGGCCAAAAAGTACTACGCATTTGGCTTCTGCACAAGGTCTTCCAACTGCAGCGGCACCGAGCGTTTCGGAGGGAAGCAGCATAATTGGAAAGAGCCTAAACAGTCTGATGGCCGGGCATCCAATCCCAGAAGGCTCCATCTGGCCAGTGGAGGATGGCGCCCGGCTACCATCTCACCGCCAAAAAGCCTGATGGTTTCAAAGTGGCCTCGGTTGTTTCTGCTGTTGTTCTTGTTGTTGTTGCTGCCCGATGGCGATGGGATCTCACGATCAAGGTTAACCAATCGATAATTGTTTGAGCAGAACGCGCTAGAGAAATGCTAAAAGCAATTAACGTTTGGGGCCGTTTTTCGGTGTTTCGCGGGAAGCGCGAGGACGAACCATGGAGGGATAGACTATGGCTGCCGTAAACGAAACGTGCATAATTATCGATAATTATGCGTAATTTTCCATACATTTCTTCGTGATTCTCCTGCTGCGGTTATTGTTCTCAGCGAATAAGAGGTTGTCCGTACACGTGTTTGCTTCAGGTGGTGCTCCAAAAGAATTACGTAGATGTTACGATAAAAAGTAATCGTTTACAAAGTACCTCCGAGAAACACTTAACCACCGTATATGTCAATTCAATTCCTGCGGAATTCCTGGGATGAGGTGAAACCTTTCACTCGTCGTCGCATCATCCGCGTACATTTCTCTAGTTTTATTGCTGATTGAAAACCACGACCCACAAACAAATGAGTTTAAAAGTCACCTTGCCGCCTACCTACCTACCTACTTCATCACTTTGGCGATGATTGTCAGTTCAGGGTTTGACAGAATGCAATGGTGCAGTGCCGGCCGTCGAATGCGAATGGGGGAAATCTTCTCGCCGTGAAATATTTCCACATAAATATTTTAATTTTCATAATGTGTATGACACATTGAGCGTGCAGAGTGTTTTATTGTTTTCCACTGGCTTTGGAAGGGGGAAAATCTGTGAGTGCATTCTTTTTAGGAGAAAGTTTAAAAGAGATAGGAAAAGTAGAAGGAAGTATGCTTCGTTACGTTAAGAGCCGAAACCAATGAGTTGCCGTTCTAATTATGTTTAACTCTATCGTCCGTCATTCGGTGAACTTTGTAGACTGACGACGACGTGTTGAACAAAGATTCGGTTGGAAAGGCTTGAGGAAGGTTAACCACGTGTGAGATAATTACTTAGTTCACAGTTCTCGTTAAATCATGATAGTATTTGGTTTGGTAAATATTACGTTACTTACTTTGATGAGATATCAAATATGGTTGGAGGAACTTTTGGACTTCAATAAGCTCCTTCTATAAGCTAGTTGCGCAATCAGTAGAATACCTTAATTTAAGGTGAAGGTCGTCAGAGTTCAGTTGCATTTTTTACTGATTTCAATACTTTCACGAACTGTTGCCACTATCGTTTTGTTGCCATAGCATATTTTTCCAGGAGAACAGAGTTGCTAGTAGTAGGTAATAATCTGTAATAACCAATTATGAAACGTTGAATTGCGTATCTATTTTTGGTGTTGAACTAGATCCGACAGTAATTCTATCACATACAATATTATTTACGGTGAATTTTATCATCAGTGGATAATAATTGGTTAATTTTCTGCTCAAACGTTTACGTTCACGGAGAATAAAAATGTAGTTTCAACCATATTTATGGTTGTTTTACGCACAAACAAAAATTTCGTTTGGTTTCAAACTGAAATATATGATTGAAATGAAAATATTGTTATTTATATCAATGTTAACTTCTAATTTGAAAATACTTTACTTTTAATTCAAAACTGTTATTTTCTTGATTCAAATAGAATCTCGTTTTAAAACAACAATATTTTCAGGTTGTTATAAAAATATTTTATTGAGGCTTAAAGCAACAATCTTACTTACTTACTTACTTAATTGGCCTAACGTCTTATGACAAGGCCTGCGCAGTATAATTTCTCCATCTGTTTCGGTCCATGGCAACTGATCTCCAGTTCCGCGGGCACCCAGTGCCCGCCAGATCTCGCTCCACCTGGTCTTGCCACCTCGCTCGCTGTGCCCCTCTTCGTCTTGTTCCTACCGGATTTGATGCGAAAACCATTTTTGCAGGATAGTTGTCCGGCATTCTAGCAACATGTCCTGCCCAACGTATCCGTCCAGCTTTAACCACTTTCTGAATACTTGGTTCGCCGTAGAGACGCGCGAGCTCGTGGTTCATTCTTCGCCTCCATACACCGTTCTCTTGCACTCCGCCAAAGATGGTTCTTAGCACCCGCCGTTCGAAAACTCCGAGTGCTCGTAGGTCCTCTTCTAGCAATGTCCACGTTTCGTGCCCGTAGAGGACAACCGGTCTAATTAGCGTTTTGTACAGTGTGCACTTTGTACGGGGGCTCAGATTGTTCGACCGCAAGTGTTTGTGGAGTCCGTAGTAGGCCCGACTTCCGCTGATAATACGTCTTTTAATCTCACGGCTGGTATTGTTGTCCTCTGTTGCCAGCGAGCCAAGGTATACGAACTCGTCGACTACCTCGAACTCATCCCCGTCGATTACCACGGTGCTGCCCAAGCGAGCCCTGTCGCGCTCGGTCCCGCCCGCCAGCATATACTTCGTTTTAGACGTATTTATCTGCAATCCAATCTTCTCTGCTTCGCGTTTCAGTCTGGTGTACTGATCTTCCACCGCCTCAAATGTTCTGCCGACAGCATCCACGTCGTCAGCAAAGCAGATAAATTGACTGGATTTGTTGAAAATCGTGCCCCGCATTTCGATCGCCGCTCGCCTTATAACACCTTCAAGCGCAATGTTGAATAGCAGGCAGGAAAGACCATCTCCTTGTCGAAGTCCCCTGCGAGATTCGAATGGGTCCGACAATCCACCCGAGATTCTCACACAGCACTGGATCCCATCCATCGTAGCCATGATAAGTCTAGTAAGCTTACCCGGAAAGCCGTTTTCGTCCAAAATTTTCCATAGCTCTTGTCGGTTTACGCTATCATATGCGGCTTTGAAATCGATGAACAGGTGGTGCGTGGGGACTCGGAATTCGCGGCACTTCTGGAGGATCTGCCGCAGGGTGAAGATTTGGTCTGTTGTAGACCGACCCTCCATGAAGCCGGCCTGGTAACTTCCCACAAATCTATTGGCTATTGGCGATAGTCGATGAAAGAGGACTTGGGACAGCACTTTGTAGGCGGCATTCAGGATAGTGATGGCTCGGTAGTTCTCACAATCCAGCTTATCACCTTTCTTGTAGATAGGGCAGATAACCCCGTCTTTCCACTCCTCCGGTAGTCGTTCCGTATCCCAAATCTTGACAATCAATTGATGCAGACAGCCGGCCAACTTGTCCGGGCCCATTTTAATAAGTTCCGCTCCAATGCCATCCTTTCCCGCTGCTTTGTTGTTCTTCAGCCGCTGGATGGCTTCTTTAACTTCCCTTATCGATGGGGGTGGCACATCTTCGTCGCTTGCTGCACCAATGTGGTCACTTCCTCCGCTATCATGGTCTTCCGCCTGCACGCCATTCAGGTGTTCATCGTAGTGCTGCTTCCACCTTTCGATCACCGCACGGTCATCAGTCAAGATACCTCCATCTTTATCTCTGCACATTTCGGCCCGCGGCACGAAGCCTTTGCGAGATCCGTTGAGTTTCTGATAGAACTTCCGTGTGTCGTGAAAGCGGTACAGCTGTTCGAGTTCTTCGCACTCCTTCTCCTCTTGGTGGCGCTTCTTTTCCTTGAAGAGTCAGGTTTGCTGCCTCCGCTTCTGTTTGTATCGCTCCACATTCTGACGGGTGGCTCTACGCAGCATTTGTACCCGCGCTGCGTTCTTCTCATCCAATATCTGCTGGCATTCCTCGTCAAACCATTCGTTACGTCGATTCGGTGCCACACTAGGACGTTCTCCGCTACGCTGTTAATGGCTGTTTTCACGGCATTCCAACAGTCTTCAAGAGGGGCTTCATCCAGCTCTCCCTCTTCCGGCAGCGCGGTTTCGAGAGATAACGCGTAGTTTTCGGCGACCTCTGGTTGCTTCAGTCGCGCTAGATTATACCGTGGCGGGCGGCGGTATCGTATGTTGTTCACAACCGATAGTTTTTGACGTATCCTTACCATCACTAGGTAGTGGTCCGAATCAATGTTAGCGCCCGGATAGGTTCTGACGTCGATAATGTCTGAAAAGTGCCGACCATCTATCAGAACGTGGTCGATTTGTGATTCTGTCTGGTTGGGTGATCTCCAGGTGTACCGATGGTAGAGGTTATGCTGGAAGAAGGTACTACGTATGGCCATGTTCTTGGAGGCGGCGAAGTCGACAAGTCTTAGGCCGTTTTCGTTCGTTTGCGGGTGAGCGCTGAACCGTCCAATCACCGGTTTGAATTCCTCCTCCTGACCAACCTGAGCATTACAGTCCCCGATGATAATTTTGACATCATGTCTTGGGCAGCGGTCGTATTCACGCTCCAACTGCGCGTAGAATTCGTCTTTGTCATCATCGGTACTTCCGAGGTGAGGGCTGTGCACGTTAATTATGCTTATATTGAAGAATCGGCCCTTGATTCTTAATCTGCACATTCGGGGGTTGATCGGCCACCACCCGATCACCCGCTTCTGCATCTCGCCCATCACTATAAAAGCTGTGCCCAGCTCGTGTGTATTGCCGCAGCTCTGGTAGATGGTATGACCATCTCTATACGTACGTACCATCGTTCCTTTCCAGCATACCTCCTGCAGCGCTACGATGTCGAACTTGCGGCTCTTCACTTCTTTAGAAAGCACGTGGGTACTTCCGAGGAAATTTAGAGACCGACAGTTCCATGTTCCTAATTTCCAATCGTTAGTCCGTTTTCGTCGCCTGGGTCTTTGCCGATTGTTCCGATTAGAGTTATTATTATTACTTACGGAGTCCATTGCTTTGGTTTTTTTTGTGGTTCAGGCTTGCAAAGCCCGCAACCAACCCCACAGTATCGCCGGAGGGCCAACGTAGCTCGAAGGAGCCCTCCCCCCCTGTCAGCATACGACCTTGGTTTCCACCGGGGTTGGTTACCCGATCTCCACCCGAGGTTGCTCGTATCCCGGCTGGTACCACGAGGAGGTTGGGGTAGGAGTTGCTAGGTAAGAGGCTATGAACCACTGTGGGGTCTATTTTATGCCCAGTGCACAAGGCACCGATGGTACGCATTACCAAGCCATTTACCAGCCTAAAGCAACAATCATTTTGTTTGAAACAAACTGGAGCTTTTTCGCTCCGTGTTGGCATCAATCCAGATATACGCCCGTTACCTTGGTAACGTACAGCAACGACCGTCGTGGATTCGAAATTGCAAACGAAACGAAGTAAAGTTTTTCCTATCAATTCAAGTGAACAGTTTGGGCAAAATCATTGTAATATCTTACTGTATAAATAAATTTTTAAATACAATTGAGAATTAACGAATTTATAATTTCGTCATATAAAATGCTCGCTTTATGCTCGAGTAATTTCATATCTGAACTCACCGTTTATTTCACTGCAGCACTTCTAGTGGGCGAATCTGGAATGTTTTGACAGTAGTTTGTCTTGAAATATTTCCTCTTTCAGTGCTGAAAAGTTCATCACGATTAATTTAGTTTTAAAGAAGTTATTTTTGATGGTTGTCACGAACCGAAAATTAATTTTGGACACCCACTTCGAAAATCTGACATGATTAGCTTCGAAAATCGTGAAGTCATTGGAACTGGTTAAATCAACCGTGTGTGTAGCGATCGCAAATATTTCCGTAAGCGGTATACTATTGATTGGTAGAACCGGAGCAAGCTTCACAGTGGAACTAAGGATCGGAAACTGCATTTGAAGCTGTTGAGAACGAATTGGGCAAACCTAGGACTATCTGATTATTGATATCACCAAGAAATTCTGCTCCCTTCAGTTTCAGCTGCCGTTTAATAATCGCCCAATACTTCGCTATTGGACGGAAGTGAGGAAATTTGGACGGATTTAGCTCTTTTGGGATTAACTGGACTCCATTGTCGTTGTACCATTTGTAGCAAGCCTGTAATGACAGCTGACTAGGTCTGGTCTGGCAGCCCAGCTTTCAACTTATTCAACTTAAGCAGCGGAAATTACAAAAGAACACGACGGAAGTTTGCAGGTACTCGGATGGTGTGAATATGGCTCGATTGCTGTTGCGTAGTCTGAGGGATGCTGCCTTCGAAACAGTTAAAAGTCGTCTCTTCTGGCCTGATGCCTGAAAATACCAGGGAATCAAGTGGAACCAGAAATGATACCTAATTCTATTCAACTCCTTGAAATCACTTATTTACCTACTTTAGCAGCCGAGAGCCGGGACGGTGTCTGATGCTTGGGCACGTTGTATTCTCGACATTTCTGGAGGATTTGTCGGAGAGTAAAAATTTGATCCGTAGTAGCACGGGTCCCTATAAAGCCCGCCTCATACTGCCCTACGAATTCTCTTGCTATTGGCCAACGTGGTGCCGCGGTAATTACAGAAATCTAGCCGGTCGCCCGGTGGGACAGACTACACCTTCCATCCATTCCTCCGGTAGTTTATTCTCCTCCCAAATCCTAAAAATTGTCCAATGAAGTGCCATTGCTAGCGGTTCTTGGCCATTTTTGTAGAGTTCTGCCGAGAGTCGGTCCTTTCCGGCGGCTCTGTTATTCTTTAGCTGACGAATTACTCGCCGAATCTCTCCGAGATAGGGAGCCGGCACACTGTTGTCGTTTGTAGGCACTTCTAGGCGAACTTCCGTTGCATCTCCTGCTGCTATATCGCCATTGAGGCGCTGATTGAAAAACTATAAATTGACACAAAACCTATTTTACGTTTTTGAGCCTCCCCCTTGTCAATCAAATCACCTCTTGTCGTCCAGCCACTTATATAATTGCTGTCGTTCCAAATGCAAGCCAAACGCATCCCTTTACCTATTTAAACCTTCCTCACTTATAATAAATCGTCTCCCATATTTGTAAACCCCCTGACTGGACTGATTCTTTTATGTCAAAAAACATTCGGCGTTTTAGCGGTACATACGTTCCTACTCATGTTCTTCATGCCCCCCTGTTGGGGGACCCTTTATACCCTTATAATCCTTGTAGTGGAAGCGAAACAATTTGGACCACCCCTCCTTTTTAGGGACTACCCCCCCCCCCTCCCCCCCCTTTTGTCAATCCTTAGTCCGCTGATTCTTATATATGTCAAGAAATACGTGTTGCAAGTTTGGTGACGAACGGTCAAAACGTTCTGGAGTTATGGCAACTCATACATGCATACAAACACGGAAACTCACGTTTACTTATACAGTCAGTCCACAATCATGGGTCATTTTAGCTTTTTCTGTCAATTAATGCGTGAATATTATACTAATTGATTGATTAAATTGTTACTTATAAGTTGCACTAACAATTTGATCAATCATTAGGTGATATTTAAACGGAAATTAGCAGCTAAAGCTAAAATGAGCCACAATTGTGTGTGACCCATGATTGTGGACTGACTGTATATAAAATCCAAATTGTAAAATTTGGAGAAATTTCTTTTTTTCTAAATTCTACTATTCATTGCGCTCTTTACAGATACGCTTGTTTCGACAATGACTTATAACTTTCATCAGTGTGGCAAATTAAGGATTCTAGTCACTGTTCGTTGTTTCGGGTCTAGTCACTGTTCGGTTGGGTTGTTCATTTGTTCGTTTCTGAATCAGCTTTATGATACTAGCAGATCAAATTACATTTTTATTTATAAAATAAATGGTATTAGATTAGGCCTTTCTGTTTTAAAATGTGGACTTACAATTTTAGTTTCGTTATTCCGTCTTGCAGATAGAACCTCTTTTCCAGCTATTTTAGAGCAACAAATCGATTGATTTTAACGTGTTCTGTATTGTATCGTCACACCAGCTTGTATAAATTTTTAATCTTCTAGCTGTAAGATTTAATTTCGTTTTAGTACTTACTTACTTTAATACTTCCTCTTTGTAACTCACTTACTAGAAAATATATCCACAAACGATAGTTAATTTTAAGTAAATTCACCGCTAACTACCCGGAAAAAAATTTACATTGAATTTTGTAGTAGAAACAATGCATCTACAACCGTTTTTATTGTGAACATTGAAACTTATGGTAAAATTATTGTAAAAGTGCCTCTAATTCAAATTTTATTAATAGTTTTGTTTTTTATTTTACGCTATAGATTGGCCATATTTTATCACAAATTTACTGCCTTTTTTAATTATATTTGGTTTTTTCGCATAAGAAAATTACCATGAAAGGATGGTAACTTTTACTGTAAATGAAAATTTTTGTTCGCGCAAAACTAGACTTTTCTATAGTTAAGATACTTAACAACCCGTCATTTTTATGGTAGAATCTCTGAAAACCATGAAAGTTATGGTGGACAACAATAAGTTTGATAGTTTGGTTATCTTTTCGGACGATAAATTTTATTGTTTTTACTGTATTTTGTATCGTACTGTTACCATAATTTTTATCTTCATGTTATGGTTACTTTTTTCCGGGTAGGCACAGTTTATCCTCTTTTTTGGCGCTCCCAACATTTCCCCGGCCCGTAAACCTGGTCCGGAGGCCACTTCAGGTCTAGCTTTACCATCATCGCCTATCTCAACAACTGCTAACTGCGGAACCGCTCGCCGAAACAAGCCGTTGCTCGTCCGGACTAACGCCTGCCACACACGACCATCGTTCGCCGGGATGACCTCTTCGATTCTTCCACGTACCCAGGATCTCCGCTTAGACCCCTCGACTACGTGGACCAAGTCGCCTTTTTCAGCATCGTCGATTTTCCATGCCACTTGGTCCGTTGGTTTAAGGAAGGGACGTATTCCTTAATCCACCTGTCCTACATGTTCTGTGCCAACTCCTGCGAACGCTTGTACGCATCCCGTAGAGTCTCTGCTGAGTGCAGGGGAGGCGAGATCATCTGCGCCTCGTTCGGCGAAATCCCCCGCAAGAAGTGCTTCTGCTTCTTCCATCTCCTGCGGTACGTAGACTAATGGCCTATAATTTATCATATCTTCCGCACTAGTCACCTATGTGTGCAGAATCTCGTCTGTCAGTCGCTTCCCGTCGTTGAGTGTGTTCAACGCCTCCTTAACCGATCTGACCAACCGCTCCCAAACTCCACCCATATGGGGGGCAGCTGGTGGATTGAAAGTCCACTTCGCACGCGCATCGGTCAACTCATTCGCACAATCGCTGTTGATGTCATTAACACGTTTCGTCAGTTCCTTGCTTGCTCCTTTCAAATTGGTTCCATTGTCGGAGACGAATACCTGCGGCGTATCACAAAGCAGGTGAATAAAACTATCTAACGCTTTTCGTTATGCCGGGACACGGATACGTTGATCGGGCCCAAATAATCAACGCCGACGAATGGTCGTCGATACGGTTGTAGTCGCTCCACAGGCAGAGCCGCCATTCTCGGAACTCGTGGTCGACTACGAAGCACCTTACACCACTGGAACGCCTTTGAAACCTTTTGTACCAAAGCACCAACCTTTGTAATATAAAACCGCTGCCGAATTTAGTTTTTGACCGTCTCTCTATATCCAAGCCCATGGCGTGCGTGATAATATTGCACTATCATTCTCATAACGTAATGCTCTCTCGGCAGGATCACCGGAAAGCGCAAATCGAACGGAAAGAACTCTGCCTTCTCTGTACGCCTCTCCATGCGAATGATACCGTTTTCATCGACCAATGGTATCAGCTTATACAGTGGGCTTGATTTCTCCAGTGCTATCCACTCGTTCATGGGACGATCCCTATCCCTAGCACGTATCTACTGGAACGCGCTCCTTTCGCCTTCGGCAATCCGACACGAATCTAAGAACACAAGCCATCGTCCTCACTAGTACGTTCCATTTGGATATCCGCAGCACGTCAATCAGACTCTCCTCCAATACCTGCTTCGTTTAACCTTGTTCTGCGAATCGGTCCAGAGGTATGTTTTCTGAATAGCTGTGGTTTTCCTGGATCAGTCTAGCGCCCAGTGCTGCCGTATGAAGTTCTAGCCGAGGAATGCTTAACTGTTTTAGCGGAGCGACCTTACTCCGACTCATCACTAGCGCGGATACATTTTTCCCATTGATCCTGGTGCAAAAATAAACCACACAACCGTGCGTTTTCTCACCCGCGTCAGTAAAGACGTGAAGCTGAAGATATTTCACTTGATTTGATAGTGCTGTCCCGAAATAGCTCCTCTCTATTCTCACTTCTGTAATCGTTGGGATCAAATTGACCCAGTGTGCCAACGTCGGCATGCATTCGTCGCTGATCCCATCCACAACCCGTTCTCCACAGGTCTTGAACCCGCATCTTTTCCAGTACTGTGAACGGCGACAGGAGTCCCAGAGGGTCAAACATCGTCATAACGCAACTGAGAACCATCCTCTTCGTAGGCTTTTCCGTTCCAGCTAGAGCTGACAGAAATTCTTCACGTGGGGTGGTAGAGAATGAAAACGCACCTTTTGCCGGGCCGCAGATAATTCCCAGGACCCGTTCCGTTCCGGTTTCTTTATTTTCGGGACAATGGACGGGATCTTCACTATTACACTTATCCATTTGCCGCAGGAACTCCACCGAGTTGGATACCCAGTTTCCCATGACAACCACTGAAAGTTACTAAGCTGAAGTTTTGATTGTTTACATTAAAAATTGAAGCGCTGGAACTAGTTTTAATCAAGTGGAACGCATTTTAATCACCAATGTGCTTACTTAGCGAGTCCTGGATCGTAATGATACATTCCAAACTTGTCCCAAATTATCACGGTTAAAGTTAGCGACCATGCCGCAAGTGCTCATATGTCTACTACAATATACCGTACCGTAAAACGGGGTAAAATTGATCATTTGGGGTAACATTGATCAGTCCATTTGTTCACAGGGTTACCCCGGTGATCAATGTTACCCTGTTTCATGGTATGTGAAAATTGAGTGCTTGACCTTTAGAAATGCTGTAGTCAGTGCTCGAAGTAGCGAGGAGATGATTCTCTTCAGCAGCTGTTAAAGATGATGATCTTATCAAAATATTCTGAAAATGTGAACAAAATACTTCATTTTATGCTCATTTTTACTGAATGAAATAGGCGACCCTGATTAATCCGCTCTTTACCTTATTTTTGCTGTTGAACCAGATTCGATACTGTCTCTGCCTCATAAAAACAGCTAACGGTAAAAATGAATATTATTTGCATTGTTTCAACACTCTGTGATCGTAAATTTAATACTAAAAATATTTAGTCAACTTCATATTCAGTTAGTCGCTGTCACCAAAATAGAGGGCTCCAATCTAAATAATCTCTCAGTAGGACAAGGAACCCATTTTAAGCAAGCTAAGCGGATCATTGATTGTTTTACCTTATTTCAAGCATTTTAATCATCAGGGTACTTACTTAAACAGTCCTGAATTTTAATGATGCATTCCAAACTTGTCCCAAATTATCACTGTTAAAAAGGTTGACAAAAGGGGGGTCGCTAACAGGGAGGTTGACGAAAAGGGGGAGAGGCCCAAATAAGTAAAAGGGGTTGTTTTTTCCATTATAGGGTTTCCATACAGTAAATTAATGCATAATTAGCTATGTAACAGAAAAGGGAGGTGACTGGGAAAGAACCGACAAGAAGGGGGACGAGGAACGTGAGTATAAATGTATGTTCCGCCATAACTCCGAAACTTTTGGACTTCATCAAACGTCATTTGTCAAACACATGATTTTTGGCATAAAAGTATCTGTGCAGGGGGGTTGACAAAAGAGGAAGACGGTCTCTTACAAGGGGAGAGAAAGTTTTAAATGGGTAAAGGGGTGCATTTCTCTTGTATTTGGAACGATAGCAGTTGGACAAGTTGCTGGATTTCTAAAAGGGGGATTAGGATGGCCATTAACAATGGGGAGGTTTAGAACCGTGAAAAGCGTTTTGTGTCGCTTCATAGGGATTACCGAGAAGAAGAAAGATTTACAAGTTGCTGGGGGACAACATGAGAAGAACTGGTCATATTCTGAAAATATGAACAAGATACAGTATTTTAAGCTCATTTATGTTTAACTGACTATAATATGCGACCCCTGATCAATCCGTTCCTTACCCTATTTTTGCTGTTGAACTAGATCCGATAACGTTCGTGCCTCATAAAAACAGCTTACGGTGGAAATGAATATTATTGGCATTTTTTCAACACTCTGCGATCGTTAATTCAACACTAAAAATATTTAGTCAATTTCATATTCAGTTATTTAAGTAGACATCACTTCATCTCCTTGAGCGTTGCCTTGGTAACGGGTAAACAAACTGGTGCTGTGAATTTCCGACAGCAATCAGCATTAATTGAAGAGTTCACTATTCGAGTGCACATCATAGACAGGCAAAATCGTGGTTATTTCTTTCTAAAAACAACTAAGTCAGGGCGCTAAGTCAGCCATTTAAGTGCGTCAAGTAAAAGTTTACGAGTGCGCTTCGACGAGTGAAAGTGTTTTGTTCTTCTTCTTTAAAAAAAAACTATTCAAAGAATCGACCATGAAAAGACAAAAATATACTGCTGAATGTTAATCGAGCTAAAGTCTCAAGTTTTAGTGTAATTTGTTATTCGAAACAGTTGAAAGCGAAATGCAAGTTAAAGAATGTAATGTTTAGTGCTTTTGCATTGAAAAGTCTTCCTGCTTCCAATAGGTTAGTTGCCTTAATTTAGGAAGTATGTTGCCAACCGGAACAAGGCAAGAGAAGGTAAAAATTGGGTGCCATACTGACTACCCTTCCTTAGGTGTATTCTGAAGACGTTGTTGTTATTGTACACAGATTTATCTAAATCTGGGATGGGAGGATTGATTCGTTATAAATACACGTAGTGAAAAAATTAAACTGCAATTAAATTCGGCACTTTTCAACCCGGGCCCGGGCCAGTTCGAGCATTGGCCTCCAGAAGAAGTAAAACTATTATTTGTGTTTGACGGTTTCGTTCTGCTAACCGAAAAGCGGCACATGAAATGTAAAACATGAGCACGATTATGCGGCGTACCTATCTACATTCGGCCTGCAGCAGTACCTACGGTACGATACGGTAGTTATGCTCCGCGTAAAATTGACAAGCGCGGAAGACGTCGTCGTCGTCGTCGACGGGTAGCAGCAGCAAAACGCAGCGCCGCCAGCAGCCAAAAAGGAGGTTAGAACCTGTCGCCGCCGAACCTAGCGGGGACCATGCGAGGGCAGAAATTTATGTTTCATGACGTTTGATTTGAATTTATGAGTCCCCATCGTGATCGGTTGACGGGGCTGCTGGTCTTCGGCTGGTACGATGCACCGCACCTCGGCTTCTCGCAGGAGTCCTCTTTTCGAAGGGGTCGGACCGAGGTGGCAACCGGGTACCGAGCGGCTTATGAAGAGTGGCGCGCAAGTGTTTGCGACGGATGGCCATTTGCGTGTGCATGGACTGTGTTTGTCCGACAGTAGTAGCAGCGGCATCCTAAAATTTTATGTTCAGCTTGATCTTGTTTTTCCTACGTGACGCTGCCTGCCTGTTGGGTTCTTCCTTTTTTTTTGGCTTCGAATACTACGATCCTGGTGATCGCCGTACGTTTTCGGCATAAAGAAGGTGGTTGAACTAATGATGCGCTAGTTATTAGTTTGGCCAGTGCAGCATGTATCTTATGCTTTGACGCTTGAAATCGCATCAGATTGCGGAAGATTTGCGCCACATGATGTTCATAAATATGTGCGCATTATGGGAGGACTTTCGCACTGTGGATGATTGAAATGTGTAATTAGTGGGACCGAATTTCGGTCGTTATAAATAGCCGATCTGTTTTTCGGTATGGATTCCACAGCGGAGAGCGATCCGGGAAATGTGCGCAGTTTGGCTCGTCGTCGTACACATTAGGAGGAAGGCTAACATATCTGGAACGAATGTGTACTTTCCCGTCCAGCAATGTTTTTGTCAATATTTCATGCTCCCGCATAGTTTTCGGCCGAGCGACCGAGGAAAAACGTACGCTTCCAGCGAATGCCTAAGCCTGACAAACTATTCAAAACATCCGTTACAATGTATTAACCTTTGTAACTTCCTGGGATGGGGCAGAAATTTATTGATGAAGTCTAGTTTCTATTTTTAAAACGGAAAAACGAGCTTGAAAAATTCATATGCATATTCACATTCCACCAAAAGTTGTTGGGCGACTTTTTCCAAGAGACACCTATTTTCCAGGGCGTTATCAATTTTCCATAGCAGGCCTAGAAATTCCCCCTTCCCCTAGCACTCTGCAGAACCGACGCGTCGCGTCGTGGCAAAGTTATAAACAACAAACTGCACAAACTGCATGCCGAGTCAGCTGGACAATAAAAATGACGCAAAATGTTAGAAGCATCAAGGTGACAACAGGACAACTATTCTGTAGTGGGTACCTACACCTAGCGTAGCAAAAAAAAACGGGAAAACAAAATAGTTATAAACTGTTTCGCAAATTTCCTGTTTCCTCTCTCTCTCTGACTCTGTCTCTCGGTTGCTCTAACGCTAATAGGCGAGGGTCGTTTGCTGATCCCACTGGGTGGTGCCTACTACGTTTGTTTAGTGCAGGAGTGTTTTGTTGTTCGACCTAATCAGGGTCGAAGTTGCCGGAGGATTACCTAGCCTTGCACCACAAAGAAGCAAAGGTCGTTTCGGTTCGGCTTCAACCTTTGGCAAGCCGTAATCGCCTGATGAGTTGAACTGCAGCATTTCCGATAACAGGCCGCCGCTGTCGCCGCCTGCCTGGATTGTCGTCAGTTCGTGCGCGTCTCCGGTATCGGTCCAATCACTGCACTCCGTGCACGGTGGGGCTCATCCGGAACGATTGTTCTAATTAAAATGTTTTAATTTATTTTATTAAATTCTTACTAGGACAATAACCGACAGGATTTTTGGTATGGAACTACCGCTTGTGAGATAAATTATTCTTCCATTACTATTGAGTATGCAACAGGTTATCACTACCCGCACCAGTTGTACATAGTAGAATTGCATCTTACCAGCCTGGGTTATGCGTTGTAGCTACTAAATTGGTATCATTAGTTACCATTTTTATTATGGCAAGTAAATTCCAGTGAGTCTTAAGCTATCATTACATAACCCCCACACGTAAACACAAGGCAAAAAAGGCACCAACTGGTTGCTGTGATTTTATTTATTTCTTCTTCCACTCATCAACGGTTCGGTATGATTTGTAACAGGCTAGGTTTCTAGTTACAACTAAGTTTTCTGCCATTTGTCCAGTCTTCTTTGAGAGTGAGCACGAGTTAGTTAGCAAGTTCGTTAGTTAGTTGTCACGCGGGTGGAGTGCATTAATAATTTATAACTTGCACATTTTCATGGTTCAGTAGATTTCAGTTACAACTGCGTTTGTCAATATTTTATGAAACGTTGGGCGCCCCTCTGGTTTCGGTAATATCAGTTTTAGCAATATTTTTTGGTTGTTCCGAGTACACCTTCCGAGGATGAAATTATCCACAACTCAGTGCAAACTTTCAAGTACCACAAGTTAACTTAATTGGCGACGGGCTTATCAATTCGTTCGTTTCATCGTTCTTAACTGGTTGACCTACGTAAAACCAGGAGTGTTTCATTTGTAATATATACTGAATCGATCGGAATAAAAAAGTGTCTAACTAGTCAAAGTTTATTTTAGGAAAAGGAAAATTAACTCAAATTTAAAATTATTACTTTGGTCGGTTAATAGTCGAAATGTCTCCGAATGTTTTTGAGCTCAGCAGAAAATAAAACTCATAGCGTTGGTGCGGTGGTGTAATGGAATCACACTTGACTGGCAACCGAGAGTTGTGGGCTCAAGTTTCTCCTGACCTAACCCAATATGTTTGCTCTACATAGAGTGTTAGATAGCTTGGTAAATATTTTACAGGATGATAGGGGACCACGTTTGACGGAAAAAATCCTTCTACGCATATGGTCACATCTGAATCGTTACAAAGTTATTAAACACTAGTTGAGGCCGAATGTTACGATCCGGAAAATATAAATGTCTGTTCAGAATTCAGAAAACTGCGGATAGATTCCATTGGCCAGTGTTTGCGAAGATGTTTAATCTTTGTATTAGTTCTTTGAGTTATAATATTGCATAATATAGCTCTAAGATGTTGTACATGAAAGAGTCAGCCGGAAATTGAAACAAATAGTTTTTATGGTCGTATTGGATTTTATTTAACTGAATAAAAACATTATCTCCACTGTGCTGATTCTATAGGTGGGTAAAATGGCTCTTTTGTGTGAGTGGCTCTGAACCGTCCATTGTCTGCCGCGTACCGATTCATATGGTCGGTGTTAAGTCAGACAAAACCGAGTGGCAATATTCTGACTTCGAGAAAAACGTATTCAAAGTTTATACTGCATTCGAAATCATCTTCTAACTTTATGTAGTCTGATTAGAGTAAAATGTTGCTTAAAAAATTCTTGATCGTTTGCTATCATTAACATATTTTTTACAACTTTGCGGCTTGGTCCGGTCTGATTTAACACCGACCATATGATATCGCGACAAGCAATCGAGTTGAGCAGGCGAGTCGAGCAGTTGGGTTGAACAGTCGAGTTAAGCAGTTGGGTGAGCAGTCGAGTCGAATAGTCAAGTCAGACAGTCAAATCGAGCAGTCTAGTCGAGCAGTTAAATCAAGCTGTTCAGTTAAGCAGTCCGGTCGAGCAGTTCAGTCGAGCAGTTTAGTCGAGCAGTTAAGTCAAGTAGTCCAGTCGAGCAGTAGGATCGAGTAGTCTAGTCGAGCACTTGAGTTGAGCAGTCGAATCGAATGGTTTAGTCAAGCAGTAGGGTCAAGCGGTCAAGTCGAACAGCTAAGTCGAGCAGTTCATTCGAGCAGTCGAGTCGAGCAGTTGAGTCGAGTAGTCCAGTTGAACAGCTTAGTCGAGCAGTCGAGTAGAGTAGTCCAGTCGAGCAGCTGAGACGAGTAGTCCAGTCGCGCAGTCAAATCGAGCAGTTAAACCAAGCTGTTCAGTCAAGTGGTCCAGCCGAGCAGTTGAGTCGAGCAGTCGAGTTGGGCAGTTGAACCGAGCAGTCAAATCGAGCAATTTAATCGACTAGTTTAATCGAGCAGTCTAGTCGAGCAGTCCAGTCGAGCAGTTGAATCGAGCAGTCTAGTCGAGCAGTTGAATCGAGCAGCTATGTCGAGTAGTCCAGTCGAGCAGTTGAAACGAGTAGTCTAGTCGAGCAGTTGAGTTGAGCACTCGAATCGAACAGTTGAGTCGAGCAGTTTAGTCGAGTAGTCCAGTCGAACAGTTGAATCGAGCAGTTGAGTTGAACTGTCGAATCAACAGTTAAGTCAAGCAGTTGAGTCGAGCAGTCGGGTTGAGTCTTGAGTGACTATGTCGAGCTGTTGAATCAAGCTGTCAGCTGAATCGAGCAATCAAATCGAGTAGTCTACTCGAGCAGTTGAATCGAGTAATCGGGTTGAGCATTTGAGTCGAGCAGCCGATTCGAATAGTCCAATCGAGTAGTTGAGTCTAGTAGTTCATTCGAGCAGTTGAGTCAAGCAGTGGAATCAAGCAGTTTAATCGAGCAGTTGAGTCGAGCGTCGAATCGAACAGTTGAGTCGAACAGTCTAGTCGAGCACATGAATTATGATGTCCAGTCGCGCAGTCGAATCGAACAGTCCAGTTTGGCAGTTCAATCGTGCAGTTAAGTCGAGCGGTCAGGTCGAGTAGTAAGTCAAGCAAATGTGTCATGTAGTTGAATCGAGTATTTAAGTCGAGCAGTCCACTCGAGCAGTTAAATCGAGCTGTTCAGTCAAGCAGTCAAGTCGATCTCTCCAATCAAGCAGTTGAGCCGAACAGTCGAATCGAGCAATTGAATCGAGCAATCTAATCGACCAGTCCAGTCGAGCAGTCTAGTCAACCAGTTGAGCAATCGAGCAGTCCAGCAGTCGACCAGTGAGGAGACTGAGAATACAACCCATTGCTTCGAAAGCATGACGTCCTGTCAGGGGACTGTTATTAGTTACCGATAAGCCTCTTATGACGTCCTGTCAGAGACCTGGGCTGCCCATAAAAGCATAACTGTCCCATATGGAATTTTATCGATTTTGAGAAAAGCATGAAAGTAGCTTATTTATATCCTAATTTATCTAAAAAACTTTAATTTAGACGGACGTTGTTCGAAAATTTTTCCAAAAAATATCAAACCTGAACTGTCCCATACGAAAAATAAAAGCATAACTGTCCCATAATAACATTGTCCATATAAACATTTTTTTCTGCCAGCTGAGGCAACCATAAGGCATTATAGCTTTGATAAAACAATATTCTTTTAATTTCCACCTGAATAGGATAAAAACTTAACAAAAAAAAAAAGAAATATGACAGTAAGTTTGTTTCGAAGTTCATTTCAATGTTCGACCACAATCTTTTCTTAATCGGCAAAGCTTTCACTGGCATAATTTTCTTCGGCGGTGTCAGGGAAAAGAGTATTTAATAGAGCATCTTTTCTCTTCTTTTTGATTCCACGATATCCTTTATGCTGATGTTTTATTTCGATTGAAAAGTTTTCAAAACAATAACTTGTGCTGTTTTTTCAACAGTAGCACATACTTGAAATTCGAAACTCGAACTTCATCAAGTTTGCTGTTATCTTTAACTGCTCTTTTTGAATATTATTTCTCAAATATCTTCGAGGTATAGCCTTGGTTAGGATTAGAATTTGTGATTACGAAGCTAGCATCACTGGTTCGAAAAAGATCGACGACTTTATGTACAACACCGCGACGGCTTTCTTGCCTTCTTTAATCACGACCTTGCGATCTTGGAATATTATAGGAGCGCTTCTGTAGCGCATACTTTGGCGTAGAAACTATTTTCCACAATGTACTGGCCAAAATTGAAAAAAATATGGGACAGACATGCTTTTATTTAGCAACTTGCGCTTGTAAATAAAAGCATAACTGTCCCATCTTCAAAATTTTGAAAAAAATATTGTATTGGTGTTAAATTTTACCACAAAATTTATGTGGATAGTTCAATTACTAGTGTAACGCGATGTTTTTGTCGAATAAACTAAAATAATTGTTGTATAATGACGCACAACATATAAATCAGTCAGCCCCTTTCAATCTCATTTACCCACGCTTCACGTTTTTCCATATGGGACAGTTATGCTTTTATAGGCAGTGGTCTTCGGTACAGACATAAGCCTCTTATATGATTAGACTAGTTGAGCCCGAATCTAACGATCCGGAAAATATAAATGTCTGTTCAGAATTCCGAAGACTGCGGATACATTTCATTGGCCAGTGTTTGCGAAGATGTTTAATCTTTGTATTAATTCTTTGAGTTCTTATATTGCATAATATAGCACTAAGAAGTTGTACCTAAAAGACTCATAGTCGGAAACTGAAACAAATAGTTTTTATATTCGTATTGGATTTTATTTAACTGAATAAAAACTTCTGGCTGTTTGCAACATCTATGTAGTCTGATTAGAGTAAAATGCTGCTTAGAAAATTCTTGATCGTTTGCTATCATTAACTCATTTTTTAAAATTTTGCGACTTGGTTCGGTCTGATTTAACACCGACCATATGATATCGCGACAAGCAATCATATGGTCCAGTCGACCAGTCGAGTAGTCCAGTCGAGCAGTTGTATCGAGCATTTGAATCGAGCAGTTGAATCAAGCAGTTAAGTCGAGCTGTCGAATCCAACAGAAGTCAAGCAGTTGAGTCGAGCAGTTAAATCAAGCTGTTCAGTCAAGCAGTTCAGCCGAGCAGCTGAGTCGAGCAGTCGAGATGACCAGTTGAACCGAGCAGTCTAGTCAACCTGTTGAGCAATCGAGCAGTCCGCGGTCGACTGAGAATACAACCCATTGCTTCGAAAGCATGACGTCCTGTCAGGGGTCTGTTTTTAGTTACCGATAAGCCCCTTATGACGTCCTGTCAGAGACCTGATTTTCGATACAGACATAAGCCTCTTATATTTATGATGATTATATAAATATTTAGATAGTTGTAACCCGCGCGCGTCGCCTCGCGTCTAATGGATCATTGTAGGTAGCTTTTGCTCATGCTTACCGCTAGATGGACACTAAAGCCCCACGTGGCATATTTAATAAACTTTAAGGCTGATGCAGATTACACGTCATAATTTCTTGCCGTTCCGTTGTTGTTAACGGTTGATAACGGTTAATCTGAACCCGTCTTTTTAGGTGGACCAATCAGATTGCAAGGCAGTTTGACAGTCGGTCATAGACGTTCGTCGAGAGTGTTTGACAGAACTAGCTTAGAACAGAACTTAGAATGCATTTTTACTCGATTCAACACTCTCTAAACCTTCCAACGTGACGCGGGGCTGTGGTGCAACACTTACGCTTGTCTTCGGATCATTTCCTAAAATCCGTGAAACTTCATGGTCAATCGCTGACGCCACTTGCTGATGCTGTTCTCCTTGAAGCCTCGTTGAAAACAACGTTCCTTGTTGGAAGCGACGGTGCGTTGTCGTAAAAGTTCCGGAATTAAAATCATTGTGTTGTACAAAACAAAAACAAGTTTACACACTTGCTTTAGGAAGTGAACGCTCGGAAAATCTACAACCATACTCCTGCTGGACTGTCGTTGCTTAGCCTATTTAGCGACGTCATAGAAAATTTATTCGGTTTCAGAAGCGTCCTCGAGAGACCCGCGAGCTCTGTTTCGTTGTTCTATTTTTTTCATACTCGTTGGACTGTGTCCGTCGCACGCGGTGATTAAGTGTGCTGTGCGTGATGTATGAATTAATGCAGTTTTCAGGTAATAATTCAACAACCAAAATGATACGTTTGAAATTAAATTGCAACGCAACTAAAAGAGATAGCCGTTTAACGTCAAAGAACACAGCTACGGTCATCCCTCTCGTTCATCATTACAGCCCGAGCTGCTGATACCAATTACTAGCGAGATTTCGCACTCCCGTTCGTGAGTAAAATAGAGGCCAGAGATGAAGAAGAAAAAAAAAATCTAATGCAAAATCTGTATCCCAGTGCGTCACTAGTTCTCACGGGCAGCTGATCGCTCACGAGTCACGAGTTATTTGACACGTCAGTAAGCTATAAAGGAAGACGATATGACGATGTGCGTGCACGAGTGTGTAGGTAGCGGAATGTCTGCACACAACAATGGCGGGAAAAGCGTTGAATGGTATGCTTTTTATACTCTCACGCAGTGATGAGTCCATACAAGGAAAAAAGTATTACTCGCTTCGGATTGGTAGGTTTTCCATCCATTGGTGCTCCTTTCACTTGTTTGTAGAAGTTACCGCTGAATGTGATGTGATTGAGAAGTAGTGTCCATACGCAATGACGTCACTTTCATATCCTGCCACGTTTTTTCCGAACTGGCTTGAAGGTAGCTTGAAATACAGAAAGAAATAATTTTAATAGCTAGCAGTTTGCAGAGTAAAGAATCAGCTCTGTCCTAACCTCTTCGTCTCCTTTGTTAATTTAGTCTTTTAAAACTGAAATTAAATTATCATAAAATATATTTCTTTTATTTGGAAAGTGAGAAAGTGTTTGCCATTACTAACACACCAGGATTCCTGCTTTTAGGCGAATCTCGGGTGGGAGGTGCTGCTATAGAGTCAGTAGGATCGTTGCACTAGCCCCGTAATTGTCCTGTGCTCTAATAACCGGCTGCGAAGTCTGTCGATAAAGAAGGGTCAAGTTCTCCACCCATGGCTTTGCTATTTTTTGTTTTTGCTTTTCATATAAGAATCATGTTTCTATAAGCAAGGCTTCTGTGCGAATCCTCTGCAGATAATCCTAGAGACTCTGTGCGAATCTTTTTGGTTCGTCCAGGTGGTGCGAAGAATGATAAAATTGGATGAACTAGAAAATTTTGATATATAGGCCAAAAATATATTGATTTGTGAATGACAGGGGGGACTCGCTCCTACACTCTTTCGGTTGCCGGCCGAATGTTTTACTGACTGAACTACTGCTGCATTCTTATATTAGGCTATTATAGATATTATATCATTCAACACACTCGTCTCGGCGACGATCATTATTTTTGTATGGTTGCTGTGATTTTTACCACCACCGAGTGCACAGTGCAAAAGAGAAAAAAGCGGGACCTTTTTCCTAGAGTCTTTTGCTTTCATTTTATCATTTATGGTCTTCAGCACTTTTGTTCGTATGAATATCCTCCTTACTATAAGGAAAATAAAAAAATAACTTTTTTGTGTTAGGAAATATAGACATAGTTTTTTCGACAGAGTTGTAAATATTGTAAAAACAAGCAACTTTGCTGAAGAAATAAAATTTCTATCTTTATCGAGTGCTGGACATATGGGCATATTCTTTAAAACTTATTTAAAAATTGGTTTTTCATACTTAGCTTTTGTTAGTTGCATTTCACAAGAATACAATGTTCTAGGCAATTATCGTAGCTCTCAAAATACACGTTTTTGCAGAAGACCACAAATTTCTTGGACCATTACTGGTTGAGTTATCGCATATTCAAGCTTTAAATTTCCATAGCTTCACGAGCCCATGGGGTAAAATGGGGCAAGCGGATTTATGAAATCAGCGCTTCGTCTTAAAGCTTAAGTCGAGTACTATAAACTTGTATGAGCCACCCAAATGAGAGTACGGCAAGCATACGTTTTATGTGTTTCGCGTTCGCTAAAGGCTCGATACACGTCCATTTTTTATGTTACTAGATAGACACATGGTTTCTTCGGCAAAGTTATGGAAAATATAAAGGTAAACAACTTTGCTAAAGAAATGACATTTTAATTCCTATCGAGTGCAAAGCTATAGGGCATTTTCCTTGAAAATTCTTTAAAATAAGTTTTACATATTTAGCGTATGTTGGTTGTATTTTACAAGTGTATATGGTTCTAGGCGATTATTGAAAGACTTCGTCCTTTTCCGGCAGCGCAGCTTCGAGTGAGTTGTACGTAGATTGCGGTAACGTCTGGCTGCTTCAGCCGCAGGAGATTTAACCGAGGCTGGCGTCGGTACTGTACAACACCAAATTACTAGCCGCAGAGAATTGCCCAAATCTTTTTTTTTTAACTCACTGCAAACGACTGGATTATGCTCAGCAGTCAGGTCTTTAAACGCGGTCGGAATCAGACGATAACGATAATTGCCGATACGGTCGATCTGTAATGTTATCTGATTTGGTGATTTTCCAGTGCACTTGTAGGAGTAGTCTTTGCTGAAAGAAGGCACTATGCTTCAACTGCGCATGGAATACCCGGTTTCACATCTCGCCCATCACTAAGAATGCTGTACTCAGCTCGTGTGTGTTGGCGCAGCTCTAGTAGATGGTATGTCCATCCCTAAATGTACGTACCATTGAGCTCTTCCAGCAGATCTTCTGCAGTGCTACGACGTCGAACTTGCGGCTCTTCAATACGTCGAAGAGCACTCGAGTGATCCCTTGAAAGTTCCTCGTCCCGAGATCCTCCGATCTATTTCGATTATTAGAGTCTCAATTTCTTTGTTTCTCATTCAATGCTTAATAGTTTTTCGTGGAGGCGGCTTGCAAGTCCGGCGAAACTAACCTTCTGTCATCGCCGGAGGACCAACGAAGCTCGAATGAGCCCTCCTCTGTCAGCATACGACCTTGGCTTCCACCGGAGTTGGTTCCCCAATCTCCACTAAGGTTGCTCGTATCCAGCTGGTACCACGAGGAGGTAGGGATAGGAGTAGGACGGTGAACCACTGTAGGATCTATTTTAGCAAAGCAAAGACTCAGCTGCTTCGAAAACAAAACGTCGCAGGTTTGGTTTGGTCGTTAAGTGATGTTAACATGGGCTTATTCTCAGTCTCCCCCACATTCTTCCTTCTAAATTCTGCATCTTTCAACAGTGAGGCAATAGGCCAACAGACAAGCTATAAGAATGGTACTGGCTCGAGGTGCGTAATGAAGCCTCTTGTCCAAGGGAAACTTATAACTAGTCTCCTCACTGCTTAGTTCTAGAGAACGATATTGGTTGATAAGTAGTAAAAAGCGTAAAAAAAGGGTTAAAAATGACGCTTAAGCACGGATAATAAGCAGTTCGCTCACTCTATGGTGGTACTGCAAAAAAGAACGAAGAATACAGAAAAACTGGCTAAAAGTAATTTCTTTATAACCTTCTAGAACATTTTACACAGTGTTGATTTTGGATTTTCCAGGTGTTTGTGCAAGATTGTTTTAAGTCGTTAGAGTTCCATTCTGTACTGCTCTGCAACGTGGAGGTATATTTTGACGAAACTTGCACCATATAAATATGTACCTTGATAAATATGTAAACAAAGTTATGTCAATTGTTCCAGTTTCTTGCACAAGGGGCGTCCAAATAAACTTTTAGCCAGGCTTTGGATCAAAATGCTGATGTGATCACAGATGTTCATACAGCAAAAAATAAACACATGGTACATTATCAGTTGTTAGTTATTTTGCTCGTTATAAATTTCGAAAAATGTAGATACGTTTATTTTTCTGTTTTTTCTGATAGCATGGTCCCCGTGACTCTGTAGCTTGTGACTTTCACGGTTTGATAGCCCACTAGCACGGTTGTTACAAAGTTGTTGTGGTAACCCAAATATGACTAATTTTAGTCGTAATTCGGTTGCTTCAACTAAATAGACTTTCATTCATTTCATTCATTCATTCGTTTTATATTTTCTTTAACATTTCCGACTGCTGCGGCACACCGTGCCACAGTTTGCCAAATCGTCACCAGTAGTAGTAGTAGTAGTACAGTGTCATAAAATGGCATATTTTCATATTCTGTCAACTATGTTGCCTCAGCATTAGCTAGCAGGCGGGCGGACGGGCGCTGTTCCGTAGCGAAAACCGTTCAACTTATCACCGCCACCATCATCCTCGTCCTCGTCATAGGAGGCTTGGTTTTTTTTTCGTTCACGTCAACCCTTGACAACCGTCGTCGGTCGGTTGGTCGGTCTGGTCCGATCCGGTCCGGTCCGTTGGCACAACAACAATATTGCCTGTTTCGTTGATGGATCGGTCATCATGCGGCTAGTTAGAGTTTAGAGGTGCAGTAGGTAGCATGGGAAATGGCCCATTGAGGGCTGCTGCTGCTGCTGCGGAGGTTGAGTTGCAAACGACATTGAAAGGATCTCTGCCGAAGTTCACTGGTTAGTTGAAAAACAGCATTGATAATTTGTTTATCAAAGAATGAAATGAAGGAGTAATGTTTTCGAATTTGAGTATGGCACGAAAAAGTGTCCCACTTCCACGATGTGTGATACCCACGGAGGAGTATTTTCATGCCACTTTTGAATGTTACAGAACATAAATAAAAATAGAGAGAAAAAAAAAGTCACAGCCTAAAAGAGATAATTGCTGAGTTGCGTTTTCCCGTGTTGTGTGAATGTGCGGGAAAAACGGACAGAAGTGTGGAAAAATGCCGCTCCGTCGACAGGAAAATGTTGGCGAAAATAAAATTTGCAAAAATGACAGCGGAAAAAGGAAGTTAAAATTCCAACCGAAAATCATACTGTACGCTGCGCCGCTCGTTTACTGCAGTGCCGGTCCTACATACATACATACATACGTACATACATACATGCATACGTACATTTGGAGCATGTGGATTGGGCACGTGGCAGCAGCGGTGGCGGTACATCCGGATTGTAGAAAATTCCGTTGCCGGAAGGACAGCGAAGCGCTTAGCGCTGGGAACGCTGGACGTTTCAAAAGTAACTTTTTTGCCGGATCCATCAGAAATGGATGAAAATTTAAAATTTATTCTTTTAAAAATACATATGCGGTAGAAACGAGTTCCACGCTTAATCAAAGTTTCCACAAAATTGCGAGCTGCTGTCCTATACACAGTAAATTTGCGCTATCATTTTGCCGCTGATTGTACCGTCGTAGCAGGCGGCGGAAGGGTAACAGGGCAACCTCTGTTTTCGTTTTTTTTGTTGCTGTTGTTGTTCGCTTCAGGAAACTCGCTGGAAATCAGCTCCAACCTTCCGTTCTGATGGCAGAGCACTACGTACTTCCTCCGACCCACACAATTTCATTTGGAGGGAAAAATTTCACTACCGGTTCTGTTGGCTCGAAAATTTACCTCGTTCGTTCCTGCGTTAGTTTTTTTTGTTTCTCATAGCACTTCCTGGCTTGTTTTTTGGCCTGCCGGTTCTGTCCTGGTTGTACAACAGGCGGGATCGCGTTGAAACGGAACTCGGAGCATTTTCCGGCGTCCCTTGCCGCATCGCCACACATGACCGACCCAAGCAAGCACAGACATAATTGGAAATGTAAAATGAAACTTAATTTTGATATGAAAATTTTCACTCGTTTCAATGAAGAGGAAATGTGCTGATGTTGTGCTCCCCAGTTTGGATTCGCGAGGATCCTCCGAGCCGACTGTTCCGGCCGGGAGAAAGGGCGGCAGCCGAACGATCCGGATGCCGTCGCCGAGGGTTCAGCGTACCTTTTTGCTGCTCCATGCAGCCATCCATTCCGACGGGGCTTTACCAGCAACAATTAGCCTGGTAATGTGGGGAAGAAAAACTGCCGTCAAAAAGGGAAACGGAAGTGCCATGTATTTTTTTTCTGCTTCAACATTCGTACTCGTATTCATCGGAAATGAGTTTCCTCTCGTTCATTTTTTTTCCATTCGCTATCGGATTCTACTTCCGCACGGTTGGAATTTTAGGCGCTCGAACTCGAACGAAACTGGCTGCCGGATGTTGCATATTCTACGGAAATCATCCGGCGGATGGGAAAAGTTCGCTCGCACACAAATTAAGTGAAATAAATACGTGATTGCGTCCCTTAGATAGCTGAAATGTACGATCAAATATTTTTTATGCGATTTGAGACGTTTAAAACAAAAGCCGCTCCGATGGAAATTTGCTTTGAAACAAAGAAGCAAAAGGAAAAGTCGTGAAAAACAACCCCAACCCCTGCCCCCCATCCCTTGCCAGACGAAACCTCCGGAAAATGTACTTTTTCACTGTTAACACATCCGGAGTTTTATGATTTCTTTTTTTTTTGGTTTCTATTCTGCTTCCTATTCCATCGCTGCTGCCATCGCTGCTCGACCGACTGCTCTTCCGTTGGCTTGCTTCCGGAACGTGGAGCTATATTGCTGAGAAAACGGGAGGAAATTACCAAACGGACGGGGAACCGTCCGTCCGTTCGTCTGCCGTTAAATTCAAGGAAGCATCCGATGCCGAAGAGCTGGCAAAAAAGGCTGCCCTAGCTCACATGCTTCCGGTTGACGATTTGCCGAGCTATAGGTAGCTGTAGAGACATACATTCATAGGGCAGAGGACCGTTCCGCCATTCCGTTGACCTGGCACGGGCTGGAGTGAGTGGTGGAAAGAGGCGAGCGGATGTTTTGTAGGGTTGGCTGTGCGCGGCCAGGAATCCTGTCCTGGATGGATGAAATTGTTCGTCGTTTCCTTTGCTGTCTGACTTCCGGTTGCCGGTCGCTTTTGCCGCTCGCTGTCATCGGTCGAGCAGGGGGTGGGTGAAAAAACTGAACTTTTCACCGTGCGTTTCCTTTCGCCCGTCGGAACAGGATATGCGAATGGGAGGTTTAGTGAAACAGAGACTTCGTCCGGCGAAAAATACCTCATTTCGCGAGTAGTTTGTATCATTTAACAAAGTTTTGCATCTTTTCAACCGGATTTAAACCAACCTCATTAGATCAAACAAAACTGACAGCTACTGCGTAGCTGCACGTCACTTGACAGCCGCGGGCCGCGTTCAGTTCGTTCGAATGCGATGGCGGAAGAGTCGGCTTGCGTTTCACGCAAATCGCACATTATCGCATCTCACCTTAACTAATTGACTGTAATTAATTTTGCGAAATTTTGTGCGTGGCTCCTCGTGACGGAATGAAACACACTCACCGAGAGTACCAAAACATGGTTCTTAAAATATCCTATCCTGCTGCCGGCCGGTGCCGATGCCATGCCGGCGGTATGGTGCACCGCTTGCAAGCGTGCAACGACAGCAGAGCAGCAGTCGTAAAGAAAGTGTTTCTCTTCCAAACATCCAACATCGTAGAGGAGATGCTGTGATGTCGATCTGAGCATTAATGTCAGGTGGGTTAGTTATGGTTCTGTGCCGTGTGAGTGACGTACGGGGAAGTACTTAGGCAAACTCCATTCCTGAACCAAATTTGGCACACGTTCAAATATTTCGATCCAAATTTTTGATTGGAGTGTTTTTACTAGTGAGTTCTGGATGCGTAACGCAGCAGTCACCATGAAGGCGTTATTCGAAATCCTAATTTTAAGTGCTGGAGCTTGGTAGAATCTATGTTTTCTTCTTAACCAAGGCAATTAATCACTATCATACTCATTTAGTTATCTTATTTTGAATAAACAGTTGAGTTCTATTCGATGAAGACGGCGCCTAAATCAATGTTGGGTTAAAATTTTGAGGTTACGTTTGGTTTTTGCACTTGCACTTGCAGTCGTTGCACTTTTTCGTAAAATTCAGTGTCTAATTTTCATAGCCGCAATTAAATTTTAAATTAGAATTACAAATTATATTCAGTTGTTCATTTTTTAAAAACCAATTGATTCTCTTTACCTAGGAAATAACCCCTTTTCGTTCCTTCAAAATTGTCGTTTTCAGTTCATAATTGCTGTTGAGTTGCTTCTTGTTAGCGTGGATCCGTCGAATCTTGTTTCCCAGATGTTCTTCTCCGGATACAGACCCAAAGTACGTGCTTGTCAACATAGAAATTCAGTTATCCGGTTACCAAACCACAATTTTGTAGCCAAACTGGTGTTAATACTGGTGTTGTCTTACTGGAACGCGTAGTTAATCGTAGCTTCCTAGATGCACAAATTCCAAAACAATTAAAGATCCTTCTCCGAAATTACAAGTAATGAAGTTCTCTGAATACTTTCCATCTAAATTGATCTTTTTCTCGGCAGAAAAGATCATCTGCAATGGAAAGAAAAACATTAAAATAAATAAAAACTAAGAAAATATGAATTTGAAAAAAAAATCTTTAAATTCACAAATAGTTTACCGTGTTCTAATGGCGTGGCCTGTTGAGCCTGGAGACTTCGAAATGTTTTGTTTTGTAAAATGACTGCTTAGATTCCGAATTTTGTTTTTTATTTAGATCGAAGAATGTCGGGTTTGGTATCACTGGCGTTCCAGACGCGGAGTTTTGAGTCCAATTTCAAATACATTTCAATCCAATGAAATTGGATATAGTTCAATTTCTACTAGAAGGGAGCAAAAACGGGACGTCCAAGGAGGAAAACAGGAGGAACAGAAAGAGGACAATTGAAAGTAAAAATTAAATCTTGAAAAACTGGTGCTAGATCTTGAAACAACCCTGAGACGTTGTTGCAGAAACATGGTGTTTTTCACTTTTTTGATCTCGAAATAGATCTTGAGATCATCAGCAAACGAAATCCATGGTCCCCGTAGTTAACATCGATGAAATGTAGCACGAAGATGAACGTGCCGAGCGGGCTGCCTTGTGGAATAAACAGGCTGGATATTAAAGCTCCGATTTTAACAGCCAAATGATTTTCTCCAGTCAAGAAGGACATCAACCAAAGCAGAAATGTGCCACCAAGTCCCATCCTGTCGAGTTTATTTAGCAGTCGCAAGTTCGTAGTTCATTCCATCAACAGCAGCAGAAAAAAAGGTGTAAATGCATCCTTTTGGAAGCGCCTTGACATGGTATTCGTAGCTCAATTAGCAAGTGAAAGGAGTCGTGGTTAATCAACGTGTCACAAATCCACACTAAGACTGAAGACTGGTCCCTAAACTAATTTTGCGAAAAGCTTAAATGCCGCACACAAGCAGCGATGCAAACTTGGTACCGTGACTGCTCCTAATTCTGCGCATTTTTCTTTATACAAGTATTTTTTAACATTGTGCATAACAATGATCATTGCGTTATTTTTTTTATAAATGTCTGTTGAACATTACGCCATCATTCACAAACGGGCCATAATATCTGAGAGCGAAATAATTTAACGTGAAACTGAAAGTATTTTATATGGCAGAAAACATCGTCGTTAGCACCAAAGCTAAGATTGTCCTTCTAGAAAATTAACAAATTTATGATCGAAATTCTTTGCAATGATCAAATTACCCAGCATAATTAGAAAGAATAATTAGTTTTAGTCATGTTTTAGACAAAAAGAGTGATTGCATGCATTGCTTTCCTTAGAAAAATGCGATGCAATAATGCGCAGATTTAGGCACAGATTTTTTATTCATGTTCCAAATTCTGCGCAGTAATGTATCCTACGAAGAAATCGCGAAAGAATACGCAACCTCACCCAAATGTCTGAGGTATAAAGGCATTAAAATTCAAGTAGAATCTTTAACTTGCATTGATTGGAATCCTGTGCAGTATCTCGGGGTCCGAACCTACGAGCGCCAATTCATGAAACCATGTCTTCTATTTTTTCTAATGTCCAACCTCTTGGGGCTGTCAGAGAGTGGGGAAGTGGTTTCTATATGAAAACACAATTTTTAGTATTAGTCTAAAGTGTAATGTTCAGTATGCAGAAAACCCGAATCAATTCGCCCTTCACGTTATCGAGAATAAAATATTTAAAATGAGGCAATCAAAATGATAACAATATTCCTTTGCCACCCGGACAGCACAAGAAGGCCGGATCGTGGATTTAATTATGGTAATTGCTAATGCCGGATTTTTTGATGTGCTTTCAGCGTATAAAGACATAAACAGCATGGCAGGAGTATTTATTTTCACTTTTTGGGTGCGCAGAATTAGGAAAAAACATGCCCAGAATTAGGAACATGGGCAAGAAAGTGCGCAAAATTAGGCACCGTGGATAAGTTTACAAAACGAAAAATATACTCAATTGTTGGTCGACTTAGAATTCCCATATTTTTTACCAGATATTATAGATTGTAGCACTACACATTGCTGCTATCCACGTTGTTAATTTAAATCTAGAATACTTAGAATAACGGAAGAATCATAAAAATGTCTTAACTGCGAAGAATATGGTACGTTCACGGTAGATAAGCTTCCTGTTTTTGTTCGTGAAAGGATCGCTTAGATTCCGAGTTTTGTTCATTTTAAATCGAATAATGTCGGGTTTGGTATCACTGGCATCCCCTGACGTGAAGTCTAGCTTCAAGCCCAATTCCAAGTGCAATTTGAATCCAATTTATTTATTACAGTTCAAGTTCTATTTTAACTTTAATTTCAATTCTACTTTCATGGTCACTGTCAAGTCTAATTGGAAGTTTGATTTTAAGTCCAACTCGATTTCATTTCCAATTTTGGAACTTTGAGTCCGATTTTAAATCAATTTATATTTTATTTATATTATAGTTTTTGGACGTTAATCACGGATGTGTCTACATACATATATGTCAACACTATTTGCAAGTATGTTTTGAATTTTTATTCGTTTAAGAGTCGCGTTAATCATGGACGCAAAAAGGGAACTTCTGTTTTTGATAAATTTTCGACCGTGTGATATTTTAAAGACGCTGGAGCCACTCGGTATTAATGAAAGTTTCCTCTTTCGTACCATCAAGCTATACAAGGAAACGGTCTCTTGGAAAATACTCCCCAACCTTGGCCGTAAACGCATTGTAAGGACACCGAAAAAGCCATCAAAGGAGTAGAATTCGATGGAAACCAGATCAGGCTGGACATAGGATGACCAAGGAACTGGGACTATCGCAGTCAACCGTAAAGAATATGTTGAAAGATGATCTTCGACTGCTTCCATACTAAAATCAACCGATGACTCAAGCGTGATTGTGAAATTCTGTTTTCGAATGAAAAAATGTTCCTGCTACAGGATCACCACAACCAACAGAAGGATCGAATATATACAGCAAAGGTTCCAGAATGTTTCCAGGGTGATGGTTTGGGGATGTTTCTCCAAATTTTTGAATGTCTCTTTCATGTTTATTGAATCTGGCGTTAAAATCAACACTAAATATTACATCGGTATTGTTTTGAAACGTCGTTTGCTTCACATCGTCAAAAAACACTACAAAAATGCACCATATTGCTTCCAACAAGATTCTGCAACCATCTCACCAGGCGAAAGCTATCACAGGCTTGGTGTGAGGACAATTTTCCGGAATTTATTTCTACGAAAGAGTGGCCTGCCTCTTCGCCTAATTGGAATCTTCTCGACTTCTATGCATAGGGTTACATGCTAGCCAAACTTTGGAGCATCAAATGATTGACTGTGGATACTTTCAAGCAACTACAAAAATTTGGGATGAAATACCAAAAAGGAAAAGGTATGGGATGAAATGCCTCAGTGTCTCGTCGCCAATTCGTTGCGCGTCTCGACACACGCAAGTCAGCTTCAACCTAGTCGAGCCGTCTAGCACGTTGAGCCTCTCTATTCCTGGTGACGGTGGGGATCTTGAAGAGAACGGATTTCACTACAGTCGTCCGGCATCCTTGCGACGTGGCCGGCCCACCGTAGTCTCCCAACTTTCGCCAGGTGTACGATGGGAATCTCTCCAAGAAGCGCCTGTAGCTCGTGATTCATACGCCTCCGCCACTCTCCGCTTTCCGTTTGTACTCCGCCAAAAATAGTCCGCAACACCTTTCGTTCAAAGACGGCAAGTGCACGTATGTCTTCCGTAAGCAAAGTTACTGTCTCAAGTCCGTAGAGGACTATCGGTCTTATTAGCGATTTGTACATCGTCAGCTTTGTGCGGCGGCGTATGCTCCTGGATAGAAGCGTCTTGCGGAGGGAAAAGTTGGCTCGATTTCCAGCTTGGATGCGTCGTTGGATCTCCTTACTCGTATAATTGTCAACGGTGACTAGAGATCCCAAATATACGAACTCATCAACCACTTCCAGTTCATCGCCGTCAATAGTCACTGTCCGTGGGAGGCTAACGTTACTTTCTCGGGAGCCTCTTCCTACCATATATTTGGTTTTCGACGCATTGATTTGTAACTCTATCCTCCTAGCTTCCGTTTTAAGTCTGGCGTAGATTGCCTCCGCCGTCCGACGGTTTCTGGTAATGATGTTGAGGTCGTCTGCAAAGGCTAGGAGTTGGCTACTCTTGCTGAAGATCGTTTCTCTCGTTTCGATGCCCGCTCGCCGGATCACACCTTCAATAGCGACATTGAATAGCATACAGGACAGTCCATCCCCTTGCCGTAACCCTCTGCGCGATTCGAAAGGACTTGAGAGTGTACCCGAAGCGCGCACGTGGCACATCACTCGTTCCAGAATAGCTTTGATCAGTCGCGTCAGTAATCAAAGCAAAGCGCAATGGGCAAAAACGAGCTCGTAATTCCAAGAATTTGAAGCCGATGGTTTGGAAATTTACAAGATACCTGTTCCTACCTAAAAAAAATGCAGGAATTCGATTGGTGATGGTTTCATCCTGCGCAGATTTCGAGAAGTGGTCCATTTTGCCCTATTATTCCTGAAAATCATGATAAAAGTTAACTAAATAATATAGAAACTTCTTTGCCGGCCGTAAAATGAACTCAAATAGCTTAAAATTTTGTTATCACACCAGAAGAATCAAATCCCATTCATTTCCATGCTGTGCGAAATGCAAGAATAGTCCATTTTTGCCCAATTCACTCTCATATACGTAGATAACCTAACTAAAGCGATTAAAACTAACTCAAATGCAAAAACAGTCTTCAGAAAAAATGTGTATTTTATTATACTGAATAACTCTGGAGAATAGTAGAAAGCAAAAAATAAATTGGATGCACAGTTATTGTGCAGAATTGATTTTTAAGTGTAGTTTTTAAGCAAATCATTATATGTATCTCGCAACAAGTAAAAGATACATAGTTACTATATTCAGCAAAGTTGCTTATTTTAGTGTGTTCTACAATGTTTTTGTAGAAAAACTTTTTGGACGGATTTAGAAAATCAAAAGTTTGTATCACCCTGATATATGAATATAAGATTACCCTAATAGTTTAAAAAGATGCGCTGTATTTTATTGATAAACTTCTCTAAAACACCATCGTTGAAAAATTACGAATTTTTTACGCAATAGCAAATAAACGTGTTTTTGTAGATCTAGGAGAGAATCAGGCAAAACGGACCGATTGTCATTTTATCACGGTACTAAATCGATGACATTCAATTTTCCTGATATCTTTCGACTGTATTGGTGCTATTCGAGTTTATTCCCCTATCTTTGAATTTGTTTTAATCGCTTTGATTAGCTTTTACCATGTACTTAGGGGTGAATTGGGCAAAATGAACTATTCTTGCATTTCGCACAGTATGGAATGGATCGGATTTGTTTCTTCTGATATTTTGACAACGTATGAAAGATTTCATTTCACTAGCGGCAACTATTAGCTTTCATCATGATTTTTGGGGATAATTGGGCAAATTGGACCACTACCCGAAGTCTGTGCAAGATGAAACCATCACCAATCGACTTACTGCATTTGTTTTACATAGGAATAGGTATTTTGTAAGATTCCAAATCCGCGGCTTCTAATTCTTGGGATTACGAGCTCGCTTTTGCCCATTGTGCAAAGGAAGAAAGATTTGATTGGGCTAATTTAAGACAAATGTTTTTGATATACTTTACACGAAATACACTCAAAACTATAATGTATGCAAGCGTCTTATTTTTGTGACCACTTTACTGACAGTTATTACTACTCACTCTGTGTATTTATATTAAGAGCACGGGGAAAACGTAATAAAAATTGGACGACCGGTTGGACGATAAAAATCAAAAACTGGCAGGAAAAAAGAGAAAATCTATTTATATAAGAGGCTTATGTCTGTCGCCAAAACGAGCGGCACGATATGTATTTTCGTGGTAATAATCGCCCACATTAAGCAAAGACTCAAATCAATCATACCAGATTACATTCAAGACGAGCAAAAGTAATGTAGTTGCACCTCATAGCGCTACCTCCAATTTGCTCTCAATGGATCATTGAAAAAGTTAAAAAAAATTCACACATGGTTCCAGCATAGACATGTTCTGTCAAACACTCTCGACGAACGTCTATGACCGACTGTCAAACTGCCTTGCAATCTGATTGGTCTACTGCTCTACTTAACTGCACGATTGAACTGCTCGACTGGACTGTTCGACTCGACTGCTCGACTGTACTGCTTGGCTGGACAGCATGATTTATCTGCTCGACTAGACTGCTCGATTCAACTGTTCGATTCGACGCTCGACTCAACTGCTCGATTCAACTGCTCGATTCAACTGTTTGATTCTACTGCTCGACTGGACTACTCGACTCAACTGCTAGACTCGACTGCTCGAATGAACTGCCTGACTCAACTACTCGATTGGACTATTCGAATCGGCTGCTCGATTCAACTGCTGAACCTGATTGCTCGATTCAACTGCTCGACTAGACTACACGATTTTATTGCTCGTCTCAACTGATAGCTTGATTCTACAGCTCGACTAGACTGCTCGACTTAGCCACTCAACCCGACTGCTTGACTAACTGTTTGATTCGACAGCTCGACTTGACTGCTCGATTCAACTGCTTGACTGGACTACTCAACTGAACTGCTTGACTGGACTACTCAACTGAACTGCTCGACTTAACTGCTCGACTGAACCGCTTGACCCAACTGCTCGACTAGACTGCTCAACTCAACTGCTCGACTAGACTACTCGATTCAATTGCTCGACGGGACTACTCGACTTAACTGCTCGATTAAACTGCTCGACTCGAGTGCTCGGTTCAATTGGCCATCTCGACTGCTCGACTCAACTGCTCGGCTGAACTGCTTGACTGAACAGATTGGTTTAACTGCTCGACTAGACTGCTTAATTTGATTGCTCGACTCAACTATTTGACTTCTGTGTGATTCGACAGCTCGACTTAACTGACT
Source organism: Sabethes cyaneus (assembly GCF_943734655.1). NCBI lineage: Eukaryota > Metazoa > Arthropoda > Insecta > Diptera > Culicidae > Sabethes > Sabethes cyaneus. Next base: position 245,711,556 of record NC_071355.1, on the reverse strand, counting down.
TCTCTTTGATTCGACAGCTCGACTTAACTGCTCGATTCAAATGCTCGATAAAACTGCTCGACTTGGCTACTCGACTCAACTGCTCGAATAAACCGTTCGACTGGACTACTCGACTCAACTGCTCGAATAAACCGTTCGACTGGACTACTCGACTCAACTGCTCGAATTGACTGCTCGAATGAACTGCTCGACTCGACTGCTCGAATGAATTGCTCGACTCAACTGTTCAACTTAATCGCTTGACCCGACTGCTTGACTAAACCATTCGATTCGACTGCTCGACTCAAGTGCTCGACGGGACTACTCGATTCAACTGCTCGACTGGACTACTCGACTTAATTACTCGATTTAACTGCTCCACTGCTCGATTTAACTGCTCGAACTGACTGCTCGACTCGACTGATCGGCCCAACTGCTTGACTCGATTGCTTGATTTGACTGCTAGACTCGCCTGCTCAACTCGATTGCTTGTCGCGATATCATATGGTCGGTGTTAAATTAGACCGAACCAAGTCGCAAAATTTTAAAAAATGAGTTAATGATAGCAAACGATCAAGAATTTTCTAAGCAGCATTTTACTCCAATCAGACTACATAAATGTTGCAAACAGCCAGAAGTTTTTATTCAGTTAAATAAATTCCAATACGACCATAAAAAATTATTTGTTTCAGTTTCCGGCTATGACTCTTTTAGGTACAACTTCTTAGAGCTATATTATGCAATATAAGAACTCAAAGAACTAATACCTAGATTAAACATCTTCGCAAACACTGGCCAATGGAATGTATCCGCAGTCTTCGGAATTCTGAACAGACATTTATATTTTCCGGATCGTAAGATTCGGGCTCAACTGATAAAGTGAAAAAAAAAACGCGAGTTAAAAGGTAAAACGAGGTAAAAAAGAGAACACTGGGCGGAGAAGAGAGGGAGAATGGAAGAGGAATAAAGAAAAATTAGTGACAAGAAGGAAAAACGATAAAGAAAACTAGAAAGAAAATGAGGATAAATTGAACAGAAAATGTGCAAAATTGGAACAAAAAAGGAGCAAAAATGAATTAAAAAAATAGATGGAAAAGGAAAACAGCATGTGACAGAAAATGAGGGAAAGCAGGACATGATAAGAGGAAGAATAGAAAAGGACTTTACGGGACAAACAATAATAGAAAACGATACAGGAAAGAGGTAAAACGGGGTTGAAAAATAAAAAACAGAAGAAAAAAGACAAAAATCGTAACAAAAAGAGAATAGCAAGAGGAAAATCAGGATTAAAAAGACGAAAAGCGAACAGGGAAGGGCGTGATAGAGAAAACTGCTGGTATAAAAAAGGAAAAACAAGAGACAAAAGAAGGAAATAAATAGAGAGTAACTGGGACAGAAAAATAAAAAAACGTGATAGAAAAGATGGGTGAACGGGAAAGTGAAATAGGAAAAATAGGACCAGAAAGGGAAAATGGAATAGAAAACAATAGAAATCAAAAGGGAAAGAAGAAAAAAAAGAGAGAGAGAACCCGAATATAAAAGAAGATAGATGGGTCAAAAAGGCAATGGGTTAAGAAAATGTTGAGATAGTAAAAGAAGAAAAGAAAAACAGGAAAAAATTAACTAACTGTTAGTGATAACTGTTAGGCTAACCGCACGGTTAGTTTCGAAGTACGATGTTGGTTGAACAAGCCAGTCATCGTACTATGTACGAATCTCGGCTAGGTGGTGCTTGCTAGATAGCGTCAGTAGGACCGTAATTGTCCTCTACGGGGCTTGGAAAGGTATCGCACTTTAACAGTAACTGCTTCAATGCGCACGCTTTCTGCGTTCAACTTGCGCATCAGACACGATAATTTGATTGTTTTTTGAATGCAAGGTACGGGAGGGTATTTTCAGCAGGTTTCTAAATTCAGCCTATTAGCCTTTTCTTTCGCCAATAAAAATACTTTGCCGACAAACAATTTTAATATGTTATAACTATTTTCTCAAGACTGTAAGTAATCTACAATTTTTTATTCAAAGAACGTCAAAACCACCTGTTCTACCACTTGAACTCGGCCATAGGCCGAAAAAATAGATGCCATCGCTTAATGGGCTGAATATACCCTCCCGTGCCCTAGTTAATTTGCCGCATGCGAAAACTACAAGCTGCAATCCATGTGACATCGCAAGACAAGCCAACAGTCGTTCTTCCGCTTTGCGTTCATATTGAAGAGTGTAAACTGCAAACTAACTGGGAGCATTAGGTGACGTATGTATAAAAATGTAAAAAACGTTCAGAACGCATTCGTTCTGTTGTGGAATCAGAGGTATGACTGTGCGAAGTGCTGGTTATATCATGTATAGCGTTCGTATTCCACTACTAACCAGAAAGCTTTGCTTTTTTTAGTCATACCAAAACTTCAATCTGTAATAGAAGAGAGCCATTTCTGACAGTTGTTCTTCTGGTGGCATCATTGCCATTGGCACGGTTAGTTATACACGATCGTCATTCCAGTTACATCGAATCACTTCACTTACTGTTCGATAGTATGCGCCATCCAGCTCAAAGGCCGTAGCTTGTCAACAGCGTCCTGTATCTGCTGCAATTGGCGTTTCGAACAGATCAACGATAGGGTGTCAGCAACGTTTACTGGTGCCAATACAAAGTGGTCCTTTATTCCACTTTTATGTGGGTGGTGCGTGGGAGCGGCTAATCCGCTCCGTAAAAGCTGTAATTGTGGATGCCTATGCCGAAAGAAAGTTTAATACTGGGGAATTGTGTGTAAACCATGATAGTAAAGGCTGATGGTATGGTTAACACTAGACCATTCACGTACCTAGATTCTGTGAAATCGGAATCACTTACGTCAAATCAGTTATTGTTGGGGAGCTCCAATGGAGTCACGCATACTGAATTTTAGTAGGGAGCATCCTGGAAATCGTGATATATCCTATTCCTTCTATTGAGTATTGTCTAATTTTGGATGAATCACCTTCGACAGCAGTTAAATATAGTAAGCAGCTTGAAAACTGGAATGAAGTCATTTAATTCAATTTTCGTTTAACACTTGTACTGAATTTTAACTTACGCTCTGTGATAACTCTTATCTTCAATACGACAATCTCAATTTATTTTTATCGACTAATCCTAATTAATATATAAAGGTAAACTTAACAAGATGGAAATGCACATCTGGAGAAATGTTCATGTTGGAAATCACTTACGATTTTTTTTATAAACTTACCACGGCGACCATTATTTTGATCTATTGTTGTGATCGACCACTTGCTGTTAGATTTTATCTGAATCTGAATTTAAATAATTCATTATTGATTATTATTAAGCGATTATACTTTAACAGCTTGGGTCATTCGTGACTTCTGCACGGTTGGATTTTGAACCCGGGTCCTCGGTGTGAATACTAACCACTACACCGGAATTGACCCACATTATTAAATTAAGTTTAGGTGTCCAGCAGACAACAACGTCAACATATTCGTTACGATTAATGTACGTCAACCGCAGGAGGTTAAGCTTGATTGAATCGTACACCGCCTTGAAATGTTAAGGAGCAAGTGCTAAAAACCTCTTTAAGTGCACATTAAAACTAAACTTGCTTCTTGGGAGCTTTATTATCAAGGCAATTCATTTTCGTAAGAATAATCCTGATATTCCTAACATTATTTACAGCGGGTTTAAGTTTGAATCACTTCTACAAAATGTGATTCCCCTTCCGAACATTCAAATTTACCTCGTATCGTAAAAATAAATTATAAATCATTTGCATTTTAACCTCGTTTTACCAAACCTAGCACGAATCACAAGAAGCGTAGGTGCAATACCTATTCAACATTTTATGTTTTCGATTAAAAATTAGTTGTAAATTGTCTTTCATATTGTTTTATATGTGAAACGATTCTATTACTACAGACAAAAGGTTGAGTCTCTAAGCTTTAATGACAGTTTTATAAACTTGGGATCGAAAATCACTTGAAAAGTACACACACACACGTCTTGCTGGCTTCATCAGTGTCTGTTTTAGAAATAAAATTAACAGTACCTAGAACTTTATAATGCCACAAGTTGAACTGAATTACATGCACTGTAAATATCGGACGTACTCAAGGAGCAAGTTATGTTGTAATTTTTTGGAGGAGTACATAACACATTTTTGTTAATATTCAACACGAACTCAATTTTATTATCACGAAGATTATCCAGTAGAGTCGTAATGGGCTTGAATATCAATCTTCTTTGAGTTGCATTGCAAATTCTGCCCTACTTCGTGCCTCGGACTGGCAAAAAAATCTAAGTAGATTACTTTACTTCCAAATAAGAGAATAAATTTAGTTAATCAACGGTTTTTAGAGTACCATGGAAAACACTAATGTTCTGTACCAAATGTCAGTTAAACTAGTTATTGAAAAAAGCTAATCACATCGCACTCCTAAACCATGTTTACACTTTCCATAATTGCGAGCATTTAATATGAATTACCGGTTTGTAATTGACACAATAACGCATATAAAAAGAGGCAAAACATCACTTTTTTCTGTTAACTATTTGTCAATTTAAACAAAAACGACTCAAACAATATTGACAACTACATGAAAACTTGTTCCAAAGTACGTGCTAACTGAGTGCTAGACTGAACCTAACCTATTCTAACCTACGCTAACCAGCACTGTTAACCGCCTACTAAGAACTTTATGCCCCGCCGACCACTCCGATATCGACAATGACGTTTACTGTGGGTTGGTAGGTATCTGCGATATGCGTATCGACTTCAGATCATCAGTCAGATAGGAAAAATGCATACAAAATACGGTATGCAATGGAGATTAAGCTATTAGATTGCGAAAATAAAAACAAGCAGCAAAACCAAGGCATGTTTAAGCCGGTTTTCATTGCTATAATAGGTTGCTTAATTGCTTGCCGTTGCGTTGCAAGTGCAAGTGCCAAGTGCAAGGTGAGCTTACCGGTGCAACCGCTGCTGCTGCTGCTGCTGCTGTGGTCCACCGCGTGCGCGTGGCGAAGCGACCGTGTCGCGGAGGCTGATAGCGTGTTCTCCCGTTTGCAGGTTGTCTTACTAAAACTAATATATCTCCGCAGGCTCTGTTGTGACTGTCGACTAATCAGATTAGCACGATCAGTTTCATTTGTATCATCGTCCGGACAGCATCGCAATGTTCGAAACCGGAAGTGCTCTCAGTGGTTTTATCACCCTCGTGGGTGTGTACGCGTTGGCTCAGTATCTGTACGATAACCTAAAATCACCGCTGGATATCCTGTGCAGTTTGTGCTTCCGAAAACAGGAACCATTTCCTAAACGATACGGAGAATGGGCTGGTAAGAAATTGTCACATATAATATGTAAATCGAAAAAAACCGGCTTTAGCTGTGTGACCTTGACATTCTAATACAGTTTGAATTAAAAAAAAGAGACATTCTTTGGAATTTTACAGTTATTACGGGATCATCCGACGGTATTGGGAAAGAATATGCCAAACGAATAGCCCGCAAGGGAATGAATGTGGTGTTACTATCGAGAACTGCCTCAAAGTTGGCCAATTTGGCGGAGGAAATTCGCTCCAAGTACAGAGTTGAAGTAAAGTGGTTAGCCGTGGACTTTGCAGAGGGACCGTCTGTGTACGACAAGATTAAGCGTGAGCTTGCGAATCTGGATATAGGAATGTTAGGTATAAATTTGGAGGAATCTTAAACTTCGTAGTTGATTCTCAGTTCCCAACAAAATTACAGTAAACAACGTTGGAGTGGCCCACGAAAATCCGGTCTGTATGGATGCCCTTTCCGTACAGGAACTGGAACAATGCGTCACGGTAAATGTGTGTCCTACGATCCGACTGACTCATATGCTCCTACCAGAAATGAAGCGTCGCCGGCGAGGAATTGTGATTAACATTACTTCCGCCGCCGGTTACGTTGCGATTCCCTACATACAACTGTACGCCGCTTCGAAAGCGTTCCTGAACAGTTTGACGATCAGTTTGCAGCAGGAACTGCACGGAACCGGCGTTGAATGTCAGCTCGTAACGCCGCTAATGGTGGATACCAACCTGACCGAGTCGTGGCATTCGTTGGGCTTCTGGCGGTTCATTTCCGTCGATCTTAGGAAGTTCGCCAGCATGGCCGTCTGGACGATAGGGAAAACGGAAACGACGACCGGCTACTGGTACCATGCTCTCGAGGTAGGACACAAACTTTCGGAAATGGAGACTTTATTGAGCGTTTGTTTTGGTTTTTTGGTTCTGATTTCAGTTGACATTCCTGAGAATTCCTCCCCGTTGGACGTTGCCGATTGGCAAAAGGATGTTTTTGCGCTACCTGAGGAGTAACGTGTTTTCCAACAAATAGTTAACCGAACCTAAATGCCTACCTCTACGTTTTTTGGGAGCCACATGAAGGTGGATTTAAGTTTAGTATTTCATTTAAGAAAGATTTCATCGTTAGGTCAGTGTAGTGATAATTCCAAAGATGTTTCTCTCGTTTGGGAGCGTGTTATTTATTAAGTGGTGTTGAGGTGATAAGTTTAAATAAATACAAACTTTTTTGTTGTAAATTTAATTATAAAAATCAGCAATGAGCGTGTTTGTACTTCTATTTCCCTGACTGAAATATAGTTAAATTACAAACCGTAGTTTTAACTACATTTCTAATAAATATACGTCTTAATTTACTCAGAGCTTGAGTTATCGTTTCTGAAGAGGGTTACAGAATGTACGGTTATGAACAACAGCAGAACAGATTTTGTCGTTAAAAAACGGAGTCAAGGGATGGCACAGCGATAGTCATGATTTTGCTTTAGTCAGTCATCAAAGCTGGGATAAAGTGTAAACACTATTGAGCCCACATAAAATTACTAGATAAAACCAGATCCATTTAGGAAGACCATAATAAAACCTGACAGAGCATTGAGCATTTCACGATAACTTTCCGTTCTTTTTGAGCTGCGGCCAATAAAATAAGGATTACACGAGGGCATGAGGTAATAGCATCATTTCGGCCGTGATACGTCCGATGGAAGGTTATTATGCGTAGCTGCGTATCACGGACTCAAAGAGGAAGTATATAGATCGGAGCACCTGTGCTGGAGTACTGCTGGGAAGTAAATATTTCGTTGCATTAGGTCGAGCACGAATATTCTTTATTGGCCGATGCGTCTAACCAATAACAGATCTAAGTTGATTAGTTGACATTGAGCTAAATAGTGAGGAAGATTCACTGGATTGTTTCAATCGCGCAGAACAAATTGTATGAATTTTTATCGTAGGACTACGTCTTAATGGGTGGTAGGGTGTTCTTTTTTGTTAGATTATAGTCACTTAACAGCTTGGGTCATTCGTGACTGCTGCGGGGTTGGGATTTGAACCCGGCTCTTCGGTGTGTGTGTGTGTCCATGATTCATGTCCGTGAGAATTAGTCCTCAGCAGAGCGCACATTTTGTGCGAATTTGCAAACTACGGGACTTCAGCTAACTACGTAATCCGAAAAAAACACAATTCGTCGTATCACTTCGCGGCTTATATCGTTGTCACGTGTCACGAGTGTACCAAGATATATAAATTCCTCCACTACTTCCAGCTTCACCACCGTTTGGACTTCGTTTCGGCAGTGTTAATGGTAAGTCCCAATCTGTTTCCCGTTTGAAAGGCCTAAAGGCCTCTTCCAATGCTCTACGGTTGATTTATTATTTGTTATTTATTTATAAAAATTCATTCGACCCAATATTGTCTTGATGAACACTAATATAGACTAACTAAGAGTTACATATTGTTACAGATACTTTTACATAAAACTACACTTGAACGGCAAAAAGCTTTTAAAAGAGTCTATGGTAATGTCAAAATCGAACAGCTCGTACACGGTATTGAACTGAGCTGCCATGTATCTTATCGGACTAAACTGACCGTAGTTAACTCTCCGAGCGTCAAGATGAAGGAAATTCCTAGTACGAAGAGCCCTTTCCGGAGCGTATAGATTCAGCTGTTCCAGGATAGACGAGCAGTCAATATTCCCGATCAGGAGCTTAGCAACAAACACAACTAGAGCTGTCGTATGCCTCTTTTCGAGGGTTTCAAGTCCTAGCAATTTAAACCGTGTGTCATATGGAGGCAAGTCCAGCGGGTTGCTCCACGGTAGCATCCGAAGAGCATAACGGACGAACTTTTTTTGTACTGCTTCAATCTTCGCAATCCAGCTAGCTTGATACGAACACCAGACTATTGAGCAGGTCTCGAGTAATGATCGTACCAATGCGCAGTATAGCGAACGAAGACAAAGTGGATCGCGGAACTCGTTAGCTATTTTAAAGATGAAACCGAGTTGCCTGTTAGTTTTTGAGATGATCTCTTCAAAGTGCAAACGAAAGGTAAGAGCACAATCAAGATTCACTCCCAGGTCGCGAATATGATTAACCCGTTGCAGCGCATGGCCCAGAATAGAGGAATTAAAGGTAATCGGGTTCAGTTTGCGGTAAAACGAGATAACACTGCATTTGGAGACACTGATTGTTAACAAATTATTCGTACACCACGCCTCAAATAGGTCGACCAGTTGCTGCAATCTCAAACAGTCAAGGGCGGGTTTTATCGGCAGGTATATCTTAACATCGTCCGCGAAAAACAGACGACATCCAGCATGCAGCAGCATAGAGAGCTCGTTAATGAATAGTGTGAAAAGCAAAGGGTTCAAGTTGCTACCTTTTGGAACCCCGGATAGATTGCAAAACAGATTTTGACGCATAAACTACGGTCAGTGAGGTAAGACCTCATCCATCTGATGAAAGCGACAGAAATTCCAAGTTTCTCCATTCGATTCAACAATATCGCGTGATCAATACGATCAAAGGCAGCTTTTAAGTCTGTATATATAACGTCTACTTGCGCATTCTCCTCCATGATGTTTGAGCAGAACGAAACAAACTGCGTTAGATTAGTGGTAACTGATCTTCTAGGGAAAAATCCATGCTGATCAACGGATAAGTACTGCGAACTGCACATAAAAAGTGCGTCGTGGACTATGATTTCCAACACTTTCGAGCAGGCACAAAGTGATGTGATACCCCGATAGTTTTCCACGTTCCTCTTATCTCCTACAGGCAGTCCTACCTCGTTTTTCTTGGAATTCACGAACGACCAGAATGATCTAGGATTTCTGCGCAAGTTGGATTGCATTCGTAAAGTTTACCTTTTGTACAAGAGTAGATTATAAGCTCGGTAATTGTTTGCTGGCTATGTTAAACTGTCGCTTAGAAAATGGGCATCGGAGCTTACCATATTTTCGTAGAGCAGAAGATCTAAGGTGCTTCAAAAATCGCAAATGAGCATCGACCCACACTGGTTTACGAGGTGGTCTACGAGTGGGAACACAATCGAATATCAGGTGTTTCATGATTTGGGTGAAGTGACTAACAGCATTGTTAACATTTGCAAAACGGTCGAGGCAAGTCCAATCGACCCGACTGATTGCTTCGGCTAAGTCAGAAAAATTTGCCCTACGAAAGTCCAAGTCACTAGCGTCAACAATTGTGCGACTCATTGTGTGACAAGGTAACTTAAATTTTATCCATATTTGTTCGAGTGTATTGCATATGGGGGAAGGATCGAGAGACCGCAAATCACCGCGTGATTTGTTGCTATTGTGTGAACTCCGATCATGACGAAATACCGTAAATGAATCGCCGAACAACTGCGCTGAGTAGATCTTGTCGTCAAGCCACGTTTCGGTAAGAACGATGATATCTAAGTTTGATTTAGCCACAGCAATAAAGAAGTCATCTATTTTGGTTCGTAATACCCGTACATTTTGATAAAACACCAATAGGCTCTTTCTTACTGTGCTACGCGTGAGTGTGGTGTGGTATGTGTTGATGATTCCGATACTTTCGACGTCTTCCACAAAACCTAGAAGCATACGAGATTTCCCGTTTCTTTCCACGTTTGTTCTTCGTATTACATCTTCTAAGGCAATGTTAAATGGTAGGTTTGAGAGTGGCTTCCCTTGCTTCAGTCCATTCAACGTCACAAAAGCGGCTTCTTTATGACTGAAAGTAGTTATATATCGGTTGCTAAAACTGGTTGGCAACAACTGTGCTACCAGGGTATCTGTCACAGATCTGTCCACAAACAGATGATGATGATGGCCAAGTTGTACTTCCGGAACTTGTCCAATAACTAACGTAGGCTAAACGTTGTGGAGCGAAACTCACAAAAACCAGCTTGGTATTCGCCGACTAAGGACTCTGCTAACAGTCTCAGTCTACAGAATAGGATACGGGAAAGCATTTTATGGGGAGAATTGAGCAATGGAATGCCTCGATACGATTTTTATACTCAAGTCGATGTCTTTTTTTTGAAAATAAGGCAAATGAGGCCATCCAACCACTGCTCCGGCCAGGCTTGTACTGCATTCAGTTAACTTATTTTGCTTTTTTAACTGTAGCACCTCAGCCAAGCAAAGTTCGAAAATATTATATATAGGGCATTTATAGAGTAAATTATTATCCATAAGATTGCTGAACTAAGTATTGCTCTATCTTTAGTATTTACGGCGCACTCCCAGTTCACACTGGCATCGCACCTTGGTGCACCAAGGGGCACCCCCTAAGGGGGGTTGTGCAGACTTCTTTTGTCCAGCGCCTCTATGGTTCAAAGGTACACGGGTACCAGCGAGTCACATGCCCTGGCAGGTGTTGTGGGTTCAAATCCGGTTATAATCTCTGATTATAGCTTGGTTCGAACCTTGCACCTTCCAGCATTGGACAAAAGGTAGGAGTCACAACGACAACTCGTTAAGCGTAGCTACCTATTCCCTCCCCCCTTCCTTTCCACTCTTTCCCTTCCATTCCCAAAAAATCCTTCTTCATTACTTTCCCTTACCGTCCCTTCATCAATTGTAGAATCATCGTTTCAAAAAAATATTAAATTCTCTTTGTTTTATTTCGCCCACCCCTTTAGTGGCCCAACACCGGAGGGCAAAAACTTTTTTAAATATTTGTAATGGCCAAATTGGTCAATTTCATGCTCAAATGTTTACATTGGCATCACTCCATATAAACGTCCGTTTCCTTGGCAACGCACAACAACGATGGTCGTGGATTCGGAATTGCAATCGAAACGAAGTGAAGTTTTTCCCATCAATTCAAGTGAACAGTTTGGGCATCAATCATTATAATATCTTCCTAAATAACTGTTCGGATGGTAAATTAAAGTTTGCTGTGCTTCAAGTTAAGTTTCGCGACGGATGTGACGAATGGAATGGCCACTGATTTTATTTTTTGGTGATGACTTCCCGAGTCTATGGGAGTATGTTGGTACACTGAAGAAGGGGAAAGGAAGGGTGATATTCGGTGCCATACTGACTGTCATAATTGTACTTTGACGACCTTGTCGTTGAAGGGGAACACTGGTGCACAATGCGCTTTTGAGTCGTTTTACTCGAATTTCTGTGAATTGCGTTTGCAAAGTTCGGTTAACGGATAGTAAACAAACCACCGATGGATGTCAAATGTGACGTCAGCGTACAAAACCTTACAGTACGCGATACAGCTGCCCTCCACTACTTTCGGACTAAAAACGGCTAACTGAAGAATTCAGAACACACTATCGAATTGGAGGGGTTCGTCAACCTTCAGTAATCAAAAACAAAAAAGAACAACGCGAACAAAAACAGTGGTTCAAGCCGTACGTACTTATGGAAAACAAGGAAGATTTCTTTAAAATTTTTGGATATGATTTTTTTTAATTATTTCCCGTAAATCATAAAAAACAATAATCACACATTCATAGATATGTGCACTTTGATTATTTTATGTAGGTAATGGACCATTTACCTTTGTCGACAGTTTAAAACCCTACTGAACCTACACTTTTTTAAAATTTCGCAATTAGAATGAAAGTGTACCGAAATGGTACATTGATTCCCCATGTAGCGAATCACTATTCATAGGCACATCCCGAATGCGACGACGATGGATGCGACGGAGAGCACATTACGTAAGCGAAGGTCTTCCCAGTTGCAGCTCGAAGCAGAGGTACCTACCCGGTATATGTACAATGTTATGAGGTACAAAATTTTCCGAACACGTTTATGCATAATCATCCTTGGATTATATTATAATTCCTAAATCACTGCGTGTATGTTTAAATAAGACGAGGTGGGAATCGAGGGAAGAAGAACAGTGCCTTTCAGCGTGCACGGGCACTCGGTTGAATACAGATTTCTGTTGGCCATGCATTAGAAATGATTTTTTCCGTTTTTTTTTTCATAAGACTAACTGTTGTGTACAATGTGACATACGGTATTAATTCCTTTCGGCAACCAGAAGCCACCTTTTGTCGTTAAACGGACCATCGAAGTAGCCTCTGGAAGATACGTCAAGAACGTTCCGAAGAATAACACAAGCCCACTTGGATGTCGGCAGCCGATTGTCAGTCGCACTGTCGCAGGCAAAACTGACGGCTATTCGGTTTGCATATCAATATCGGAATTTGCTCAATCAACCGGTACTGGCCAGACCAGCCGGCCAGCCAGCCAGTACCCTGCAGAGAGTCGGCTACTATTTGTTCTCGGACATCGTTTTTCTACGGGAGGGTTTATGACCTATTACGGATGTACTGTAACTGTGTGAACGGGTCATCGAACTCGTCGCAGTTCATCAATTTGTCATCCGCAACTTACTGCTTAGGCGAAGAAGCATCGACCCGGCACCTAATCCTATTCAAATCGAAACGGTGAAAACAAAGCGATCATCATCATCCGTTCGTTCGTTCGGCTACGGTTAGATGCCTATCTGACTTAGCTTCCAGCTTAGCTGCTGCATTCTATCCGACGCCAACAACATCTTTGGTCGGATGCTGCTGCAACAGCAGGGAAGCTGCACGCGAGTGTTTACATTACTAATATGAACACGAGTTCAACTCTTTATAGGCTTCCTATAGGTTCGAAACACGAGACCAGGAATGGATCTAGCCGCGGGTCGTTTGGTGTGTGCCAAATAGAACTGCCGTGTTTTCACGACCTGCGCGACACGAGGCGTGCCTCCGTCCGCTCAGCTTCAAACGGGGCTTATTTGAGCTTTTCGGGACTATTTAGTTTCGTGATTTTGTAAGCCTCCGGGAGTGATCCACCTATTTTCCGTTTATTTTATTCTGGTTGCACCATTTTCCAGCCACGATTGCAGTTGGTTTCTTCTCTCACACATCGACCCCAGCAAACGATTCTGGCCGGGTGGAAAACAATAAACCAGAAGCTCGAAAGCGATTACAATCACATTCCGATTCTTCATGGCTCATGGAATCGCCAGCGCCAGTTCGCTACGGCCAGCGCCCGTCCTCTGGGCGGACTCCGGGGCGTAAGGAACATATAAAAATCATAAAAATTGAGCCACCACCATCGAAAGTCCGCCGTTTCGTTTCATTTCGTTTCCATCCTGTGGCGGATGGTTCGGCTGGAAAAGCAAAGCGGTAAAGAGGTTGCGCTTAGTGCAAAACAAAAACACGATCGATTTTGTGTATTCAATATGGACGAGTGATTTAAATCTTCCATGTCACATAAAACATAAAACGATTATTCATGCAACGTTTTTGCAGTGTTCTGCTGTTGTTATTGTTGTTGCTTTCTGTTCTTTGAGCGGAGATTGTTTGTGCGCCACAAAGAAGCTCCCCGTTCCGCGCTGCTGTCGTCGCGACGTGGCTCCCGAATCGGTAGCCTACTGTGCAGTGCAACAAGGAAATGAACCCCCGTTCCCCCCGGGACACCATCCACCAGCAGCAGCCGGAGTCGGATACCAATCCCGGTCCAGGCACGGTTGGTCGGTTTTTGGCTTTTCCCCGCCGGCCGGTCGGAATCGGGAATTACCGGAGTGCCACGCGGGTGATAGATGGCGGTTTCCATGTTTCCTATCGGTGTTTCGTCGTGCACTCGCTCGCTTAGCTCCGCCGCCGCTGCCACCGCCAACGGAACGTTAACGTATGCAAGGCGGTCACCGCGTGACGGACACTCGGAGAGTTCTAATTTCTTGCTGCTGCATAATTTATATTCCACCACCGGACCGGCGGACCGGAGCTGATCGGCTAGTAGATTAGATACTTTGCTCTGCCGGCTTGCTACTAGCGTTTCCGTGTGCTATCTGGGGCTTAGGTTGGAATTTCGAACGCATTAGACAATTTAATTGCTATCGATGTGCAGCAACGATAAAGATTCTACGATTTTTTTTTGCTCAACTGTGTGATTTAATTTCATGTTTAGTTTACCGTTTTGTTCGCAGTTTGTTTTTAATTTTATATCCCATACCCAATGTAACTTATTTCAGTTTCTACCAAGCGGATGTAAAACCTGAACGAAGTCTATTGTGGCGATAATATTAACAGTGATGCCCTCCGTCAGGAATTAGGCCAAACTCCGATCAGAAATAGAACACGGAACCACGAAACGATAAATGAAAACTACAGGACAACTTTTGAACTTTTAACCGTTTTTATTACTCTGACGTATAAAACCATCACCCGAGATAGACGGTTGAATATCCGTTGAGGAAATAGGAGTGTACGGTTTGGTAATCAGGATCAGTAGTTACTGCGATATCGTTGTCGTGGAAAACTGGAATCTGCTGCAGTCAATTGAGGAACATTGTCATTCACGAATACTGAAGGTATTTCGTATATATTAAAGAATTCCCTGCACGTACAAATCCGTAGTCTCGGAACGGTCGCGAACCTTAGGCCATATTGAAAAAGCGTCAATCAACATCAAATAGTGGAATCCCATGAATGTATCTGCATAATCCGCATGAACCCGGTGGAAAGATTCAGAAGGTGCTTCCCAGCAATAAATCGAAACTTTTGGAGACTCAGATCTATTGGCCTGAAAAGGAACGCAAACCCCTATATATGCCTTCCCACCAATAGTAACTTTGGGCGAGCGAATTGATTCTAGAAATCTTGAAATGCGTTAAACGAAGTTCATCTAGAACCGTCTTTTGAAGCGAAGGTTGCATATACAGACGACTACCACGTATGATACAGTCCTTCTGGAGACTAAATTGTTCCTGGTTCATTCTATGAAATCGAGCATCAACTAACTTACCTGTTCGCAAAGCTCGCGACAGTTCACGAACAGTTCGGGGAAATTGTTGTATTGCGTTTATCACTGCAACGTCAGGTTCTTCGATTTCAGATTCAGGATCGCAGGGCCCGAAAACGTCACCTTCAATTTGTCTAATCGTCACTCGACAATGAAGCTTCGGTTTCAACTGAAGCTACACTGCTTCGCTTCAAAACTGACTTCAATCAGCGTGAGTAAAACGGGTTTCACTTCATCATGACGATCGGATTTAAAGTTTCATTGTCACTATTCTATCAAATATTCTGTAGAAGGCCAACTTTTAACGCAAATAAATTGAATTTGAGTATCATTTCCTACAATACCTATAATGGATATAATATTTAACCTAGCCAACATTGACAAATCGTGCCTGACTTTCAGTTGTCGTCACTTGAAACATTCACCAACTTCGGCTAACGCTTGCTTGAAACGGTCTATTCAATCAATTAAACCAGTCGCATCTTGTATGATGCGAAGGTAAAAGAAAGTCCGCTTCAGTTATTTGTCTCGACAATGCCGGCACCTGGTTTAGAGCACAAAAAAAACGGGGACGGGACACGAGGCATACAGACGTTAGGCATACGGACGCAAGGCATAGTACGCTAGGCATACAGACGTCAGGCATAATGGATATGAGGCATACTGGATGGAGGGCATATTTCCAAAAGGCATAATGGACGTGAGGCCGAATGGACGCAAGGCCGAATGGACAAGAGGCCGAATAGCCGTGAGGCCGAATGGACACGAGGCCGAATGGACACGAGGCCGAATGGACGCGAGGCCGAATAGACATTAGGTCACCTGCACAACGATGAGGAACCGAAGTGGTTAGTCAGCTTACTAGCCAGATGCTGCAAACAGATGATTCAGGGCGAACCGGTTCGCTTTCCTCGGACTACTGACCCTAGTTAGTTTTTCCTAGTTCTCACATCGACGACAAAGCCGCTTTCTGTTTTTCAAGCTAAAAACACAGTTGTGTTCTGCTGGCACAGGGTTCGTCATCTGGCTTTGCATTTCATTTCGAAGTTTTATACAGCGTGATAGATCCAATTCAAATCTTTGTCTAACGCGAATTTCATTTTCTGTGATTTTTTGGTAACGGAGGTGTTACAGAAGGGCACTTGCCTAAATGTGACAGTAACCCGAATATACGACAATTTTCTCAATTGATCGCTAAAAACATTTGAGGCGTATTCGTTAATTCAATTAAATTGAGGTGACAAAAGTAAGCTCGGTTAAGCAAGTTATGAGTTATGCTTATCATAAGATATGAAACCTTTTTACCATGTTAGTATCACGTGTTTCCTAGATGATTCAGGGCGAGCCGGTCGCAGGCAACGGCGAGTGTTCGCCGGTGACCCGCCGTCGGAAGCGCCGGCCACTGCGGGGGGGCAGCCCCCTGCAGAAATCACATCTGTCTAGGTCTATTCGTTTTCCTAGGTCTACCGACCCCTAGTTAGTTTTCCCTAGTCCTCGCATCGATTTAACTTTTGGAAAATTTAAAGCGGCGAAGCCGCTTTTTGTGGCTATCACACTGAATAAGCGGTGATCTTTTGTTAAAGCATTTATAAATTAGGTTAGAGCGGGACTAGTTTTCAAATAAAGTTTACATAACAATTAATAACATCAGCTAAATCGCCATTGTTGTGTGTGTTGTGTGTTCTTTAGTATTCTTGGGATTCAATAAAACCGAAAGCAAAGCGTGGGTGCTACACTCCGTTTCAAAACTTAACCTTAACTTTTTTAACAACAGACTTCACAACATCAGGTAAAAGTTAATAATTGCGTTTCTAAAAGTAACATTCACGAAATATATTTTTATAAAAAAGTAACTTTTTGACTTAATGACGAAATATACGAAAAAAAATATTCTGCGACATTATAGATAACAAGTTTTCCTAGAGGATTGAAGGCGTAGTCGGGCTGCGAATATTTGATACTTTTAAAGGAATCATTTCAGTTTAGATAAGTAAGTATTCGATAAGATTATTACATCTAATTGTATCAATATGCAATTATATAACTCTGGCGAGGCCGCATGAGGTTATCATCCTTGGTTAGTGCATTCTCAACAGCTCCTCTTACCAGTATATTAACTCTATAAGGAACATCATTGGGATAATATAAAATTCGGCATGAAGGATCGGTAATGAGTGACCTGAGAATAATCCCGTCTTTAAGTAAAATGGTTTTGTTTCTTCAAAGATTCGCTCATCAAGCAAATTCTGCAACCTTGCGGTTACGAAGCCATTCGTTATGTTACATTCGGGCTAGTGGGTTTTGGGCTAATGTCGTGGAACTATTGCAGAGGGTACTTCTTACTTAACAAAAAAATAAAATTTGGATATTAGAACATTAAACCCAATACCGCTAAACACAAAAAAATCGAAAATGGAAAATAGTTAAAGTTATTATTTTCACCACTGACGTGTTTTCCGTGTTTTAAACGACACTGTGTTTTGCAAAGAAATCATTCTGTTCTTTTTAATAAACAAACGGTTGGCATATTACATTGAGCCAATCGGTAATTGGATCAATTTTGGATTAACGGAGCGGAGCATTAACCGCATGTCACGTCGTATGCTATATGTGTTGCTTTTAATCTGCACATCTTTAGGCCATTGTATCTTTCTGCCTAGCATGCATTCGGCCTCGTGTCCATTCGGCCTCGCATCCATTCGGCCTCGCGTCTATTCGGCCTTGCGTCTATTCGGCCTCGTGTCTATTCGGCCTCGCGTCTATATGCCTTGTATCCGTATGCCTTATATCCATTATGCCTAGCGTACTATGCCTCGCGTCTGTATGCCTAACGTCCGTATGCCTAACGGGGTGTCATCAAAAAAACTTGCGGGGCTGGTTGTACGTCCCTCCTCGTCGTCGTCGTCAGCAGCATAAAGCCGGGGTGGTTCGTTTTGTGGTAAGCTTCATTTAACACGATCTTGGGTTACTCGTCGTCCATTTGCCAGGCGTTTCTGAAGTTGTAGTTTTTCATTTAAAAACTGCAAAATTCTGGTTTAGACCTAGTCGAGCCATACCGCACGTTGAGTTCCTCTGTTCTGGATGCCGGTGGAGTTGTTGGATAGAACCGTTTTCCTTACGACGTGTCCGGTTCACCGTAGTTTACCGACCGTAGTTGATTCACGCACTTCCGACACTCTTCACTTTCTACTTGTACTCCACCAAATATCGTCCACAAGAGCGCGTATGTTCTCACTGGGCATTGTCAAATCCCTAGAAAATCTCTAAAGAAGCCGAACTCTAATGCTCCTTCAGAAGAGTACCAATATCGTCGTCAGTTTTCGTACGTGGTTCCTCAGTTTTCAACAATCTGGACTCTGGAGAGACACTTGAAGCCGTTTCAGCCAACAGTCAAACAGTCGAAGGATGTTGCAGAATTGAATGGTTCAAGCGAGAACGATGCCGCCATCACACCAGCAGCAACTTGATATGCCAACATCTTGAGAAATAGTAATAAAACTTTTCCGATATAAGTTCCCTGTATTTTGCGTGGTTCCGAAACTCTTCCACACCACGCTGCCGGGAATCAGGCAAACTCCGATCAGAAATAGAACACGGAATCACGAAACGGTAAACGGAAACTACGGGACAACTCTAAGCCGCGTGTTTATTGCTCTAACCAGATCTGTAAAGATCATGGCAAACAGTGAACCATTAGTTTTAATCACAAGATTTTGTTCTCTGAATAACTCTTAGCAGTCGATCACAGTGTTAAGTTTTACCTTACCTTAAGGGTTACTCATGTTGCTTATATTGAGACTCAAACACTGCACACAATCGATCGTCTGTATCTATTATATTTCTTAACACAATCAAGTAATGAACATGATCTGACATAAAGTTCGTCATAATCTGTACAGATCACAACAAACCGTGTGTCGCTAACAACTAGTGATGTCAATGAATCTGAATTAGATCGCTCCTGTGTTCTTGATAGCTAGAAACGATTTTTTCCATTCCATTTTTTAGCTCTGATGTATAACAATAAGTTTGTTCGTATGAATGTGTGCTTGCACAATACTTACACTCATACTGAGCGTAAATAAATATAGGATATGTTGCTGCTTCGTTGTAATTGCCTATTCCCGTCCTATCCAACACAAATTATTAAAAAGTTCAGCATTTTTATGGCACATAATGCAAAACTAGTTATTTCCTAATATTTTAGTTTGTCGTCTATCATACGCGATCAATCAAAGTGAGCTGAGATCTATTTAAATGCTTCTTATCATTAAAGAAGTCCTATCAGCCAAATTTCCGACGTTTTTTCGTGCGACGAAGAAGAAAATGTCGACTAATCGTTTTAATTTCCGTCATTCATAAATGAAAATAACTCACGCAAGGCATTGTCGTCATTCTACAACCAGGAAAACTTGCCTGACCTGCAGAAGTTTTGCAGAATAACATTGTTGTACACGGTTCACGGTCTACTCAAGCCCACTGATGAAGTTGAGCTAGATAGTTGTAATCCTGTGCCCCAATTCGGTACTACATGGCTAACAAAAATAATGACCTTTTAGGACTTGGGTTATATACTCGGTATTTCCAGAGTGCTAGTCGTGAGTTGCGAGCAGAAATCGAAGACAAAAATTGGCCGAAACGTTCACCAATGCGAACACTAAATGGGGTTTCAACCCACCCTCAGCTCCACACTTCGGAGGGATTTGGGGGCGATTAGTGCGGAGTATCAAAACCGCGCTCAACAACCTATCCAGTTCACGGAATCCAGACGATTCTCGTAGAAGCTGAGTCGATCGTGAACTCACGACTTTTAACGTTCGTCTTGGTGCAGCCTAGCGATCCCGATGCACTCACTCCTAACCACTTCATTCTTCTGAGCTCCAAGGGAGTGGTTCAACCGCCGAAGACGTTAACAGAAGCCGATCGAGCTGCGCGACCCAATTGGGAGTTGGCGAGGCAACTGATCGACCAGTTTTGGACGAGGCGGATTCGGGAATACTTGCCCGTAATCGCGCATCGTTCCAAGTGGCACGAGGAGGCAGAGCCGCTGAAAATAGGAGACCTGGTGGTTATTGTAGACGAAGGAACTCGCAACGGTTGGATCCGAGGTCGGATTGCGTCCGTTATTCCAGGACGCGATGGAACGATACGTCAAGCTTGGGTACAAACATCAACTGGGTTGCTACGTCGGCCAGATTCGAAGCTAGCGGTGCTGACTGTGGAAACAATTGGTAAAGCGGAACCGGAAGTTCAGCGTTACGGGTCGGGGAATGCTGAGGACGCATCCAACGACGCGGCAATCCCTCGGCCGACCTAGCACCACTGTCAACGTCAACGGTGACAGGTGACGGATGGATAACATAGGCAACTGATGAAAACGGGTTAAACTAAAAACGTCAATTAACTTGATTAGGAGCTCATTATTTTGCATTTATTGTTGGATTTGCGTGATTAACGGAAACTAAATTGTAAGTACTCATTTATACACTGAAGATAAAAAATAACACCAATATATGGCATTCTAGCTTAAAGAAATGGCAACATAACCTCAACGCCTTTTTCTTAAGATTTCCCGAAAGAAATTCAACAGAATGAGAAGGAAACTTCTAAAGAAGATGCCTAGATAAAGCAAGAGCCCCGCAACTTCAGAGCAGAGAACTACTTCTTGATTTCCATTCATCATCAAAATCGTGAGCGACGTCCCTCCCAATGATCCTATGATTCGTCTCCTCGAAAGCATTTCTTTGAACTAGCTCATTGAAAGTGTGATCAATTTTATTTTGAAAGAGAGCCACACATGATTACACTACAGCTGCAATAATTAAAGCTCTTGATATTTGAGCGATTTCTCGTTTAACGGCACTACACAGTGCAATGCGGTTTCTGGAGATTTTCCGTGTTGGTATGCATGTTGATTTCCATGAAACGGACAGTTTTTCAAAAACGAATAGTGAATATAATTTTCCGTGTTTTCTCCATCAAGATGAGAAGCGTTGATGGCTTAACCGTCCAGTTATCTTCGAAGTACGATGCTAGTCTAACAACCCAGTCGTCGTAGTCTCGGTTAGGCGGTGCTTGCTAGATAGAGTCAGAACGATCCTTACACTGGCCCCGTAAATTTTCTGTACTCTAACAGCCGGCTACGAAGTTTGTCGATAAAGAAGGGTAATGTCTATGGACGGTTTAACCTAACGACTTTGCTTTGATGGCAGACTTATTGGTCTGAAAGACTTATGCATGATTTTCTCTTTCGTTTCTGCCTTAGGTATGCCTTCAGGTATCTGTCTTCTTTCCGACAATTCTCAGAAATTGTCGGAATTATAAGGCTCAGAAATTATAACGCTGTCCGTTTTATGAAGAAAGTGAATAGAATACCATCCGGATGTGGTGATTTTATTGATTCAAAAGTGTTAAGTGCCCATTTGATCGAATGCTCGAAGTAGCATGCAAGCAGACTCGAGTTATTTGGCAATTATGTAACAAGACTTTCTAAAACAGCGAGGCCTAATTTCATCGTTTTATTCTTAACATTTTACCCGCTGCATTTAAATAAAAGAGGAAAGCAAATAAGGGAAATCATGCAAACATTTCTGAACAGCTAATTGTGTTGTATAAAGTCAGGGATTGTCCACTACAATTTTTAACATTTTCTCCAACCGCGAGGCTCTGTGCGACCGCACGTGGTTTCCGGGCTAAACGCCGGCTCTGCTGTCAAGCTTTGCACGCACTGTGTCTGAATGTGACTATTTCAATTCTTCTTAACCAAACCTTTAGGTAAGCAGTAAGCGTGTTCGATTGGCTCCCTTTTGACAGTTCCCAAGATGGTCGCTTCCGCATATATCTCATATTCTAAGTATTTCTAGACACCCCTAGCGAAAAATTAAAAATAATCCTCCAACTTTTTTGTGCCACTTCATCTACTGTTTTGGACAACGAGCAAGCGAATCCCTATTAGGTTGATACTTATTAGAAAATAGTATTAAACTAAACCGGTTCTGACAACCGTTGAAGTAGTAAGTAGGCTGTGCTATCGTACAGTTGGAGTATATCAAAATAGTTTGCTAGAGTTAACTCAGCTGAAGAAAGATTTCTAATTGAGCTTGCCTTGCCTTAACCTTAACGCGTTGACGTTGCGTTGACGTAGCATTCCGTTTGGCCCTTTACGCATCCTTCCGAGCGCATTTGTTTTAGTTTTCCCCCAGTCATACTTACTTCTACACTTCAAAAAAGCATCGATTTCCGTAAAATTTTGCTGAAATCTCAATAGCTAAAAAAATTTATGTTACCAAACGTTTCTAAAGATCCGAAAACGATATGCCCCATCGACACGATGGCGACGGACAGACGGAATCCTGTGCCGAACGAATTATGGTCCTCCTGTGCGGCCGTTCTCCAGTCTACGGCCTGCTTCTCTGCTGAAACTAATTTTGGCTACTTTTTCATAGGCCATTATGGCCACGTACCCAGCCCACCATGCATAGCCTGCCAAATTATACTACCTTCACTATATAAGCATATTTGAATACTTGATACAGCTCGTGATTCAAGCGTCTGCGCCACACTTCAAGTATTGCCAAATTTTACGCTCAAAACCCCCCAGTACTCGTCGATCAGCTTCCTTTAGCGTCCAAAATTCATGTACGTACAGAGCCATCGGGAGGGTTAGTGTTCAGTAGAGCGCCAGTTTTACTCACCCGCTATTCTGACGCATGCTTTTGATCCATCCAGCGTCGTACGAATCAGCGCAATTAGTTTCGTCGCAGAACCATGTTCTAGCATTATCTGCCACAGCTCGTTTTGTTTGACTAAATCGTACGCCGCGTTACAGTCCACAAACAGATGATGAGTCTGCAAGTTGTGCTTGCGGAACTTGTCTAGTAACTGACGCATGGTAAACATCTGATCCGTCCTGGAGCGATCCTCACGAAAACCAGCTTGGTACTCGCGGACGAAGAGCTCCACAAACGGTCTCAGTCTACAGAACAAGACATGGGAAAGTACCTTCTAGGTGGAATCTCGCTAGTTTTTACACTCGAGCCGGTATCCTTTTCTGAAAATAGGGCAAATGAGGCCATCGAAGCACTCCTCCGGCAATTGTTCTTCCTACCAGGCCCTGACAAAGATCCGGTGCACCGCGGTAGATTGCTTCATATAGCCGCTCGTTTCCAGTTTTATTCCGGTAAAAACACACGCCCGGTAGAAAGAGGTACATCTTTTATAGTTTTTCACACTGGGCTTAGTAATCTCAATTGTATTGGGACATTTTAAAAATGTGGTATTAGTTAATTATATACAGTATTAATTAATAGTAAACCAGCCATTAGACCATTATCAAGATTCAACACTAAGGACGTACATCAAGTAGGTACTAGTGAACGACTTGTTGCTTTATGAATCATTACCATTGCGTGCGAAATGTTTTCCGGTAAAGCAAGAAGGATTTCTTTTAAAACAATGCGTGACCTAACTGACGATGTTGTTCGCTCGTAACAGCTGCTCGATGAATCAGCTCAAATGAATCATTCGCCAGAAGGCTGCATCTGAGAATCATACTAAACAAAATCAATGCGTACGCTTCAGTGTTGCGTATATGGGAAATGAGGAAAATGTGATAAGAGAGCTCCTTTTAATTTTACTACTTATTTATTTTTCTGTAGCTTCGAGCACAAATCAATAAAATTTGCTCAAATATTGTTCCAATAATTAAAATTCATTGGTATCTATTGTTACGATTACTACACGTTATTTCACTTTCATCATTAAATGATCAAATTTTTAACATTATTTTCCTTTCTGCCCAGTAGCTCCTTTCAACCGCGAAAAGCCGCCGACATTTCCTAGCTTAACTCAGTCAAAGATAAAACACCAAACTAACGCAACTGGCGCGCATTCTACGAAGGTAGCACCGGTGAAGTTTAGTATCTGACTTTCCAGCCATCATCACAGCATATCAGCCAGTCCGTTAGCGGCCGGCAAGTCAACTCGACTCGTTATGATGGCTATCACTGCGCAAACGGGACCCGCGCTTTCCCGGTTTGCGCTTTCCGCGGTTCGGCACCGCGGCGCGTGAGAAAGTATCTTGCTTGCTTGCTTGCCCGCTGCTGATGCTGCGCTGCGCTGGCTGGCTGGCTGGACTGGACCATAAAGAAGATGATCGCGCGACATCGAGCCGGCAGCAGCCGACTTCAGGAAGCGAACGGTTCGGTTCGGACCTAGGTTCGGTTGACCTTTGGCAATAAAGACACATTCTTCTTACCATAAATTTTAATTAACAGCAGCTGGGCAGCAGCATGTCGATGCTTTCGCCTTTCGGTTATCATCGGCATCATCATCATCGGCACTCTTTTCGAAAGGGGACCCAAATGCGACAATGCCGCTGATTGTGCTGTGGATCAAACGGGCCCCGGTTCAGTAGGGTCGAGAACTTTTGTAACTGCGTCTATTAGCTGTAAATTGTTTGGGATCGGCACGTATCCCAGGAAGTGGGCCGATTTCCCCCAAAAGAGTTCAACGGGGCCAGCAAATGAAAATAACACGCGCCTGCCCGGTCCAGTCAGGCGCATTTTTGAATAATTGAGACAAATTATGCTTGAAAAGCAAACCCGCCGAGGAATTTCGGAGCTGAGCTCCTCCCGTTCTGCCGAACGAAGAACGGGCTCATTAAGTTAACCGCGCTTAATTCACGGAGAAGAAGGGAACGACGAAAGCAAGAGAGACGACGAAAAAGTTCCTAAATCGTGAGTCAGAATCGTCCGATGATGGTGCTGCGTAGAATCCCGGAATCCGCACGGGCGTAAGTTACGTAATTGGTAGCTATGCGGCGGCGGCGGCTGCGGCGACGACGACGACGACGATGCGATGATGACGACGCCAGCTAAATACGACGGTTGGCTGATGAGCACTGCCAGCGACAGCGAATCGTTATGGCGGTACAAATTAGACGCGGCCCAAAAGGGTAACGAATCTCTAGCTAGTCCCGAATTCCACGACGACCGAACTATCGTAAGCGCGCAAAAGTAATCTCTAGTAAGTTGTAACAAATCTCCGACTATTAATCATTCCATTTCCAGCTGGGACGTTGGTTGATTTGATGTGCGTGCCTGGCCGGGTTGGCCGGCAGTGAGTGTCTGTGTTCGAATTTCGACGGTTTTGCAATTGGGAATGTTTTAATTGGGTGAAGTAAAAATGATGGCGGTTGTAATTTGTTTTATAATTTTTGTAACTAGCTTTCATTTTCTTCGCAGATAAATGCAATTTAGTGCTTAACCTACTTCCAGTTTCTTTCATTTCTTTTATAGATTTTTTGGAAAAGAAAACATTCCCTGGCACTGGGAACGAAGAAAAACGGAACAATGAAACAAAAAATTATGGGACAGGAAAAAGAAAAAGGAATGAAAGCCCGATTTCAAATTCAATTTTAGGCGCAATTTCTAGTTGTAATTTGTAGTGCAAATTAGTCCAAATTAAAGTCTAATTTACTCTTTCATGCCAAGTCCGATTTCAAGGCTAGTCTCAATTCTAACTTCTAGTCCTATTTCAACTTTGCATTTAAATCCAATTGCATTCGAAAGTCAGCATTTTTTAAACTAATCGGTCGGTAGTTTCGTGACAAGCAATAGTGACACGGATGGCATTAGAGCGTACTATCAGAACGTGCGAGGTCTAAGGACTAAAGTAGACGACCTGTTCCTTGCATCTAATGACTGCAGCTATGATTTAATCATAGTCATGTTAAGGGGAAACCGAAAGTGGCTCAAAGATGGCTGGATAAATGGCTACCATTCGAAGCATGTATTGTTTTGCGCCTTAAAAATGCATCTGTATTGGCAAAGCACGCTTTCGCCACGTAATCAGTGCTTCCAGCGCTGTTATAATTTCCTAAAACTTGTAATTCAATTTATCGATCTGCTATGTATCAATAAATGCTCAGCAAAACATAATTGCTAATGGAAAATAAATTTAACTGAACATATCGATCATTACGTGTTCATAAAAGCGACCAATGTATAATTTGGAATTAGTTAATAGATATTTGGTTACGCACATATTTCGTTGAACTAGCGATTTCCGAAAAAGCAGCAACACAGTATCAAACTTTCGTCACATCAATGAGCTTTTAAAGAGCTTTCAGCTTTCGCCGCATCGATTAGCTTAGAGTGACAAAACGTGTGACAAACAAACAAAACGCAAAGGCAGGAATCAAAAACGCAATCCGATGCAAGCGGATTAATTGAACATCCTAGTAATCCTGCGCATTATTCAGTTGCTGCTGTTAATTTTGATTGAATCGGAATGCCTTGATAAAGAAAACAAACCCTTTTTCGGGATGTTTGTAGTCAGTGCGGTTGGCTGCGAATCAGCTGTTTATGTTTGCAAGCTCCGCTATTTGACATATTTTACCAATACTAATGCAATATTCAAATAAACGTTTAGGTTTTTAACGAACACATGAGATGTACAGTACAGTGTTTGTCGCACTAACACAATAACGTGAGCCACTTTGGGTTCCGCCTTAACTGAAATCGGTTTAGTTGGCTGCATCAATTCCCTTCAGCTGTTTGGATCCGCTTTCAACGTTTAACGAAGTGATCGTAGCTCGAAGAATAATCACAAAAGCTCTTTCGGTGGTGTATTGATTGCCGTTGCCCAACAGTTTCCTAGTTCGATGGTCGATCTAGACCATGGAAGTTGTCTCAAACAAGTTTGCGTTTCCGCTGTCAGAGGCACGAAGTTTTTGCTTGTAGCAGTTTACATCCCTCCCGATAGAAGCAAGCTAGTCAGGTTCATAGACGGGCATGTCCTCTCGATTCGTTAGCTACGTGAGAAAGAGATTTTTGATCACAGAATTTCGATTTGCGGTGATTACAACCAACCGCAAATTTCCTGGTTTAATGGGGAGGATGGAGTACAATACAACCATTCCCTCATGCTTCCTGCTGCTAGTGCTGCTGCTGTGGTTGATGGATTCGAATTCCTAAATTTAAAACAAATAAATCCACTGAGTAATTACCTTGGACGAACACTCGACCTCGTGTGTTGCTTTCCTGTTCTCCGCTGTTTCCCCTCGATCCTCACCATCCTCCACTGGATTTATTTTTGCCTATAGTGGTAGATCCCGTTGACGCTCCTGCTACCAATGTCGGAAAGGCACCTCTAAATTATCGTCGTGTAAACTTTGAGGCACTTGATGAATACCTTTCTTCCTTCTCTGGACTGGGCTACATTATTGGGCGAGATGGACGTGGATGATATGACATTGCACTTGGATGAATGGAAATGTACCTAGAGTTAAACCTCCTTTAAAACCTGCTTGGCGTAACAGTGAGCTGCGCAGATTGAAACGGCATCGGAACGCAAAACAGAGACTACTTGGTAAGCAACGAACACCGCTAAATAAACGCGCTTTCAAAGATGCCAGTGACGCTCCTATGTATCTGCGGGTGCAATTTGGTTTGCGAAATAATCCTAAAGGTTTTTGGACATTCGTATACTCCAAGAGGAAAAACTCTTCCATTCCTTCTAGTGTGATCCTGGGTGGAATGGAATCCTCAACAATTACCGAATCTTGCAAATTGTTTGCCGATCATTTTTCTTCTGTGTTCGCGAGTGGCTGAAATAGCTGCGTCGAATGTCCCTGATGGTGCAATTGATCTGGATGTTTTTGACATCACTCCAGATATGGTTATTGCTGGTGCCAAGAAATTGAGGAGCTCCTACTCACCTGGTCCGGATGGTATTCCAGCTATCATTCTCTGTCGCTGCGCTACTGCTCTTGCCCTGCCCTTCAGTCGGATTTTAAACAAATCGTTTGAGCAGTGGAAGTTTCCTACGCTGTGGAAACAGTCCTATATGTTTCCCGTATTCAAGAAGGGAGGAAAGCGAGACGTAAGGAACTACAGAGGCATTACCAGTCTTTCTGCTGGATCAAAGGTTTTTGAAATCATCGTCAGTAGTGTAATCCTGAACAGCACCAAAAACTATATTTCAGTTTATGCCGGGTCGTTCTGTGTCGACTAACTTGATCGAATTCACCAGTACCTGAATCTCTAAATGGAAGCCGGAACGCAAATCGAAGCTGTGTACACAGATATTAAGGCCGCGTTCGACACAGTAGATCATCAAATACTCTTGCACAAGCTCTCTAAACTGGGTGTTTCTGATAGGCTGACTTCGTGGTTGAGCTCATATCTTACAGGCCGTACTTTACGTGTCAAGCTGAATTCGACAGTTTTACGTGAATTTTGTAATACTTCTGGTGTCCCACAAGGTAGGAACCTGGGGCCTTTGCTTTTCGCCTTGTACTTTAACGATATTGCTATTCTGCTGGGTTCCGGATGCGTACTGGTGTATGCCGACGATCTAAAGATCTATCTAGTTGTGAAATCTATTGACGATTGCCGCCGATTGCAAACACTGCTGGACATCTTCGCTGATTGGTGTAACAGAAACAAGCTAACAATAAGCATTGCCAAATGTGTTGCTATATCATGTCATCGTTGTAATGTACCTATCTCATTTGACTATCAGATAAATGGAGTTGTTCTAGAACTCATCTATTTTTTGTGTGCCACTTTCTGCATACAAAACATCGTGAATGGAAAAGGCTCGATTTGGCTAGACAATCGGCTCGTGTGGGTGAGAATTCGGACAGGCTCTGCTATCTGGTAAATTGAACATTTGTCATTGGAAAATATTTCGATTAACCGCTACTTATCTCGTATTTTATTTGAATTCTTTCCCAAGAGATAACAATTTCGGATCCCAACAGTCAGTGATACAATCTCAGTTTTTCCTTTCGAGGATGAAAGGGAATCATTCGATTTTCCGATTGCGAAATCGTAATCGTATTTCCTTTGTGTCGTCATAATTTTTCCCGACCAATAAAATGAAACATGTGTGCTTTGATCGGCCCGATTCAATTCACCCCGTAGTACCTACGTCCTCCGGGAGTTTTTTTTTGTTTGTTTGCACTTGCTGGATGGAATGATAAAATTCCTGCCACTTGTTGAGATATTTGAGCTCCCGTGTCCGGCCCGTCATCGTCATCATCTTCATTGTTCGCGTCGTCGTCGTCGTCGACGTCGAAGGCTGAGGGCTTGATGCTTCGGTGAAATTCCAAACACACGAAAAGGGGGAAGCGGTTTCATGCTTGGCGCAAAGATGAGTACACCCGATAGGACGATAGGATGACAAAAAGGGGAAATTTCAGCAGGAATCCTGGCTGGCCTGGCTGCGGCACACACGTTTGCGGTCGGTGCCCGGTAGTTGTAGGGATTCTTTGCATGTTGGTTTTTTTATTTGGTAAGTGCAGGGCCAAGTGCAGAAACAAGTGCAAACGGCGTTGTGTGAGGGTTAAACGAGACAATATTCCTCTGTAAATGGAAACGGATGTGGCAATCCTCGAGCGTTACTATATTGTGGGAACATTTTAAGATAATCCAAAAAAGGTTCGATTATTTCTCCTCTCTAAGTGATTAAATAACGTCGTAAGGTGCCACTAATTGTGGAATAAGAGGAATTCATTCATTCGAGATAATTACTGCTTAAAGTGATAAATAAAATCAATTCCATCAGACCCGTCGTAAATTCGACGCCTCGACGGATTCATTTCGAGCGATTTATCTGTCATCAGAAGTGATTCCAAAGTGATTTTTCGAATCCAGTCGCACGGATGCCCTTCAAATTCTAGTCTATAACTTAGGGTTTACTTCCCCGCCACCGGGTGCCAATTAACCAAGCTCGTCTATTTACTAAATAGTGCATTAAACGACACAAAACGAACGAAGCAACAACAACCTTGAAAGTCAACGGGCGAAGCCCGTGAACGGGTTAATTCGGTAGGAACGGGAACTGGAAAATTTATCGTCTTTCACTTGTTCGTCGCTGTCGATGTTGATGTTTTCCCCACGACTTTTCAGCTTCAGGTTCATCGGATCGGATCGCAGCAGGCGTGTGCGTACGCGGTTCGGTTGTTGCTTGGTTGGTTGGTATTTTCCCCCCGGGCGACTGCGCTGTCATAAATTTGTTTCCCATAATTTGAATAATAAATATTGAGCTTGAGCCGAACGTCGCACCCCTCGCACGGAGTGCGGAAAAACCTTTTATCACCCGCACCCGCTCGCTCGGTCGTAAGTTTGGCTGCACTTTTCCGTCTCCTGCTGGCGGGAGCCGTTTTTCCGAGTCGTCACTATAATTAGTAAGGTTTTCGGTATCAAAGTAAATATCATAAATAAATGAGACCTTACGGTCCTACACGGATGATGATTCAGTCGGCCGTACCGGAGGAAGCTTCGGTGGAAATTCTCTACACAATCCACCCCGACGTCGCTGCTGTCATCACTCGCTGGAACAACGATGTTTTGATTTTTAAATCTGCCTTGTTTTATTCCCCACGGGAAGCATCTTTTGTTTCCACGAAGGCAATCGACGCATTAGAGCACGTGGGCGAACTGGCGGTTTGGGTAATTTGGAAGGTTTCGCCCATGACAGTTAGTATTATTGCAGCGATAATTGTTCGAATATGTCTATATTTGTACCCGGAGAACTTGGTTGCGTGTAAATTTCAGTTTAAATCTGACAGGAAAATGGGTGGTTTGGCCGCAGAGAGGAAAGAGACGATGAGTAAGTTAGTTATGCATACACAGATGCATTTCTGAAGTGATAATCATTTCTAGTCTGAATTTTAAAAATTATATGAAAAGTGTGAGTTCAGTGACATTTACAATGAACAAAATGATTAATATAAACGAAACATGTGAACGGTTCCGTGCATTATATTTCTGTTCCGGTCCCCTAAATGGAATGAAACACTAATGATAAATTACAAAGCAAACTTGTTTGCCGTAAGTCGCAACTTGTTGTAGGACTACTTAGCGATCCACACTGATGACCATTCTACGATCCAGGTTTTACAATTCACTTCCTCCTGCTACAATCACCGAAGCAAACAATTCCGAAGAGGAAGAACACATTCCTCTAAACGCAAGAGTGCTTTTCGATCTTCCTCTACCGCCACCGTCCGTCCGGTGGCTAGTTTTTCCGTCCTGCTGCTGCTGCAGCACTTACCGGCACTGTCTTGCTCTGCTTGTTCGGTTGACCGTCACGTCACGACACAACATTCGCCGCCACGGCAAACCAAACGCACAGTCAGCCAGCATGGCGCATAAGGGTCCGTCGTCTTCGTCGATCGGTAGTCACTCAGTCGGTGCTTACTACAGGCGGGCGTGTGAATCTGTATGATGAAAAACGACCCCGCCTGCGTCGTTCGGTTTCTTGACCCGGTTAGCTAGCAATCGTCATCATCACCGACCGAACTACCGCCTCCGCCGCCGCCGTTGTTGTTGTCATCTTCTTCGTCGTCATCACCGTCGTCGTCGTAGTCGGTGACTTTGTTGATGAACGGCCAAATTCTTACTGCCAGCCAGCGCCAGTCGCTGTGATTACTCAATCTGTTTCTGAGTAATAGTGGGCGAATCCGTCCTAGCTTCTGCTGTCAGCTATCCGGCCGGGTCCGGCGATGCATGCATGGTTTCCGCTTAGCGGTCAATATTTCCGGGACGAAACCACCGAGAAAAACAGGGAATCATCGGCGCGTAACATTTTCTGGGCAAGTTGATTGCTATTGTTGTCATTGTTGCCTCGGCCATCGACCACGCCGTTTTTTCTTTTTCTCAAAGTGGCAATTTCCTTCTGCTTTCAACCAGAGCTGCGTTCTCGTTGCTCGTTCCGTAACCTGGGTACGTACTAGCCAGTCGTCGAAATTTCTGTCTATTCACACACGTGTGACGTATTCCACGACACAACACACAATTCAGTCGCCATGGGAAACGACGCCCGGCCCAAACCGAGGATGAGTCGGAAGTAACTTGTTATGAGATCCCCCACCTTAAAAGAATACTTCACGATTGTGATTGTTCACTTTCCGTCTACGTAGGTAAGTAGTCACGGTAGCGGAAGGCAGGTGGAAGGCAGGAAGGAGTCAAATGAATAAAAACAATTCGGAACACACCGTCCCGTAGATTGTTACGATTGTTGGTTGGCATTTTTATTCGAACCGTTCCTCTCAGTGATTTCTTCAGTGTTCACTATGGGAAAGTAGTCGACTGCGGCAGTGACGGTGACGACGAGGACGGTGGAATGGGTTCAAGGTGAGCCGTGCGTCAGTTTGACCGAAGTACGGAAAGGGAAGGTAGAAGTATGACTTCTTTTACGTTGGAGCGCTTACGTTCGTGCTTCGGCAAGGTTATTTCGCAGCTTCCGGTCTCATCGGTTCACTGATTGAGGGGAAATTATATTTTATTTGCTATAGGTATTTACATCTTTTTTTCTTATTTGATATAGAAATAACTCGGTTTATCTTTTCAATTGATATGATTTCTTCAATATCGTAATATTATTTCTCGCTTAAATAAACCTACATAAAAAATTACAACTACCTACCATTTTTTTTGTATGCCGGAAAGGCACTG
This sequence comes from Sabethes cyaneus, assembly GCF_943734655.1. Taxonomy (NCBI): domain Eukaryota; kingdom Metazoa; phylum Arthropoda; class Insecta; order Diptera; family Culicidae; genus Sabethes; species Sabethes cyaneus. The sequence continues at coordinate 245,679,021 of NC_071355.1, read as the reverse complement.
GGTTCAAAAATGCCACTGCGACAGTCACGAAGATTGTCTTTTGTAGCTGGCCCCGATTGCTGTACACAGTTTACGGATTGCTCATACCCATTGATGGAGTTGGGCTGGGTTGTAAGACTGTGCCCCAATTATGTATTACATGGTTAATAAAACCAACTACCTTCTTGGGATGAAGTTTTCATACTGAGTATGGAGTTAATAGGTAGCTTCCGAAAAAGCTGAACCTGGAAGACGCAAGAGCTCCACAGGAGCAGAGCAAGTGCGCTGAACTTTCTAGTTCTAAATTGCAAAAGCCAATTCTCTTTAAATAGTAAAGAGTGGGACAATGTCTGGTGAGGAGTCTCGTGATTGTGCGCAGTTCCCTACGCGTTAAGGTAAGTAGTTTGTTTAACTACTGCAGGGTCTGGGTTGATAAATTGTTTAGCTTATCTACAGCCCTGCGCTTTATACCAACTGGATGCTATTTCTAGCTTTTCCCAGGTCAGTAATTCGCTTTTGACAGCGGATATGGAGGTGCACAGAAACGGTGCGGGGTCAATGAACTAATGAGCAGATCCAAATTTCAGTAGGCTGTCGGCAAGCGCATTGCCCTCGATTCCGCAGTGTCCAGGCACCTAGAATAATGAAACTTTGTTCTGGCGGGCGAGCTCCCTTAAGGTTGTGCTGCACTCCCAAACTAATTTGGATGCACATATGCTGGACTTGCGAGCCAGTAGTGCAGCCTGGCTGTCCGTGAAGATTCCGATTTTAGCATTATAGGTATTCATTTTAGACACATCTTGGCGCAGATGTATATTGCATATACTTCCGCTTGGAACACGCTGGGCCATTTGCCCAGTGGAAGACCTTCCTTTATTCCGGGTCCGTAGACTCCAGAACCTGTGCAAGTACCAATTTTTGATCCATCTGTAAAGAAGCAGATGGTACCGGATGAAAGAACAGGCCCTCCATTCCTCCATACAGCGCGATCAGTAACAATTACACTGTACGGAACATCCATACTGTTGCCACACCTAAATAATTATCAGGAAGTGGAACCAAAAGGAATATTTTAGTTCTGTTAAGTTTCGTTATAGTTTGCAGAACATAGTTTGTGAAGTCTGTCGATAAAGAAGGGTCAAATCTTAGAAGGACGGTTAAGCCCAAGGCTTTGCTTTTTTTTTGAGAACTTGTACGATTAACTACCGTCCTTTTGTTTGTGCATGGACGACATAGATTTTACGAAAAAAAAGTGTTGCTAGTGGCAAGTTTCGTTTTTTAACAAGCAAAAGCATAGAATCGCATGTCCTATATTTCGCTGTGGAACTAGCTATGATAAATCCTTCACAACAAATGATCAAGTTAAGATGCAAATCTTTGACCGCTCTATGATCGTTAATTTAATAGCGAAAATGTATAGTCCATTTCATGTTTAAATTAGGTTGGGACCACTGCATATCTATGCTCTTTGCCTTGGTAACGTGTCATCAAACGACTGCCGTGGATTCGCAATTGCAATCGAAACGAAATAAGGTTTTTCCTATCGATTCAAGTGGCCACTTTAGGGAAATCATTATAATAATTTTCTCTTGGGAAAAGTCAATTTTCGAGAAGAAAAAATAATTGAAAAACCGACGGCAAAAAAGTCAAAATGGTGAAGTTTAATTGTGAATAAATCACAGTATTTAGTAATTTATGACCCAAACAGTGATACAAACTATAGAATGGAATAGTTTGTGCTTTGAGTTACCAAATCTTCTTACTACTAGCAGGTTAGTTGAAGTAATTTTTACTGACTTTTTTGAGGCTATGCGAGTACATTGAAGGTGATATTCCGATGATATCGACGTCATTGGCAAAGCCAAGAAGCATGTGAGATTTCGTGATAATAGTTCCATTCCTTTCCACGTTTGCTCTTCGTATTCCAAGGCGATATTGAATAGCAGGTTAGAGAGTGCATCCCCTTGCGTCAGTCCATACAACGTCACGAAAGCAGCTGAGGTCTCACCCGCTATTCAAACGCATGATTTGGACCCATCCAGCGTCGCACGAATCAGCGTAACTAGTTTTATCGGAAAACCATGCTCTAGCATTATCTGCCACAGCTCGTTTCCTTTGACTAGATCGTACGGCGGCTTATAGTCCACGCGGAATGTATCCTTCGCGTAAAAAGCGACTTGAGTGTAAGTGTAGGTAAGCAGAAAAGGGAAACGATGAAAGATATTAGGAGCCAAGCCGACTGCGATAATCGTGCTCTGGCAATCTTATCTTTTAGGCCGCAGCTTTAATAGTAATTTGGCTAAATGCCTGGAACGCCTGGAAGCATAATTTAATTTTTGGTTTCGGACTCGTTGCCACACAATTTTGTTTGAGTTGGTTTATCCACCGCCTCGGTATGCTACTAGAACCTTTCTACTCAAAAATATAACGTTTACGTCGTTAAAGTTTTAACATAGATTGGCTACGTTTAGACGAATTAGATAGGTAGACTGCACAACAATGGGCAGAAGACTAAACAGACAGACTGGACCGACTGGAAAACTGGACTAGCAGAATGGACAAGCAAACTGGAGGGACAGATTTGACAGGTAGGCTGGACTGTTAAATTGAACCGACTGAACTGATAAATTGGACAGACAAACTGGACAGACAGAAAAATGATAAATTGGACAAACAGACAGACAGGTATGGACCGGGTTAAAAAAATTCAACAGAAAAACTGGATAGACAGACTGAACAGACTTATATATTGGACAAACAAATTGGACAGATAGTTTGGATTGACAAATAAGGAAGATAAATTGGACAGCAAGAGTCAACAGACAGACTGGACAGACTGACTGGACTGATAAATTGGACATACTGGACGGAACATTGGAAACTGGACATACTAATTAGATAGACAGACTGGACAGACAGATGTGGATAATAGATTGGACATACAGACTGCACTGAAAATACAGAACGGACTGATAAATTGGACAAAACGACTGGACAAACCGACAAAACAGACAGACTGGACTGATGACAGTGTTAGGAAGTCCGTACTCGTGTGGTCTAAACTTCTCATATACGTGTTCTCGTTCCAGCAAACACACTGGTATGAGCATCTTTTTCGGAATCCCTTTCTTATTTCTTCATACTTTGCAACGAGTTTTTGCTAGGCAAATTCAGTTAATAGCCACGGTCGTCGCTCTCGTTCATCATTGGAATCAGAGCAGTTGATATTGATCGCTCTGCAGGCCCGCAGTTTTAATCGCGTGTGTAAGTAAGGTCGTAAGATGAGCTAAGCAAAATTGTGCGCTCGCGAGTGTGTAGCTAGCAGAATATATGCACACAGCACCGGTGATTGTTTGCCGTCCGCACTTGTCAGTGGAGTAAGCGTTGGATGCTATACTTCTCATACTCGCTCGTGTAAAAGTGGGCATCGTTTGCTTCTAGCTCGATTTGCAACATTGGCAGATAAACTGGACAGACAGATTTAACACACAAATTGTGTAGACAGATTGGATAGACACATTGAATTACTAAATTGTACAGACAGACAGACTGAACCGACATTAATAAATTGAATAGGCAGGCTGGACGGACCGACTCGACTGATAAAAACAGAACAAACAGACCGAGCTGGTAAATTGGACATGGAATTTTTGCTGTCCGAATTATCTGCGTGTAGTGTCTGTCTATTTTATTCATCATCCTTATCTGTCTATTCAGTCTGTCTGTCTGTCCAATTTGATAGTTTAGTCTAGCCTGACTAGGATGATAAATTGGTATGACTAACTAGACTAGGTTAGATAGACTGGGGAGACAGACTGAACTGGTAAATTAGACATACAAACTGGACAGACTGATTTCTTAGTCAAGCTGGACAAACAGACTGAATGGATAAACTGGACAGAAAACTTGACAGGCAGAGTGAACCGATAAATTGGACGGAGAGACTGGTTAACCAAACTGGATAGCCAGGCTAGATCAGCAGATTGGACAGACAAAATGAAATTATCAACAATCTATTCTTTTTCGATTGAAACTGGTTAAGTATTCACTAAATTATTGATGTTCAGAATCTGAGCACTTGTCTTGCTGATTGTATATTTATACTTTCATTTTGGCCTAATATCCTCATATCCATTCGGTCTAGCATCCATATGCCTTATGTCCAAAGATGGAAAAAATCGCTTCTAGCGAACATGAGAGCGATCACATTCAGACTCATTGATAGGGCTAGGTACCGAATGGCCGAATAACAAATAGCCGAAATCCAAATGGCCAAATTTCATAAGCTGGCACATTAGGCCGAACGCCTTTGCTTAGCGCTTAATACAAGCGCAACTGCGGAAACAGAATTTTTGTTGTTTATTTTGTGAGCATTTACACATTTAAAAAAGATTTTCTATTCCATTTTTCTCGGCGAATCTGCAACGTTCCAGATCCAGAGGAGGTGCGAGACTTAATTGTCCGTGCCAGTAGCAAATGTTTCCGAACGAGCGGCAGCGAGTAAGGGCAGCATTATCCCAACAATTGTGCAGGTTAAAGACCCCGAATCTTTTCGGCTGAATATGGCATTCGGCCATTTGTGATTCGTCCATTTATGATTTGGCCATTAGATCTATCATGCTATTTATTGTTGCGGCCACTCGTAGGTAATCTCATTGATATACTTACTTTGTCGTGAACTATATAGATTAAGAAGCAAACAATAAATTATCCACTTAACAGATCATGTCTATTACTTTATCGCACTGAAAAATATAACAGATACAGACGATCCGTTGTGTGCAGTACGTGATTCTCAAAACAAGCAATATGGTTAACCTTTTTGCTCGCAAATATGTATGGCTACTGAGGCATAAATGGCCGGTTCACGAATGGCCGAAATACCAAGGGCATAATAGATATAATGGTCAAATGACATATTTGGCCGAAAATATTCATGGCCTTCAACCTGCACAAATGTTGGGTATATGCTGTCCTTACTTGCTGCCGCTCGTTCGGACTCAACTAAGGGATAGTTACTACTAATCATGCGTGCACCTAAATAGAAGTGGCCGGCGCTTCTACCGGCCGGCCACTGGCAAACACACGCACTCTGCAGCCGTGTCGCCAAAGAAACATCTAGTCTCGTCAAGGAAACATTTGCTACTCTTATGATAAATAGGTCACGCCACGCACCTTATAAGGATTCTTCAGAGGAGCATTCTAGATTCGCAGAGACAAAAAAAATGTGTAAATGGTCACAAAATGAGCAAAAAAAATTGTAAACACATTTGCGCTTTAATTGAGCACTAAACAAACCCGTTCTTGAAGTTTTGTTTTGTTTTGTAGTAAATAGTTGTGTTGCGACTAGATGTTTTAAAGCTTTTGTCGACTACCGCGAATGCCCAGGTCGTCTTGCGCTTAGTCTACTTCGTAGACCTATCTGGGGACACTACATAAATGCCGGGGGGATGAATGTTGCTAACCATTGATGGTTCGAGATTTCGGGTCACATTGCGATTCTCGTTTCGAGTGATTTTGGTTCGTTTCGACCACGTTAAACGAATGGGCGAAAAGAACCAAAATCACTCGAAACGAGAATCGCAATGTCACCCTTGGCTTCCTATTGGTTCATTTGTGGTTGTTTGTGTTGGAAAACTGATGGTGGGTGCGCGGTTGAGGACAACCGGTGTTGGGCGGGGTTGATGAGATCTCCAATTATTCACTTTACACTCAAATCTTGCTTTACGTCCTCTATTGGGGAACATCGGTCGTAAAAAAAGAGGACATTAATTCAGAGGACTACTAAGTGTCTATATAACCAACTACTTAACGTTATCTGAACCTGGAATCTTCATAGTAAATTCACTACTGCGTTTTATTGGCTGTTTGCAAGCTGTCTCGGCAGACAGAAATACCTCTTGGAGGCTCCGATATAAGATCACCCCCGGGCCTAGTATAGAAGTAATGCGCTCATCAGCGTCCAACTAGTCAACCCCCTACAGATTACAGATTCGGCCAAATATAATTTCGGCTTTCAGCGACAGTTGTTGAAATTCAGCCATTTGTGTTTCGGCCATTCGGTACCACTGTGACCGACTGCTGAGAGCTGTTGAGCGCTTTGTGATTAGAACTAAAGATTCGCTGTATGTCATGCACTGTACAGATCGCAATCGGTGGGTGCGTGTAGCGATAGCTCACAGATTTGATCAAAATCACTGATTTTCCATCCCTTGTCACCATTGTGTTCTTCGTGGTAAAAATCTCACCCCAAACCTGTTCTGTACTTGTTTCTTGCATTTAAGAAAATGGTAAACATAATTTTTACATAACATACATTGAAATTTGGATTGATGACGTTTCGGCTACTAACGTTGACATTAAAATCTTCAGGTTAGCTCTATTTTAACCCTTTTGGATTTCAACTCAACTCAATTTTTTTAATACTGATCTCAATATTTTTCCAATTTTTATTTCAATGTTACATCAGTTTGCTACTATAGTCAAATTCTATTCGGTTTTCTCGTAGTTTTTGTTTACAACGAGTCTACCTGTCTCGCACATTAGACAAAGTTTTGCTTGCTGAGAATGCTTTAATCCGGCAACTTCAAACTTAGGGCTCACGGTGTAGCTAACTAAACAAACTATCCTAATCCCTGCCAACATTTTTCCAACGTCGCCGGTATTGTTTGCCGCATCCGACCCAAGCTGACTAACATTTTATTCCTTTCTAAAACGGTATAAAACCAGACGCGATCGTGGCAATATTTCATGCCCCATACAGTTTCTCCCGGCGAGGCGGCGGCGGCGTGGCGTGGCAGTGAGCCTGGAGACTTGAGAGTCGAGAATGCGGAAGTGGTGTCACCTTTCAAACCCGTCCAACTAACCGAAGCGAGCTAGAACTGGCCGTTTGTTGCCGTTGCTAGCAGCATTTGCCATATCGCATGCGGCGCGCCGCGGCGGAGTAAAGAGACAGGATTTTGCATCTTATTTGCTTGACCGTGCGTCTGATCTTCACCTGCCGTGCCTGTGCCTCTGGTGAGGTTCTAAATCCGTTCATTAAAGTAGCTAACTTTGCGCTTGTGTCTGTAATCTGTCTGTACCACAGCGAATTGGAATTAACACCGAGGAGATGAGGTAAACGATAGGCGCAAGTCTGCTAACGTACAAGACAACTGATGAACTGTCGACAGCTTGTTAGCCACTTTATCAGATCGTAGATAAAGGCCAGCCAGCAAACGGGAACCAAGGAATCCTTTTATTTTCGGAACGAAGTTGCCGATGCCGATGCTAGGGCAGCGCGAGGAGCCTTTTGCAGGCCACTTTTATGGGAACTGCTATCGGTTAGCGTTCGGATCCTTTTGGGTGAAAGCGGATTACTGTGTTGCCCGGCTTTCATACCTACAGTCCGGAACCGAATTTATTTCTTTTATGTGCTTGAATCCTATGCGTTTGGGTTCCTTCTTTTTCCGTTGTTTTTCATACCTGGCTTTTATAGGTTAGGTGTAGTAAAGTTTATCTACTCAATGGAAGGGAAGAGGACATTACATTGTGCAACTAGCGATATTTGAATCTTTAGAGTGCGTAATTCAATTGCCCTCGCATAAAACTGATCTAATCTACATCAGTTTAAAGCGGAACAATTTTTCCAAATTCTGTTTCCTCCCCCCGCAGCCTGCCTAACTGACAATCCTTACTGTCAAAATTCCGTCCGGACAATCCGGACGACGAGCGACTGACGTGATGGCTGGCTCGGGTGATCGTTTGAAATAGGAAACGCAGACTTGTGTTGTGTTGTGAGTGAGTGAGCAAGCAAGCTCCGGGAGGTTGCGTGCAGGGATTTTTACCTCTCCCGCACCGCTCGCTTCGGGCGCTCTGGAACACGGGACGGGACGGGACGATTGCGTTTCTGGATTATTATCCTGCGTTTTTTTTTATCAATAAAAGCAAACGATCCTGCCGCATGGCCCGGCTGGGACTGCAGTTCCATAGATGAGGACGTCCGGGCGGGTGGACGGTGGGTGGAAGGACGACAAGTGGTTGAAAATTTTGTAACACGCTTGCCGAGGCTGCAGCACGGATGGAAGGTACCTACACATTTTTTTTCGGTTGGTCTCCGAAAAATTTAAGAGCGTGGGAACGGAACCCTTAAGATTTTACGTTACAATTCCTTTTTTTGTTGTTGCTGGCGATGTCTAATTTTCTTCCTTTTACCGTGCCTTCCGTGCCTAGATTTCGAATGCCTCCAGGAGGTACTCTTCTAATGATTTTTTTTTCGCTGCTGCCCTCGTCTATCCGTCCTCTCGCTTGATGCAATTTATGAACTGTTTGTTGAATTGAGGCTTAACGTTTTCTTACCGTTTGCCTGGTGCTTGTCTTGTTTTCGATTCCAGTTTAAGCCCTCGCTTGGTTGGGCTGGGCTGGGCGAGACGACGATAATGAATTGACACCGTGAGCAGCAGCAGCAGCAGGGTGACGGACCACGGGAAAGTAAAAGGGCAGGATCGCGCAGGTGACGGCCGGAATTATAGTGCGTGATTGATTATCCGGATGGGTTGGAATATTTATTTTTTCGTTCCAGCGAACAGCAATTATGGTGCCTAATGGGTAACAGAGACCTAGTAAATTTGGTTTACACACTCAACCGGATTGCGATAGTGAAATGACCAAGCGTCTTCCAGGGCGCCAACATCGATTTTAGCTGGTTCTGGTGCTGAAAATTACCTATTTACTGATTCACTAAATCAGTGAGGCAATCCTTTCAAATACTTGCTAGGCGGATCGTCTTCACAGCCGGAGTCGGTTGTTGGTCGACCGGCATAAGTGCGGGGAGAAATTATCGTAAAATTAATTTAATTATTTTTTATTGTTCCGCATGTTCACCGCCGAATGGCGAGAACACAACCGAGAACCGGTTCGGTATCAATGTAACGCTCTACCAGCAGCCAGCGGGTCGGTTGCCCTGTCACATGCGAGAAGCCAGAGAGGAAGGTCCCTGACAGGCGCATTAGAATGTGTGTTATATGTTCATTGTCGATGGATAATTTGAATTTAAAATTAAACGGAATGTTTCCAATTGTCTATGGCCTACCATTTGCGGTGTGTGAGAAACGCAAGCTGGGTGCGAATTACTTTGATCGATCAAAGCAGTTCTGATTTGGCACATTTGTTTATTTCGGAGCATCACAGACTGTGACTAGAAATGAAAGTCACCTTGTGATCAGTAGCGTTAAGATTCTTCCACACAATGGAATACGCAACTATCAGTGCAACCGGGTGACCTTCGACATTCTCCGAAGCAAGCAAATCTTCTGCTTTCCCTAACCTAACAGTCAATTGCACCCCGGAATAGGTAAGCATCGATGGCAGTACGGTAGCCGGTTGCCGCGCGTTTTGTGATCTGTTGATTATAACCCGCTTGCCGTACAACTCGCAAACGGCGGTAGCCGGGAAAACCAGGAAACAGGCGCAGAAAGCTACAGAAATACTCGCGAAAAGCAGCGACAGCGACAACGCCTGACGGAAGTCGAATTCTACACCTCCTAACCGAGCAGCAGCAGCATATTAAACCTGCAGGCAAATGGGCACAGATATAGTGGCTGTACCTAGCCAGGGTATTGTGCAATGGAAATGCTGTGTGCCAGCCAGCCAGCCAACCAACCAGAGCCAGAGCCAGAGCCGCTTACCGGTGGAAATCAATGAGCAGAGGTAAATAAATTGGTTAGGTAGCGTACAGAAATAAATGCGATTATGTCTTACTGCTACAGCAGTCAATTTGCACGGTGGCAGACAGCTCCCGAACAACCCGGGTAGCAGCGAAACTTTGGTCGTAGTTAGCCCTGCCTGACGTATATGTTTACAGTTGACGCTATCTGGTCTCTAATGTTGGGTTTATGCGCTTGCTTTGATGACGCTTATTTTTCCGGGTTGTGGGTGATTCCACCTACCTACAAAGTTTTGTAATGTTTCCAACATCACTCAAAAAGAACTCTATTAAACCTAAGTTCTCACAACGCCAAATGACAAATGGCGATGGGAAAATCATCCGAATGTTGTAAGTCACTGTACGACGTACACGCGCGCAGGTGTCAGCATCAATTTCACAGGTCATCATGTCTTGTATCGTTCGTCAACAGGAAAACCCGCTGCCGATGGTTGCACGGCAATGTTCGTTTTATTGCATCGCCTGACCTGAGAGTAAGTCGTAGAATTTCCAGCCGCTGAGAATTCAGAACAAAAAAAAACAAGCGGAAAATGTCTGCCCCAACCACGTAAACAAATGCTAATACGAACTTTCACCGTGCACTGGTTGCTCGTTGCTTATGTGATCCGATGTTACAATATGGAAGATTTCATTGAGCGGAATATTTTTGGAGTAAACAAAATTTACTCGAGGTGATGTTCTGAAATCATCTTCACTTCAAAACTGATGTACTTTTTTATTTTCAATGGATTCAATGGAAATTTTCCCAAGTAAAGTTATTATTATATTTTTTAAACTATTTCACCTATAAAAAACAATACGAATTCGGATAGAGAAAACATATTTGACAAACATACTGTATTGCTATGTGGACATCTTGATTTCAAAGCAGCATACGATACAGTCGAGCGTGAACAGTTATGGTAGATAATTCACGAAAACGGTTTTCCCGAAAAACTCACGCCACTGACCACTGATCATTGAATCGAGTGATGTGTTTCGTGCGCATTTCGGAGACACTCTCGAGTCGCTTTGAGACACAGCAAGGGTTGAGACAAGTCATGGCTTATCCTACATGCTGCTCAACATCGCTCTTGAGGGGGCGATCCGACGAGCGGGCATCGAAGCGAGAGGCACGATTTTCACGAACGAACGAACTTAGTTGCTTCGTCAGTAATGTTCAGCTTTGTTGATGCCTAATCCTATTCCGATGTCTCCGAGAACTCCGTACCGCAACGAACTAGCTATTGTGCAACACCGAATTACTTGTCACAGAGAATCGCCCAAGTCTTGCTTGTTTAACTAACTGCAAACGACTGGATTGTGCTCAGCAGCCAGGTCTTTGAACGCGGTCGGAATTTAGACGATACCGATGTTTGCCGATACTATTTTTTTGCCGTATCACTGTCGAGATGTGTATTGGGTGAAGTATGTTCTGATGCTGGGATAATCGATATTCTGTGCCAGGGGTATTTAACCCCTATCGAGTGCTCGAGATTCAGCCAATCGAGAACATTGCGTTAATCCGTCCAAAAAATCTTTGCGTAGGCTTCATCTTGTGTAACTCTGTGAGTTCTAGTGTTCGAATAGACCCGTATCGCAATGGAGCTACCCTTGTCTTTGCGCGGATGAGTACACTTTCTGGTTCACAATCTGCTTCGAACCGCACACAGGCGACTGCAACAAAGCCGTTCTCCAACGCATCAACGAACACGCGCAGTTTTTTGATCGATTTTTTGCACACGCGACAAAATGTGGCGGTTGCCAAAGGGGGATTAGGCTCGGTGGATCTGCGCAATGCTTTCGGAACCACTCCGGTTCCGGAAAGCACTATCGGAACTATTGTTGGGACCTCTTCTAATCTCGACAACTCTTTCAACTCCACTGCCAGTGGACGATATTTAACAATTTTGTGACCGTGTCTTCTTCTTCTTCTTCGGCATTGAGGCGGGGTGGCTCGTGCTGTTTTAAGCACTCATCTCCATTCAACTCGGTCTTGGGCCACTCGTCACCAATTTCCTAGTCGTCTCATAAGACGCAAATCGCTTTCAACCTGGTCGAGCCACCGTGCACGTAGGGCCCCCCTGTTCCTGGTGCCGGAGGGGTTGTTGAAAAGGACTATTCTCGTCGCACTGTCGTCTGGCATCCTTACGACGTGTCCGGCCTACCGTAGCCTGCTAACTTTCGCTAGATGTACGATGGGAGTCTCCCCAAGCAGTGCCTGTAGCTCGTGATTGATAGGCCTCCGCCACTCTCCGCTTTCAGTTTGTACTTCGCCAAACACGGCAAGGGCGCGTATGTCCTCCGTGAGCAGAGTCACGGCTTCAAGTTCATAAAAGAAGCAAAGCAAAGCCTGGGTGCTAATACCGTTATCGAAATTTGACCTTCTGTTTTTATACGACAGACTTCGCAACCAGCTGTTAGAATACAGGACAGTGCGGGGTCAGTGCTACAATCCTATTGACTCTAACAGCCTCTCCCAGCCGAGATTCGAACATACGACGACTGGCTTATTAGACCAGCGTCTTAACTCGAGGCCAACTGGGAGGAACTACCGGTCTAATAAGGTTTTGTACATTGTTAGCTTCGTGCGGCGGCGTATGTTTCCTACTCGTAGCGCTTTACGAAGGGCAAAGTAGGCCCGATTTCCTGCTTGGATGCGCCACTGGATCTCCTTACTAGTGTTGTCGTCCGCAGTCACCAGCGATCCCAAATAAACGAACTCCTCTACCACTTCTAATTCGTCGCCGTCAACGGTTACCGTCCGTGGGTGACGCGCGTTTGTTTCCTTTGAGCCTCTTCCTTTCATGTACTTGGTCTTCGACGCATTTATTTTTAGCCCAATTCTTCTAGCCTCCGCTTTCAGTCTGGCGTAGATTGCCTCCGCCGTCGCAAAGCTCCTGGCTATGATATCGAAGTCATCTGCAAAGCCTAGAAGTTGGCTACCTTTGGTAAAAATCATGCCTTTCGTTTCAATGCCCGCTCGTCGCATCACCCCCTCAAGAGCGATGTTGAACAGCATGCAGGATAAACCGTCACCTTGTCTCAACCCTCGCCGCGTCTCGATCGACTGTACCGTATGCTGCTTTGAAATCAATAAAGATGTGATGCGTGGGTACGTTGTGCTCACGACATTTCGGCAAAATTTGTCGGATAATAAAAATTTGGTCCGTAGTTGCGCGAGCCCCCATGGAGCCCGCTAGGTAATTCCCTACGAAACCTTGTGCTATCGGTGACAACCGGCGTAATACGATCTGAGAGAGTACCTTGTAGGCGGCGTTAACCAGCGTAATACCGCGATAGTTGCAGCAGTCTAGCCGATCACTCTTTTTGTAGTTGGGACAAATCACTCCTTCCATCCAATCCTCCGGTAGCTTTTCCTTCTCCCAAATCCTTGAAATAACCCAGTGTAGAGCCTTTGCCAGCGTTTCTCCGCCGGTAGGCGGTCCTTTCCAGCGGCTTTATTGGTCTTCAGCAACCCGATTTCTCGATTGATTTCAGGTGCTAGGACATTACTATCTTCCATAGGCGCTCCTAGGTCAATTTCCGTTCCGCCTTCGACTTCGCCGTTGAGGTGCCCCTCGAAATACTGCTTCCACCTGTCGACCACCTCGCGCTCGTTTGTGATTAGATCCTCTCCCTCGTCCCTATCACATGTCAGCTTTAGGTTGTTGGTTCACCTTCGCGTAAAACTTGCGCGTGTCATTAACCCAGAATAGTTGTTCCAGCTCCTCACGATCTCTGTCCTCCTACTGACGCTTTTTCCTCCTCAGGATCGTAGTGAACTCATTCCGCGCTCGTTTCACGTTAGCATTATTGTCCGTTCTTGAGTTATAGCCGAAAAACTGATCGCATAACTATATACCGTAGTTAGTCGCGAACGAACAATCATAAAAATTTTACCCTTCTCAAGAGATTAAAAATGTGTGACGAAGAATAAGCCCATTTAAAAATTATATAAATCTTGATCCGTGTAATCACAGATTACACCTTACATACAGACAACAATGTCGCGTATAGGCAACTAGTAGAAAAATGAAGCAGTCGGCCCTACATTAGCATGGTTCTACAAGGCCCTATATTAGTCTGCTGGTTAAATATGAACGATAAAAAGAATATTAAGCAAAATTTTGCAACGAAACTGTATTTGTACCTGTACGATTTACGTATATAATCTTAACCTTTCTGGCAAAACTGATAAATTTAATTCGGGGTTGGGATTTGAACCTGGGTCCTCGGCATAAGAGGCGTGAATGCTAACCACTACATCGACCTCTTTTCGTACTCCTTAATAAATCTCAATTCTGCCGTCTCGCGCACATAGCGATGCAGAAATCAATGTTGTCAAAGGTTCAATTAAACAGAGTTTATCGCATTATTTTATTCATGGAAATTAACAAAGCACAGCCAAAGAGTTAGAGAACCGAATTAGTTCTATCAAAATTTGTTTCAGCAACGCAGATTTGTATTAACGGAAAGGAGTTTTATCAGGCATGTTGAAAATTACGATCCCATCAAAATAGTAAACTTAAAAAATTCAAGCCATTGACATTCAATCAATCTTGTCGAAATTCATGCGATTCTGATCTTAGACTCTATCTTTGTTTGAATGGGTGCATATTTAGCTTTATAATTCGTTATAAACGTAGAATAATGAATTTTCTGTTCGTTGGTCCTCGGTGATCAATTTCGACCGAATCGAAGATACCGCGCTTTCAGTTCATCGTTAATTTGCGGACCGTTTTAAGATAGCTCAGTTAGGGGGCTCCGTAGCCGCAGGGTTATCGAGTCTGCTTTGACAAGTGAGTGGTCGGGGGTTCGAATCTTAGTAGAACCAAGCATTCGATGTCAAGTGACTTTAGCATGGGTTTATTCTCAGGCCCCTCATTTACCCCTCTTTCATGCTGAATTCTATATATTTACCCACTGAAGTTTCTTGACAGTGCAAAAGTCCGTATAGTCAGAAGAACGAATGAATCCTCGCCAGGAACGGCTATAATATGGGATAGCACTGGCAACGAGGAATAAGTGGGTAAAGTAGATCAAGCTTTGAAGGAAGGGTAAACTCCAATACACATAAGCAGGCATAATAAGCATATCGCTCATTCAATAGCGATTATAGCAAAAAGAAATGCACCGGGCGATATCACAGTAGATCAACTATACGCAGTGATGAGTCCACACGTGGAAAAAAATTTCAACTGAAAAAAAATAATACTAGTTCAAATAGAATCATCGATTTTATAATTATACACAATGGGTGATTGCTTCGTGTGAGGGTAATGGCTAAGCATTTGGAAGCACTCTTATAGTCAGGTTGTTTAAGCGACGCCATTTTGTTAATTGGTTGATAAAACCGTGCAATCGCTTACAGTCCTCAACAGATCGTATAGAGAGACATACAGTAGCTTGCAACCCGATGGGATCACAGAGCAAGCATCGTAAAAATATATGATGAACAGTAATGGTCCCAGGTTGCTTCCTTGCGGAACTCCAGATTGGTTGCAAAAATTGTACGATTCAGGTGAGCCTAATTTAACTGAGAGTAGCCAATTTGTAAGTCTGAAGTCAATGAAGACGTTGGCTCAGTTTCCGAAGCAGAATTGTCAATGGTCAATGCGGTCCAAAGCAATTTAATTAATATTTTTACGCATTAGTTCTAATACTGAGAAGTACTAGATAATCATCAATATTCGCGAATTTAGACATTTAAGGACAGGAGACATGCTTGTTTCTGATGTAGATTCTGTGTATGTGTTTCTACGTGAAAACAAATACGCAGAATCTACATCAAAAACAAGCAAAGTGACACAGAACTGCCGTCACGTAGAATCTCTTCTAGCATTATCTGTATGTTGCATGTAGCAGAACTTCTGGCGAACACTGCGTGACCTGGCTGTCGCGTGGGCAACAGGATAGAATATTTTGTGTCACCTATCATTCGGACGGACTAAGTTTGTACAGCGAATTACTCTTTGGGAACACATTCTTCCATCCAACAATGGTTTCGTCTTCTGCAGCAGGGCTTGCTCTTCGGTTAACTCAGCATTTTGCGTCGCCTTGCGGATGGGTAAATCCATTCTTTTCGAATTCCTCTTTCGTTAGGGGTCCGGTAACGGTGGCCATTTTTGACAGCTTCCAGCGCATATTCGACGGAAGTCGTTGAACAAAGGTCGCTGCGTGTCGCTGCAGACGCATTCGATTGGAGAATTCTTTTCTCCGGAATATAGCGTGCTCGACGGAATGGTGCAATGGTGCTTTCTCTTCTGCGGTGTTCGAACTTAGGCTCAGCGACAGGCCATCCCTTTTCTAGTACTAAGAGAGAGAGGTATCTGGCAGCTTCTACCACTTCGTTGCATCATCTGCGATGTTCAACTTTGTCGGAGCCCAATTCTATTCCGATGTCTCCGAAAACTCCTGCATCTTGCTGATCTGCTCCCCAACGGACTGATTATATTTCTAGTTATCGAGATTCAGCCAACCGAGAAGATTGCGTTAATCCGTCCAACAAATATTTGCGTTGCCTTCATCTTGTAGGCCTCCGTGAGTTCCAGTCTGGGAATCGACCCGAAAGCCTTCATGCGTATAAGCATACTTTCCGCTTCCCCATCTTCTTCGAACCGCACATAGGCGACTGGAACAAAGCTGTTCTTCAACGCATCTACGAACCCATACAGTTGGACCACATTTCGCTCACCTATGCTCGTCTTCTTCCAACACCTAGACACGCGGACCGAATCATCACTTTCAGCACTTTCGTAACGTAGACATTTGGGTTGCGATGTTGCTCGCCATTCCGAATGGGATTCGGAACGACCGGAAACGCTGTGACGCGGATTACAAGAAAATAACACGATCCGGTCCCGTTCCTAAACTAAGCGTGTTTTCATCGTTTTGTTGACATTGCCTAATGCCTACCGAAAAGATTCGGAGATTCCGAATTTTTCCGGCAAATTGGCTTTTCGTCAGCTTCTCGATGTAATTGGATCTTTAGTAATAGCGCATTTTCTCCTTCATTCCGTTGTGACCTGAAAGTGACAGATTGATTGTTCTAGTTTTCTTCTTCTTATTTTTGATCCAGACAATTTAAATGGTACCATTTAAATCAAGTCGGCATGCCGGGTTTGTGACGGGTTTGAAATTTTATCGCGAATCAATCCTTCCTCTGGTTTATTCAATCAAGCTAGCCCGATAAACAGTAACAGTTAGTACCCGGTTTGCGATGACAGTTCGGTGCACAAAAACAATCCCAGCTGGCTCCTCTCTCTCAGGTTGCGACCATTCGTCTCAACACGATCGGTTTGCTGTCTGGCAGCCGAACATCATCACCGGTCCAAGGCAGTCCAATTTCCGTTCGCTTCGTCAATTGTCTAAGATGTTAACTATTCAGCTCTCTCGCCGTCCTTCGCTAACACTGTACCGTGGACCCTCGTTCTTTTGACCATTTTTAATCTAAACACTTTTTAATTTGAACCCCGGTGGTTTGCACGACGCGCAAATTAAAAATGGTTCAAATGTCATTTTCAACATGACATCATTTGTTTATACAGACAATGCACATAAACACGATTTGTTTGTACTGACCTAGCATGTTTAATGCAATCGTAGAGTGAAATACTCGCTGTTTGCAACTGCCAATTAAATCAAACCACCAAAACAGTAACAGAGAGCAGGGCGACCAGTACATACAAGTTTCAGCATATTTAGGGTTGCCAGTTGTTCAAATCAACAACTAACCCCGTTAGTTTGCATGAGGAATAGTTCAAACGAACGGGGGTCCACGGTATTTGTATTGCTTTGCTGGAACTCTGCGGCAGTGCTTTTCAGAGACATGTTCGCTTTCATGTGATGTAGAGATCCGCATCACTCTGCTCGCAGAATGGACACGGAGAGACTTTGGTTCATCGTTGGTTGAGGTGTTTTAGAGCATGGTCCGAACACTATCCAATCTATCTTAGGCGTATGCTAGCGGTAATCTGTTCGCCTTTTACACCTTCTATGCTGCCCAACGCAAAACCCAAGTGGTAGTTGTCCATCTCGATCAGTATTCGTGGCTGAACGTTGCGATAGGAATTCGTTTTCGCTTTCGGGCATCCGGTTATTCCGGAATTAAATCTCCACTGTTAATTCGTTTGCAAATTCGTTTGCTGTTTTTGATGAACTCCCGTCGAATCAGGGCCCCACGCCAATTCATTCGCAAACTGTGTTCTATCTACTTTCGTCCAGGAAGGAGGAGGTACATCCGTGATGGACATCTGGAACGTAAATGAAAAGAACCTTGCTAGAGTAGTTGACGCAAGTATTGCATTGTTCTGTAGATGTTTCTACAGCGACCTGTCTGCGAGGCCGACGTTTGGGAATTTTGCGCTTGCTTACACTCCGATGATCGGTGTACTCTTAAAGGACACCGTAGAAGTCGTCAATGCTGTCGATGTCTGACTGGAGCTGGATTGGAGTTGCACGTGAACTTCCTCCTTTTGTTCACCATTTTCAAGCTTGCTAGCGTACGCACAGACCATTAACAGAAGTGTTACTGGCCACGTCCCTTTCACAAGTGTCTTTAACTATTTTCTGAAGTCCTCTAGTGTCATCGCGTTCAACGTTAGACGATGCTTGGCCCAATCAAACTTCATAGTAGTGGCAATTTCTCAATAAGTTTTTGAAGGACAAGACTTTCCAGTGCGACTTCGGCTGAGTATGTAGGGATCGGCATCGAAAAGATTTGCTCAACTTCTCTTGATTTCCATTACTCTTATTGGCTAATCCAGAATCCTGGTTTCTTGGTTCTGCTTTTTCGACACCTTCGCAAGCTATCTTACCAACTTTGACATCGGCATTGCACCTCATTCGATGACCGGTTACGCGTTCCTCCTAAGCAAAGCAAAGCCTGGTGTTACATTCTGCATTCGGAACTCGACCTTTTCGACTTTTTATTCGTCAGACTTCGCAGCCAGCTATCAGAGTACCGCCCAATTGCAGGGCTACATTGGAGACTGGAACATACGATGACTGACTTATTACACCAGTGTCATGGATGACACTGGATCATGCGTCCGCTACTGTACCTCGAACTTTGCTTGCCAACTGGTCCCACTTCTTCATTCATTCACAAGACGCTGACTTGCTTAGCTTGCTCTTGTTCCCCCTTCGACTTTGGATCCGTTTTTACCTTCCATTTCCCAGGATCTAACGAGTAACGAAATTATGCGTGAAATGATGAGGGTATGAGAAATTTTGTCTAGTGGATGCCGCGTTTATTTACGGTGGAGCATGCGGACAGCTAAACCGTCCACGGGCAAGGTCATAGTTTTATTTTAGAAGAATTGATTTCATTTACTTCTTTACTCGCATACATATTCACCAAATTCACTCCTGTTTGAGTTGTTTCTGCTCATGGACCCCAAAAGGAAATTTTCTGAGTCGCGTCATTGAAGCCTGTTCCGATATAAAGTTTCTATTTTCAAACAGACATATTTATAAAAACATGAAATATTACAAAACAATTGCAACTTTTCGGACGAAAATAAAATCGAATTTAATTTTAATTGTTTTTGAAACCACATTAAAGGAAATCAAGGTTGACGGAGATGAAAATCAATAACTTCTAATTTCACATCACTATAATTTCAAATGCATCCTTAAAATGATTTCCGATTCCTTTTTGTGCATTTCAGTAGTGGATTCACACTCAAACTTTCGCTGTTAATGAATACTAATTTGAATTGTACTTCTTCCAGTGTAAATCAATATTATCTAATTTAATATAATGTAGGTACGTAACTAGAGAGAGTTATAATCCCTCCATTACCACGCCAACAGCACATCAAATGCAGCGCAACGTGGATTAGCCCCATCTAATATATTTCGAAACTTTCAAAAGCTGATCCTCCGTCCGTAGAGCATCATCCTGACCGACGACGCGACGTTCCGCCATGCCATATGTGAATGCAATTGAGCGAAATGCGTTCGGTTTCGGTCCCAAATGACACCGGGTGTAAAAATCAAAGCCTCTAGAACCGAGTGTGTGAGTATGGTTTGTGGCCGCCAGCGCTCGAATGTCGCCGCGTGGGAGTTATACGTATACCGGAGAACTGTTTGTAATTATAAATCGCTGCACCAGGGGTGACATTGACATAAAGCGCAAATCGGAATAATTGTTATACACTGAAATCCATTAATAATACATGTGACATAATATATGTCTTCCGTCTTCAACCCCGGGCAGCAGTGGCGTTTGGTGCGTCCAAAGCTAACCAGGACAGGACAACGGAAGGATGTTAATGTTCAGCTTTCGGTTCTTCGCTCTCGGTCGCTGGGGCTGTGTCGCAGCCTGCAAAAGAGGAAATGCATTAATACAGTATTCGGCCAGTGATTTTGGCGTGTGTTGTTACGTTATGGCAATGTTACCAAGGGACGAGGGCCTTTATAGGCGTCCGTCGTTCATCGTTTCGACCGGCCCAAGTGGGCCGGTAAGTTAGCCTGGAATTTATAGCGCTGAACTATCAGCGGGAACAAAGTCTGGTGGTCTGTTGCGTTGAATGCTGTGCGTGTGTGGTCAACGCATAAACTGCTGACACCACTGTGACAAAGAAACGCAAAACGGAAATACGCCTGAAAGAATCTCGCGATGAGGCGCTACGCGTAACTGTCAAGGACTTTTCGGTCTCGTTGGCAGCCAGATGAAGTGAATCGCAGCATGCTGGAAAATAGTGGTGCTTGCATACGTGTATCTTGTAAGATAGGAAAAGTCGGTCGCTTGCTTTGATCTCCTTTTGGGGTTTTAATGACTTTTTAATGGCTCTGTTAGTTAGGAACCGACCGGGAAAATTCCAGTTCAGCTGGAACTAATCTGGCTGGATGCTACTCATGGTTAGCAAGTTTAGTTATTTTGCTGTTTTGGGTTACGTCTTCAGTCAGTCAGCTGTGGGAATGTTTATTCAACCGAAAGTCAAAAAAAGAATGAAAGTAAATCTCGTTTTGAAATTGGTCACAAATAATTACGTTAATAAAAATGACTAAAGGTACAATAAACTGCAAACAATTTCTTTTCATAGAGCACAATCCGGACGCTGGCTCTGGTTGCACTATCAAGCACGCCAAAGGATCATAAAACGCATCCTTTAGGTCACCAATTTTCGGCGATACCTTTGGCACAAGCATTCCCCCCGCCCCCACAAACACAGTGGGGTTGAGCCCTCCAAATGGAATCGTCCGCTTCTCGCTGGTGGTAATTACAAGCAACTGGCGGTGCGCACCGGCCGGAAAGCATTGTCCCACACTCGAATGGACCCGGCCATAACAATTCCAATAAATATGTCATACAGTCATCACACAATCACCGGCGGTAGCGGACCGACGGACGGCCGCGAATTCGAAAGGCTCCACCAGATGACGGATTTAAATTCGCTCGCACGCACTGGAAGTCACGATCGATTACTCGCCGAACGAAACTCATATCCGATGTTAGCCCGGCCCGGCAAGCAACGAAGAATGGTTTTCCAAAGTGGAATTGTGTTTTTTATTGTATGCCATTTTTTATCGCCCGTATCGCAATCGGCCGGCTGATTGCTTTTGCGATTCTGCCGTTTATTTCATGGAAATGATTCTCTCAATAAGTCGTTAATGAAGAGTTTACTTTTTCGGATATCCAGTTTCGGTAGAAAATGGACCAATCCTTCGAATATGAATTAATGTTGATACGTTTCGATTGACAGTTTTCAGCGAAGGCTATCGAATTAACAATGCACACTGAAACGAGTCATGCAAGGATTGCACTTTGCAATAAGATTTCCGCTCATTTCGTTCCCACGGCATCTTGCCCAGTGGACTATTCCAGCAAAAAAAAAAAAAATTACCGGAAGAACGTCCCGCCCTCAGTTTCGTTTCCCGTTCATCCGTCGAACGCAAGAATCTGTATCATCTTGTCGGTCCCAATTGTCAACCGCCGCCAGCTCGGGCGGTGCTCAATGCAACGAACCAATCGATCAGCGCGGCGCAGCGCAGCGCACGGTAAAACAGGTTCAATTTATTCCTACCTTCTCTTCTTGGTCCGCTCGCTCAGGACCGGACCACCGAACGGAGGAGAGGTCTCTTTGTCAGACACAGGACGCCAGAAGTGTCCCATCATCACCGGGCGCTCTTGCAATTAACACGCAACATGCCTTCAATGTTGCCGATTGCAAGCTACCGATCGGGCCCGCTTCGCACGGTGGGTTCCAATCGATTAAATAGACATACCTGGTTGTTGGACATTTTTTCTCCTCTACAAAATTCGGAACTGCTGTCCTCATGTCAGAGAGCTAAATTCTGACAGTTCCGTAAGTCCGTAAACGCGCATCGCTCACTGTGATCGGTGCTTCGCCTATTTAGGAAACGCTGCGCTATGATAACGATGAGCTACGGCGGTCTAGAAGAAGGTAGAAGATCACAGGAGCCTGGCTTTTCCCTTCCTAACCACCCACCCATCAACGGGCCACGGAAACGTATGCAAAAGAGTATGCCTGCGGCATCCCGACCGGCTTCTCCGCAAGGTCTACCGCTCGAACCAGCCGATCGGCGCGGACCGGCCGGTGTGCGTGTGGCTGCTGCTGGCTGGTAGGATGTAAAGAGAAGACCTCTAAAACCGTTACTATTAATAACATGTTTTTAAAACCGACATTACCTTTTACGAAAGCGAGAGACTGTTTCCATCTGCGGCTCGGATTCTGCTGAAGCCCGGTTACCTCCGGTTCGCCAACTCAAAGCGATATACAATGTTAAACAAAAAAAAAAGCGGTAGCAGCGTTCTCCAGTACAAGAAGGAACTTTAAAAATCAGACGGAGGAAAATTAATGAGTGTAATAGCCGACCTCTTCTTATCTGGCGGGGCCCGAAACGAGCAGCCGAACGTCGATGGCCGCGGCTGATGATGACGATGATGATAGTGGACGAGCAGGCCCATCAGCAGCACGCACCAAGCGATGAGAAGACATTCCTAGGACCCTACTCGATAGTAGCTTTAGCCATTTCTCTGATACGCAGAAGAAAAAAAATTCGTGGGAGAAATGTTCGATCCTGTGGGAAACCGGAAATTGTGAACCAGATTCCCTTTACACATACACATAATAAAAGCAGCTTTTCAAGTGATCAAAACATAAACTTCTTGATCGAATCAGCTTATGTTTGTCGCCGTTTCAACCTATCTTGATTCAATCTCGCCAAAAGTAGGTAGGTATATCAATCGAATTTCCTAGCAAAGAATTATTCTTCGGTGCACCGAAACAATCAAAGGTGGCTGAGAAAACGTACTCCCGTGTTGTTGCGCCTTCAGGAAATTCATTTTCGACTCACCTTACTCTTTCGCGTCGTGTCCTACTGCAGTTCGGTATACGACAGGAAAGGAAGTCGCACCTTGATCGTCGCATTTGTTCTTGATGTCGCAACGGTTCACTGGCCTACCTACAAAGGTCCCAAAGGGTTTTCTCTTACTGCTTTTGACAGCAGACTTTCATAAAAAGGGCATACTTAGTAGGTACCTAGCTGGAAGCCATTCGGGTGCGGAGAAATTTCTCACGAACTGATTCGATTGAATTATTCTGCGACAAAAGCTATGGAAGATAAAAAAAATGCATCTGCATAATACATTACATCATAGCAATCGTTTTTTTTTATGAAATTCTGAAGTGTACTTGCATTTTTGTCTATATCCATATTTGGTTTTGATGGGAATCGCAAAAATTTCATGTTTTTCTCAGTTGCTTACTTAGCAGATACAAAGCTGGAATATATATAACTTTAATTACAATTGGGTTTAATTGGTAACTGACTATTTCTTACATTTTGTTTTCTCCTTTTCAGGTTTTCTTCTACAGGTTTGCGGCAGCCTTAGGTAAGTGTATACTTTTAGGTTAAGGGCGCACAGGGTAACGATGAGTATTTCGATTTGTTCAAGGTATCTTGAAAGCACAGAAATTGACTTTACTATTATCCAACCATTCTGATCCGATAACTACAAGTCCTACTGCGTAAGACTATTCGAAAGACTATATTTTAACTGAGTTTTTCCATTTTAAGCACCCTTTACCGACTTTAATTACGTTCGCTGACTAACGCTTTCGATACCTAGCACATTCGGTTTGTTTATGTTCAACTGTCATTTCGTTCGCTCGGTTTGTTGTCTCTCAAGAGAATCGGAACTTTGCTCACTTCCTTTTCGCCACCCAACGAGAGGCTCGTCTACAATCCATTTGAAAAGTACTAAGTACTCCAGTACTGAAACACAGAAGCCGTCATTGTTACATTGCAATATAGGTTTGTTTCGAAAATACTTTTCTTTTCGAAATTAATGATTTACCTTTTACTAAACCTTTCGACCGTTTGGTCTAGATGTTAAGATTCTGTTTAAAGTTTCTAATTGCATAGTCTACATATAAGTTGCCTATAAGTCTTCTTAGCATATCTGTCGAACGCTTTTAAATTGTTGGTTTTGAAATGCCGAAGGTGTTTTTGAATGGCCTCATTAGCCCTAGTTTTAAAAAACGACATCGACTCGACTGTAAAAACTATCGAGGCATAACATTGCTCAATTCTGTCTATAAGGTGCATTTCAGTATCCTGTTCTGTAGACTGAGATCGTTAGTGGAGTCATTAGTCAGCGATTAACAAGCTGGTTTTCGTAGGGGCCACTCCACAACGGATCAGACGTTTACCCTGCGTCAGTTGCTAGTCAATTCCCGGGAGTACACCTTGCAGATTCATCAAACAGATGATAGTTTGTAAACTTTAAGGCGGCGTACGATTCAGTCAAACGAAATCAACTGTGGCAGATATTGCTGGAACACGATTTTACAACGAAATTAGTTTAGCTGATGCGGGCGACGCTGGATGGATCAAAATCATGCGTCAGAATAGCAGGAGACTTCAGCCGCTTTCGTGACGATGGATGGACTGCGAGATCCCACTATTAACACCGCTAAAACGAAGTACGTGGCTGCTGGCAGGGAACGTGGTAGCCCAAATGGTGTTGGTGCCGAGGTGGGGCTGGATAGGGAACGATATGGAATAGTGGTTGAATTTCTACGGATTACGTAGCCAGGTTAAGTTCCGTAATTTGCAAATTCGCACAAAACTGGCGCTCTAGAGAACACTAATCTTGCTAATGCACAGTGGTCCAATCTGCGAAATACGTGATCCTGTGATATTGCGCCAAAACGTGAGAAATATTTAAGCTCAAAGTAGAACTATTTTTCATCAAAAATGCTCAATATCGCCGAAACTTCAGAAAATCACGTATAATAATGTTCTACAAAAACGTTGATTTTAGCAAGATAAACAACTTTCTAGAACACTATGAACACGTAAAAGTTGACCAGAATAACTCAGGGTTTGAAAACTGTTTTGAAGGGTCTGCCTATGAATATCGCTTCATAGGCAACTTCCATGAAGAGATACAAGTATTGTGTCTTTGACAAAGTTGTTTGTATTGATATTTACTACAACTTTGCCGAAAGTACTAAATCTGTATCTCGAATATACGAGAAAATAAATTTCGTATCTCACTTTTAAGGGAAATAAACACCGAAAGATTTCTCTCACAAGAAGGGGCTTGTTATATCAAGGAATGTTCCTAAAGACACTATATGCGAAAAACTTCACGTTTCGGCGCTATATCAAACGATCACGTATTTCGCTGTTTGGACCACTGTGTAGCGGGGCAAAAGTGCGAATACCGCGGGGCAAAAGTGTGAAGCTCGAAATGAAATTAGCACAGCAGTTGCTAACAAAACCATATTATCTTCAATCTGAGATATGTTTTGGTAAGGAATATTCTCAATTTGCACCTCTGCTATTTTGCGCTGGCGTGTTGCAGCCTCCGTCAGATCGAAACTTTTCCAAACGTTCGTTTTATGTTTCATCAGCGGAAAAACATTGTTTTCCTTCGGCCAACATCTGTAGAGCACACAGTTTTCTGCAGATCCTCCATTTCTAGTATCTGTAATATAGTGCCCAAAGCTATAGCTATACATCTTTACCTCGTCCATGAATCGCACTTTTACCCTGCTAGGCGCTTGACGGGGTTAGATTAAATTGCGGAAAAGCGAAATTTATTTTGTAAATTCTTTTCACCGTATTTTCAAAACAGATATGTGAGTGATGTAACACACTGCTACAAAGTAATATCCTTCTGTTGATATTGTATTTGCCGTTTAACGAAAATTTACATCAAAACCGCCCTAAAATAACATTTGCACAGAACTCAGCAACTATGCTTCGTAAGCAACCAAAGTTTACATTAGATTCAAGCTGTCGAAGCAGTCACCCATCCTTGCCAATGTAGTCAATTTACTCGAAATCTGCACCGATAAATCATTGAATCGCACTTTTACCCCCATCGTACTTTTATCCCTCCTTACTCTATCGATTGAGTATTAGTCCACTACTAACTAAGGCAGAAATATATCAACAGAAGTAGAAAACATTTACTTTTGTAAATATTTACAAATTCCACAAACAAATATGTTGAAATTCTTTTCGACTTAGGTCGATTCTAATCGATATCAAAAGACTTACGGCTAACGCTTTAGACCTGATAGAGTCATTTCGTCATTACTCTGTTCCTGGTGCCAATGAGATTATTGAAACGAACCGCTTGCACTGCACTGTTTTCCGGCATTCTTACGGCGTGTCCAGCCCACCGTAACCTACCGATTTTTTAGCCCAGATATATGCTAAGGGAACTCTCCAAGCAGTACCTGTAGCTCGTGATTTATGCAGATGACTTAGTCAATCAGGTCTCAGTTCGTTTTCTGTTTTTTAATCAGCTAAATATCATCACGTATGTCCTTCGTAAGCAACGCCACAGATTCAAGTTCGTGAAGAACTACCGGTCTTATAAGGCTTTTGTACATTGGCTGTTCTGTTTTCTGTTTATCTACGCCGGTGCATCCTCTCACTTATATTGTTATCCGTATCATCAGCAATCCCAAAAATATGAACTCATCTGCTATTTTAGTTCGTCGCCTTCAACGATTACCGGCCATGGGAGGCGTACGTTCGTTTCTTTTTAGCCTTTATCTGCCATGAATTTGGTCTTCGGCACTTTGTTTAGCCCAATTCTACTAGCCTCCGCTTTCAGTCTAGCGTAAGTTGTCTACGTCGTTGCAGCTTCTTGCTTCTGGCTATAACAACAAAGTCGTCTGCGAAGACTAATAGTTTGCTTTACCTGCTTTACTGAGAATCGTGTTTCTTGTTTCGATGCTCTCTCGTTGAATCACCCCCTCAGTAGCGTTACTAAAAGGCTTGCAGGACAAGCTGTTGCATTATTTCTTACAGTAGCAGTTCCACAACATTATCCACAACTTTCCTCGAACGACTTTATCATACGCTACTTTGAAATGAACAAATATGTGATGATTGGGTACACCTGACAATTACCTACGAAACCTTGTGCCGGCGTAACAGAATTTGGGAGAGTGCTTCATAGGTGGAATTTATCAGCGTTATGCCATCATCGTCGTCGTTAGCAGCCTAGATCGTACTGTTTCAAGCGGTCGTCTCCACTCGATCCAACTCGATCTTGAGCCACTCGCAGCCAATTTCCCAGTCGTCTCAGAAGTCGCTAATCACTTTCGCCCTGGTCGAGCCATCTTGCACATTGAGTCCCCTTATTTCCGGTGCCAGTGGGGGTATTGAAGAGAACTGTTTTCATCGCACTGTCGTCCGGCATCCTTACGACGCAATAAGGCAAGAAGTACTTGACACTATGCAGTTCAACGATGACTGATAAAATAAAAAATTGGCACGTATCGAATGAAGAATCCTTGTCCGATCACAAGCAAATCATATTTGATTACGAAGCTAATCAGCAACTTAAGGAAATTATAATAGATCACAGGAAAACAAACTGGGATCAGTATAATTTGAAACTGAAGGTTGGAGTCAAGAACTTGAAAGGCTGCTCAAGGACATGTAAAAAACTTGAGGACAACTCAAAACAACTTTCAAACCTGATACAACAAGCTTATCACGAAAGCTGTCCTGCAAAGGGACGCTCTACGAATAGAGATGTACCTTGGTGGAACAAAACTTTGGAGAAATTTAGCAAGAAAATTCGGAAATTATTTAACCGGGCTAAAAGAACACAACAGTGGGAGGAGTATAAACAAACTCTCACTGCCTATAATAGGGAAATACGAAGATCAAAGAGGATTCACTGGAGGCACACATGTGAAAACATTGAAAATACTCCAGCAACTGCTAGATTGCAGAAAATCCTCGCTAAAGATCATTCTAATGGGTTAGGTACTTTGGAAAAAGAGGATGGCTCTTTTACTAACTCAACTATGGAAACATTAGAGTTAATGATGAGAACACATTTTTCCTGTTCAATCATTAATACATGCGGAGACCAAAGTGCACCGGCATTGAGAACTGTAAATCTTGAAACCAGGACAGACATTCACGAAATAGCGAGTGAAATGACTGGGTTAGATAGAAATAGGAATGATGCTTGTACTTTGGCCAAAAAAAATTTTACAGGAAGCAAGGTTGAATGGGCGATTGACATTTTTGAACTCTTCAAATCACCGGGTAGGGATGGAATTTTTCCTGTTCTACCACAGAAGGGCAAGGCGTTTTTAACACATATTCTAACAAACCTTTTTCAATCAAGCCTGATACTAGATCATATACCAGCAGTATGGCGTCAAGTACGGGTCACGTTCATTCCGAAGGCTAATAACAAGGATAAGACTTCACCAAAATCCTTCAGCCCAAAAAGCTTATCGTTCGTTGTGTTAAAAACAATGGAAAAAATAATTGATGAGCATATAAAGTCATCATATTTAGCCAAAGATCCTTTGAGCGAATATCAATTCGCATATCAAGAAGGCAAATCTTCAATAACAGCAGTACAAACTGTTGTAAAAAAACTAGAAAAGTCTTTTGAGCCGAAAGAAATTTCACTAGGGGCCTTCCTTGACATAGAAGGCGCATTTGATTTCATCTCATAATTCAATGATTACGGCAATGACGAAACGTGGTTTCGATATGTCCATTATCGACTGGATTAGCGAAATGTTATCAAAAAGGGAGATATCAGCAAGCCTTGGAAGCTCATCCATAAGCATTAGAGCAGTAAAAGGTTGCCCACAAGGAGGCGTAATATCACCTCTATTGTGGTCTTTAATAGTTGATGATCTTCTTCAAAAGTTGACGGCGCTACCCGAATAAAAATGTATAGCGAAAAAACATTAAATTTCACTGTTACAAACATTGAAAAACTTCGAAAAACCACATTGCAACAGTGAAAATCTTTGTAAAAGTTACACTGAAGTTACCATGAATATCGCTGTTTTCACAGTAAATTTTAATGGAAACCGCCAATTTTACAGCGAATAAGGGGGTGATTAAGTGATGTAACACTAAATTTTTCGGCTTTTTCCCATACAAATAAAAACCAAAAACAGTAAAATTTGTGGTACATTCACTATAAGTTTTACACTGTTTTACAACGAAGTTACAATGAAATTTAAGATAAGTTCTGCAAAAAAAATGTAGGCTTTCGGATTATTAGGACAAAATAAAACCGGCTGATTAATTACGGTATTTCATGTTTTTGAAAAGGTATGATGACAATGAATTTGATAGGCTTCGAACTATTATGATTTTCGAGCCGCATTCATCGCTCATATTAGGAAAGTATTAGAGGTCAGTACACCTACTTAAACAAATTCCGCTTTTTCCCATTTACGCCTTATCTCTATCTGTTAGATCCTATCGACTCTTTATTTCATTACTGTCTTCTATCGTTCCCTCTGTCAATTGTAAACACCCTTATTCTTTTTTTCGTTCGAACATTCATTCGAAAGTTAAACCGATTCGTATTCTTGTTTTCGTTCGAATCAATTCGAAGGTTCGAACGCCCCCTTCCTTTTGCTCATACGAATATGAGAATAGTGCTTCCCGATTCGTTCGAAGCAAACTATTCGTACGAATGCAGGATCCGGCTGTAAACAAGAATAAAGGTGAACATCTACCGTTATAAAAACTTAATTATATGCCTGACACCTCATTCGATGTCAAGACGTACACAACGAGGTTGGTCTATTCCATAGGAACGGAGTCTTTCCCCGAACACCCGCGTTAAGAATCGCGGCTAATATGTTGACAGACGAACAAGTAAGTCGCAAGCGCCTGCATAGTGTCGTCGTCCCGTCAGTAAAACGAATTAGATTAAACTTCTGGCTCGTCGGTTTCTACAGTAGACGGAGGAAGAGACACAATTTGTGTGTACAAATAACTCAACCTGCCAAGGATTGGACCTTAGATAGATTATTTCCTGCTTCGAAACAATTTGCATTGTTGCCGAATTATATGAAAAAAATTCCAAGAACGGTACAGTGAAGTTACAGCATAAAGTGTTGTAAACAGTAAAATTCATAGTAACCGTAATGTTTTTACATTAATATTCGTTATGCATTTCTACCCGGGTAGGCTTTGAAATAATTGGCTTCGCAGATGATATAGTCATAATTGTTCGATGAAAATTTGATTGTATTATCACTGACCGAATGCAAATGGCTTTAAATTTGATTTCATCATGGTGTGATAGGCAGCGCCTCAGCATAAATGCCAATAAAACTACTATCATACCATTTACGAGAAGGAAAAAAAATACATTAAATAACATCAGATTGAAAGGAACACTTTTAAAACTTTCAGACATTGTCAAATATCTTGGAGTATTTCTTGACAGAAAACTCAATTGGAACACACATCTAGAGCAAGCAGTAAACAAAGCAACAAATGCTCTATGGATATGTAAAAGAACGTTTGGTAAACAAAGGGGACTGAAACCGAAGATGATCCATTGGATCTATTCGGCCATTATCAGACCCAGGATTACCTATGCTTCGTTGGTATGGTGGCCAAAAACGAAAGAGAAAACTACCCAAATAAAGGTGGGAAAACTTCAAAGGCTAGCCACTCTCTCAATAACAGGTGCAATGAGAAGTATACCTTCGAAGGCATTGGATGCTTTACTCGATATACTTCCATTGCATCAGTTTATATAATTAGAAGCTGAAAAAAGTGCTCTGAGGATCAAAAGATCAATGAACCTTTTTGAAGGGGACTTAACAGGTCATCTCAGTATTCTAAAACTATTAGTATTAATCCTCTTGTAACCAGTAATGAAGATTGGATGGAGAAAAAATACAACTTCAACCGAATATTTCTTGTATTTGAGCCTAGACGTGATTCCTGGGAAGATGGTGGTCCCGATATTCGTGCAGGCTCGACAGTTTTCTATACAGATGGTTCAAAAATGGACAATCAAGTAGGAGCAGGAGTAACTGACCCAGGAATAGACATGTTAATTTCTATGGGCAGATGGCCAACTGTATTCCAAGCTGAAATACAAGCAATTCTAGAATGTACGACTGTGTGCTTGTGCAGGAACTATAGACATTCAAATATATGCATCATGTCCGACAGCCAAGCAGCTCTAAATGCTCTAAAGTCGGTGACATACACAATAAAACTTGTCTGGGAATGTATTCAATCACTCCAAAAATTGTCTTGTCGTAACCAAGTCAACCAGTACTAGGTCCCAGGTCACTGTGGAATCGATGGAAATGAAAGAGCTGATGCACTAGCAAGACTCGGATCATCTCATCAATTTGTAGGACCTGAGCCCTTCTCTGGTTTATCTGCTTCTGCTTTAAAAATGGAGCTAAAAGCATGGAAATGTACGAAAGTGGAATCAAATTGGAAAACACTTTCAATGCTAGGCAGTCGAAACGGTTTATCTCTCCAAACGTTTCAATGACTCGCAAAATCCTGGAGATTTCGAAGAAAGATCTTAGCACTTATACTGGTCTTATAATAGGACATTGTCTAAGCCGATATCATTTGAAGTTAATGGGAAAACTTCAAGATGATATATGTCGTTTCTATGGCATACAAAAAAGACTCGGAACACCTGTTATGCCGATGTCCGGCAATTCTCAATAAAAGATTAACGTTCTTCGAAAGAGGGCTGTTAGAACCCTCTGATATTTGGAGAACAACTCCCAGCGCAGTAGTGCACTTCATCCGAAGTGCATTACCGGGCTGGACAAATGCTATTAGTCAAACAATGACAATCACTTCTGCTAGTGGTGCATAATCTTGACAACATAGCTATAATAAAACGGGGAATATATCACAATAGATCAAACAAATGGTCGCAGTGATAAAAATACCCAACATGGAAAAAAAAACCACTTGTAGTTCATCGCCGTCAACACCGCGGCACGCGTTTGTTTCCTCGATACATTCATATTTAACCCAATCCTCCTTGTTCGATTCTGCACCGTGCTGGAACTTTCTCATCAGGAAATACGCGGACACTCGAACTTTTAGACTTTAGTGGACTGTATTTAAATATAAATTGTTAATTATACCGGTGCTCAAAGAGCGAAACCCGACTGGTTCAGTAAACGATTTATTACGGACTGATATAAAGTTGATTTGAACGTTCTGTTAAACCTAATATATAAATCATTTTCGGGTATATAGACCGATCGTGTAGCGATCGTTTGTAAGCTCATCGTATGTCAACTGATAATGAGTGCCAGTAGAGAGAGAGAGCAAATAGATCTTATAGCTCTTGCATCCTAAATGACTGCGTTGATGATTGCGCAGTGGGTTGATTGATACAAATTTATAATTTAAATCCTAATTGGCGCGAACACTTCTAGACTCCATCTTCCGTCTGGCGTAGACTGTCTCCACCGTCGCAAGCTTCCTGGTTATGATATCAAAGTCACCTGCAAATAGGGCTGTCTAACCGGCAGTACCGAAACCGGTAATACCGACCAATTTTTGGAAGCCGGATACCGGTCAAAAGACCGGTACTTCCGGTATTTCTATAGCTTTAAAACCTTGATTCGAAAATATGTCTGCGCTGGTATCGAAGAAGAACTAAGTTTGATAGAAAATTGTTAAACTCACTGAAAAACAGCTAGGTGTTAATGGTGAAGAGATTCTTCGATTACGAAGATGGTGAAACTGTGGGCCACATAATTGAAGCACTTCAACCCATTTGAGGCACAGTAAAGCATTTTTGCTGTAAAAATATTTTATTGTATGAGCCAGAAGTCGCGTTTCAATTTGTTTTTGGACAACTTGCTATTCAAAGCCACCAAATTATTTGAAGCCGTCAAATAACGAATTTAGGAAACAAGATCAGAATATCTTTGCACTTTTGACCATTTTTGCCATTAAAGGATCTGCCAGGGAAGACTTTGGCATATTTTGTTGGTCCTTTGAGTGATACATTGATTAAACAAGCAGATAAAATCTTTAAGCCACTCTCTGCGAATAGTGAGATTAACAACAGAGAAGAGAATGTATCTGTGAACGATAATAAAGAGGATGACGCTAAGCAAGCGTGCTCTGGTTTGGGGTTGGAAGAAAAATTCGTGAAGAGAATGTAGGATACCGGGCATTCATTATGCAGTAAGCTACAATACCGAAGCTTTTGAAAACAGTTTAAAGCTGCATTTGATCGCATCAATCGCCACATGCTGCTCAACATCATCTTACCACTAGGCGCTTCGCAACAGTTTGTCACATGGCTACGCCCGTATTTATTTGGTAGGGTTCTGCAACTGAAAGTCAGGTCAAAACTATCGTCTCCATTTACAAATAAATCTGGTGTACCCCAAGGCAGTAACTTAGGACCACTTTTATTTACTATATATTCTTCAACGACGCTGCCTCTGGTCTTGGCTCTAGTAGCAGGCTAACAGATGTTGATGATCTTAAAATATACTTGACGATTCGTCGCATCGAGGATTATCGTGGCCTTCAAATACTTTCGGACACATTTGTGGATTGGTGCAAATTGAACTTCCTGACGATTGGTATTAACAATTACAAGGTAATTACATCCGGATCAAATCGCCTATCGTGTTTGACTACAGAATTGATGATCAGGTTTTAGAAAAGGTTTGGATTGTAAACGAACTTGGTGTCACTCTTGGCAATAAACTGGCATTTGATCGTCATCGTGCAATGATAATGTCCAAAGAAAATCGTCAGTCAAGATGTATCGCCAAAAAAGGACGGTATCAAAGCACCTTATTGTGCACTAGATCGTCTGCTTCTCGAGAACGCATATCTAATCTGGATTCTGCACCAGCTCGACCGGAATCTCCGGATCGAACAAGTACAGAAAAACTTTCTACGACTGGCTCTGCGCAATCAGTAACGATTTTTAATGATAGTTCCCATCCCGAAATCCTGATACCTGAACCGTTGGGCAGGAAGCCAGAAACCGATCAAAACTAGAATATATCGAATGGTAATTACACTTGCCGCTTCTTGCTACTCCGGCACACAGGATCGAAACAACTTGAGACTGTGGCAGACGACTGGGGTTTCCATTATGCCAATCCCAATGCAGCCCAATGGTTGTTCAAATGGCTGTTCAGTGGCTCTACAGAAAGGCTACTACTAAAAAATTAAAAATATCTGCAAATATATTTATGTGGAACATAATAAATAGTGGTGGACCCGCGTGGCTTCCTTGAGGCACACTAGCATTAATCTCAAACGGAAATGAATTTAGTCCGTCTATATGTACTAACTTTAATCAGCCAAAGCTATCACAAACGAAGTGAATGAAACTATTCTCGACTGACTCATTGGTGGTCAGCCATATGAATACCAAGAATAATTGACCTCCTTAGGACTTTTTATTTTCTGGTTGAAGACGAACTGTGGAAAAAAGCTCTTTCTTGCCATCTCCCACTCCCCCTCCCACTCACCCACCTTTACACACATAGTTCTACGGTTCTTCATGGATACGAAAAGGATATCATGCTTAAATATGGCAAGCAACAAGCTGAAGCAAATAATTCTTTCTAAATAAAAAATCTGCTCACATAACGACTGTATGTTCCTGTTATGGCAAAACCATAAAACCCATAAAGCATATACCAATATTAGTCAACGCTTTCGCTCTCTCATACACTAACTTCCACGCGAGATAAAAAGCAAAATCTGTGTCAAGATGAACGAAACGGCAAACTGACAGGCCAGCCAGGAAATTACCACCACTGACTGTATTGCACTGTCTCTTTCACCTAGAGCTAATAGTTTTATAATCGCCATGGTACGCCCCCGATTTTTTGAACCCTCGGTTCGGTTGGACGGTCGTGAACCGCTGCGCCGCTAGGGGGACACGGTGGCAGGCAAGCAAGCCGGCAACCGCAGATCGGTTCACACCGATGCGATGATGGTGCCCCGCGACCGGCACACATTCCGCCAATAATGTAATGATTGGCCCCCGGGAGAGTAGTAAGTAGTTTCTGGGTGACGTAACAGCTTGCTTGGTTGGTTGCTTGCCGTACCGTCTCGGTCGTGGGGTCGGTTATTCTTTCAAATTTGCTGGTTGGTAGGTTCGTTCCAGGCTAATCGAAAAGGTTTAATTGTTGACGGCCGGGTGCGCGTTGAGAGTTAAGATAAAACCTGATTTATTGACGGTGGAAATAATTTGTGACAAAACTCTGATTTCATTTCAAATGAACTTGAAAGCAATTCCTGTTTATTGAATTAAAAACTAGAAAAGTTATGAACTAGGATTTCGCGCTTTTTTCGCACAGGAACAAACTCAATTAGTCAAAACATCACGGTAAATGAATGCACCGATTTGTGAGCAATTTGAACAGCCATCGAGAGGCTGTGGTTGAATAGATATCACTTAAAACCTGAAAATGGCAAATACGCACTTCCCAGCAACCATCACTGCACGCACGTTGCGTAACAGTCATACGCAACTTTTTTACGATCCGTTCCGACGTCTTCGTCGCACCATCCTTATACCGTCGGATAACTTCACCGTGATGGTTTTTTTTATTGTTTGTTTCTTCTATACCCTTTACGCGAAGAGGGAAATGGGTTCCAAACCCCCCCACCCCACCGAAAAAAAAATGTATCAGCCGAAGCAAACGAGAAAATTTGTCGGTCATCATCGCAGTCGGCTGCGCCGCGAGGTTACTGCTGCTGTGTGCCCAATCTCGCGCAGCAAGTCAAGGAAGTCAAGATTGCGGAAGAAGTGCGCGCCCCTCGATCGAGACTGGCCACAACTTGTGCCAAATTTGGTCGTTTGGAAAGTCATCGGGTGGTTCGGGCGGATCGGATCGGATCGGAAGGGGAATGGCACGGAGCAGTGGTCATCTCTGGTCCCGAACGATCGGATTCCGATCGAGGAATGTAAATTGATCGAAAGGGCCCCTTTTATTCGGCTGTCTGTGTGGACCCGTGCTGCAGCTCAGTGAAAGATCGAGCAGATCGTTGATACTGACGAACGGTGCGGCGCTGGGCGGTTTGCTAATGGAACGAGGTTATGGACGCTCTTCGTTGTTTACTTTGTGGATGCTAATTTTTGATTTTCAATGACAATGATAAGTATTGCGGTCATTCTGTTGGGTCAAACTCAATTACTTTGTTGTTTCAGCTAGCAAAATCCATAATTTAACGGTTTGTTGTAATTCTATAGCAGCAAAGCTGCTAAAGCTCTTTACGAATCCGGGTTTAATCCTTCATTCGCATGTCCTCATTCGAGGTGCGGGTGGTCTTCGGTCTCGTTACCGAACGGGATTCTTTTAATCGTAAACAGAATACGGCACTGTGTACAGGAAATTAAAAATATATCTCTCTCGAAGCGGATAGCAAGAAAAGCAGGAATGCTTCAAACTGGAATTCTCGCCTTGTTTCCTTTTTTTTGTTCACAGTCATAGGCTTTATCTTCCCGAAACGATCTCTCTGTGTACGCCTGTAAGCGGAAAGAAAGGACCCGTAAGTAGGTAATAATGAATTACCGATGCCAGCCTTGAAAGTGTGGTTCCTTTCTTTCTGAATTCGTCAAAATTGAAGAGATTTCCGAAGAAAAAAGCAAAACCCAAGAGGAGATTGTTGGAAAATTAAGGCTTATTTACGCTCGAATGGGAACGGAGCGTTTCAGCCAGTTTCGGTGTGCCGTGCGGTCGAGGGTGGTGGGGTGATGGCCGGCCAGCTAGGTGTGTGGCATCCGCAACCTAGCTTTCGAGGATGCGATTTGGCTGAGTCCGGTCGTCGGTCGGTCGATCGATCGCATCGGTGAGGAATTATTCACTCCGTTTGTCCGTTCGAGGGGAACAAAATCGAATCTAACGGGTCGTTAATTGCACGTAAACGATTTGCTGGGTTATTGGTTGGTCAATACCACACAGACAGACGCAGACCCGTATGTCGAACGGATAATAGAGCTGTCGAGAATGGAGATTATTAGGTACCTGTGAGCAGGACGGGTGACTCCTGCACTGTGGACTGATGAATGATGAATAATTGTTCTATTTAGGACAAATTATCATCATAGTAGTCGGGTACAGACATTACTTTTGTCATTCTTGGTTTGATTTTGATCCATCCACATTACACCTGGTAGGGAGGTTTAACCCTTGAGTTTGTCGTTGGAGTTGAAGGCTAAAACTACGCTGGAGAACCGTCAATATCCCTCAAATCCGACGAGTCCACTATATTGTGATTATCAATAAATTGAGATGTATCATTTTGAGATGGAAATAAACTTTTTCATACTTTGTTCTAAACTCCAGTTTCTACTCCAGTCTTGGGTACTGCAATGAACGGTTAAAAATGCATTAATGCGTTAACAAAAGTTCTACAGTGCTCTTTTTAATACGTAAAACTAAGTCGCAAAGGTAGAAGGGTGATCCGTCCCTTGGTTTACATTTGGCTTTTAGGTCTCAACCAAAGCCACTCGAGGGATGATGTTATTTGACCAAGAACGAAGGATTAGCTCGAAGTAGTTGTCTACTTTTTATCATTTTCGATTTTGACTTATACTGGTCAAGTTAATTTGTACTTCTACCAATGTTCGTTCTTCACAAAAACACATTTACTCCCTAATAAGTAGTTGTCTACTCTGCTTCCAAATGGATCAAATTCTTCCGATCCTGATTTACCTCGGACAAGAAACTGTAGTGCAGAGTAGTGTAATCAACCATCATAAACTCTTCGTGGAGTCCAAGCTTGGATAGACTGGCATCACGAGCTACTGTTTTGCTTTTCCTCATGCATTCAGATAGAATTTGTATGATACCATAACACCAGATGTTGCTCCCATAATTCAGCTGGTCGGATTTATAGCTTCAAAATGTCAAAAACTTACAAACAAAATTTTAAAAAAATGGGGACAAAATAAAAATCTACGTATAAACTAAAGCAAACATGGAACAAACAGCTGAAACTCATACGAAAAAGTGAGCTGTCATACAGCTAAAATATAGAGATCAAGGCAAGTATAGACAGGTCACATAACCTCAACAGTTTTTTGATGAAGAGCGCGCAAAGAGAAATGTTGGTAACCAAAGGTAGTCAAATACTTTGTTTATGTAGGCTTATTCCAGAGTTCTTTGTTCAAATTTTCATGGAATGCAAAATTTTATTTGCGAACAGGTTACAGGCGAGAGTATACAGTGGTTGATTTTAAAATATTCATCGTTTACATGACTGGAAGGATGCAGACTGCTTCAACTGTAGTGTCATAAACCCCATTTCAAAACAAGAAAAACGGAGTGTACGTGAATTCGCACTTGACTTGAGGAGGTATCCTACCCGATCAGATTTCAGGTTTTCAGCTACAAATTCTGGACCTGAACCACATTTTGGTCCATATTTTTTTATCAGATTGCGGACAAATTTTGAAGCAGATTCTAGAATGAAACCAGGTAATAAACCAGATTTTAGATTACATTTTTGATCCAACTTTTTGTACCAGATTTTGGACCTGGAGCAGATTTTGGGCCTCAGTTTTTTGAGCAGTTGTTAAGCCACCAACCAGATTTTGGATCAAGTTTTGAACCAGATTCCGGACCTGGACCATATTTTGGAGCTTGATAACATCGTGGACCACATTTTTGATCAACTTTTGTTTTAGATTTTCGAACAGATTTGGACTAGATTCTGGACCAAATTTTGAGCCACATTTTTTATCAGATTTTGGATGATTCTGGACCACATATTTAACAAATTTTAGATAAGAATTTGGATCCGATTCTGGACCTGGACCACATTCTGGACCTTGCTCGTTATTGCCCTTGCCTTGATGCTGGACCACATTTTTTATCAGATTTCGGGCAACATTTTAATCAAATTTGGACCCGGTTTTGGATAATATTTTGCACCATATTTTTAATCAGATTTTAGATTACATGTGAGACTTGATTGTGAACCACATTCTGTATCAAAACCAGATTCTGGACCACATTTTTGTCAGGTTTTGAACCCGATTTTGGATCATATTTTGGACCAGATTCTCAAACTGGGCCAGATTATAAATCAGATTTTGGGTCACACTTTTGATCAGATTTTAATCAGCAACCAAACTTTGGATCAGATTTTGAACCACATTTTGGATCTAAACCATATTTTGGATTCATCAAATTTTGGACAAATTTGGACTAGCTTGTGAACCGTTATCAGATTTCGGATCAAATTTTGAACCCAGATTCTAGACCTGGTTTAAGAACCGTAGCGTGATATTTTGGCGGCCTTGGCGGAGACCCGATTTGGTGCCACTTCGTTTCTTTAATCAGTGTTCCTTTGAAGTTTATTATTTTTTAGAATTAGACTATCATACATGACTCGTTCAACCTCCAGTACTTCGCTACACTTGAGAGTACATTACTGATGTTCACGCTGTTTTTGGCATCCCAGTGCCCTTGGCGGGGGCCACTCTGGCCAACTGCATGCTACCTAGACAGTTTGGGCAGTGAAAGTGAAGCAGAAATGGTCTCGACAGAGGTGCGACTAGTCCACAAAAATGGAGGATTTCGTCTACAAAACTAGAGATCGAACGGCGAAAGATTCCTTACAGGTCTAGGAGAATCGGCAGAAGAAGACAGCAAAAACCTGAATTTTGACTGTGCTGACCAAGTGGATCGAGCCTTCGGAATGTTACTACTGGAATATAACACTACACCAACTAAGCGCAAAGTACTATGGTGCGGAATGTCCTTTTTTGATCCGCTG
This sequence comes from Sabethes cyaneus, assembly GCF_943734655.1. NCBI lineage: Eukaryota > Metazoa > Arthropoda > Insecta > Diptera > Culicidae > Sabethes > Sabethes cyaneus. The sequence goes on along the minus strand of NC_071355.1, from coordinate 245,639,300 downwards.
GGGTCGCCTGCTCCGTTTGTAATTTACGGTAGAGTGCTAATCCAGGAGTATTGGAGGACGAGAACGAAATAGGATGATGGTATAGGTGATGAGGTTTTTGAACACTGGAGCCAGTAGAGAAAGATGATCAAGGTTATATCCGTTAACCGCCAATATATTGAGATACTCGACAACCATCCTGCGGTATTCAGCGCAAAAGATTTCTGTGGACGGAGTCTGCAACTGCGCGATCATAGATCCGGTTGGACCCGCGGAGCTACAAACTTTCCGTAGCTCGTCGGATAGGGAAGATCTTGACACCACGGAAGTTTGCGAGTGGCGATGGGTTCCTTCAGGCAACCAAGTGGATTCCAATAGCAAATGATTCAATCGGCTGAACTTCCTACGACTACCAGAATAAGTCAAAAGTGAATGATCCGATGGAAGCTGCAACTGAAGATGTCAGACCCGCAGTGTTGTTCCTTTTTGCATCTGAACCAGTACTGGATTTTAAATGGGTTTGAACATGGACAAGAGTTCTACGAACTATGGCATACGTTCTACGACACAACAGAAGATGTGTGGTCCCCTAATGCAAACAGAGTCGCTTGGTACGTAAAACACGATTTGGAAACTCGCACGGCGAGAAAGCTACCTAGGCGAGATAGACGTGGGCTGAATCTGAACTGACTGCGAATTTCGAACCCCTTGATCGGAGACGCCAGCGATGCCAACGATGGATGATATCGAGTTGTTGAGATAATGAAGCCGTATAGTCGCTGAGGAGTAAACTGCGTACGACACTTGGTACTCAATAATTTTCTCTCGAAGCAAAGAGCGAGTTTACGTTGCAGTCTCACCAAGCCACCAATGGCCGCGTTACCGCCTGTTCTCGTATACTCACGTGGGCCTAGATTATGTTGGTCCATTTTCAATGAAAGTGGTAAGTTCTCAAGTAAAGAAATGGATAGCATTCTTCACGTGTCTCACGGTACGAGCTCTCCATCTCGAGGTTACTTATAGCTTGTCGACGGCATCCTTGCGGCATTTCTTGCGCACGACGATTTATCAAATGCCGCGGTTCACCAAGCGAAATATTTAGTGACAATGGCACCAACTTTTAAAGCGCGGGACGCACTTTACGAGAGTAGATTGGCAAAGCACTCTTCAAAAGGTTTACCAATACTGCAACAAAGTGGAATTTTATGCCGCTAGGGGCTCCACACATAGGGGGTGCTTGGGAAAGATTAGTACGGTCGGCCAAATCGGCTGTTAAGGATGCTTATATTGATGCATATATTAATATACTGAAATGTGAGTGTTTAATCCCAAACTAATATTTACGCTAAACTGAAACTAAAGTCATGTTTACAATTTGAGGTAGTCGAAAAAAATCTTGCTGCAAAAATAGTGCTTCTGTTTCCTTTTCAGCCACAACACAATTTGATAGAGCTAATGAACTAACTAAGAGACGGACCTAAGCAACAATGAGAGATTCTCTTCATGTCTGTTCTCTTTCACTTATTACGGCGATGCAAACACATTCTAACGCACATTGGCCCCACCTTCTCTTTAAAATTTAATAAAAACAAAATAATTTCTGTAACCCAAAAGTCCGCAGTTTGTAATTTAATCTGCCACTTTTTTACGATAAGTATATTATGATAAAAATAGTTCCATTTTCAAATACATTTTCAGAACCAGTTATAAATTTCAAGTTTAGTTCAAGCCTATTCTGAGTTTAATTGTAAATCCAAATGCAATTCTAATTTCATGCTTAATTTCAACACTGATTTCAGGTACAATTTTAAGTCTGGTTTCAAGTCCTAATACAATTTGAATCAAATTTATATCCAATTTCGATTCCTACTTTAAGTTAAATTTCCCAAATTATATTCATTTTCAATTTTAGGTTCAATTTATAGGTAATCCAATCCAAATCGATCCAAATCATTCCAAATCCTATCTAATTTAGTCCAAATCTCATCAAAATTAGTCCAAATCCGATCGAAATCATCTAAATTCAATCGAAATTAGTCCAGGCTTACTCAAAATCAGTGCAATTCAAATCCAAATTAGTACAAATCCAATCAAAAATTGTTTAAATCCAATCTAAATTCGACCGAATCTGATCCTAATAAGTCTAAATCCAATCTGAATTAGTTCAAATCAAATTTAACTCGACCAAATTTGTCCAAATCCGACCGAAATCATCCCAATCGAATCGACATTGGTCCAAAACTACTCGTAGTCAATGCAATTCTTATCCAAATTAGTAGAAATTCTATCGAAAATTGTCTAAATCCAAACTGGTCAAAATCTGATCCTAATCAGTCTAAATTAGTTAAAATTCAATCTAATCCGACCAAATTTGTCCATAGCCAACCAAAATCATCCAAATCGAAACGACATAGGTTAAAAGATACTCCAGATCAGTGCGATTTCGATTCAATTTAGTCTAAACTCAATCTACATTAATTCAAATCCTATCCAAATTTTTCCAAATCCGACCAAAGCCATCCAAATCCAAACCAAATGCGATCCGATTCAAATCAGTCCATTCCCGATCTAAATTTTTCCAAATCCTATTCAAATTAGTCTGACTATAATCGAAAATTGTCCAAATACAATCGAAATTAGTCTGAATCCAAATTAGTCATAATCCAAATCCTATACAAATTAGTCCAAATCTTACCAAATCATCCATATCCAATTGAAATTATTCCAAAGCTACTGCAAATCAGTGCAAATTCGATCCAAATTAGCTCGAGAATCCGATCAAATCAATCCGAATCGAATCCAAGGCGGTACAAATCGAATCCAAATTTGTCCAAACCAATCCGGAATCCGTTCAAATTCGAATTCGAATCCGACCAAATTAATTGAAATCCGGTCAAAATCGTCCGAATTCAATCGAAATTAATCCAAATCAGTCGAAATCTGCCCAAAATCATCCAAACAGAAACGAAATTAGTTCAAATTAGCTACTCCAGGGCAGTGCAAATCCGATCCAATTTAGTTCAAATGCAGCTCGGCAGTTTTGAATTGATTCTGCCACTATTTTTGCGATAAATAAATTATTTTCGCAAAAATAGTTCCAGTACAATTTCAATTTCCAGTTTGGTTCCAGCCCAATTTAAGCGTAAACCCCAAATTCAATTCTACTTTCATGCCTGATTTCAACACTGATTTCAAGTGCAATTCTAAGTCCAGTTTCAAGTTCATTTCCAAATACAATTTCAAGTGCAATTTGAATCCAATTTATATCCAATTTCAGGTCCGCCTCAAATCATCCATCAAAAATCCAGTCTAATTTAGTGCAAATCCCTTGAAATTAGTCCAAATCTTGCTAAAATCATCTAATTTCAATCGAAATTAATACAAAGCTACTCGGATTCAGTGCAATTCCAATACAAATTAGTCCAAATCCGTCTAAATTAGTCCGAACTCAATAGAAAATTTCTAAATTGGTCTAAATTTAATCCAAATTGATCCACATCTGACCCCAATCTGTCCAAATCCAATCCAAATTTGTCCAAATCCGATTGAATTTAAATTTTTCCAAATCCCATTCAAATTTGTCTGATTCTAATCGAACATTGTCCAAATCCAACCCAAATCAGTCTGAATCGCAACCAAATAAGTCCAAATCCTATATAAATTAGTACAAATCTGACCAGCGCCATCCAAATCTAATTGAACTGAATCCAAAGCTACTGTAAATCAGTGTAAATAATCTGATCTTAATTGACCTAAATCCGATCAAATTAATCCGAATACAATCCAAGTCGGTCCAAACCAATCCGTAATCCGTTCAAATTCGAATGCGAATTCGAATCCGACTGAATTAATTTGAGTTCGGTTAAAATCGTCCGAATTCAATCGAATTTAATCCAAATCTGACCAACTTTTTCGAAATGGAATCGAAATAAATTCAAATTAGCTGCTGCAGGTCAATGTGCAAATGCGATTTAATTTAGTTCAAATCCAGCACAGCAGTGATGCTGGAAAACTGCAAAGAAAAGTCGGAAAATTATATTTTTGTAACAAACGTAGGACAAATATTCTTAGTAAATTAACAGATGGATTACCGATGGATCCTGGAGAAAGAAACACAAAAAGGGCACGAAGGAAAACTCAGCCATAACTGGACATACGGGATCGAAAGAGAGGAACAATGTGAGAGAGAAAAAGAACAGCAAGTGGTATGAAAAAAATGAAAAAGGAAAGAAAAATCATGACAGAATGGGACGGAAAACGGTTCGTGAAATGAGCGAAAATTGAAAAGGGGAAAACGAGGCAAAAAAGAAGAGGCTGGAAGAGAAAAGAATGAAGAATGATAAGGAAAGCGAGAAGGAAAATAGCATAGCATAGCATAGCATAGCATAGTTTGACCGCCCGTGACTTGCCCGCGATTGATCTAGAACAGCTGAGATTTCACAAAGAACCATCAGAATGATGCTTGGGAGTAGCAGATCATTCTCAGTGTGCATTTTCTGGTGATCTAATTCTGTGTGATGATCAATAGCAAAGCTGGCCACGCCCATGCAGGCAATTTGGGAGGGAAAGGAGTGTTAGTGCGACACTTGCTGCTACTAGAGACCGAGGAATCCTCTGCATCAACATCTACATCAACAACTGTCACAGGAAGGAGTTGTTGTTAGTAGAAAGAAATTGATCTGGATCCACTGAGGCAGGTGGTGCGATCACTGTCATTCGAGCTCGCGTACGATTTGAGGACGTTTTTGGTAACATCACTAGCAGCTAGTGGAGAGCTGACATACCGATATAAGAAAAAACTATGTGAAATCAGTTTACCGCATCGAAAATTATGTCCTATCAACATATTCGAATCGTTCGAAATCGCGCGCGGTCTGTTTTTAAATACCGATAGACATTTGTTGCTTTGCACGAAAGCTGTCCTGAGACAAACGTGTCTATTTGGCAATACAGCAAAAACATTAACTGCGCGAGACACCTTTTAGCATCCTTCGATCATAGAACTTGCTTAAAAACTATCAAGCTTTTTATGTTTGTTAATCATATGATAGAAATAACGCACGATGTTCCTAGGTAACCGATTTCACGACTAAAATATTTATAAGATTTCAATAAAAGTTCCGGTTTATAGATGCATCATTACAATGTGAACTCAAATGAATTTAAAATGACCTTCTAAAACAACCGCTATCAGAAAAATGCAACGAGCGAAACACGACAGCAAACGATGCTAAATCACCATACGAAAGGATTCTCAGTATGGCAGCACCGGTTGTATGAGACGAATCTGGATATTCGGAAATTTTTGTGTTAAGAAAATTAAGATCAAAAATACACCTTCTTTATAAATAAAATATGGCACTACATAATGAGCTATACTTTGAAAATTTATATCGAGAAAAAGTATGTACATGCGAGATTTACGGTGGCTCGAAAACCTCGTGACAAATTTAAATTTATTGTACCTGAAATTAAAAATCAGGCACAATGAAGTGTGCAAATATAGTACCTAAGTTGATAAGCATTTCCTCCTATCAACACTAATATGCAGAGATATAGCGCCCTGCACGCGTAGATAAGAAAAGCGAGAAAGAAAATGAGGACAAACTGGACTAAAAACGAGAAAAATTTAGATAAAAAAAAGAGAAAAGAAACGAGACAGGAAAGGATGGAATGAAAAGGAGAGAATAAGGAAGTAAGAAAGTTGAGAAACGTGAACAGAAAGAAGAAAATGGAGGAAAAAAGGAAAATGGAAAAGAAAAACAGAACATGACAGAAAAGGAGGAAAAGCAGGATATAATAAAGGATCAGAAGAAAACGAAAAAAAAAGAATAGAAAAACAGGAAAGTAACGATACAGGAAAAGAACAGATCTGAAAAGAAAAAAAAACAAGACGAAAATTAATATTGAAAAGGACGAAAAACGGCACAGGAAAAATCAGGAAGTGGAAACAGAGAGTAGAAAAAATAAAAATAAAACAAGATAGATAGAGGAAATACGGGACAGAAAACAAAAAACATGTTAGAAAACTAATAAAACGGCAAAGAACGAAAGGAAAAACCAAAAAAACAGGGAAAAACTTAACAGAAAACAGCAGAAACCAGAAGAGAATAGTAAAAGAGAGAAAAGAAAACTGATTTCTCGTTTTGAAATCGGGAAAAAGATATCAATCGGGGTATACAAGGATACAGAGATGGAACAAAAAGGAAATCGGAATGGGATGGGCCATAAAAAGAATTAAAGAAAGAAATAGGAAAATAAAAGGAGGACTATAGGGCCATAGGACCAAAGAAAATGATAAAACTGGAGAGAAAAAGACGAAAAAACGGAAGATAAAACAGAAAACCAGAGTGCAAAGGGAAAAGAAGGAATCAGAACAGAATAGACGTGACAGAAAAGCAGAAAAAACGAAAAACGAGATAGAAAGGCGTTTAAAATAGCTGGAAAGATACGAAAACCGCAAACGGAAATAGAAAAAAGGGTAGAGAAACAACGAAAAACGGGAAAAAGAATTACAAAAAATTAAGGGCAAAACGGGACTTAAAATGAAAGAAAATGAGTGCAAGAACTAAGATGTATTGTTTTCTTAGAAGAAGAAAAAATGGAACAAAAAGTGCAAAAACAGGACTGGAAAAGAGAACAAAGTAACAAAAAAGAGTCGATCCTAATTTCAAGTAAGATTTGCGCGTCTTTTTTCGTGTCCATGTTTGAATACAAGTATAATTTAATGTCCAGTGTTAAGTTTAATTTCGACTTCGATTTAAAATTTGATTGCAGCCGAAAGTTAGGATGTAACTTGAACGTTCGAGAGCTATTTCCTTCCTCATGTGCCAATAACATATCTCTTTAACCAAAACGTTATGACTTTCGTCGGTGAGAAAAAAAACCTGCCAAGATCAAGTCAAGCAAATTCCTCATATACGTCAAACCGTTTCAACGTTGCTGCTTCCTGCTGCGGATGGACCCAGAGCGAAACACATTATTACCAAAACGGCTACCAAAACGAATATCAAATTCCACACTAACTGACTGGCTGCCTGACTGATACCACAACGCGCAACCCAGCCGCAGAACCGGTTCTCGGTTTCCACCTCAGAATATGTATAGATTTTTTTTTCTCGGTTATTTTAATGCCTCGCCAGTTCCGTCTTCCCGGATTTTGGTAGTGACCGGCAGCCGACTGCTGCCGCGGCTGCCGGGCGGCGGTCGGTGGTGATCGCGAGCTGTCACCATCGCCTTCGCTATCGCCATCATCTTTGCTGATCCCGCCATTCGACGTGATTACTAATTCTCTTCTTCAAAGCCGGAGTTTAAACCCTTCTTTCTAGAGGCTGATCCGCGCGGCGGGCGCGCCGCCTCCGACGCAAGTGTGCCTCCGAAGACGACGGGGGAATATTATTTTTATTGATTTATTATGTATATTTTCCTACGGGAGGGTTTTTTTTCGTCTGTTTGTCAAAATTTGATACTTTTCACAGAAAAAAAGGTCGTCGACTTGTGGTTCGTCGAGGATGATGCGTGACTTGCTTCACCCTGGTCCCGCGCCGAAGGTTAAACTTTTGACATACTTTTATGATGTGTTTTGAAAATAGCGACACTCACTCGGTCGGTAAAGGGTTTCTTGGAACAAGGGTTGCTCTGATTTAGTTGATTGGATTTCGGGGCGCAGAGCTGTTTGTGTGTGTCACAATTTACACAGCTTCCGAGCAGCAATGTTTTGAATATCATATTCGACAACAGTCGTGTTCAATTATTGTTTAATTATTACATTGTCCGACAAGTGTGTAGACTTCAAGAAAACCAGTTTGACATCTGTTCTATCCGGTTCACGAACAATTGTTCTGTGTGTCTAATAAAAATGTTTCCATTGGAAATTATTATTCCCAAGTGCAGACGCGTGCTGCTTGCTTAAGTAAGAGTTAAAGCAAAAGTTTTCATGATACCGGTGCAGTGGGCACACCTGACTCACAACCCAGGGAAACGGTCATAAATCCCACGCACTATTCGGTTACATTACCGACAATATTCCACACAGTGTCGCGGGGACGGGGAGTACGTGAGTAAGTGCTTGAATATTACACTACCTGTCTAGGTTTTTTTCCGCGATGGATTTAAACATGTGCTTTGTCACAGAAAAACTATAAATACCAAAAAGTACAGAAAAGTTACCTTATGGATCGTTTCCGACCACCGCGCCGTCACTGAACTTATGACATTTCTAAAATCAACAAACCGCCACCTCCTGGCAGGTGGTGGCGAAGCAGTGCGAGTGAAAGAAAAACAGAATTCACGCATATTTTATGATAATCGCGGCACTTGTTATTGAAAATTCTATTCTACTCCTGCCGCGTCGTCGTCGTCGTTGTCGTTGTTACTGATGGTGGATGGGTTGCTTTGATGCGCTGATGAGACCCGCGGCGCGACGGCCGGTCTCTAGAAATCACAATAGGTCCGAGTTCGATCCGTTCGTGGCCAAATTAATGCGCTTCCTTTGTCTTATGCTGTGGTCATTACTTGTGTTTGGACTTTTGTCAACTACCGTTCTATCGAATGTCGGAAAGTCCGGGTCTTTCGTTTCATTCGCAGTTAATTAGATAGTTTATAACTGATATTTACGACTTCGGAGGACGTGTGTGGAATGCTTCACGGCTTCACGGGTGCAACCGTAGAAATGTACGTATTTCGATTCTGATGGAACATTAAGTGTCTGGGCAAGTTATTGGAAAGCATTTGCCGGTGCGGTAATTTTTTCTGATGAGTGCAACGCACCTGTTTGACTTCCGCTACGGTTCTACTGGTCCAAGTGGTCTGCGATGGGAAAGGAATTTTTCGCCCGAACTTTCCTCCTTACCTCCAGGTGTGGAGAGGAGAACCGCGGGCAAAACACACGTAGTCCCATCAAATCCCGGATAGGGTAAATACTTTCTGTGTCTGTCCAAGAATGTTTAACGATTCATCAGTTTCTACGAAAATGCGCCTTCGCTCTTCACGTCTGTAACATAATTCATGCGAAGCACACATCAGTGACGATGACGGCTTTCTCTCTTGGAGTGGAGGAATTCATTTCGAGGAAACGCCCCGCTCGAAGACAGGTAGATCGTCTTTCCCATTTTCCTGTTCTTCGCCGGCCCGTCGACCGTCGTCGTCGTCGTCGTCGATAGCAGGGTAAGGTCATCTCAGGTGAACGTTGATTTAATTTTGGAACAAAAGGATTCTACCGGTGAAGTTTATCACGTGGCCGGTCCCGAAGTCACGTGCAGGAAGTGGTAAAAATCCTCCGGCGAAAGATCATCCACTCAACTCTGATGGTTAATCGGAGCGATCGCTTCGAGAAATGGGAACGGGAAAAGATTGAAGGGTGAGATAATTGTAAGGTTTCAGTTTGGGTTGTAGATCGTCGAAGAACAAATGCAATACACGCACCAATTAGACGCGACAGACGGTCACGCGGAGGAATTTTAGAACAAAGAATGTGCACTCGATCGGGTGCTTTTTCTAAAAAAAAATACGAATGATAATTTTGGAGATGTGAGCTGATTGATATTTTGACAGTGCCTACTAGATGTTGGCATGCAACAAGTGACATTTCCTCGGTCTTATATCTTAATTAATCGAGTATTTGAAATGGAATTTAAGGTGAAGGTCGTCAGAGTCCAGTTGCTTTTTTACCGATTTCAGTACTTGTTGCCACTATCGTTTTGTTGAGAATCGAATTGCTTGTCGGAGGTAATAATCTGTTATGAACAATTATGAAACGTAGAATCGCATATCTATCACGTTAAATGTTGTTTACGGTGAATTTTATAAGTATATTATCGACACTCCACGACCTTTAGTTTAATAGCGAAAATAATTCGTCAATTTCATGCTCAAATGTTTACGTTGGCATCACTCCATATCAACGTCCGTTCCCTTGGCAACGTACAACAACGACGGTCGCGGATTTGGAATTGCAATCGACACGAAGTGAAGTTTTTCCTATCAATTCAAGTGAACAATTTGGGCAAAATGATTATAATAACTCTCAAAATAACTGTTCGGGTAGTAAATTAAAGTTTTTTGTGCCGCAAGTTAAATTTCGCCAACGATTTGACGACTGAAACGGCCGAAAAAAGTTTATGAAAAACCGACGGCGAAAAAGTGAAAATATAAAAATGAATATTAATTTGGTTACTAATCTCAGTATTTAGTGTAATTAATGACCGATGGTTTCCCGACTCTATGGGAGTATGTTGGGACTCTGAAGAAAGGAAGGGAAGGGTGGTATTCGGTACCATGCTGACTGCCATAAATAGACTCTGACGACCTTGTCGTTAAAGTATCCTTTTCGATTTAAGGATTGCTAACCGAGATTAAATCAATAATGGTAATAAACATATGAAGAGTTTAAATGTGTGCGATATATGTCCGATGGTATCCGTTATTGATCCGATATAATTTTGAGTCGTTTCCATAACATGACAAAAAAAATCGTGCAGCATTTCCGTGAACAATTCGGACATGGAAACAAACAAACCGTGAAACGTGAAATGCGCAAGAAGTTCAAAGTACCTAATTTACGCGTTGCTATTTCACAAGTGGCTGCTGCCTACATTTGGTCCAAAGTTACACCGGGAAGGCGAATGTTCAGCTCGGTCGGTTTGAATTATTTAGGCTTGATCGTGTTACATTTACCTCGAGAACGGAGAAAAAACGGATGGCAATTTTTACATGTCTGGCTATTCGGGCCGTTCATTTGAACATTGTCCATGCTCTATCGACGCAACCGTGCCTTATGGCCATATCAAAATTTTGCAGCAGATATAGCAATCCGACTTGCTTTCAAGGTGCATGAAACGACATGTTGAAGATTGCATGACGTGCCAAAATTGCACAAATAAATCGATAAAGTGTGCAATTACCACCTGGCATCTCAACGCCCTCAAGTGCCCCCCACATGGGTGGTATCTGGGAGAGAATAGTGCAAACTGATTACTGATGCGATATTAAGTACAACGATGAGAGATGCGATCGACATGATCAATACACGTCCGCTGACCTACAAGCCACAGGATCCCACAGGTACTGGAGAGACGAGACCGGTACCGGACCGGTAAATCCGGTAGTTCCGAACAAACCACCGGGTGGTTCCACCCTTGGGGAGTAGAAAAAGAGTTGGAAACTTTTTGGCAAAACGGCTTGCGCATGGTGCCTATTCAACTAAATTCATAAGTGAAATATTCTCTATAAAGTGTGCTGATCACCAGATTTATAATCTGTTAATTAGATTTATTATCTGCTACGGTCTAAGTTTCCCATTAATATATAAATCACTATCCTTCTATCCTATAATTACTATTGGTTAATAAATAAGCGAAGAAAGTGGAGCGAAAGTAAAACAGAGAAAATCTAAATAGAAACATTGTTCATTTAAGGATTCTAAAAATTTGGGATAATTATTTATCGAAAACACTTTCGTTTAATTCAACTAAGAATATAACTCTCAATCAGTAACGAGTTACGTAAACCGATACCATCGTATAAAAACTTATCTTTTTTAAACACACAGAACAATTTAATCAATCTCTACACCGGTTAACCAATCTGCTCCGTGCTGAGGTTACTGATTCACTAAACTAAGGTTTCCCAATGAGGAGGGAATACCTTTGCAAATATTTTGCATTTCTCGGGCTTCAATGTCGGTGCAGGAATTTCGGTAATTGAATCCACCATCCAGCAGCCTGGAGTGTACATTACCGTCCAACACGCTGCTGCTGCCGCCGCCGCCGCCGTTGTCGTAACATCTGTTTTTATCAGGAGAATTTTTCTCACAGACATGTCATCCAGCAGGCACCAGCAGAACAGGCAACTGGAGAATGTTTCTACTTCAACTTGTCGACGAATCTTCCGACGATGCACAATAGCGGAAATGCAGTATTACTTTTCACATTTCTCCACAACCGATTCCACACCGAGCCGAGGCTATCTATCCTAGTGATTATGGATCATTTATCATGCATCCCACTTGACTGCGCGGTCTTCGGGTCTCGTCGGTTGTGTGTACATGCTTATTAGCCGCCTGATTATTCGGGATAATTTTCTAGTCAGAACGTTTTCCTCTTGCCCACGAGCTCCGCTCGGTGGGTTTCGGTTTTCGTTCTGGTGGCAACAAATTTTCCACTCGGCCCAGTCGTTTCTTAACTCTTCATTAGACCGAGAAAAAACAGCCACTTGACTCTCAATTGGCTCTGCTGCCTACTAGAGCAGCATCAGACAGACACAAACTACCTAGTACGGTTGACCTTAGACCCCGTTTTGGGTTGTCGAAAAAAAAACCTAAATTTTATGTCCAAAAAAATACCATTAACTAAGCGGCAACTAAACGAGAGAAAGGCAAAATAAAACGCCGAAGACGCGAGGCGAGGTCCTTTACCGTAACCGAAATCATATGAGACCTTAGGAGGTAATTTGACTCCTTACACGCTCATGGCTTTTTGGCTTTGGTTAAATTCTGTTGGTTAAATTCTGTCGGAATGAGGAAAAAAAGCGAGAGTATCAGGAAAAAATAAGAAACCAATTTCCTGTGTTCTGGCGCAGGCAGGCAGGCGACACGGACCTTATCGGATCGGATCGGTCTTCGGAGAGATTGTTTTCCCACCAATTCTCCGGATGGTGGAAAATAATCACTCACTGAAGAATTTATTGTTTGTTTCATCACTGTACTGTACAATCAGTACAGTCGATGTTAGCGGTTGTGGGATTAAATCAACTATTCTAGAACCCGGCTGGTCTGCATTCATTTTTATTTAGTAAATTTCTAAACAGGGTATTTAAGCGTTATTCTAAACTTTCACTTCATTCTTTATAATCCTTAATAACACCCGTTTCTCTTTTGTTTCGTTCCTGTCCAGCGCAACGCTCAATCTCGGCCGTCTGAGAAACTTCCTCCCTTAATTATATTGTTCCCCACCCTTGATGATCCTCGTCGTTTGTTGATCATCCTCTGTGTGTTCTTTTTCGTTCGAACTTCTACTGCCACCGGCCGCCACCGTCACCTCGCAGGCGCAGACAGGATGAATCTCATGTTACGATCCTACTACAGCTCGGTGATCCTGTGGAATGTCGAACGATCCTCTCCTTTGCGTGTTCGGTATCGGTGTCATCAGCACGAAATCTGCACCCCAGAAACCGCTAGCGACGAAACATAAGGGAAGGAATTATGTCTCAATATGGCTACTTTTTTGTTGGTGCTCAGGAAGCAGTATGCAGATTATGCAGCAAAATTACAGGATGATGTAAAGGATCAGAAACCTTATGCATAATTGTATTAAATTTCTCGCACGCAGTTGTCCAGCAGCAGTGAAACCAAAAAAGCTGATCGGTTCTGTCTCGTTGAGCGGAAGCCGCTTAACGCTCAAACCAATTTGGCAGAGCTTTGCTGTGCTTGCAATAGGATTAAGGCAATTACGTTCCACTCTCGAAGTACCAAATCGAAGCTGTCTACTTCACAGCAAACAAGTTTAACCCACATCTTGCGTTGCATAACTCTCAACATCTTAACCGCATTTTTGGCACCCCGCCGGATAATGACTACCTGTGGCACCGGTTGTACAAAATCACCCATCAATCTTCATCCACCATGAATCCACCTTCGAGCAGAAAGAAAGAAAAAAAAATCCGTCAAAACTGCTTACCCCGAATTTCTCGTAAGACAATTGTTCCAAATAAATGACGCCGTCGTTGCCGCTGATCGCCGCAGCATTAAACGTTCGCCGTCATCCTCATCCTCATCCTCATCATCTTCATCATCAGCAGCAGCAGCAGCAACATCCATCTACAACATCGATTGCGTCACAATAAATATTCATTCCTTTTCGCTCTTTCACGCACCGGCTGGCCCGTGAAAATCGCAGCTCCCTTTCACCCTCTCCTCATCAGCACGATTGTTACGTGCACGATCACTACACACCAAGCACAGTAACAACACCTTCCACCACGGCGGATGGATGGATGGATGCTGGCGGCGGTGATGGTGGTGGCGTTACGAAATCTGACGGGTGGAAGCGGTGTGCTTTTTATAATCTTTGTTACCTACAGACGGGCGGGGGGCCTGCTGTCCGGCCAAAGCAGTGGCAGACACTTTACCTAGTTTTCTTGCTGCTGCATTATTTTCCCTGCACTCTCACGGTTACGCGAGAGCCATCTCTAGCTAGAAAGCATTTAAAATGCAGCATAATATCTCTGATTGACAGTGGCAGCGCAGCCCGGTGTGGAAATCCAAAACAAACCACCACTGCTTCTGCTTATTGTTTGTGTGATATTCTTGTCGCTAACCATATGACTCTTCTAGTTTCATTGGGCGGAACTCATTTTCTATTTGCATTGATTGGATCAAACTGTCGAAAGTACCACCGACAGCATCTTATTTTTTCTCGGTTGGTTCCTTCCGAGAAGTGATGGTGTGATGGTGATGTCATATGATGATGGCACACACGCACACCCTTGCCTCTTGCCAAACGACGACGCCGATGGGTTGATGTCGTAAAGCACTCGGTTTTCCGCATGCAATCGTCATTATTATCTTTTGCCACCCTCGCCGCGGCAATCGGCGGCAATCGAAGTCAACCATGCCGCGCGTGAACTTGTGTTTGTTTTTGTTGCGCGAATCAGCTGTTAAACGCTCTGTCCGTCCGCGTCCGTGCGACGTCAAGTGATGCATCACCCCGGGCAACCATTATTGCATTGCTAGCTACCTACGCATGCTTTGTGACTATTTCCCATCGGACAGCATTTAGCAGCACACGAATGACGCATGCACTTTTTGGTTTGTTGTTGTGCAAAGCGAATCTCTTGTTAAGGTTCTAGTATTTTCTACAAACGTTCGAAATTGCGAATGAATTTTTACAAAAAGATTATTCTTTAATGAAATTTCATAGGGTACTAGCTGACCCGAAAAACTTCATATTGCCACAAATTAATGTGTTGTACATAAATCATGAATTTCGGATGATCTTTGTCACAATCTCGAGTTTTGCAAGTTTCTGAGGAGTTCAACCTTAGATGATTCATTTTGACAGTTACGTAACTATGAAAGCATCCCAGGTAACCAATAAGCATCACCAATGCTATTCAATTGTAGGCCAATAAGCATTTAAGTCGCCTTAAATGCTACTTAAATGCTATTTTGGCCAAATATTTACAACACCCATGCAGTCAAAAAGCTAATATACAACAACGTGCAGTATAAAATGCCAGATACGCTGATTTGCTGCTTATGTTAATGCTTATTAGTGTATGGGTAGTTTCGTATACAAATTTGCAATTTTTCCTTACAGTAAAGTAGAAAACCTGTCCCCTCATTGCATAGCCAGAAAGCGGATAGTAATATTCGCCATGATTGTACAACGTTTCGCCGAATATCATTTTGCGAAAAACCTTAAGCGAATGTACCATTTCACGGAAAAATTTTTTGTGGGAAGTACCATTTCGCGATACTCTCCTTACTCGCTGTCGCTCGTTCCAGGAAACCCAGGTAGACCTAGGAAAACAAGTTGCCTCCCCCCAGTGGGCGGCGCTTCCGATGGCGGGTGGTCTTGTTATTGACTAATGTTTTATGGAAGAGTCTCGAATTTCTCGAGTTCGATTAGTTTTTGAGTTTCGCAAAAAATTCTGTTTTATTTGTATGAGAGTCCATATCCCCCTACCACAGGGGTGAGAGGTTTCTAACTATCATAAAATAAATTCAAGACTCCAAAATCTCCCACATGCCAAATTTGGTTCCATTTGCTTGATTAGTTCTCGAATTATGAGGAAATTTGTATTTCATTTGTATGGGAGCCCCCCTCCTAAACAAGGGAGGGGTCGTAATTCACCATAGAAAAAATTTCTGCCATCTTAAACTCCCACATGCCAAATTTGGTTCCATTTGCTTGGTTAGTTCTCGAGATAAGAGGAAATTTGCATTTCATTTGTATGGAAGCCCACCCTCTTAAAGAGGATATGGGTCATAACTCGCTTTCTAAAGAGGAAAGGGGTCTCAATTCACCATAGAAAATAATCTTGCCTCCAAAACCACTTACATGTCAAATTTGGTTCCATTTGATTAATTAATTCTCGAGTTATGAGGAAATTTGTATTTCATTTGTATGGGAGCCCCCCCTCCTAAAAAGGTAAGGGGTCCTAATTCATCATAGAAAAAATAGTTGCCTCCAAAAACACCCACATGCCAAATTTGGTTCTATTTACTTGATTAGTTTTCGATTTATGAGGAAATTTGTATTTCATTTGTATAGGAGCTCCCCCTCCTAAAGTGGGGAGGGGTCCCAATTCATCATAGAAAAAATTCTTGCCCTCGAAAACCTTCACATGCCAAATATGGTTCCATTTGCTTGATTAGTTCTCGAGTTATGAGGAAATTTGTATTTCATTTGTATAGGAGCCCCCCCTCCTAAAGTGGGAAGGGGTCCGAATTCATCATAGAAAAAATTTTTGTCTCGAGAAACACCCACATGCCAAATCTGGTTCCATTTGCTTCATTAGTTCTCGCGTTATGAGGAAATTTGTGTTTCATTTGTACAGGAGCCCCCCCTCTTAAAGTGGGGAGGGGTCCTAATTCACCATAGAAAATATTCTTGCCCTCGAAAACCTTCACATGCCAAATTTGGTTCCATTTGCTTGATTGGTTCTCGAGTTATGACGAAATTTGTATTTCGTTTGTATGGAAGCCCCCTATTAAAGGGGAAAGGAGTCATAATTCCCCTTCTAAAGAGGGGAGGGGTCTCAATTTACCATAGAATAAATTCTTGTCACCAAAAACACCCACATGCCAAATTTAGTTCTATTTGCTTGATTAGTTCTCGTGTTATGCAGAAATTTGTGTTTCATTTGTATGAGAGCCCCCGCTCTTAGTAGGGTGAGGTGTCTCTGACCATCACTAAAACCTTTCCTGGCCCCAAAAACCTCTACATGCAAATTTTCACGCCAATTGGTTCAGTAGTAACCTACAAGACTTCACCTGGCTACGTAATCCGTAGAAAGCCCGATTCGCGGCTGCAATTCGTCGTTCCGCTTCGCGGCTTACATCGCTGTCACATGTCACGAGTATACCAAGGTATATAAATGCCTCTACTACTTCATATCGTTCCCCATCTAACTCCACCTCGGCACCAACACCACTTGAGCTCCCACGTTCCCTACCAGCAACCATGTACTTCGTTTTGGCGGTATTAATGGTAAGTCCCAATCTCGCAGCTTCCCTTTTAAAGGGCCTAAAGGCCTCTTCTACTGCTCTACGGTTGATTCCGATGATATCGACGTCATCCGCAAAACCAAGAAGCATGTGAGATTTCATGATGATAGTTCCATTCCTTTCCACGTTTGCTCTTCGTAATGCACCTTCCAAGGCAATGTTGAATAGCAGGTTAGAGAGTGCATCCCCTTGATTCAGTCCATCCAACGTCACGAAAGCGGCTGAGATCTCATCCGCCATTCTAACGCATGATTTGGATCCATTCAGGCGTCGCACGAATCAGCGTAAATAGTTTCGTCGGAAAACCATGTTCTAGCATTATCTGCCACAGCTCATTGACTTCGTTTGACTGAATCGTACACCGCCTTAAAGTCCTGAAACAGATTATGTGTCTGCAAGTTGTACTCCCGGAACTTGTCTAGTAACTGACACAGGGTAAACATTTGATCCGCCGTGGAGCGACCCTCACGAAAACCAGCTTGGCTCTCGCCGGCGAAGGACTCCGCTAACGGTCTCAGTTTGCTGAATAGGATACGGGAGAGCACCTTATAGGCAGAATTAAGTAATGTAATTCCTCAATAGTTTTTACACTCGAGTCGATGCCTTTTCTTATTCTTATTTCTTATTAATACCATCACAGCCACAATAAAGGATTCCTGGAAATAATTTTAATTATTTCTAATGATAGAAATATTTCAAATTATTTTCTTGTCTGTATTAACATTTGAAAAACATCCGAGATACATCGCAAATGTTAAATCGGCCAGGCCAACTGTGAAGTATTGCCGCAAAGACGATTCTGTGAAATGTATCTTGTGTGAATAAGTTATTCATGCATACATACATTTCTGAATTAGCAGGGAAAGAAGAAACGGGGACGTCTCGTACCAACCGTTTCTGATAAATTGTTAAGCTTAGTTTCGTTGGGAGTATTTAGCTAGTAAAGATTAAATAATACTCCGGACCCTCGAGGATGAACTTATGGCATTTAGGCCAAAAGTCCGGCTGCAATAGGCCAAGGTTATAGCGCCTTATTTCGCTCACTGCAAATAGATGAAACTACCAAAGATGTAGTAAATAGTACGATCTACCAAAGATGTGTTAGGATAAAAACATAAAAGAAGTAAAATATTTGCTTAATAAACTAACTTAAATGAAGAAATGATGAGAATGCATTCATTGTAAAGCTTGATTGATAAACAGGGCATATGAATTATTTCTGATATGCGTATGTAACAATTGAAAATAATTATTCAAAATTGATACAAAACTAAATTAGTGAAAGTTAACTCAAAGCCGTATCTGGAGGTGATGGGCTAGCAGAAGGCGAATCCTGTCGGTTCTGTCAAGGGTTTGAACGACCAACCAGAAAGACCGTGCCAAGTTGTGTCATAACAATGTTTTATCCCCAAGACGTCACGGCCTATTTGCAAACTGTTCTCTAGGACGGACTCAACTACTGTGCTCTCGTGGATCAGGTCAGATCAACGCAAGTACAAAGAGATCGTGGGCCTTCGTATTGGTGAAATACCAGCACAAACCTGTCGGAGTGGTGCTTGGTTTCGACGAGGATGGTTTTAAAATCTGCCGGAAGTAGATTAACCGCAGCAGAAGTTACTGCGTCCGGATACGGAGGACGAACTGAGAGCACAACTGCACGTTTACGACGTGCAACTGCATGCCTCCGTGATAGACAGCACCTGGATTTCTAAATGGACGGTCCTAGCAAGGACACTAGCTTGCGTATTCCGCTCCGTGTCAAAATGCCAAAGAAAGCTACTACAATTTTTGTTCGGAAGGGCTACCGCTAGAAACGTTTCATCCGACGAAAGAGCATTTTTCCGATCAATTATTTGGTGTTACGAACGCTATTAAAGTAAAGCGAATATGAAGAAGCGGAAATCTGGCTGATGCAGACGACTCAGGCGCACAGTGGGACTATTCTGGAAAAAGGCGGTCAAAAGTCTTTTCTCGCTTATCCTGACGTTTTCGACCTTAGGTGGCTTAGGGGAAGCTTCATAAAAAAGTATTCTGCATCTAATAACATTTTCATATAATTAGATATTAAGGGGATAACAAATTTGAAAAAATTATTTTTTTATAGGAACTAGATAGCATGGTTGTTCGACAAAGTTGTAGAACTTTGAATTACTTTAAACTTTGCCGAATGTAATAAGTATCTGCATCATATGGTTTGCGAGATATAATTGACTTTCTGTCGTGACCCTTAAAATCAGTTTTTTTATCTTTTTGTACACAAAATCTCATCTAACAGGTTCGACATATTCTACAAACTTTTGGATACTATCAAAATACGTAACTTTCTAGAAGGTGTAATTATCATATGGTGCTTTATTTGCTTTAAAAATTGATTTGAAGCATAAATTGATTTGAAGCACAAATTTTTTTACTTCATATAATTTAGAAGATTGTTAATAACGTCGCATCCATTGATTTTAACTTTAAGAAGACCAACAGCAGCATACAAACTTTTACAAAAGTACCAGAACGAAGATAATTCTGCAACAGATAGCGAAACAGATGTGGACGAGGTCCTGTGGAATTATTATGAACATATACGAATAATAAAACCCTGATAAGTTACTAAAACCAGCATATATGTATGTAATTCATAATTGAAATAACCAAAATGCCCTACCAGACCCGGCCGAGATTTTTGGCACACTTATACTATATTCTATGGCGGTTCAAGCGATGCTATCTTTAGCTGTAAGTAAGTGCCTATTTACGGAAAAAATTACTTGTAAAAACGGTAAATTTTATGCTTCAAATCAATTTTAAAGCAAATAAAGCACCATATGATATTTACACCTCCTAGAAAGTTACGTATTTTGATAGTATCAAAAAGTTTGTAGAACATGTCGAGCCTGTTAGATGAGGTTTTGTGTACAAAAAGTTTAAAAAACTGATATTAAGGGGGTCACGACAGAAAGTCAATTATATTTCGTAAACCATATGATGCAGATACTTAGTATCTTCGGCAAAGTTTAATGAAATTCAAAGTTTTACTACTTCGCCGAGCACATGACCATGCTATCTAGTGCCTATTAAAAAAAAATTTTTTTCAAGTTTGTTATCCCCTTAACATCTAATTATATGAAAATGTCATTAGATGCAGAATACTTTTTTATGAAACTTCTCCTAAAACACCTAAGCCCGAAAACGTCAAGAAAAGCGAGAAATGACTTTTGATCGCCTGTGAAGCGGAGACGTTGAACGTCGAACACAGAATCCTGATAAGGATGAGGAACTCGAAACTTCCGGCCGACACGTGACTGGAGGTCGAAAAATCCAGTTTGCTCTACAAGATAACGCTTCTTATTGGCAAGAGCGGCCTCCCGCGTATGGAGGGTGAATCGAACCTGACTGTGACATCTGACCAAACATCCACTACTAGCCACTTACTTAACTGCCTTTACGCGGGCATCCACTGCACGCTCGACCACACTCTGTCAACCGACCAGTTACACACTACCGCATATTTCCACAGCATCGTGCCAAACATACCTTTACACACTTCAGGCGAAACCTTACGATATAGTATAAATGACAGGATGCCACACTGACGACTTGCCTTTTCCGATAGTTCTGCCAAAGGACCACATTGTTACTGGGATTTGGCCACAGCTACAGAGAAACCGGAATGAACGAATTGCGGCAATGATTTAAGATTCCACAGGTGGACATTGTTGTAGCTAAAGAATGTAGTGAGAGCTTGCATACAGTGCAAGATTACCAAGTGTCTTCCACAATGTCCACGGATGGCTGCACTTCCGGTGCACCTGTCGGTGCACCATTACACGCTTCATTGCATATCGAGGTCCGCTTTTGGAAGTGTTCACGGTTAATGCAAAAAATTTAAGAGGGCAGGCAAAGAAGTAGTAGTAGAGTAGTAGACCGAGTACGTAGTGTTAACGGGAACTGCGCAGGAAAACCTGACATTGACTCGAATGAAGTGGAAGTTCAATCCACCATTTTCACCCCACATGGGTGGAGTCTGAGAAAGACACGTCCGTTCTACGAAGGATGTGCTGGAATCAGTAGACGACGGAAAGCGACTGATGAACCGCGATAACCGAAGCGGTAGTAATCATTAACAGCCGTCCGCTAGCGTATGTGTGCACACTTTAACAGCTTGGGTCATTCGTGACTTCTGCGGGGTTGAGAATTGAACCCGGGTCCTCGGAGTGAGTGCGTGACTGACCACTACACCGGGACGGACCCCACTAAGAGCGAGATTTGTACAAAATAATATATTTTCTTGTCAGTTAGTTTAAAACAGTCTGTTATACTAGTTTGCTTTTGTTCTTTCAAAGTCCACGTTCCAATAATGTTCGCGCGCATTTTCCATCCCTTCCTGTTCGTTTATTTGCATTTAAATTCAATATGAGTGTGTGCCCTTTTTCAGCATGTTGTCAAAAATCTCCGTGGTAACTATCTGCCCATCTCAAACTATAGTTGTAACCTTCTGGAACATTAGTTTAGCTTAATTCCTGCTGTGTTGCGACCTTGTATGAAACTGTGAAGAAGTGAGAATGAACGGAAAATTTAAAAAATAAGCGTAGACGGTAAACGAACGATGGACTATCAATGAATTCAAAAACTTAGAAAAGTCCAGTAAAAAATTAACTTTTAAAACACTTTAGCATGGGAGCTGATATTCGTTTAACTTTTCCATACAATTAACTTTTCTGAGTGTTTTCATTTTCGAGAGTCCGCTGTGTTTATTTAATATTTTGGCAGGTAATGAATTCACTGGGGGAGTGAAACTGCATCTGCTCGATTTTGGCAATGAGATCGAAAAATTAATGGAGTTAAATTCGAGCCGTGATAAAATCGGTCGTGTACCAAAGAAGTATTTACCAAGAAGATCTTCTTCCAGTCTTTTGTGTGTTGCCAAAAAAAAATGTACATTAAATAATTGTTTCTCTATTGCATGTTCTGTTGCAGTACAGCATCAAGTACCTACCTATTAAAAATTGTTCAAACAAAAGTGCCCAACAATGCAACAGTGCTAGCGTACAAGTTCGCTCGTAAAAAAAATAGTTCTCACTCACATTTAGCCCTATTTGCGATTTGTCAGCTGCTGTTTGTCATCATCATCTCCAACAGCAGCATCTCCAGTTCCCAGTGTGTGTGTT